>NC_064840.1:80717222-81345079 GCF_024166365.1 Elephas maximus indicus
TGTACACAAATGTGGTACAGCGGAGCCCACATTCACTGCCATACCGAATGCTGAATTAGGCTCTTCTGATGGTCTTTCTTTACCACCAAATCATGCAGTATCATTACTTTGTATCTCGTAAATTCAAAACGTCGGGGTGGATTCTGTGTTGGAATATTCAGGCAATTGTTACAGCTTTATACAGATTTGTGTTTGTTTACAGTCCATTTTGGTCTAGTTCAAAAAAAGGGGCACCATGAAACGAACAACGACAGTAATTAGAGCCATCATTATAGCTCCTTTTGCTGAGCCATCTGCAAGCACCTGGAAAGGGCTAGTTCCCTTCTCACTGTCTCCGTGAGTTTTCGCACCCAACGCCCCTCCCAAAAGAAGAAACTTGGGACCCAAGATAGTAAATGGCAGAGTGAGAATTTAAACCCAGGCCTGTCAGACAAAAGCCTTGGGTATTTCCCACTACAATATACTGCCAGAATGTTTCATTTACTGACAGGAATAGGAAGAAAGGGAAAAATAAGGAAACCCTGCAGACCACACACCTTGATTTCTAGTCCTGCTAGTGAAAGCTCCCCTCCCCCCCCCCGCCCACCCCACAATCTCTAGTTCCCAAGCCCCCTCCAGAGGAAGCCCTGCCTGGTTGCCTGGCCTTATGGGAAGTGCTTAGTCTTGTGTAGGGTCAACTCAGGCTTCAGTAACAACAGCCTTTCTTAGCTCAAGTTTCATTTAGGAATGGTATCTACCAATAGCAATGCATTTGATAACTGTCATTTACATACTTTTTTATATTCTTATTGGTATTAACTAATTTTAAATTATTAAGTAACATACCCAGATTACATGGCATAGCAGGTTATTAGAGATCAGAAAGTGAAATCTTTCTTTTACCATATTGTATACTGATTTATATAGTTGCATACTGACCTTGAGGAAGCCCTGGTGGCACAGTGGTTAAGCACTCGGCTGCTAACAGCAAGGTCAGGGGTTTGAGCCCATCAGCCACTCTGTGGAAGAAAGATGTATCTGTGAAGATTTCAGACTTGGAAACCCTACGGGGCAGTTCTACTCTGTCCTGTAGGGCCACTATGAGTTGGAATTGGCTCGATGGCAATGAGTTTTGTTTTGTTTTGTTTTTTGAATGCTGATCTTAGTGGTTTACGGTAGATTCTTTTTTTCCAATAAAATGCAGTGTCATTATGTCTTATTGAACTGAATCAAAAATGACTGTAAATGAATATAAACTGAAAAATTTTCCCTCGAGTTTATACTACCAAATAAGATTTTTTTTTTCTTTCTTTTTTGGTTTCAAATTTGTATCCTGGTATAAACATAAATGTATTTTTTCTCAATGAAAAAAATTTCTCTAGCTTTTTTTGTGTGTGTGTTGTTGTTGATTAGCCTGTAGAGACTATACCAGTTTCTGTTCTGAGCTTAAATGATCAGCGTTTCCTACAATCACTACCACACGTGGAAACTCACCAGCATGCTCTCCACTTGCTCTTCAGTGTTTCTTTAATATCCCTTGCCTTCCTCTCTGGACAGAGACTGGGAGTGCTAATTTTGATGTGATGAAATAAATTTGTAAAGATACTAATTGAATCACTGGCAAGTTTACCCAGTGCTTGAGGATATTTACAAGCTTTGCACTCCTAGGCTACCCCCATTTTGCTCCTTCGTGTCCTTCTTTACGTGTTTCTGATGCTGTCGGCATGCGGTTCTAACTGTTGTCACCTTTTCCACATGTTCACTCTTTGCTGCCATTGATCCTCCTCCATTCCATCTCTGCTTATGTGGCGCGTCTACACCCAGCCTCCTAAAAAGGCTTTGGATTATGTTCAAGACCATTCTCCTGGTGTTTCCAACGAGGTAAAATAAAAAAATTAAAATTATTCTCTCTTTTTCAGATTTCTCTGACGGGCTGTTAACTGTGATTCTGAACACCCATGTTTTACGAGTCACTGTAGTGTCTAAGCTGTTTTTAAAACCTGTCTTTACATCATTGGGTTGTGCCCTGTATCATTGCTCAGACATTGATTATACCAGAGTTATTGGCCATTTCTGATCTACAGTGAAGAATTCTTCCAACCATAACTTTCAGTTAAACTGTTCAGTATAGTCCTGGTATTCAGCAAAGTGAGAATCAAAAACCAGAAGTATTAGTCTTAGTGCATATATGAACCATCTGTTTTGATTAAAAAAAAAAAAAATTTTAAGACTGAGCAAAATATTACTAGAAGGATTCTCAGGGCCATTTTGTCATCATGCTTGGAGATACATATTAAAATTTAGATTCTTAGATAATCAGATGTTTATGCCTCACATATTCCTAAAATTTATTTTAATCCTTCCACTTTTCTAAATTACTCACAACTTGTGGGTTTTATCAGTAGTCAAGAGTAGGGCTGACAAATACCTGGCACACGTGTCACAACTCCCCAGTTCTATACCCTTGACAGACATTACTAATCGTTCTGGACACTGTAACCCAAGCAGCCACTCTAGAAGATCTTCACTGGCATGTGCAATGAAATTAATTTGTCATCTCTATCTGAGAATATTTATGACAACCTGCTAGATGAAAAACAGAAAAATTATTTTGGAAAGCAGATTTGGGACTCATGAGAAGACACAAGCAAAAGTGACACCTTGCTTTGCTAAACACCAACTACATAAAAGCCTGCCTGAGGGAACTCTCAGAAGCAGTGAGGACAGAAGCAAAGTGAATAAACTGGTTTTCACACAGTAGTTGCTCTGTGGATCTAAGGGAATACGATAACATTTAATTTAAAAAATTATTTTTATTTAAAAGTTTTAACTCAGTTAAATATGTGCAACTGGGAAATAGTAGGCCATTTGTGCTGTGCGAGGCGCCACTGACACACGGTGGTGACCACTGGAGTTGTAGACATAGAGTGTCAGGAGGAAAGGCAGACAGTCTCTGGGTTACGAACGAGTTCCATTACTAAGCCTGTCTTTAAATCAAATTTGTACGTAAGTCAGAACAGTTAGGTACGGTTTGGATCTAACGTCAGTATATAGTATATAAGGTACCTTTCTGTGCATAAAAAACATTAACACCTCTGGAAACACTAAAACATCTTTAATATAATACAGTAACAATAATAATAGTACTGGCTTGATGTGCGTCACAAAGCAGCGCCCATTTGTTATTATGAACCACTGTATGCACCTCGAATTTTACAGTAAAAGGCTTCACCGGGGTTGGTTCACAAGTACAGGTTGTACATAAGTGGGACATTCATCACCTGGGGACTGCCTGTACCCCATTTGTAGAGCTTATATTTGCTACTCCAACTATTGCCCCTATGGTAAGCATCAGAGTGTGTTAAAACGGGGACGTGACAGAAACATTTATATATTACATAGAAAAGAAAATAGAGTAATCAGCAACACACTAGGTTATTGAACTCATTCACTTCTAAAGGTTTATGTTTTGTACCCAGGTATACAGTCTGAAGGATACCAGGCAAAACAAACAGCCCTGTCCTGTGTGCCATGTCACCTTCATGTCTGAAGAAGGGCATCATTTCAACTTATGAACCCAAGAATTTGCACTGGACAATTTGGGCAGATATTTCCCTCAGTATATTTGTAGGATGTTTTAAGGTGGCTGGTTCATTAAGAACTGAAATGGAATTTAGAGAGCCTTGTATCCAACTCACTAATTTTCAGTCGACAAAAATAAGGCCCAACAACTTTAAGACACATGCCCAAAATCACAGTGTCAAATAGGGCAAAGAAAACACAAAACACAGATCTCTTAACCTTCACTTCGGTGTCATGTCTTTTATTCCACACTTCTTAGTTCTTCCAAGAGATGCAATTAGAGCTCAAATCTATGAGAAACATTATTTACTTAAGACTACCCATTGCTAACCATTGATTTTCTATGAAATGAGTTCCTATAATTAACATTACACAACAATTCTTGGCATAAAAATAATAGAAACTTAATTCTATGCATTCTACAATGTTATGGTAGAGGCCAAAAAGAAAAAAAAAATCACAAAAAATGTGCTTTGCTTATGGTCAAACTGCTGTGCAGTCCTCTCTTTGGGACTGAGAAGCCACGCTGAATAACTCTGACCGCATGTTAACTGTGTCGTTAGTTTAACATGATGGCTTTTTCAGAGTGTAAGAAACCACGCTTTGATGAGGTGTCTGGATTCTGTCTCTAAGAGCTGTATGTAAAACATTTCTGATAAAAATTATAATTGATTAGACATTACCTTAGCTACCATTTATCCAGTCCTAGTTTTTTTAGTATATACCATGAGTGACGTAGTTTTTAGTTCATAAATATAATTGAGAAACTGATGTTAACGAAGAAAAGTTAAGAATTTTCAGGGAAAGTTTAATCACAGGATCACTCAGCAGGAAGAGCAATTCGGTGTGGGCACTTTCTTCAAAGAATGGCCTTCTTCTGGATGTGTTAAAATAGTGGCAATACGAAATACTCAGTAGGTCATAACAGGTAAAATGAGTCCCTCTTTTCTGGAGACACCTTCTGTTTCAGTATGAGTACCATTCTTATAGTACAAGTTTTTTTTCTCTTATTCATCGATCTAGAATTTTTACTGTCACCTTACACTTCAACACCAGACCTTTTCCTTCGAGTACACATAAAATTACAAAACGGTTTCAGTTTGTTTTGAACCCAACACAAGGAGGAATAATTGCAGTCTCTGAGCGTAACTCTAAAACACAGTTAGCTTATCAGAGGCAGAGACTTCACTTCTTACAGCCTGCAATACTGCTTAGGCTCATCGCAGGCAGACAGGATCTGATCTCCCTAGAGAGGTCCAAAGGGTGTTCTAAACTTGATGCTTTTCTGTGTTCAACTGAGGCTTGTGGTTGGGAGTACCCCCAGAAAGCTGGGCTCTAACAGAGGCAATACCCTGAGGCTCTCTGGTGTTGCACTTCTACAAACATGAGGAACTAGCATTTCTAAATTGGAATACAATTACCTAGTTACACTTATTTACTTGTTTGTCTTCTTTCTTATTTATTTGGTATTTATTTCTCCACCTTTCCAGTGTACAATTCAGAGTTCAGAAAGGTAAAATGATTATGTAAACTTATCAGACTAGCAGATCAATTTTCTTTTCTAATTTTATATTTTAGAACCTAGGAATCTAAATATTTTCTAAGAACTAGCAATATTAAAAGAAGCTTTTTCTATCTAAAGGGAGGTGTTTTTTTGGCAAAAAAAAAAAAAGAGATGCTTTTGTTTGTTTCTGGGCAAGATTGCATTCTCATTCAGGACGATAAAATTAAAGTATTAGCTTACAGAAGCAATTTCAGAGCTATGCAGAAGGGGGCTTGTCAGATTGACCTAAATAAAGAATTGCAAAATTAAACACTAATTTTTAATTGGCTAATTGGTGCTAATTTACAAATACAAAATAGAATTATCAAAATCATTTTTAAAATGTACTTTATTTTCCCCTAAGTAAGTTTTTAATATTCTGGTAAAATGTTCCTATGTGACAGAAGTTTAAGATACAATTGTTCAAATCCTGTCCTTCTGGCAGACTTTTTTAAACTTTCATATAGAAGAATACTTTCAGGCTAGAATCTCAGTTCTTCATCAAACTGAAGTTTATCTCTGATGAAGAACTGATCATCAAATACGAAGAAAGCCAAGACTATGCATGCACATACGTAACAGTTGGTATACATTTTCGGGTACGTTCTAGACATCATTCCACAGCTGCTTTCGCCTGTCAGTCACCTCAGAGATCCAGTAGCTCAGTGCTCATCTTCTCTTGCCTGTTAGATATTTCAACAACTAGTCCAGTAGATGGCTATGGAAAATGAAAAATTCATAGCTATCTTTTCCGCTTAGTACCTATTTCAGTGTTCTGTTCAGAATGAAGGAGTTTGAAAATGCTGTGGACATACAATAAGCATTTGGAATTATTTATCAAGTTGTTTTATCTGTTTCTACAACCACGGGAAACAGAGTAGATTATCTGAGAAAAAATGTTAAGAGTCCATTTGTTTTAAAAAAAAAAAAAAAAGAGGTTATATGTTGGTTCATTAAATGGTTTATTTTAAACTACCCCTTAATTAATTTAAAAGATATAAATATGTACTGATTGAAGTTCCAGGTAGTTAGTTTAGTTCAATTTCAAAACAAATTCTATGTTTTTTTATTAAAATGTCCTTCATGTCGGTGTTGTTGACAGATGAAAGAGGTCTCAAGTTCTGCTAAACATCACGTTTTAAAGATATCACCTGGCAGCAAAAACTTTTAAGAAGTTTTATTTTATAAGGACCGAATGATGCTTACTAATATTTTTTAAATATCTGACTATTCTTTCGTGTACGAAATTTCTATTTATAGTCAACAGGCAAGATTCTGAAGTTAATATTGTAGTGTAACTTTAGCTTTTTATTCAGTATTCCTGAGGAAATATCATTGGATACCACACACACACACACACACACACACACACACACACACACACTCCGTCACATAATGTTTGGGTTTTGGGTAATCTGAATTACAGGGCAACATGCAATGCTGTGTACTGAAGAGAAAGCAGATAGGAAGAATGTAGAGATTAGGCTGCACGAGCACAGTTAGGCCTGGTGGTTACAAGTAGATGCCACACTCCCTTTAAAATATTGCAGAAATCCAGAAACAATTTAATACCAGTATTGAATAATACACACTTCCATCCATATCGTACCACCAACAACAAATACTTACATAATACTTTTATAATCTTAATGAATGTTATTTTCACTTGCTCAGTTTTTGCAATATTCTTTTTAGGATGCCTAATTTAATGTCCACATACAGAATAAAATTTTTCCACTGTAGAAATCTTCATGGAACTCTTTTTCTCTCTTAACAGGCCTCTTTGTATCAGTCCTCTATAGACAGAAGCCTGGAGAGACCCTCCAGGTAAGACTGTCAGTCCATTGTGTGGCTGGAATACCCAGCATAGTGCTTTACTTATCATCAGTAATACTTATCAGTGGACTAGTAATGAAGGTTATTTATCACTCATTTCCATTTTAAGCATGCATACCCCGTGAGGTTGTTTTATTTTGTCTCTGCAGCATTTTATATATTCATATCCAAGAAGTTGTAAAAATTAAGTGAAATAGCTCTGGATTCCTTTACAGACTGAGAAATTCCTCCCTACTGTCTCTCCTCTATACCCAAATTTGTCCTATTTAGATAAGGCTTAGAAATATCTAATTCTCATATTGTTAGATAACACTCATGATAATGTTTGCAAAAATTTTATAAATTACAAAGTGGTATACGTGTTTGTTAATTATATTCTGCCCACAAAATGCCAAAATGTTATTGCTACCAATGAATGAAGGCTCG
Organism: Elephas maximus indicus; assembly: GCF_024166365.1. Classification (NCBI taxonomy): domain Eukaryota; kingdom Metazoa; phylum Chordata; class Mammalia; order Proboscidea; family Elephantidae; genus Elephas; species Elephas maximus. The sequence goes on from NC_064840.1 coordinate 80,724,589, forward strand.
CTATCCACCAGGTAGTCTAAGTGCATAAACGTGTTCAATCCTTAAGAAAACACTATGAGGTAAGTACTGTTATCCCCATCTTATCTCCGAGGAAGCTGTTGTTGTTATTGTTGTTGTTAGTTGCCATCAATTCGGTTCCCACTCATGGCAACCTTAAGTTTAACAGAACAGAACGTTGCCCGGTCTATGCCATAACCTTAGGCTAAGTAGCTTACACACAGTCACACAGCTGACAAGTAGCAGAGACAAAGTAAGACTTGAACCAAGATAGCTTGTAATCACTAGGCCTAAGCGAGCTACGAGGCTGCCCAAGGTAGTTCAGAGAGTTTAATAGCGATATTGAAACACACAAACTTCCATCCATGTCATCAACAGCGTCATCAGCAAATATTTATATAACATGAATCTTCCCTTCCATAAGGTTTCTGTCAACATCCGAAGAAGGCTTTGTAACTTGGGTCCTTTGTAAACTGGCCTCCTGAGTGCCGTTTAACTGCCTTCAAGTCACTTAGAAAGGAGCCCCCCACCCCTCCTTTTATATCCTTTGCATCTCTATATGCACCTGAAACATTCCCGCTTTAGACTTTTCATCTGACCTGAGGATTGAGGTAAAGATACACAGAGCCTCACAGACAGGACAGAGACAGAGGCGACAGAGCTAGGGGAAGACTGGGAGTCCTGCTAGGAGAGTGAAGACAGATGCTGAGCCCTGGCTCCACCTCTATACCTGCCAGGTGTGTGTTCAGTTGGCTGCCTCAGGTGTTTCCCGCTGGGGCTAAATAAGACAATCACGTAAATAAAGCAGGGAGCCCAAGACCTGGCCCGTGTGAGCCAATTTGTTGCTGCTGCAACAAACATAATTTCATGTAGTGTAGACATAATTTCCTCTAGTATAGACATAATTTTCTCCAGTATAGACATAATTTTATCTAGTGTAGATGTAATTTTATTTTGTATAGACGTAATTTTATCTAGTGATTTGACAGACATTTTGTCTTAAAATGACACTAAACTCACACCCAGAACCACAATACAAACTCTCTACCATTACAGAGTGTCAATAACATGCTTTGCAATTGGATGAATGGAATCTTGAGTAGTTTATTTGCTGACCAGATGATTGGTCATTCGTTATTTAAATAGAAAATGTTGGAATTTTGGTGTAAGGTTTTTCAAGGCTGGCGTTGTTAGGAAAAGCCACAGGCAAAACCTTGAGGTAAGAGACAGTTGTTGCACTAGATGTCTTGCCATTTTTTTCCAGCCCTTTTCCCCTGTAAATATATTCCTTGAGCCCTGGTGGTGCAGTGGTTAAGAGCTTGGCTGCTAACCAAAAGGTCAGCAGTTCGAATCCACCAGATGTTCCATGGAAACCCTACAGGGCAGTTCTACTCTGTCCTGTAGGGTCGCTGCGAGTTCGAATCAACACAACGGCAGTGGGTTTTGGGTTTTGGTGGATATACTCATGTTGTGGGAACTCTCCCTTAAAAAGAAAAAATGTGATACATGAAACAAATTACAACACTCAACTGTCAGTCTCAGCATGTTACACTAATAGAAGAATTTTGACTTTAAAAGATTATAAAGAAATAGTGCTTAATTTAATGTGAAGGAATCAATTCCCTAAAACGCAGTTTGGGGCATGGGAGATAGGAGTTATATCACTGCCATTAGCACAACCCGCCCATCTTTCTGGTTCCTGTAGTAAAATCCCTTGCCATCGAGTCAGTTCCGCCTCACAGCAACCCAGTGTGCTACAGAGTAGAACTGTGGTCCATAGGGTTTTCTTGGCTGTAATCTTTATGGAAGCACACCTCCAGGCCTTTCTTCTGCAGTGTTGCTGGGTGGGTTCGAACTGCCAACCTTTAGGTTAGGAGTTGAGCACACCAACTATCTGCATCACCCAGGCGGTGTTCACATAGTAACCTCCCCCAGTATCAATCACACTGGTGCTGATCTTTTTTTTCAGTTCTGCCAGTATGGCCAGCGACTTTAGGAAAAGGAGGAAGAGCGAGCCTGCAGTGGGTCAGCCGAGGGGCCTGGGGGATCACGGCGCAAGCAGGACCAGCCCTGGTCGAGCGGACCACCCGGGCTCAAGCTCCCCGTTTACAAAGTCCTTCCTTGGTTCCTCCCCTTCCTCCCCATCGAGAGCAAAAGGTGAGCAGTAATTTCTTGACACTTAATCAATTTACTAGTTTAAGTTGTAGTCTAGGGTACCAGTGAGAGCTGCTCCAGCGAGAATACACGTGTGTTAGTGTTTACATGCAGCGTCTTGAATCATGCTGACTAAATCATGCTGGCGAGCTATTTGGTTTGCTTAAAGGACTCCTTGATTATTAGCACCTATTAATGTTTATTTCAGATAATGTATTGCCAGGCTATTTAAAAGACTACATTTATAAACATCCACCTGCTGTCAAAATTTTCTATTGTTCCTACAACTAGAAAAAGTAATCAAATGTACAGAATGGGAATTAAAAATAGCAACAGAGAAAGTTGTTGCCTAAATTGATTTTTTTTAATTATTTAAATCTAGATTAAAATCTTTCTAACCTACTAACATCATTTCTTTAATTATTTGCTCTGTAACTTTTGTCAGCATTCACATGTACAGTAGAGGGTCCGTGTGCTGTCACATAACATAGTGTTCAGTTCACAACTGTCCACAGATAGGAGCCATCTGGTTTCAAGCCATAGTTATAATATTTAGAAATCACCAAGCCATTTCTGTTTATGGCCTGACTTAATCAGATTCTACTCATTTATGCAAATGCATATCTTAAGATAAGAAATAGATCAAAAAATGCCACTGATTCACTATGCTTGGATACTAACCAAAATTAAAAAGGATTTTGGTTAATTTAGATATTTGTTTTCTAGGAGGGAATCTTAAATTAACTTCCTTTCCCAAATACTGCATATCCACTGAGGGTACTTACCGACTTCTGGAGAATTTGGTGAAGATTAGAAGCCGTCGGGTTTCCATAGGGACATTTTTCTCCAATAGGTTTTATTTCTAAGAAGAAAATGTCCCCTTAGATGTAGTAATTTGGCCCCTCATTTGTTAAAGTTAACTTAGCAGAGCAAAATAAAATAATATTTCTGTAGGTGTTCCAAGTTAAGGTCAAGTTTAGCTCTCTGTTATCAAATTACAAAAGATCGAAATTGAAAAGAAAAGAAAAAAAAAAACTGACAGAAAGCAAGATGCGTTCACCTCTGACGAAAGTTTTACATTATTTCCTGTTATCATCATGATGTTCAAAAGAGAGCAATTAAAGAGGAAAATTAGTTTGTTTTAAGAGGCCCTACTAATTTTTTTTCTTAGAAAAACATGAGCAGCAATAGTCCATAGCATCTTAATTTTGCTAAATATTTCGAAAATATTTTGTCTCATAGCTTTTTCTATCTAGTGCCCACAGAAAACTATTTTATATAACTATGGGATTTATTAATTAAATATAAGTTTATAAATTACTCTTTACCTGTAATTATCAATCAATTCAAACTCAAAGCCTAATCCTAAAAAGCTGAGTCCATAACACTTTTGACATTAATCATTAGACATTGAAGTTACCACCAAATCATGCTATCAAGTAGCTTAAGGGTACTGTTGTATTTTTGGTATGTCCTGTTTGCAGAAAGATGTATCTGCTATGCAATAGAAAGAAATGTATTAGCTACACTAATTGTTATACATGGTTTTGTTAATGCTAATATCTGCAAAGCTACATTCGTTTAAAAATCATTACCTCGTTCTTTAGAAGTGTACATTTTTTCTCTAAAGCTGAAGCTACATGTGTAACAATTGGTGTGTAGAACAAACCACACTAACGGCCTTCTCTCCTCTGTGCTATCTGATGCTAACTGACATGCTCTGCTCTCTCTGTGAACCTTTTAACTTCTCAAAATGTCTCTCTTCTACCACGCTGCTCTCTGGATTAAAAGGTGGGGATGATAGCAAAATCTGTCCGTCCCTTTGCAGTTATTCGGGGCTCAACGGCAACCCCTCAAGTGAGTTAGATTACAGTAGCGTGTATAGACAGCATCTGGACGTCCCGCAGGACTCGCCAAGGGCTATTTCTTTCAAGAATGGTTGGCAAATGGCCCGGCAAAACGCAGAGGTCTGGAGCAGCACTGAAGAAACGGTTTCCCCCAAAATCAAATCCCGGAGCTGCGATGATCTCCTAAACGATGACTGCGATAGCTTCCCTGACCCACAAACCAAGTCGGAAAGCATGGGCTCTCTGCTGTGTGAAGAGGAGTCCAAGGAGAGCTGCCCCCTACCATGGGCTTCCCCCTACGTGCAAGAGAGTCGCAGTAATGGCAGGTCAAGGATTAGACACAGGCCAGCCCACGATGCCCCCGGGTTCCTGAAAATGTACAAGAAAATGCACCGAATTAACCGCAAAGACTTGATGAATTCCGAGGTGATCTGTTCAGTAAAGTCGAGAATAATACAGTATGAGAAGGAGCAGCAACACAAGGGTCTCTTCCATGGATGGAGCCAGTCCTCCACGGAGGAGGTGCCCAGGGACATGGTGCCCACCCGCATTTCTGAATTTGAGAAGCTGATTCAGAAGTCAAAATCGATGCCCAATTTGGGGGGTGAAATGCTATCTCCTGTGACCCTAGAACCACCACAAAATGGCCTATGTCCCAAAAGGCGATTTTCCATTGAGTCTTTGCTGAAGGAAGAAAATCAAAGTAAATACCCTTCTCAGGTACAACAAAGCTACAAGCCTAAAACACTGGTACCAATTCATATTGAAGTCACCAGTGATGAGCAGCCGAGAACTCACATGGAGTTTTCAGATAGTGACCAAGATGGAGTTGTTTCTGACCACAGTGACTTCATCCATGTAGAGGGGTCATCCTTCTGCAGCGAGAGTGACTTTGATCACTTTTCTTTCACATCCTCTGAAAGCTTTTATGGATCCAGCCACCACCACCATCACCACCACCACCACCGTCACCGGCATCTCGTCAGCTCCTGCAAAGGGAGGTGTCCTGCCTCCTACACTCGGTTCACCACAATGTTAAAACACGAACGAGCAAAGCAGGAGAACACCGACGAGCCCAGAAGACGAGAAACGGACCCTGGCCTTTCTAAGCTTGCCTTTCTGGTCAGTCCTGTGCCTTTCCGGAGGAAAAAAAATCCGACTCCCAAAAAGCAGACTGAAAAGACAAAATGTAAAGCGTCTGTTATTGAGGCTCTGGACTCTGCCCTTAAAGACATCTGTGACCAAATTAAAGCCGAGAAGAGAAGGGGAAGCTTGCCAGACAACAGTATATTGCACCGTCTTATCAGTGAACTGCTGCCAGACGTTCCTGAAAGGAATTCATCCCTTAAAGCTCTGAAAAGGAGCCCCATGCACCAGCCTTTACACCCACTGCCTCCAGATGGTGCTATCCACTGTCCATTGTACCAGAACGACTGTGGCAGAATGCCTTACAGCGCCTCTTTCCAAGACGTGGACACGGCCAACAACAACTACCAGCACCCCGACCACGACGGTGCACTGAGTCTCCAAGGTGGATTAGCTTTTCTTTCTTTTTCCTTGTGGTTGACATACCCTCCCTCCGGCTCTTTCATTGTCCATTCCTACATCTCGTCAGTCCTGAGCTGGAAGGCCACGTGGCACCATTACGTGTTGTGGAGCAATTGCTAGTTGTGAAAACATGTCTTACTGAATATTTCTCATTTACTCACATGTTATTTTGATTTCATGTGTAGCTTAATCACCAATTCACAAAATTTTACTCACTCAAAATTCGAAAGGAAAGTCTTTTGTACCTTAATGTTAGGGTTGAAACAACTGCTATGGACATCAAGACAGCAAATAAAACAATTTACCAAATTAAGAAGAATATTTCAAGACAGAAATTCTAATTGAATCTCAGTATCCTTAGGAGGCTGAAAACTTTGCATTGGCTCTTTTTCATTATAAAATTATTCAAAATTGATCGTTTAACAGGTAATCTTTTCTTTGGTTTTTATATCAACCTGAGAGTCATTCACTTAATAAATAATTTGATGACATTCTATATGGAAGATACTACATTAAAACACTCAGGAAGCAAACCCAAAATATGTAATGAAGTAGCTGATGGATAATTAAAGAGAACAAGGTCATTTAATGACTGTCTCCATTTAAAGGATACATTGGAAGTAAAATTTTTGTGAATGTATCTTTAAGGTGTATATAAGTCCCATTTTCTTCATTCAGTGTATTCTTTTTCTCTTTTTTCCATCACTTAGTTTATTCATCTTCTGCATCGACTAACACAGTTCTGTATCGATATAAGAATTAGATTACTTAGGCTAAATGTGACTTCATCTTCATTTTCACAGATAGATTATCACTTTCAAGTGGCAACACAAAGGCAAATCACAATTCAAAAGCAGAGGACTTTTAGGTTCATATGACTAAAAAATACAAGGTGTTTTGATATTTTTATCCAGTTATGTTTATTAACTACTAAAGTGCATCTGTTGACTTTGTGAATTTTAAGAATCTAGAATGGGCATTCCAGGCTGAAGCTTGGAGGGTCATCAGAGCACCTCCCAAGTGTGCAACAGACCCTGCAAAGTGCCTCACTTGCACCATCAAATTACAACCGGCACAGACCTGAGTGGGAAGTGTTACTGTAAGCACGGCTTTATAACAGGAAACTGAGGCTCAGAGAGGACAAGAAACTTGCCCGAAGTCACCCAGCAGTAGATAGCAGAAACAGGATTCGAACCCCTAGCAGTTCAGAGTTTGTATTACAATACATAATCTGTACAGACAAAAAAAAAAAAAGAGACATAATGTATATGGACCAGTTGTGAATTATAATTTCACAAATTTATTTTATTAATATTTATCTTTGCATTCATTTACTCTATGCAACATGCTTCACAAATAACAAATTAGAATTTTTGAAATCAATTTCTGCAATTTGAAATTTCCAGTGACTGAGACGTGTCAGCATCTAACTTTTTAATAAATTAGCTACCTTTTCCAGATTTTCTGTATCCTAAAGCCCAATTACTCAAATATCCTAATTTCTCAATCTTATATGTAGACAAAACCAAAAACCAAACCCACTGCCACTGATAGTTACTTTATTGAAACATATTTTGAGAGGACTTTGAAATGCATTTAAATGGTTTCGTTTTTAAACAAAATATTTAGTTTCCATCTGTGTTTAGTTCAAGTGAAAATAGTTTATATCCCATGGATTAATAAAAGTAATTTAAAGTTCATGGTCCTTATTAGAGCCCTATAACCGTAAAGTTGTTTTAAGTTAGAATGAAAACGACCCTGTACAGAATCCCCTTCTGATCATGAGAATATCTGGCTGAGACCCTCTCGGCCATGGTCCCTTCTTACCCCAGAAGGCTTTGTAGGACATTCACATCCCAGTTCACAGAGAGCTAGACATTGTCCTTACATGTAACCCATACTCCACCTGCTAGAAGGAGTCAATTCCTTCTTGTAGTAAAAGTAGCCAGAACCTTTCGACAATGTTTTCTTTTTATGAGTCAGCATTTTTAATTACTCCACAGATGCATTTATTGATTTTATTTTTCAAGCTTTTTGTTATTTGATATAACTAAATTTATTAAAGTGATGAAAGAATTTGAATTTGGCTTAGTGACAATGGTAAAATTCTGTAACATAGACTACTGGAATACTTTTAACCTCTAGTTACATTTCCATGTATAAGTCACATAAAGGCATAAAGCATAAGATACTGTTAAGAAATGCTTGGAACCATACTTTTGTAATGTAATTCATCTCTTATACTTTTGTTGATGGTAAAAAAAAAACAGTTTAATGTTTCATAAACAATTTGAAAATTGATAGGATGCTTTCTGTTTAGAGAAATTTTATCACTTTGTTTTTGGAATAAATGTTTCCTTTCTGATAAGATAGTTTATCAGCTGGGTACAAAAAGGCCACAGATAAAAGACTGATACCTTAAGTCTTCAATTATGTAAAAACAGAGAGGAAGAGAGACCGGGCATAATTAAAGTTCGTCATCATTTTTTTTTTTTACTTTTCTCTCTTTTTCTTTTTCACTACTACAATTTTTAATTGTTGTTCCCCAAAATATTTCTGTTTCTATAAATTGTTGTTATTTTCAAATTTCCTACTCTCTATTTGGCTACTAACCAAAAGTTGGCAGTTTGAATCCACGCAGAGGCACCCCAGAAGAAAGGCCAGGCAATCTACTTCCAAAAGCCATGAAAACCCTGTGGAGCACAGTTCTTCTCTGACACACGTGGGGGGACCATGAGTCAGAATCGACTCAAGGGCAATAGGTTTGTTTCTGCTTCACAGGCCTTGTAATAATTATTACTAAACTGAAGGCAAAAAAAAGAACAGAAATAGAAAGTATTAAGAAATCTTTGAAATGAAAAACGTCTGCACTGGGTGCTGCAGTATAATTATATCAGAAATGGAGCCATTAAATGTTTATACCATTACAGTCCTTCCACAGTCTCAGGTGTACTTTCCCTTTTGAAGTGCTCTTTTTTGTGTGTCCCTGTACCACAATGTTATAATTACTCATGAGTTTTACACTCGTGTTTTCATTTGTGGTGCCTCTCCAAATTTTCAAGGAAAAACAGTAGCCACTAGGGAAAATGGCTCACCATGCCTGCTTGTAATTAAGTGGGTGCTTGCTCTGACTGGCCCTGTCGCTCCCAATAGACCGCGAGTCCCCTGGAGGTTACTCATCCCCGTTGACTGACTTGGGGAGAAGCACATCAAGGGAGAGAAGAGGAACTCCGGAGAAAGAGGTAGGAAGTTCAACAGCACTTGAGTCTTTTTAAACAACATACTAGATAAACCACTTGCCAGTCAAAAATAAAGTTACCTGCAAAATCCAGTAAAGGACCTGCACTTAAAATATAAAAATGACAACCAAGAACCTAGGGTACTCCTGGCAGACTGAGGGTAGGGCTTAGAATCAGTTGGCACTCTGACCGTAGCTCCAGTTTTGCCCAGTTGTGGTCCAGCCTTGGCAGTGTGGCTTCTCTGAGTCTGGGCACCTGTGGATTAATGGTGGTGGGACAAGAGTCCTAAGCTAGACCACCTCGTGGGAAGAGGAGGTTGCTCTGTACAAATTCTGGCCCAGTGGTCTTGAGGAGAGCTCTGGGTCAGCAGTGTTGCAAATCAATACAAATTGCATGTAATAATATTTTCTGGCCCACTGTTGTCAAAGGAGAGCCTCCAGAGATCTGCTAACCCACCCCGTTCTCGATGGTACCACCCTTGGGAATCACCTACCAATTGGCTCTCAGTCCTTGGCCCTGAGTCAGGACCAGAGTTCTGGTGTGTCCCGTCTTGGAACCATGAGGGTGTGAGGGAAACTGAAAGCTGGTCATGGGCTGGCAGACACACCACCGGGACCTTCACAGGGGTCTGATGTGGCCCAGTCCCTGTAGACCCCTAAGAAGACAGGAATGAGTTTCAGCTTGGTCCAAGTTTCCTAAGGTTTGCCAGAATCACTGGGAAAGACAGTGGGGGAAGGGGGCTATGCTGAAGGGGAGTGATGTAGTTGCCACAGAGTGCAGGCAGTCTGTGGGCCCCGGTGTTTGAGGCTGGACACGTGTCCCATCACATTGTGACTAAAAGATGAGCAGCGGGTTGACGGGTGCTGAAGGATTCCTGAGCCCCCCAGGCAACACAAGATGGCCATGCCTACACCTCCCAGTGATAATGTTTGTTTGCTAATATTTCAATATGCTTTTAGTAAAAGGGGTGATAGTCATGGCTTTGTCCCGTCTACTTACCATGATTCAGAAGGAGTTGTGCCAATACATAGAGCAGAGAGCAATTGCTCCTACAAGTGTCCCAGGAAAAGCCTGGGTTAGTGCCAGAATCCCTCCTAGGAGAGAGTCCTCTCCAGGCATTTTGTTCCCCAGTAGGGTATCCATCTCCCTTAGTTCCTAAATGAAATGTGATCGTCAGTGGTTACGGCGAGCCGGTCATCTCAGAGGTTTTATTTCTGTCCCTGTAATAGCTTAAATATCTAAATGCAGAACCAATTGACTTATTTGTAAATTGCACATAGGATTTACATTATGTAAGTTTAATCATTCCTTGAGGTTTTAATTATCTTTAATTTATATGAAACTGCTTTTTTGTAGGAGATTCAAATTTTAAGTTCGGTGCTAATTGTTTACCTTCCTTTTTAGAAACTGCCTGCAAAAGCTGTTTACGATTTTAAGGCTCAGACGTCTAAGTAAGTAAGAGAAGTTTCCATCACCTGATTTAAATTGCCTTTCAATACTTCAGTAAGATTTCCTGAGAGAAATATTGCAGTGTGATCTGTTACAAATGAGTCCTAATTCCGAATTCAGCAATCCACTCTAACTGAACAGTTTCTGCAGAATTCATTGGAACGAGGCTAATTTTGTTTTCATTTTGAGTTTACTTGTGACACATTGCATTTTAATTATCGTTAAACATGTGAGAGAACAATGAGGTCAAAAGACTAGAGTTTTTATCTCAACAGTGGAGTAAAAATAAAGTGTCAGAGAGCAATTGTCACTAATGGGGAATTTGACAACAATTATTTATCTGACTATATCAAGTATAGTTTGTGGGGTTGATCACTAGAACTCTGCTAACAAAGATTCTTGTAGTAAAACCTCCATGTCTCAACGCTCAAAGCTGAGAGATTCTGAGCAAAGTTCTATCCTGCGGCCTTTTGATGTTGGTGTTTTAATATTCCTGGGGGTCCTGGTGGTGCGATGGTTGAGAGCTCAGGCTGCTAACCAAAAGGTCAGCAGTTCAAATCCACTAGCCACTCCTTGGAAACCCTATGGGGCAGTTCTACTCTGTCTTATAGGGTCGCTATGAATCAGAATCGACTTGACTCAACGGCATCGGGTTTGGGTTTTTTTTTTTTTTTTTTTTTGGTGTCGCAATATTCCTTTTACCTTTTTTCTTTAAGAACTTATACACCATATGGGCACTTGGTTGAGGACAGTTAGTAGTAAACAGGTAAGCAGGCGTCAAAGGGAGGAGAGCCTTCCAGATCTGGAGAAGTCCATGGGCGCAGGCCTTCTTTAAGAACCTGGTCTCCATTAGAACTCCCAACATTGACTTCATTGCAAATTGGCATTAAATTACTTTGTTTTTTTTAAATATATATCATAACAAAACATTTCATGGATAAAAATTTATATGAATATTTCCAGAAACTATCTCTGGAAGAAAGCAGGTAAGAAAAAAACTTGCTCAGTAGAATCTGGTAATGCTGCTGAAATAGGAAATGAAATAAGTAAAAAATGTTATTTAGAAATTAAGATATGAGGCATAGCTTAAGTCCAGTGTAAAGAAAGAAGCTCTGAAGAAAAGCTTACATCTTCTATTTGATTAGATAAGCAACGTCTGCTTTGTTTCTGCTACCCTCTGTGAGTTCTTCTCGGGGTTTTAACCGTTATTGTTTGGACATGCTGACATTTGTCCCATGCAGGACAATGAATCAAAAGCATATTTAAATGCATAAAACCCTGAGAAATGAAAGGTATATAAAATAGGAAGAGGATATTCACTGAGGGCTTACAAGGTTTTTGAGACTCCTTAATAAAAAACGAGCTTTGAAGAGAAAGACAATGCGACGCAGACGAAAGGTGTTTGGAGTGTTGATCGCATCACTGGATTTTGTTTGCTCCGCGTGCTAAGCCCCTTGCCTTCCTCCGTGAGCTGTGCCCTAATGGTGGGTGCCCCCAGTTAGCAAACATTCAGGGAAGCCCGCCTCCCGCACCTGCCAGGGGAGAGGAGAAGGCACAGCCTTTCGGAAAGGTGGTCTCCACCACTCCCCAACTTTCACAGAGTTCACTTCTAGGTCTTTCTAAACCGTCAGAAATCTAGCTGTATGATTGAGAGAAGGAGATCAAACAACCGCCCATGGAAGCCAGCCCATCACTCTAGTAGGAAAAAATGTTCCCTCAGACCATAAATAAACTTCTCTTAAAAACAGCTTAATCACGTTCCTCCTGCTCTGTTCTCAGGAGACGTAAGTAGCAGTTGTTCATCACCTTCAAATATTTGACACAAAAATCAGAATTACGGACATTTTAGGCAGCTTTAAAGGGCTGCAAGTTATGGGACCAGCCATTTCAATTAACAGCTTGTTAGATGTGAGTGCACCTAACAGCTTGTGAGCAAGAGACAGATACGTTTGTCATTAAATAACTATCTGCTTTAAAAGCTATTTTCTTTACCTAACTCAAGAAAATTTCATTTAAAAAGTACAACTCATTGCATATACTGTCTCAATTTTTAAATACAAAAAAGCGAAAATGCCATTTCCAAAATGGCATTATTCAAAACGAAAAAAAAATAAAAAACAGTGCAGAACTAACCATCACTTTGCCGAGCTTCGGAACTCCCCTTCTGTAAACCCACAGTTAGGCAGCAGTAGTCTTTCCCCTCCTTTGCATTTCACGTTCATCAGTCTGTGATTTATAACAGACGTAATGTTCATACTCATTCTTTTTTAAATAACATATTAAGTTACATTGTCACAAGTGAATTCTAAGAATTTGTGAGAAAAATCCTCACAAACATGGGCTGAAGACTTTTTTAATACAGGACGTGTATTTTCAAATAAAATGTAGTTCAAGTTCAGGTGTAGCTCATAAGAATAATTGATATGCATCAAGAAAATGACCATTTAAATGTGTCTCTTGCAGGGAATTGTCATTTAAGAAAGGAGATACTGTCTACATCCTCAGGAAAATTGACCAGAATTGGTACGAGGGAGAGCACCACGGGAGAGTTGGCATTTTTCCTATCTCGTACGTAGAGGTAAGTCCTTTCCTCTTCCATCTTGGATAGTTGTTTCAAAAGTCATCACAGATTTCAAGAATAAATAACTGCTTTCTTTCATAGAAACTCATGCCTCCTGAGAAAGCACAGCCTGCAAGACCACCTCCGCCAGCCCAGCCTGGAGAAATTGGAGAAGCTATAGCCAAATATAATTTCAATGCAGACACAAATGTGGAGCTATCTCTGAGAAAGGTAACAGGGCTGTTTACTTCACTGGTGCATTTGAAAGGCTGTATATGCTCGAAACAGAAATGTTATTTCCTTATTTAGACATTATTGCATTTTCCCCATTTCCTACAAAGGACTCCATAAGTTGAGCTGAGGTACTGTTATTACCTTCCACCCTGTGTCTTTCCAGATGAAGTTCTCTGTGGTGGACACAAAGCTTCTTCGAATTCCCCCCTGTGGCTTAGCCTGGGAAGCAGGACCCTGGCTCTAACAGTCTTTATCCTCTCCAAGGGATATCAAAATTGTTAAATGATTTCATTTTACTGGAGTCCACAAAATGATGCCCACAGAAGCAGCAGACAAGAAATCAAACGACCCATTGCATTGGGCAAAGTTGCTGCAAAAGATCACTTTAAAGTGATAAAAAGCAAAGATGTCACTTTGAGGACTAAGGTGCACCTGACCCAAGCCATGGTATTTTCAATTGCCTCGTATGCATGTGAAAGCTGGACAATGAATGAGGAAGACTGAAGAAGAATTGATGCTTTTGAATTATGATGTTGACGAAGAATACTGAATATTGAATATACCGTGAACTGAACTGCCATAAATCTGTCTTAGAAGAAGTACAGCTACAATGCTCCTTAGAAACGAGGATGGCAAGACTTCGTCTCATGTACTTTGGACATGTTGTCAGGAGGGCCAGTCCCTGATTGGTAAAATAGAGGGTCAGCAAAAAAGAGGAAGACCCTCGACAAGATGGATTGACACAGTGGCTGCAACGATGGGCTCAAACATAGCAATAATTGTGAGGACAGCTCAGGAACAGACAATGTTTCATTCCGTTGTACGTAGTGTTGTAACTGACCCGATAGAACCTAACAACAATAACAACCAAGGGATGCCTCGGGCAAAATACCAAGGACTTCCATACGTGGAGGAGTGGTGGTGCAAATGGCTAACACCTCCACTGCTAAGCAAAAGGCTGGAGATTCACGTCCACCCAGAGGCACCTTGGAAGAAAGGCCTGGCAGTCTACTTCCAAAAAATCAGCCATTGAAAACACTGTGGAGCACAGTTCTACTCTGTCGCAGACAAGTAGGCGTCGACTCCACGGTGACTAGTGTGTACGTGGAAGCAGCAAAGGGAAAAGCACTTTAAGACACTTCAAAATATTGCTCTTCTGTTGCCCTACTATTCCTTTTTTCTTTTTTTTTAATGACATGTTTCAATGCTTACTCTTACCTTGGAATCAAGGCATGGTCCTAAAAGTAAAGAAGATGTTCTCTCTCTGAGGAGCCTTTTTGATGAGCCCTCAGCAGAGTGCTGTTTCCGTAGTTGGCCTTCTCTGGGCACCAGCATCTTGAGTGACCCAAATTCCAGCAGCAACCTATCTGATTCTGTCTCTCGTCTTAACGGTAACAAAAAGGGCTCTTTTAGCTTGCTGATTTGCACAGTTGAGAATGATTAAATGACCTGTTTTATTGTTTTCTAGAATGTTCATGTTTGAGGTGACAGCGTGTCTGCACACGACACACACAGACAGTAATATTCAAGGGTCCAGGAACCTCTGACACCTACTTAATAACTGGTGAAATCTTTAGCCAGGCGAGGTGGGAAAAGCCACCGTTCTGGTCCTGGCAGGAGCTCCTCTCGTTCTCTCAGCCCTAGTTCTCGGTCGTCCACTGACTCACTTCTGCCTGCAGGAAGCCCCACTGCCCTCAGACAGCCACGCAGCATCGCGTGACATACATCACCTCACGGTTCCTACTGAAGTAGAGGCTTCAGCTAACGCATACTGTCTCTCCAGCAACAACCCAGTCTTGGTGTACCGTAGAGAAAATCCATGCAATTTTCAGATTTAGGGAGATTCACTTTTCTTCAGTATTCTCTGCTCAGTGGTAGGGACAGGCTAAATAAACCAGCGTTTTGGCAAAAACAGAGCTTTCTGTTGGAACGTGACCTGAAGAAAGCCCCTCTAACGTGATAAAGTTACTGATTGTGCGGCACCTCCATCATCCTTTTGCTGTTTGACCCCATCTTGCCTAAAATTTCTGGGCCACATGTGTTTTTGAGTTAAAACATGAGCTGGGTTATATGGCACTGGCCTGATGACTGCAGGTAACAGTAATAGTCCTGTTACTGCAAAACTCAGGAGTGCTACTCAGATATTTAACGGCCCGTATGGCAGTTCTACCCTGTCATATAGGGTTGCTATGAGTCGGAATCGACTCGACGGCACTGGGTTATGGTATGACCACCAAGCAATCAGAATGGTTGCTGGGGTTACACTGTCCTGGTACAGGCCTGCTGGATGCCCACCCTGGTCACAACTATGGATTATTGCAAGTGCCATCTTTGTCCCCCACCCCCTTGTTGCAGTCTTTGGCACTCCTTAGCACAGGTAGAATTAATGAAGTAAAACCAGGTGCTGTCTGGCCTCATCCCTTGTAGTGGTTCCTGCGGCCCATTGCAGTCAGTCCCTTGTAGTGAGCTATGGTTCGCTTTTCTGATGCTCTTCCTGCAAAAGGTCATTTCCTTGAATCTGTTAGTGATAGGATTATGTCATTCATACATTTCCGGTTAAGCTATTCTAATTTCTAAACAATTTACACAAGTCAGTTCACACAGTAGCAGTATGAACATGTTTAAACGCATCCACAATTCGCCAGACATCCTGAAGGAAGCCTCTGGTTTGTGAATGGACGATTAAATTGTGTACGTGTTGGTAGTCTGTCATTTGAGAGTAAGTTCAGAGACCTTACTTGCATTCGCTTGACTAAACAAAAGCTGGAGTTCTAAGACCTTTCCCAAATGGAAAAAAAAAAAAAAATACCGTGTATTAGAAACCATTGGCAATTCTATTTTGCAGGTTATCACTTCTCTGTTTGTAATACATTTTCTAACATCCATTTCAGGGAGACAGAGTTATTCTTCTTAAAAGAGTTGATCAGAACTGGTATGAAGGTAGAGTTCCAGGAAGTGACAGACAAGGCATCTTTCCCGTTTCCTACGTGGAGGTCGTCAGGAAGAACGTGACAAAAGGTGCTGAGGACTATCCTGACCCTCCACTACCCCACAGCTACTCTAGTGAGAGAATCCACAGCCTAAGTTCCAACAAGGTAAGGAGATGGTCTAGCATATTCGTACAAAACCTGAGATCTTGTAAGATAGCCAGTATGTGATCAGTTTTAGAACAGCAGACTAGAACTTCTTATCTATGGCAAAGAAAAGGATTTGTGTGTGTTTCTAAGTGTGTGAGTGCCATGTCAAGTAAATGCAATTTTATTTTTCTTCAATAGGCACTGGTATAAAGGTTTAATGCTTGATTTTGACCATTCCACTTTTAGATAAAATATTGAAAAGCAGAAACCATTAGTAACATAAACACTCACATGATATATATCTGTATTTCTGTATGCATATATGCTTTTCTGAAACTTGATTTTTTTTCCGAAGCTTGATTTTTTTCTGAAGATATATTTTTTTCCCAAAATGGTTTATCTCAAAAATGCTTGTTATGAGATTGATAAAATTCTATGAAAGTCTTGGTGTTTCTTACATAGAAAGAGAGCTCAAGCAAAGTTTTTAATTAGAGCCTGTAAGTCAGTTTGTCTGTTAACTTGAATGAAAATGTCATGGGTTATTAGAAGTCCTCAAGTTTGTTAGTTTTAGGACAATAATATGACAGTTCTATTGTCTCACTTGACCTAGTGGCTAAAGATAATTATCGTTTCAATATGTACTTTGAAAGGAACTTTGCGTCTTGAATTGGTTAATTAGAAACAGCTTTTCTACTTTACTCACAATGTGAATTCTTTCTTAATTTTCTGTTGAATTAGAATATATTCTGTTCTCTTTATGCATGGTATTTAGGGTTTTCTTTCTCCTTTTCATTGACTTAAAGTATAAAATTTTAATTTGCAAAAACATTACTTTCAAAATATTGTAAGTACTTCCCAACATTTTAAAAAATTTATTAAGTTGCATAATTTATTACTTTAATTGAGATCGAGGCTGGGACATGGAAAAATGAGTCATCTAGAGTAAGCAAAATTAAATCAGCATATCACACATTATTAAAATACAAATTCACTTCACGTGCCAACAGCTCAAGATAGTATCCCAAGAGATCTAAGCTGCTCTTTGAAAATTAGTATTAGGAGAAGATTTTTACTTGAGTAAGTGGTCTAAGAATCCACTATCCTAAGAGAATTTTCCTTTAAAGGGCCCACACCAGGCATTAACTTTATTGTAATCCTTTTTGAAGACTGGATTTCAGTTTCAGAATAATTTTTCTCAGTCCTACAGCGCTGAATAGGGGAACAATTTGGTACTGTCCGAGTTTGTTTGATTGATTATAAAGTTTTCCAGAATCTCCTTTAGTGTATATACACTTCACTACCAAAGCTTAGCTTAGAGAACAACATCCCTCCTTCAGCAGTTGCTACTGATAAAGAGAAAAACAAGGACCTTCATCCACTAGTAGTAAATACGTGTGTCTTATCTACCATTCAGTATCTTAAAGAACTACCAGATACATTTCAAAGGGGCTAGTGCCTTCCAATAAAATTTCCTAAGAAAAAATAAGCATGTCTCTACATTTTTTTTACATAGGTTATTTAGCATTTAAGAAATTCTTCTATAATGTCCTAATAAACAAGGGCAATAGGATATTTTATAATTTTTAAAACACTTGAGAATCATTTAAATATGTATTCAGATTTCTACATTTTTTCTTATAATACCAGACTGAATTTTATAAACAGAGAAACGCATCAATTAGTTTTATTATCAATGCTGGGAGAAAGTATGTTAAAAAGCTGATGTTCATAATTTGAAAAAAAAAATAATAGTTTTATGCCAACTAGTAATCCATGCTAAAATGTCACTGGCTTAATGAAGAAACTTTCCGATAGTAATAAACTGAATCGTTTTAGTTTGATATGTACTTCTAAAGGATGAGATCTAAAATATACCAACTGCTATATATCCTGTTTTTCAACTGGTATTTGCACACAGAGGAAGGAACTCATTAAGAGATTTGTGAGTCACGCTTTGTCTTACTAAAATCATGCTTCTTGATGTACTATCTCCATGTTAGTGGAAACTCAGATGTAAGTTGATATTATCTCTGATAGTTCTACTTTTATAGTCCAGTCAAATCCAATTCTAATGCTTTTAGAAGACAGAGTAATCTTATGATTTTTGTGTTATATGCACATTTTTGTGATATAGGAATTACAGAATACTTCATTGGACTTTCCATAAGAGCAAGTTCACTGTAAAGCTAAGCACTTGGCCTGTTCACACATACGTTGGTGAAGATGGTGGTAAGGGCGGGCCCTAGCGTGGTAGCAGCAGGTGGTAATAGTTACAGTGGTCGTCATGACAACAGTGGAGTTTAAGTATCTTTCTTCCTCAACCACTTAATATCCCTGTCCATGACAGCAATGGAAAGTTAACAAACAGTAATCTTGAACAATAGCGTATTTCAAACGTTCACAGATTATTAAACAGAAACTCTTGTGTTGTAAAACATAGATCTCTAGCCAATAAGAAACATTCTGTAGACTACCAAATGAGACAGGTCTTTTCTATCTTGTTACGAATTCAGCATCTACAGGACTTGACAGTGGTAGGTATCTGCCCACATGTACAGTCTACTTTATATCAGGTGCTAAGCAGCCTTTAGTCCTTAGTCTTGTATTCAGATGCTCCAGTGAGTGTTGTGACACTCTGTGCCATTTTATCCTACCCCATGATGAGATATTTCCTTTAAAAAGAAAAAGACAGCTAAATAAATTCAACGAGCTGCCTCATTCCTGTTATAGGAAACAAGTCAAAAGCCCCGCGAGGAATGCAGTAATGCGCTGTGCAGTGACGCACACGTGGTCCTAGAACCCAGCGCGTACTGCCTGTGTGAGATGTCATCCCAAACCATCACCTAGAAAGTGCTTCCCCAAAATCTGTCTTGAAGATTCCTTTCTTTCCAAACCAAAATTACCTACCTGGGAAGAGCTAAAGCAGAAAGTCATTCACCAACCTCTTTCAAGGCTTTTATGTGTAAAACATATAATATTCTTTCTAGATGAGAGAGAGATATTAGAAAGTTACTTGGCAGAGGTTCTAGAACCACTTTTAATGCATTTACATAAAAATTTAAATTTACTGTTTTGATTAATAGATCAATCATGTTAATACATGGATAATATCATGTACAGAAGTATATTTTTGCTCCAGGTGATTATGCTTCATAAATTGTATCTCAGCAGGTTTACATCAAATGTCGAGCTTTTGAGAGAGAACAGGAGCCCTAGCAGAAGCTGTGCCCATTAACGTCACATGCTTCCTTCCTATGTAAACACTGACTTTGACTTTTTTTGACTTTGAAGTAGTAGCTATGTAAGTTCAGTTCCCTTCTTATCGTGGGTTTCTGTTCTTGAAAAAATATTTTTCAGAACTTCTACATTTAGAAATGTGTTACTGTAAAATTTTTTAACTTGTTTAAAATGTAACGTAAGCTTTAAAATGATGAACTTTCAAAAGAATTGGCACCACTGCAGGAAGAACACTAACCAAATCCAGGGAATAAAAAGCTTACCTGTAGACTTTCTAATGTTAGGTGAGCACTTTCTAATGTTAGGTGGACATAATCTAGGTCATCTGTACTATACTAAATCAGTGTGTAGAAGCCTAGTCTAAAAGAGGCAGACTATTAAATTAGACCTCTCGTGGCTTCATTGTCCTTATAATGTCTGTGATTCAGCTTGTCATTTCACATTTGGACCCCATCCAAAAACTAGTAGAGTTTCACTCTACAAACAACTTTTCTAACTGACGTGCTAATGATTTTACATATTTGAATTCAGCAAAGTATCTTCAAATCTAGAAGATGTAACATAAAATATTTTTCATATTCATTACCACTCCTTATCTGCATTTCTCTCTGTCTCTATGTATGTTTTGATGCATTACTGTTGCTTTCTTGGTTTATTTACTCTTATTTCATCACCCTTGCTTATTTCTAAGTTGACTTCAAGTGAACCATGCCCTGCCCCCATGCACAAAGCTTCACCTGGCCCAGGTAAAGGAGCTCTCCGGGCAATCTCTCCAGTCCAGTGGCTGCCACTGACGGCTGGGTGTCCACCAGCAAACCCTTTGGCCCCAACACCATCTCCTTTCCTGGACAGCTTCCTGGATGAATTAGAGAAGCTCTGTGCTTTAGCCTTACCAGCTGACAAAGCCAAACCAAGTATCCTAGAGGAGATCACCCTTGAAATTAAGGACAAACCTTCTGCTCACCTCTCATTGCTGCCAGCATCTGTACCTGTGACATCAGCTTCAGCCCAGCCTTATGAGGCGACTCCACTTCAGGATCACATAAAGACAACTCAAAAAATGTTTGCAGACTTGAAAAAAATTAGGAGGGGCTTTTCAGATCCTGAAAAAGCAGCTGAAGTCCTAGGTGATAAGTTTGTAGCACCTGCATGCACTAGTGTAGGTTCCTTGTCCCAAACCCTCCCTGTGATTGGAGAGGAAGATGAAGAAGTCTGTGAGCGGGTTCTATCAGGTCTCCAAAGGAGGCTGCCAGGATCTCAAGAACCAGGTTCTCTGTGGTGGGGCCATGATGACACAGAGGTGACATCAACTCTGCACATTGAAGAAGAGGAAGAGGAGAGAAAACCTGACTGGTTAAAATACCCAGTAGCAACCCCCACAGATCCTAGGATCTCTAAGGAAGACTGCAACACAGCCAACACCAGTAATGAGGTATTTTAATTCCGCCTAATTACTGAAGAACTAACTAGTCTTGCTACGACGAGCTAGTGCAGTTAATCATATTGATAAACATCCATTTTGACATTGCCTTAGAAGGTTTCCTTATGAGACCCACAGACACGGTATAAGTCAGGGGTAGAAGAAAGATTGTACAAAAACAAACTATATTTTAGTAAGATGACATAAATATATGATCTAATCCCATTATCCCATTATTTCCTTATGGCTATAAGTTTTTTTTTTAATAAGTTAGTACAAAAAGTCAGCATCATTTATACAGCCTTTCTAATTTTCCAACATTGATAATGATAGCTAGTATTTGAGCTCTTACTGACAGATGCTGTTCTGAGAATCCCATGTCTTTAACCTTCATACCCCAATCAGGGGGTTATATTTTCATCCCCACTTTAGAGATGAGGAAACTGATGCACAGAAAGATGAGTCCAGTTCCAGGATGAGAAAATTATGCACCATACCTTTGCTGTAATGGTGGCTTGAAAAAAGAAATAAAGAGAGAGAGAAGGAGGGAGGGAGAGGGAGAGAGAGAACAAGGAAGACAGAAAGGGTGGGAGGGAGGGAGGGAGAAAGAAAGGAAGGAGAAAAATCTTACTACAAGACTGGTTCACACCACACACAAAGGAGCCCTAACTTCTCTACTTCTGTAGCAAGCTGACCATTTACAAATCATGACCTGCTTTACAAGTAAGTCCCAAATAGTCATTGCTGGGTTATAGACCCTTATTTTTCCTTCCCATTTAGAAGGAGCCATCATATAAATCAATTATAAAAGTGTAGAATGTGGGTGCTCTTATCTCTAGCCACTAAAAAAAAAAAAAAAAAGCCACTACATCATAAAAATTAAACTGATCCGTTGGGAATTTTGAATCAAATTCAAAAGAAAAATTTACTGCTTTTGTTATAAACATCAGTTCTCAGGGTATTGGGCAACTTTAAAAGCATTTAAGTTTGGGGGATGTTACCTAAGACCAGGAGCCTTGCCTGCCACAAGATAATCACACCCTGTCTTCCCTCAATGTTTAAGCCACCTTCATTTTCCTCGGGAGATGGAACGACTACACCTTTTCCCAGATGTCTGCTTGCCTCCCCTTCCTGTCACTCCCCCTCAGCCTCTGTCTCTGATCTGGTCTCTACACTTTCTCAGCTTACCCAGCCCCACCCACCTCCTCTCCTCCCTAAGTACTCTCACCAACAGGAGATAAGTTCACCAAAATCAAAGGTAACTGCATCTTGAGTGTGGTTTGTTTGCATGTCTTTAGATGCACTGAATTAAACAGATGTGCATTTTCACATTTGTGCCATCTCACAAGACCTAAAAAGCTATGTACATACTTACTGCTAAATTTTAACACCATTAGCATGGCCTCTACCCTAAAATTTAAAAAGATTTATTCACATACCAGCTATACCTTGGTTGAGGAGCAAAACAAACTAAAACTTTTGTCAGAATAAAGAGTACTAGTTAGATTTTTTTTAAGTTGAAAGTCGACGTGAGAACCATCCCATTCAAAGGCATCCGTTTTGTGCCCGTCACACTCCGCCACTTCCTAGCGGGCTCTTTGCCTCTCAGCATTTCCACTCTCAGCAGGTCCAGCAGAGCCTGAGGCAGCGACTGTCATAAGCCTTCTTCTTCCACACAACTGAAGTGAATTAATAAGGATGCAGAAACTACTCTAGTTTTATAGCAGCTGACAAAGCTCCCATCTCTGAGACTTGCAGGCTGGCAGCTTTGCTGGCATTGAGCTTCTCTGAAGTGTACCATTAAGGAGTCTCTGGGTGGTGCAAATAGTTACACACCCCACTACTAAGCAAAAGGTTGGTGGTTCAAACCCACCCAGGGGTACCTCAGAAGAAAGGCCTGGCAATCTGCTTCTGAAAAGTCACAGCCTTGAAAACCCTATGGAGCAATTTACTCTGCAGCATGTGGGGTCACCATCAGTCAGAATTGACTCCATGCAAATGGTTTAGGTATACTATTAAAAGATTTTTAAGAAAATTGATAAAAGAGATTTAATGACAATCACAGCATGAAATCAGTCCATTCCAGAAAGTTTTGCTTCTGTGCTTGTAATGATCATGAAACCTTTTCCTCTGGACAAAAGGTGATTGACTTCAAATAGTAACTCATCCTCATATTCAGTCTTTTGAAGTTGGATGAGAGTCTCTGCCGAGGAGTAAAAACGTAAGGCTTTGTTTTTTGTTGTTGTTGTTTGTTTTTTTGGTGGAGTCCTAGCTCTGTAGTAGGAAGCACCATTGCCTGAGAAAGGTCACTCGGCAATCTTCAAACTCCCCATCGAAGAAGCCAGCCACCAAAATAGCCACCTATGTGAATTCGTCTTAAGTATGAAAGTAATTTCGGAAAAAATGGAATGCCTTAAAGACTAATTGCTCTTTGTCCTTTGAGTTTTTATCATAGCTGGGAGAAAATAATGAGGAAATTTAAAAAATAATGGTACTTTATATATAACGTCTAAAGCTAATAATTTGCCTTTCATTTCCTTCCTTCTATGATTTTACTTTTTTTTTATGATTTTACTTTAGAGTTAAGGTGTTTATTCCTCACTTTTTCCTATTTGTTCTTCCCCCATTAAGCTGAATCAGTAAGTGGGAAAATAACTTTAGACACTGAGTTCTTTAACTTAGAGAGATAGAGGACTCACCATTGTAGTATCAAGGACAAAACCAGGATTTAAATGGGTTTATTCTCCTGTTCTCCTGGGAGAACCAAGCTCATCTTATACTTTCTTTAAATTTTACTTATTTGCAGAATATGAGAGAAAGAAGGCATTCAAAATAATTATATTTTAAAAGAATGCTTTATTAACTACATCAAATAACTATAGAAAAATGAAGGTTTTTTTCTGAATTTTATCTCATATTTGGGGAGAAATGTCAATTTTTAATCCTCCACTGATTTTTTTCAAATTTAATACACTTATTTTTCTATTTATAGAAATAAGTTGCCTGAAGTTATTCATATTTGCAAATATAAATACAAATTGAATAAACTCCAACTTCTAGGCCATTTTGATAGTTTAACCCTGCATCTGACACAATGACAGACTGTGCTGATTTGAATCCTTTAAGAAACTTCCTATTTCTTCCATTTCAGGTATGTTCATTACAAAGAAAGATAGTTACCTAGCACTGAAAGCAAAGAAAAAAATACACATTTTAATGTTTGAATAGGCATAGCATAGTATCCATGAAATCATTATAATAACATATTTCTCAAGCAGTTATACTCTGTCTTATAAGGTCGTTGTGTGTCAGAATCGACTCTGCCACAAGGCTTAAGCCAACATGTCTAATGCATCTCATTCCCTGCTTGGGGCCTGAGGTCAGTCATTGCTAATGACTATGAAAACTTTCCAAAATGAAAGTTAAGAAAAACCTCACACTTTTATTTAGAAGTCTTTCGAAATGCTAAAGTTTTCTTAATCAAATCCCAGCCAATACATTGATAGATCTTGTCCACTATAGCGAGGAAAACAGCGTGTGCACTTGTGTGCACGTGCCACACGCACCAAAAAAATAAAACTTAGTCCATTCACTGTCATATTAAAATCTCACTTTGAAAGAATACCAAAATAATCATAAATGGCATTATTCAGTACTTAGTTATATTTCACCATTTTCCCCAGAAAAGCTGTATTCTCTTCTTATGCGTTTTGTTAGAAAAGTTGGCCTCCAACAAATGTTTGACACTTTCTATAAAATTTGATGGATATTTAAATCAAATTTTTCTCCATCTTACCTTGCATGTATTCAAATAAGCACAAAGGAAACAGGTCCAGGTATGAGGGTGTCTTGAACTCAATTCCTAAGCTTTCTAGTAAAGAGGTAGAATCTCTGGTATGTGTTTTTAGACATCTACATTGCATTCAAATGTCTTCTCTAAGCCAGCTTCCCTTTTTAAACCTTTCTCTGCTATGCCTGAGTCTCGCAGTAAAACAGCAGCCTGATGCCTGTGGTGTGAAGCTGTACAAAGCAGCCAGGGGTGCTGCCTGCAGGCTGTTCCCCTTCCCGCTCCGCTCTTATTCAGGGGTTTCGCATGCTGCGTGTGCACAGAAAATACAAAGCAGGAAAACTCCCCTGGAGGCTCTATCATAGAGATGATAACTAACTCACTTCTTGTGGCTTTTCCAGGATGATGTAAAAAGAGAGCTATTTGTCCTGGGCAAGCCTCCGCGTAGCCCGGTAACGTCCAGGAGGTCCTGCTGCTCACCTGTCCGAGGGCTCGGCGGTTCCCACAGGGTAGGGTTGGAACCCCCCCGCCTTGTGGCAGACAACCTAGCCCCCCTCCTCTCTGTGGGTGGTGTTTCCGTTGAGCTGCCTTTGCTGGGCATCTGCAGGAAAGTAGGGCTGGAGGTGCCCTAGCAATGAAATGACCAGCTGATAAGGAGCCCTGAAGTCAGCTCCACACACAAGTCCTATCCTCAGTCTTTGGCTAATGTGCTTCCTTTTTACATGTGTGTGAGGTTTCCAGAATCCAAAAAGACATGACCAATTCTCCACTATACAAATAAGAGCAAGGCATGTGCTGCTTTCTGCTGTCTCTGGCTTCGGCGCAGATGTTCTCTGTAAATGGCCACTTTCTAGTCATTGTCTTTAGTGCAAAGAACAAAACTGTTACCAATCATATAACTCACACGCTTCCAATAATGTTTGCTTCTGTGTCATTTGGTTTATTTAGTTTTTTTTTTTTTTAATCCACAATCCTTGTTTCAAAATATTGTGTTGCTCTGGTGAAATGTGCTGTATCACTTGACGACCAACCCCTCCTAACACTGCTGGTCTGAACCCTGGGTACTCCAGCCTCAGGGCACCTTTGATTCTACTTAAAGGTCAGATTACTTTCCCTGGAGCTACTTAGTTCTACCCTATCTACAGTATTTTTAAATGAACGGATTCTTAATGGTAGAATCAGTTCTGAGGAATGCAACCAGACTTTGGGAATTTCCATCTCTGCACAAGTCAGGATTCCTTTCACCATTACTGTTTTAATGGTGCCTCGTTTAACCTTAAATGGTCTGTGACATAAACATGGTTCATGCATTTTTTAAGGTCATTAAAAAGACAGGAAAAAAAAGAAAAGGCCAAGATGGATGTCAGAGGGACTCTGAAACTTGCTTCTGAGCATTGGACAGCTAAAGCAAATGGAAGAAATGATGAAGTAAAAGAACTGAACAGAAGATTTCAAAGGAAGACAAGCCAAAGTAATATAATGAAATGTGCAAAAGCCTGGAGTTAGAAAAGCAAAAGGGAAGAACATACTCGGCATTTCTCAAGCTGAAAGAACTGAAGAAAAAATTCAAGCCTTGAGTTGCAATATTGAAGATTCTATGGGCGAAACATTGAACGACACAGCATCAAAAGAAGATGGAAGGAATATATAGAGCCACTGAACCAAAAAGATGTGGTCAATGCTCAACCATTTCAGGAGGTGGCATCTGATCGAGAACCAACAGCACTGAAGGAAGAAGTCCAGCCTGCACTGAAGGTATTGGTGGGAAACAAGGCTCTGGGGATTGATGGGATATCAACTGAGATGTTCCAACAAATGGATGCAGCGCTGGAAACGCTCACTCGTCTACGCCAAGAAATTTGGAAGACAGCTACCTGGCCAACCAACTGGAAGAGATCCATATTTGTGCCCATTCCAATGAAAGGTGATCAGACAGAATGCAGAAATTACCAAACGGTATCATTAATATCACACACAAGTAAAATTTTGCTGAAGAAAATTCAAAAATGGTTGAGCAGTATAGCAACAGGGAACTGC
Source organism: Elephas maximus indicus (assembly GCF_024166365.1). Taxonomy (NCBI): domain Eukaryota; kingdom Metazoa; phylum Chordata; class Mammalia; order Proboscidea; family Elephantidae; genus Elephas; species Elephas maximus. The sequence goes on from NC_064840.1 coordinate 80,751,175, forward strand.
CAGAAATTCAAGCTGGATTCAGAAGAGGACGTGGAACAAGGGACATCACTATTGATGTCAGATGGAACTTGGCTAAAAGCAGAGAATACCAGAAAGATGTTTACCTGTGTTTTATTGATTATGCAAAGGCATTCTACTGTGTGGATCATAACAAATTACATAAGACATTGCAAAGAATGGGAATTTCAGAACACTTTACTGTGCTCACGAGAATATACCAAAAGGCAGTCATTCGAACAGAACAAAGGAATACTGTGTGCTGTAAAATTAGAAAAGGTGTGCGTCAAGGTTGTATCTTTTTACCATAATTATTCAATCTGTATGCTGAGCAAATAATCCAAGAGCTGGACTATATGAAGAAGAATGTGACATCAAGATTGGAGGAAGACTCATCAACAATTGTGATATGCAGATGACACAATCTTGCTTGCTGAAAGTGAAGATGACTTGAAGCACTTACTGATGAAGATCAAAGACCGCAGCCTTCAGAATGGATTACACCTTAATTTAAAGAAAACCAAAAGCCTCACAATTAAACCAATAAGTAACATCATGATATACGGAGGAAATATTGAAGTTGTCAAGGATTTCATTTTACTTGGACCCAAAATCAACACCCATGGAAGCAGCTGTGAAGAAATTAAATGACATATTGCATTGGGCAAATCTGCTGCAAAAGGCCTCTTTAAAGTGTTAAAAAGCAAAGAAGTCACCTTGAGGACTAAGGTGTGCCTGACTGAAGCCATGGTATTTTCAATTGCTTCATGTGCAAGCAAAAGCTGCATAACGAATAAGGAAGACCAAAGAAGGATTGATGCCTTTGAATTATGGTGCTGGCGGAGAATATTGAATATACCATGGATACCATAGACTGCCGAAAAAATAAATCTGTCTTGGAAGAAGCCCAGCCAGAGTGCTCCTTAGAAGCGAGGATGGCAAGACTTTGTCTCACATACTTTGGACATGTTGTCAGGAGGCACCAGTCCCTGGAGAGGGACATCATGTTTGGTGAAATACAGGGTCATTGAAAAGGACGAATACCCTCAATGAGATGGAGTGATACAGTGGCTGCAACAATGGGCTCAAACATAGCAACTACTGCGAGGATGGCACAGGTCCAGGCAGTGTTTCATTCTATTGTACATACAGTTGGCTGCTGTGAGTCAGAACTGACTTGACAGCACCTAACAACAACTGCATTTTCAGTTATTAAGGTCTTAATTTCAAAGAAGTTTTCCTTTTCCACTTTTTAAAATGTAGATACTTTTCTGTATATTATTTTATGTTTTTTGCTTTGCATGATATTGTTGTTGTGTGCCATCAAGTCAATTCCAACTCCTAGCAACCTTATATGGCAGAGTAGAACTGCCCCCATAGGGTTTCCTAGGCTGTCGTCTTTAGGAGAACAGATCACCAGGTCTTTTCTCCTGCGGAGCCGCTGGCTGGGTTTGAACCACAGACTTTTTGGTTAGCAGCTAAGCACTGAAACATTCTGCCACCAGGGCTCCTTCTTTGCATAAGAAGACCTCGTTTTGTTCCTGAGGCAGAAATTTGTGTTACCATAGAGAGAGGAACAATCTGTAAAGATTCTTAGACAGCACGGAGGGCCTTCCAGAGCTAAAACACAAACAAAATTTTTCCCGAAATTGATATGGCCCATCCATTAATTTCCTGTGGGTCACAGAGATTGTATGCTTTAAGTAACCTTAAGTTTTTTTCTTTGCCAGATTTTACATTATGTATTTGTATGTCATATTGTATGTTTGTGTGTGAAATGTAAATACTCTATTTTCTTGAGATTTCTACAAAATTGTCTTATCTTCATAATTAAAGAAGGAAAAATAAGCCTATAAAATGTAAACACAGTACTGTTTTTAGGAGAAATCTGTCTAATTCTAGTTGGCAAGTACTAGAACCAACATTTTCTGGGGGGAAAAAACTGACAAGAACTTCAGAACTGCTTATAATTCTTTCAAAGATTTTTTCCTCGTTAAATATTTAAAGTCACAGTCAATATTTATCTAAAAATTATTTAATGGTATATATAGCTAATCCTGAGAAATAACTCTGCGGAAGCACAGATGGACGGCTTTCAGACAGACTTATCTCATCACCTGAGAGAGGGAAGTATTTATTTTAGTGACACCAGGGAATTTAGGATATTTCAAACCAGCTTCCTCCTGAAGGGTGGTTTGTGATGGATCTGGCTGGTAGCATGTGCTTAAAACCTGTCACATTTGTATCAACTTTTTGACAACATTAAAAAATAGCTACCTATAAGAGAAAAAAAATTGTTACATTGCCAAAGAAAGCACTGAATACTCAGGATACCATGAAAACAGCATGAGGTTTCATTCAATTTTCTAATTTTTATTGTACCCTTAAGACTCATCAAGGAAATAAAACCTTGATGGAATTCGCACTCAAAATTTCCAGCACAGTGACTGTAATGTATTAGCTTGAAAAACATCTCTCTTAAGTTCACAGTTCGTGTCAGCCTCACTGAGGGTCACAAACATATATTGTTTCTATTTTTTTTATCACAAAACTGCTAAGAAGTTTCAAGTCTTAGAAATGCTGAACCTGGTAGTTAAGAAATGAACACAGCCTGAAAATATTGGTGGCTAAAGAGCGATCCTTTCGCAAGAATTTAAATCGTAGGAAAGGAAGAACATGGTCAGAAAGCAGATGAGTATCTATGTCACGTTGCTGACCCTGCGGTATTTAAAATGCCCTTTTTTAAAATGAATTCCGGCTGGAGGAACTTGGTAAGAACTAGCCAAAGGCAAAAACGTTAGCATGTTGCTGTCATTGCCCATCACTAGGTGACAGTAGAGTACAGCTGGTCTCAGGTAGGTGCGCTTGGCCTTGTAGCACCAGAGGAGAAAGGCAAAGAGGGTCTCCAGAGATGACCTTGGTTGTCCACAGAGACTATAAACACCTGCCTGAGGAACAAAAGGAGGGGGAGGATTTTAACCAACGTAGGCCATCTACTGCATCATAGTCATCTTTTATGCAATAAAAAATGGCAGTCAAAATTTTCATTCTGTTCGCCTTTTTACCTATTTGTGATAATAAGAAGAAATCACTCAATATCTTTGGCTTTCAGCTTACTGATCTACAGAATGAAGTTGAATTATTACTATTTTTACACGGCTGAGACACAGGAGACCTAACTAAAAATGTCAGTTGTCACAGCTCTCTAACTACTGAATGTGTGTGGTCTGTGACAGGCCCCTTTACATAACAGAAATATATTTGTAGAAATGTAGATTCCGCTGTGAATTTCTTGAAGGGGAAAATCTTACTCATATCTTGTCAAACTTTTTTGTCATAGAGATATCTTGAGTTTATATATTCTGTAGGCAGACTATTGAGTGAAATTTCTAAGAATACTATTTTTAAGCACTTCCAGTCAATAGGTTCAAAGCTTTAAATTTTAGTAATGTAAATACTGAATCTTCTTATGCTAGAAAGGCAGCTTGGGTGAGAAGGAGGGGATAAAGAGTTTAGGAAGGGGCACATCATAGACTCGGGCTGAAAAGAACCCAGAGTTCTCCATCCAAGTGTGGACCAGTAGGGTTTATATGGACAATTTGCAGGGGAAAAAAAAGAAAAAAATCACAGCCTGTCAGCAATCCACTCATAAGTCTGAGAGTCCAGGAGTTGGTCCTGAGGTCTGGACATGAATCTAATAACTAATTCAGTAGTCATCAAAAAGTCACTTTTAATAGTTGCTGTGCAAACTCTGCTTTATCTTGTTTCACCATAGAGGTATTGTTTAGGACAGAATGCTTTTGAAATGTGTTGTGAATGAATTTTAATGCATTTCCCCCCTAAAAAGCAGGATTTCAATCTTTCAGTATAAACTACACTGAGTTTTCGTGGTCAGCAAAAGTATTAACTTGTCATTCCTTGCAATAATGACGTGGCTGTATGGGATGCTAAGGCTTGTCATTTCCAATATTATAAGTATCTATTACAGATACTGGTCTTGATGCTTAGTTTAAAAAGAAAGGAAACTCTCTTGAGAGTTCAGTGCACTGGAAATTTCTACCAATATTTCTCTTCTAAGGTAAAATGTTACATGTTACCTGGATATTGTGTGTTGCATTCTATTTCAAGCCCTCTGTTTCCTCTTTTAAAAATGCATGTTTCCTCCATGTCGAGAACAGAGAGTGCCGATCCAAACATAGCATGGGGTGTCTGCCTACTGATATTTTCATCTGTGCTGTTTGTGTGAATGTCGTCTGTGAAGGAAAAGTGCAAAGAGTGAGTGTGGATACTCTGCCGTTCAACTAAATGTGGTTTATTTTCTGCTTGTTTGAGAAAACGCTGGAGAATAAGGTTGTATGAAGGTGTCTATACTTCCCCTCCCAGTGGTTTGGTGTCCCGTCCCTGCCGTATTCCTGGCCTTTGAAAAATCAATGGGACTAAACCCTGACTTTTGCTTAGGGCTCGAGCAGACCAGATTGTAGATGTGTTCAAAACATTTGAACCTTGGTTATTTTGATTTAAAACACCCTTCAAAATATTTTATTATTAATCCTGAAAAAAAGTTTTTATTTGTTTGTTTGCTCATCCTTCCTCTTGGTTTTTTATAACAGGAAATATTAAATGTTAAGAAAAGTACCATGCCATTATCAAAATTATCTTTTAATTAGTGCCAGTTGAAACATTGATTACATTGAGAATCATTTCATTTCAGCCACAGCGTCCTGTGTTTACTCATGAAAACATTCAAGGTGGGGGGGAACCGTAAGTATTCTTCTTATATTCTAAATTCAAGACTAACCTTGATCCTCAAAATGAATAATTGAGGTACCAAAGCAGAAGATGGTATGACTTTGCAAGTGAAAGAGACCAGAGAAAGTAACGTAAGACCTCCTAAATTAAGAGAAATTGTAGTAGTCCCCATCTTTTTATAATGCAGAGCAGAAGCTACTTTGAATTGCTTTTATAAAGCATGATTTTACAGAGAAGGCCTTGGAAAGTCTCCCAGTGCTGGAGAAGGTCCTAAGATTTATAAATCCATCTCCCTCTCTGCTTCACTGGCCATGTCGAGTCTAGTAACTGCACCTTTAAAGATACCCAGAAAATGTTCTAACATGTTTTTACACGTATTCGTAGACCAGGAAAATGAAAGAATAGAACTAAAGTGAAAAGTTAGCAACGTAATCCCCAAACTGCATTCTTAGATGGATCTTTTAAAAATAGTGGTATTAAAGGACTGTCAGTTCTGAAATGATATTTACTTCCTCAGCACCAGGAACATCCTTTTCACGCTTTCCTTTTAGATTTCCTCTCTCTTCTGATCCGTAAGTCACATCAGCCTGAAGGCGTCACACGTTGCCTTTAAGATTCTCTTTCTGCTCCACTTTTGCCTTCGAGAGGTTGTCACCATCCTTTGCCCACTGTCCTACGAGTCAGGAGCTAGACCCCTGCCGAGGAGCGTCTGTGGCACTAAACCCCGCCCAGCATACCTGAGCACAGGCAGTGAGCCCCCAGACCCTGCCCACACTCTGCCCACCTGATGCATGCAGACAACAGACTTCCTGGTGTTCCGACCAGGTTCTACGTCACCTTCCATCCCCACCTCACTCATAGATCTCACACTGAGCTAAAGCCACGCTCTGCAGAAACCCTCTCTCACCTGAGACTGGCTTCCACCAAGTACAGCCAGCAAGGTTTACGACTGAGAGAAAATCTATATCATGGGGGAAGGGGGGCGGGAGGGGGAGACAGGTTGAAGTAAGAATAAATTTTCACTTAATTGGAAAAATTTTAAATACAACTTGTAATCCTAAACTTTTTGTTATTTACTTATACAATGATAAGATCACTACAAAAAATTAAAAATTCCAGGGCTGTTTAGGTTTATTGCTTTACCAACACTTTATTTAAGGAGTTTATGAATTACAAGGTGTGCTGTGTTACACTGTCTATTGTAATATGGTGTTAATACATTCCACAGTGGTCCTTTGGGTGTTTATGCAACCACAGAGCCCATTTTTAAAATCCTGCTGTAGACATCATAAAACATTCTATATTAAATGTATTGGATTACAACCTCGGTTAATGGGATTATGGGATGTCACTTCATCTCTTTCGCTTAAAAAATGGGTTTTGAGTGAGAGTAGGAGCACGATGTTTGTGTCTCTAAGACTCAGGAGTGTAGTGAGATACATTATGCGTCAGGAGAGAGCTTCAAGCTTGGTTTAATCTGTTTCCTATTTAAAAGACGAGTTTCTTCCTGAGGCATCCTGACTTCATCACCAGCATTCATCTCACCAACGTATCTTTGAAAATGGCATTTTTGTGTTGCAATTTGACTGCATTTCCTGTCCCGCATCACTCATTTTGAAAGCCAGCAGAAGTGGGAGGGTTTCTAGATTTGTTTGTTTCCTTAAAACTCCCAATTTTCTTCTTCTTTTTTTTCTTTCTTTTTTTTTTTTTTTTTGGTCTAGTTAAATCAGAATGGTAAGTAAAGTTTGACAAGCATGCTGGCTTTCGTCATTCCAAAGTGAAATAGGAGTCAGTGCCAATTTTGGTTTTTTAGCTCTGGAGACCTCGAGATTCTTCAAGCAGCTGGGGATTGTGGCCTTAAATAGGCCTGTCTTTCTGAGTGGCTGGAGACGTGCCCGGGGAAATGCTGACGCCTGAGAAGCCCAGTCAGTGAATCAGTGTCTCTCAAGTGAGAGAGACCGTGCATATCCAGGGAGCTAAAATAATGACTATCTCCCTCAAGGATGAAATTGGAAAAAGGGGCCATGACTATCTAATTTATTCCCTTTTTTAACTAGGAGTTTTCATTTTGGAGCCCTGGTGGTGCAGTGGTTAAGAGCTCAGATGCTAAATAACAGGTCGGCAGTTCGAATCCTCCTGCCCCTCCTTGGAAACCCTATAGGGCAGATCTGCTCTGTTCTGTAGGGTCACTGAGAGTCAGAGTTGACGCAAGGTCGATGGGTTTGGTTTTCGTTTTTAATTTTCACTTTATGTTGAAATCAACTACCCACATGGATATACAAAGGATACCACTCGTTCACCTGAACGGCCTCAAATCAAAGCCTTAACGCAAACAGCAAAATGATTTGACTTCTTCAGTCAGGGCCGGCCCTAAGCAAACATCCCAGTTAGGCAGCGGATATTCCTCACTGTGGGTTCTGAAATGTCATTAGAGTGGGCTAATTTCCACGAAAGTCTACATAGTTCTACTGATGCCTACTGAAGACTTACACGACCAAATATGTTAATAAGACTAAAAGTGTTAAAGGTGAAACGAGTATTGCACTGTCTGCCGTAGTTTAGCAAAGGAGTGGAGATTTTTTTAAACACACCCGTTTGTGCCGTTGAAGGTTTCAGGCTCTGTATAACTACACACCCAGGAACGAAGATGAGCTGGAGCTCAGAGAGAGTGATGTCATTGACGTGATGGAAAAGTGTGACGACGGATGGTTTGTGGGTACGTGCAGATTTCCTTTCTGACCCGTTTGGCTATTTTGTAATTTGCTTGTATTTGCTCATTTGCTTGGTTTAATTTGATAGGTCAGCTTTCTTTGAATTCGCGATGCCTTTGATCTTTCATACACTCATAAGCGCTATGTAATCCCAAGGCAGCTGCCTTGTTAATATAGTTTAGGATTTACTGCTCCAGGGACCTGTGATAGTTCCACTAGTTTTCTTTCCAATTCAAATGAGAGAAAAAAAATTCTTTAAAAAGAACCAGCCAGAATGAGACCTAAGGGAAAAAAAAAATTTTTTCTGGATGAAAAAGATTAATACTCTGTTCAGTGGAGAATATTAGTTGCCGGAAGTGAGGATTTAATTTGAGAGGGAGCAAGATTAAGTGAACGACTAGTCCACTTACTGGGTCTGATGTAGGTGCCCTAAAAGTCCAATGATTCACCTTAGCTTTAATTTGTGGTCCAAGTGGAGAGAAATCCCCTTCCTACCACTTAAGAGACAACCTCAGAAGGGCAAAAGGTAGGGGGACAAGTTCAGAAGATTCAGTCAGTGGTAGAAAATGAAAGAACTGAGGCCACGTTTTCACCCACCAGCCTCTGATTTTCTTGCTATTAATTCCAGCTTAGAAGACACGTTAAGGGGCTTCCTACAGCGGGGGGACAGTGGTCAAACCAGGACAATATGTTCCATAATATAAATGAGAAACAGAGCTCAAGGGGTTCTGTTTACTCTATTTGAAATGGAGATCCTAAAGAAGACTTTTCTGTACCGACTATTACAAAAAGCTTCAAGGGATCATGTCACTGGAAACTAAAGGCAGTCATAAAGATGGCTATTGGTGCATTTGGCTTGACTCACTGTGTGAGAAATCATGCCCCAGGATGGGACTCTCACCCTCAGATAGTGATACATCTTTTTGTTTTTTTAAGTGACTTTGTAACTTGTTCAAAATTTCTCTGTTTTATTAAGGACTCTGGCAGTGCTATTCTTAGATGATGGTGTGTTCAGCGAGATTGTCCACGAGACATTAAAAATGTTTGTGGATAGTGACCATATCCTAGATAAACCCTGTGTTATTTCAATGCACTTTTTCTTTTTTTTTTTTTGCACTTTTTAGAAGTGCAAGCTGCAAGTGAGTAAGTGAATAATTAAGGCAGGCCTCTTGCCCTTTGAATCAAGCCTGGCTTTTGTCATTTCCCCATCTGTCCTAACACACTGCCAGCCCTGCACCTTATTTAGAAGATTGTACTTGAAAACATCTCTTCCCAAATAGTCTTCACATTCCATTCCTCACTCTTGGTTAGCTGCCTTGGTGACTGAGATCTACCAACCACCTGCTCGGCTGGAAGCCTTTCCCTTTAGATTGAGGGGCTGTTTTTCTGTTTAGCCGGATATCGTGGTGACAAACATTTAAGCTTAAGAGGCAGTAGGTATGACATCAGGCAGTCCAAATAAATCTGCTGGTTTTGTCTTCAAGTGAGTTTTCTTTTTTTGTTTGCAAGCCCTGTGGGGCTTGCTCTCTAAGGGAAGCCCACATGTAGGACTGAAATTCACTGTCATTGCCACCTTTCATTTATTGCTTCTGTTTTCAGGAACCTCAAGAAGAACCAAATTCTTTGGTACTTTTCCCGGAAACTATGTCAAGAGGCTGTGACTCACTCCCCCTCCTTATTTATGCCGCATTCAGCAACACACCTGCACAAACTTGCCTGGAACACCCGCAGGCCTCCTGCTGCCATGCCTTCTGGTTTCCAGTAGGACTCGTCCACCCTCACCATCTCCACCTGCCACCAAACCACCGGCAGAGTAACTGCAGCTGCCCAGCCTTGGGCAGACATGGCGGGATTGCTTCCGCGTCAAAGCACATATTTCTGCTTTCTGCTCGAAACTTTCAAAAGTTGGTATGTGGGATTACACAGAAAAACATTATACTTGAAAAGGGTAATATATTTAAGACAAAAAAAAAAAGAAATAGTGTCTCAAGGGAGCCCTTCTGAGCTTGGTAATTTGGGAAGACGCCCTCTCCTCAGGCAACCAGAAGACTGTCGGTCGTTAAATGCTGTGGTTTGCATCTCCACACTCTTGGCTTGGAGTCTATTCTCTTTTCACCAGTTTGCCTAGTGTCCTGGTTTACGCGCTGTGACAACCCTACTTCAGCTATTGTTTGCCTGCACTTATACGTTGTAACATGCGCAGCGATTATAAAATCTAAAGAAAAGTAGGAACCTTAATTTGGATGAATGTGATTTTTGTTGATTGAATGTGCGTTTTCAAATAGGAGTCTTTTCCTTCAATTTTTTTTCTACTTTTTAGAAGTATAAACAGTAAGTGAATAATCATGAGAATACAAGAGGTTTAGCTAGATTGCGAAAAAGAAAAAAAAGAAACTATTGTGTTGTAAAGTTGCATTGCTACTTTATATTAGTATGTAATCATCAGCATCCTGACCAATGAGCTCTTAGTATTTTATTTATCGGACAAAATTTAAAGGAAAGCAGTGTTAGTGAGAGGTGCAAAGAATTATTCTAACATAGACACTTGAAAGTAACTGTAAGCAATACTCATAGGTTAGAGAGTTCACTGTGTGTTCGCGCACATTTGAGATTGTATGAGATCACGCAACTCGTGATGTGTTGTATGTTGTATGGAATGTAAAAGATTCTCACATTATTTTATAGAAATAGAGTACTTTGGCAGCATCACAAGTATTAAGGCTGGTTTTAGCAAGGATTGTGATCAATACAACTATTTTTACTATGATAATTATTTTTCTTTGGAACGCAGAATCCTGGCTACATTTGAGGACAGGAATATGTTGAGCCTGATTTTCTTGGTATGTCGTGTAAAATATTTCCTGGGAATAAATTAGGCACTTTTTGGAGGCGATGTTAAATCACTCAGGTTACATTTTATGCCCTGAAGCAGAAATTTACAAACCGATATTGGAACCTGAAAGATTTAATATGGTTAACAGTGCCTGAACTACACGTACCCTGAGAACTAGCTTTGTATTTCTATAACTTTGCATAAGAACTCTTCAATTTTCGATCTTGAGCACCTTATAGATAAAACTTTTCATGGCATTTCTTCTGTGGGCAGTGATCGACCCTTTCACCGTGTATGTAGACTCTAGAATTTTGTACATATGTTTGCTCTTTTTTTGTACAGACTATTTAGTTGTTGAGAAGACAGGGGATTTCCTAATTTGGTCTTTATCCTGCTCTTAACTAAGCTAAAACACTTTCAGCAGATTTTCCTTGACGTATCCCACAGATTACAAGCACGCCTTGATAGTGAGGTTCACTAGCATTGATGAAAAGTTCATGAATTTAAAAGGTCTTAGCAGCCAAACAGAAATGTATATAGATATTGATTACAGAGGAATTTCATTAGACAGAAATTTAAGAAACATCTTGAGTAGCCTAGCTTGATTACTGTCAAGTTCATGACCAGCTTTGTATTTCCAAGGCTTTGGGTTTGAAATTAGATCAACTGCATGCAGCTTTGCTGAAAATGAATAACTATCTTGGATGCCATTTATGAGAAAAGACTTCAATATCTGTTGCCTGTCATACTTAAGAAAAATTATTGTTTCTACTCTCTGTATCTGATTTTGAAAGGAAAAATATTCATACCTGACTCTCGGTAATCAACTTTGGATTCTTACAAGCAAAGGCCATTGTGTTTTTTTCTTGAACAGACATCTAATAAATTGGCTTGGAAGTGTACTACTTCAGTTTTTCTTTTTCATATTTATCCTTAACTGAATTGTGTCTTTTATCTCAACCTGTTGGATAAACTAAGAGAAAATGCATTTCCCTCTGTTCTCTTAACACACAAACGAAGAAAAGACTTGTTTGCATCAGTTTAGAGAAGAGATATTTTAAACCCATCACCAAAGCTCATTAAACCCACCACCAAAACCCACTTGCTAAATACTCTTTGGCTAAAGGTTTTTCTTCAGCTAAAAAAACTCATTTAAAAAAACTCTGCCTCAAAAAAAACAGCTGTTTTTCCAAGAAGGAGAAATTACAAAAAGTTGTGAGCACTTTCCCAATTCACCTATCTTGAGTTTTAGAATCCTTGCACTAAAAGGCTTTGCCATCCTTGGCATGACAGACTCTGCTAACACCTACCAGCTCTCAGTGAATTTCAAATTACGTGTGCAGCGCGTTACCACTTTCTCTCGTACAAACGGTAGCAGCCTCCTCTCCTACTGGGATCCTTTCTAATACAGCTGAGACCTCCTGGCACTATGTGTTTCAACCCTTTTCCGTATCTATCTCTCAGATATTCAGAAGCACATTCCTGTGTTGGCAACTCAGCATAAAGATGTCTTCTCACGTTGCTTCAGCTAATACCCACCCCGATCCTCTCTATTCCGCTGAATAATATCCACTATATATTGACTTTCACTAAAACATGCTCTTTTTCTGTGAAGAATATACCTCACACTGCTCTTTAGTTCCTGTTTTGATCAGAGCATTTTGGGAACTTTGGTTTAAGTCTGATGCTTGTTGGTTTCCCGTCTTCGGGTAAACCTGTCCCCAAGTGTTCAGCACACCCCAAAAACATGATGTCTGCAATTTAAGTACCAAACCCAAACCAAACCAGCTGTGTAGAGTCAGTTCAAACTCATGGCAACTCCATGTGTTACGGAGTAGAACTGCTCCATCAGGTTTTCTTGGCTGTAATCTTTTCAGAAGCAGATCGCCAAGCCTTTCTTACACAGCGCTACTTGGTGGATTTGAACCATCAACCTTTAGGTCAAGTACAAACCATTTGCACCCCGCCAAAAAAAAAAAAAAAATCCATGGCCGTTGAGTCGATTTCAACTCATAGCGACCCTATAAGACAAAGTAGAACTGTCCCATAAGGTTTCCAAGGAGAAGCTGGTGGATTCAAACTGCCAACCTTCTGGTTAGCAGCCTGAGCTCTTAACCACTGTGCCACCAGGTTTCCTTGAACCATCCAGGGGCCTCCAATTTAAGTTCACATGCATCAAAACATGCATTGCCCTTCCCCATCTGGGAATTAGTCCTTTGTGGTTTTCCATAAAGTCTGCTCAGGCCCAGCAGCTGCTTTGTGAAAGACCTGCGCTCAGGAACGTGCCTACAGTGCTGTGGTTTGCCCAGTCTGCTATCACAGCCTTCTAGCCGCTGCTCCGGGGTCCAGGACAGCCCCAGCCACAGCTTGTCCTTCTGCCATGCTGCCCCTCTGTGGATGCCCGGATTCTGGGTGGAATACTGCAGTGTTTCTTGCTTCAGAGTTCTTTAATGTGTAGTAACCTATGTGACTTGACTTTATGCCGGAGCACGCTCGTCATGATACACCAAAAATCCTTTACGGCATCTCCTCTTCTGCGCTGAAATCACACCTGGTGGGTGAGTAGGATTTGTGGTTGTGCGCTCAGCTCAGCAAGGCTCATGAAGCACTGACCACGCATCAGACCATCTGCCTGGGGACCCGCCATCTGGGTGCTGACCGGCCACCTAGGCCAGGGGAAGGGCAGCGGGAATGGATGCTCGGACAGTTATGTGCCACGTTTTAATCCCTCCTTAGCTATACCCTCACTAAAAACAGGCATATCCATTTCTTACTTGATGGGAAGCAGAAAGCCTATCTGAGGAACTGTCTGTTTCCATGATCTTTCACTCCTTGATCTCCCTCTGTAGGTGGTCAAGTTGTGTGGCCTGATAATTTCTTCCTACTGTTTCCCAAATTTCAGCCACAAAGGAGGATACTTTTAAAATAATAACCGGTTCAAATAAAAGTGAGCACTTCCAAGAGCATGTTTATTTACAGATTTAATTATTTTACCCTCCTTTCCAGACCATAACCCTTGTGTATGCATCGATTGTGATTTTCAACGATTTACTTGTCGTTGATGAATAGGCCAGAGCAGACGCAGAGATGGTCATTATTAATAAATGATCTGTGCCGGGGACTGGCAACTGTGACCTGTGGACCAGATTCAGCTGGCTAACTCTTTCTGTGTGACTTGAAGACTAAGAATGGTTTGTACAGATGAAATTTGGAAATTAATTTAATGATTAAAAAAAGTTCCCGTCCAGTCGACTCATGGCTACCCCATGTGCGTCAGAGTAGAACCGTGCTTCGTGGAGTTTTCAGTGGCTGATTTTGCAGAAATAGATCACCGGGCCTTCCTTCCAAGGTGCCTCTGGGTGGACTTGAACCTCCAAGCTTCCAGTTACCAGCAGAACACGTTAAACATTTGCACCTCCCAGGGACTCCGCAATTTGATGGTGGGAATACTAACTCTGAGCCCTAATTAAGTGAAATATTATCCCCCCAAAAAGAATTTCTTCCTTTTCATTTGTAGACCTATATTACAAAAATGTATTCTCTATTATTATTACATTTTTAATTTCGCCAATAAAAATGTGTGGAAATTTGGGGTTTTTTTAATGTAATATATATATAATTATCCTCAATTTTGCCTCAGGGTCCACAAAACCTGAAATATTTACTATTTGCACATCTAGAGAAAAAGATTACCAACTCCTGGTCTATGCCAATTGCCACGACAAACCTGGAAGCCAGCTAGAGGGAAAGGAACACGCAGCACGTGCTATACACCAGGCTGTTCCCTGAATGTGTTCTGTCTCTTTAGCCTCACGACAAATCCAGGAGGAATTCTGCTTTGCGCCCATTTTGCAGATGAGGAAGCTGAGGCTCTGAGAGGTTATATAACTTCCCCCAACATATTATATGTAATATGGGATAGGAACAGGATTCGTGGAGCCTGTGCTAAACCAACTGCTCTAAGCTTGGTGCGGACCACACTGCTGACCACGCTGGGTGCTGAGCTGGACAGCCCAGTGCCCCACCTCCCTCCCTGGCCACCTTCTCACACTTGGCCATCAAGAGCAGCTACCCATGCAGGGCAGTGTCTGACTGCTCAGGATGGTGAGAAAGAGATCTATACATGCTCCATCAAATAAAACAACATTTCCCTGAGCAAAGCCACCTCTGGCTTCTGAAAGCACACAGTAACCAGGGGGGATATAATTTCAAGGACTGACATGTTTTAACTGAGCACGAGCCTGTCCGTGAGCTAGGTGGGATTCATTAGGCCCCCCAGGCTGCTGCCAGTGAACCAGCGAGGCATTGCTTCCACCTTAGGGATGTGCTGGGTATTGGTGAGCCGCTTGGAGTCAGGCAAGCCCAGAGCTTACTGGAGATATTTGAATGTACAAAGTGTTTGAATATGCTCGCAGTTCTTGGCCGGATGACTCACCGGTGACCAGAGTTCAGCTCACAGCTAAATCCAGCCCCTCTGCAGCTCGGGAAAGTTCCATCTGAGCTCACACACATAAATATATCTCAACCCAAAAAACTTTCAGTACAAGACAGAGAAATCTGCCTACCTCTTCACCTTTTCCTTTAGGGTTTCTTGTTTCATCCTTTTCCCTAAAATATGATGGTGACTCAGTTGTCCCAATGTCATCCAAAAACAGGTGTCATTTCAAATAAAACTCTTGTTATCACTAACGCCAGTGAATAGCTGCCAAATCTTGCAATGAAATTATAGAGAGCTCAAAGACGAGTTCTTAAAAGTTTTTTTTCTTTTTTGTTACACAAGCAACATACACTCATTGTAGGAAAAATTAAAGAATATATATGAGAAAAAAGAAGAAACAAAGAATCACTGAAAGCCCCACTTCAGGTAAAGATTACACTTTGCAACAGATCCCTCAGGGTGTTTTTCTGCACACTTGTATCTCTGTGTGTGCGTGTGTGCATGGTGTGCATGTGTGCATGTGTGCATGGTGTGATGTGTGTGCATGGTGTGTGGTGTGTGTGCAGGTGTGTGGTGTGTGTGCATGTGTGCATGGTGTGTGTGTGCATGTGTACACGGTGTGTGTGCATGTGTACACGGTGTGTGTGTGCATGTGTGCATGGTTTGTGCGTGTGCATGGTTTGTGCATGTGCATGTGTGCATGGTGTGCTGTGTGTGTGGGGAGTGTGGTGTGTGCACTTGTGTGTGTGGTGTGTGGTGTGGTGTGGGGGTGTGTGTGCTGTGTGTATTTGTGTGTATGTGGTGTGATGTGTGTGGGGGTGAGTATCTGTGGTGTATGTACTTGTGTGTGTGGTGTGGGGTATGTGGGGGGAATGTGTGTGTGTGGTGTGAGTATGTATATGTGGTGTGTGATGTGTGCACGTGTGTGTGATGTATGTATGTGTGTGGTGTGTGATGTGTGTGTGGTATGGGGGTGTGGTGTGCAGGAGTGTGTGTGTGGTGTGGTGTGAGTATGTATATGTGGTGTGTGATGTGTGCACGTGTGTGTGATGTATGTATGTGTGTGGTGTGTGATGTGTGTGGTGTGTGTGTGTGGGTAGGCAAAAATTGAATCATATTGAACATACTGTTTTATAACCTGCACTTAATATTCAGTAAAACTCTGAGATAAAGGAAAAGTTATTTTTTCCAGTCAATTTGACATTACCAAGGTCTATAAAAAAAAAAAAAAAAGTAAGGAAAATGAGGAAAAGTCAAAGTCAATCACCAGGACCCATGAAAATGCACTAGTTCAAAACCATGAGTTAAGAATTATGGAGTCACCACCAGGCTAGAAAATCTGTGCAACCTGAGGCATTGGTAGAGGAAAGGAACGGAGAAAAGAAAACAACGTGTATTGTCTGCCTACCACGAGCCATTATACACATTAGGCATTTTTCCAGCTGAGAAATGGAAAAGGAAAAACGATATTAAATTGAGAAATCTGTGTGAACTGCAGAGCAGCCAGACACAACGTCCAAACCATCCCAAGGGGTAGCCACGCACACAAGGTTTTAATCAAAATTGATGGAACAGATAACAATTTACTTTGAAAATAGAAATATTCCAGAAAAGTTAGATTTAAACAAATATTTTTATAATGCATTAGCTCAGTGTTCCTCAGCCAGGATGATTTTGTCCCTCCCCCAGGGGAGATTTGCCAGTGTATGGGGACGTGTTTCATTGTCACCACAGGGGTGCTGTTGGTATCTGGTAGGTAGAGACCAAGAATGCTTCTAAACTTCCTACAATACACAGGTCAGCCCCCACAACTAAGGATTATCAGCCCAAAATGTCTATAATGCTGAAATTCAGAATCCTGTCCTAGGGGAACCCAAACACCTTCAAAGAATCATACCGTAAATCATTTTAGCAAAGGGTTTCTTTTTTCTTTAAGAAGAGCTGAGAACCATAGCCTGTTTTCTTCATATTCCACCCTAAGAGTGTCAGATGCAGGTCCTTTGGCAGAAAGCAGTCCCTCCTCCCAAATTTTGGAGGTAAAAATAGAAGGAGTAAGATAATAAGTGAGGCTGGATAACAAGTGCTCATAGATCAACATTAATTCTGGAAAATCTCCCCAAGAAAAACAGCTGCTCTGAGAGTGTCTATGTGTGATGATCAAGCCCGTCACAGCGGAGCTGCTCTGCTCCGCAGTGGAGGTCAGACCCATTGCAGTGTGTCAGGGTTGACTACACAAGGCAAGATGGTCCCGCAGATGGGAAGATAGACTGGGCTTCCTTCCAGGAGACAGGAAGGTGGGAGAAAACTCATGGAAAGGCTAGTCTGGGTGCTAGGTGAGAACCTCAACAATTCCACGTCCTTAGGCTTAAACTGGAGTCCCTGGGTGGTGCAAACAGCTAACACGCTCAGCTACTAGTGGAAAGGTTGGAGGTTCAAGTCCACCCAGAGGCACCTCAGAAGAAAGGCCTAGTGATCTATTTCTGAAAAATTAGCCACTGAAAACCCTAGGGAGCACAGTTCTACTCTGACACACATGGGGTCACCATGAGTCAGCATCAACTCAAGAGCAACTTGTTTGTGTGAGTTGTTGTTAGGCTTAAACTGGGGCATCCAATGGTGCTTCTCTAATCACCTGCGACATAAGTGTCACGCCTGTGTTCCCAGTGGATAAAAATGAGTGGTGACTTTCTCACACCTCTGGTCAACAGCCCTGGTAATAGTGACTGTGTGTTTAAACACAAAACCAGCACCTCGGTCTGCTTTTCAAGACCACCATCTCCACTCACTCTTCTCTACTCCACAGTCCTCAGTGGGTGATATATGCAGAAGATCTTTCTCGCCTCAAAGGGCATCAGCAATGAAAATCCCCCTCCTTCTGCCCCATCCTGTTTGGGATTTGTATATAAAAATAAGATATATATAACAGGAGATAACTGCTAAGTGGCTCAGCTGATGCCTCCACAAAGAGAAGAGACACCCCTCTCTGCTACACACACGCACAACCAACAACCCAAAAAAAAAATGCTGTTGAGTGGACTCTGACTCATGGCTATCCCATGTGCCTGAAGTTGAACTGTGCTTCCATAGAGTTTAACCGACAACAACCAGAGATACATTTAGTAATGCAGGAAGAAATTCTAGGTCCCCACAGGGTAAAAACTGAGCTGTCTTCTTACTCTTTGTTACACTTGAACAAACTCCTACAGTGATCATCAATCCACCCTGCATCACATGGGAGGCCCTATCTACGTCTAGAGGTACTCCTCCACAGGAAGTGAAATCATTATCTCTTAACTTTCTCCATTGTCTTTTACACAACTGCATCTGAACCAGAGCCAGGTGAGTACCTCCAGTGAGTTCAGAAGTTTCAGTAATGAAATACGTTACAGAGGTGTCTTAGGTCATTGAACAACCTTTGGTTGAGTCTTTAGACTGTAAGAATAGGTATTGAAGTGTCCTCTACTTCTGATGAATCCACGAACTAACCTTGGTAGCTGAAGCTCTCTACATGGGCCTATCACAAAGTTATTCAAAGCCTGTTATGCCTCCACAGGCTCCAAGGATTCTGGATTTTTCTCTCGTCAACACTTTAGAACTCTGAAGCTCCTCAAGTTTGGCAAGGACTACTTCTGTGACGGCCACATCCTCAGTGGGAGAGGCAGCACTTTTTTTAATTATAATAGTGCAACTTGGAAAGGGTGAGTTGAGGAAGCAAAAAAGAAATCGGAAATGGATTCCTGGATTTCTTCAGATGGCACCTCAGGCACCCAGAACTCTTTTGAGATCTCTGGTTGGACCTAACATCACAACAGACTATTTGATCCACTTAATTTTACCATATATTCTCAATCCTTCACTTCAGGCTAGAAGTCTCAAATACACACACCAAAGAACCTTCAAAAGAAGCATCAACAGTCTCCTGGTTTCCTGTCTGCAAAGGACAGAGGATGGCATCCAGTCAACCCTATGGGCTCTGAGTACGTAGATATATAGGGTCGCTGAGTCGTAATCGACTCTACTGCAGTGGGTTTTTTTGTTTGTTTGTTTACATAGATATAGCTACAGATACAGATTTAGATATAGATGCGCACACACACACACCTCTATAAACAGTGCTAGTTAAAGTATGAAAAGATAGAAAATGAAAGCTGATAATATAGAAAGTTGTTAATTATATAATTAAGAAATATCAATGTGCTTCACCAGAGACAGGCGTAGATAAGCATGATGAGGTACAAGATCAAGAATCTGCAGATAACATTCACCCCAGAAGAACCCCCTTGGACAAAATAGCAGTAAATTGGTATATCTTTCTGATGACTCACTGACCATTCTTTAATAGTATCAAGCAAAACTGGTCTCACAATTAGACTGGCATAAATATAAAACTCAAATCCACTGCTGTTGAGTCAATTCCAACTCACAGTGACTCTATAGGGGAGCATAGAACTGCCCCACAAGGTTTCCAAGGAGCAGCTGGTAGATTGGAACTGTCAACCTTTTGGTTAGCAGCTGAGCTCTTCCCCACTGTACCACCAGGGCTGGGGCATAAATACAGATTTTATTAGTTCCATAACACAGTACCAAGCTGTAGCATTTGTTTTTCCATCATTGCTACGCAGACACTAGCCTTCATCTGAGCCAATGCCACTGCTTTTCTAGGCAGATGAACTTTGACTCAGGGAATGGGATATCAAGACCAAAATTCCACTCAAGCTTGGCATTCAGGCATTCTGGCTTGACAATCTTGACTAAATGCCACCAACGTCTCAACTGTCTCCAGGGGCCAGGACTCAGAGCTGTTGAAGCAGCAGGACCTGGCTCTTCTTGATAATTCCACTGGGCTCATCCTGGTGACTTGATATTTATGTTGTTGTCGTTGTTGTTGTTAGGTGCCCTAGAGTAAATTCTGACTCATAGCTATACCATGCGACAGAGTAGAACAGCCCCATAGAGTTTTCTTGGCTGTGATCTGTACAGGAGCAGATTTCCAGGTCTTTCTCCAGTGGAGCCACTGGGAGGGTTCAAGCTGCCAACGCTTTGGTTAGCAGCTGAGCGCTTAACCATTTGCACCACCAGGGCTCCCGTTCAATATTGATATATATCGATAGAGCATGTTTAGTTCAAAGCAAGAGAACACACACATACACACAGACATCAAGCTATTCAGAACCTGATACGTCTATCACCATAAACTAGACTAGGGATGTGAGATTTCCTTACTTAATGGCCTCCTTCAGAGGCTGCTTCTGCACAAACTAACCAGTTAGACAACTTATCAGAGCTGCTGATAGCATAAGCTTCTCCCTAGAATTACTAACATTTCTTCCTCTCAGCTGTTTGCTGTCAGACATAAATGAGTTGGAACAAACACGTTTATCTTTGACCTATTTCCTAGGAAAAAGACTGCGCTATTTGCCGAGGAGCCCTGATGGCACAGTGGTTAAGAGCTCAGCTTGTAACCAAAAGTTTGGCAGTTTGAATCTAGCAGCCACTTCTTGAAAATACTGTGGGGACAGCTCTACGCTGTCCTATAGTGTCAATATGAGTCAGAGCCAACCTGACAGCACCTAACAACATAACAACAATTTGCTCAAAGTACTTGTAAGGAAACTTCTAAATCATTGTCTTCTCTCTCTTTCCCTCACTCTCTTTCCTCTCTGCTAATGAGAAATTTCAAAATGTTTATGAACTCAGGGCATCGTGTCTTAAGAAACCCAAGACACACACACCTACGCTTGTGGTCAGCTGTCAGATGAGATGACAAAAAGCTTAGCAGACATCTGTCCATGGATTAATGGGGCGCGGAAGTTCTTTCACTATCAAAGATAAATTGCTAGACAGCTGTACTGGAAACCACAACACACTACTCAGCACTGATAATACATAGACAAGATGACCTGTTTCTAAATGGGGTCATGAATACCTCAGGAACCCTTTACCCCACAGGAAAAGATTTCAAGCAGTAACAAGGACCACTGTGTAAACTTCAAATCCAAACGTGTCTAAGCTTCTTTTTTGACTGAATGTGAGTTCTGATATTGACATATTATTTGGGGACTGTTCTTGAACTCAGAGTTTACAAAAAGAAAAAGTAAAAGAAAACACATGGCTTGCTTTGCCAACATAATTCCTGTAAAACAGTGTGAAGAGCATATGTTTTCAAACTCAGGCTCACTTACGTTTCTAATGAGTGACTTTCAACTGGTGACAACCTCAGTTAGCTAATAAAATGCGTACAATAAAAATTATCACATAAAGTTTATCTGAGGAGTAAATGAGATAAAATATACAAATACGTTGTTGACCCTGAATAAAGGCTAGTTGCCTGCCTTTCTTTTCCTTTTGAAGTTACCATTTTGGCTGTTTAATTAGCATCAAACATTTAAAGTTACTTGTTAGATACGCCTCTCGACTACACTGCTAAATTTTAGAGTCCAGATTTTTTTTAAGGAGACAACTAAAATATGGCATTTAAAAATATTTTTGAAATCAGTGAGAGATTTTTAAAGCAGATATCCAGCATTGTTATTTTTCACAGTAAGCTAATAGTTCTTAAAAAGGAATTGACATAAAAACAGAGTTAGAGTCGAGAAAGAGAAACGGAACGGAGAGAAGAATTGTAGAAGAGATACCAGCACTAGCTGTTTTAATGGTTCCAACACAGAGACCTAGTCTGTTATAGAAGCTGTGGGACCCTAGCAGACTATGGTGAGATGGATATACAGCCATGCATGCTAGCAGTCTATAGTCCAGAAGGATGGAACCCTGCATTCTAAGCTAATATGATCCGAGACCTTGACGAAGTTACTGGAGTAACCAGGATGTGAATGTCCTCATGGGTAAAATAAGGAAAACAAACTAAATCATCAAGATCCTTATATTTCTAAATGATCCACAAAATCTTTATGGGGCATATTTCACATAAAATACCAGCAGACTGAGTGACAAACTGGATGTGGACCTCAAAGAAATAAAAATTCCTAAAAACTGGTTCCAGGCAAGGAATGAGAATGGAAATGAGAGCAGGAATTATGAGAGGCCAGACTGTGAGCTCAGCTGCCTACGTGGGTGGTTCCAGTCAGGAGAACAGCACAAAACAGGGCAAGAAGAGCAGTTAGGAAAAAAGATAAAGGCCAAAAAAAAAAAAAAAACCAAAGAAATACTGAGCATACGAATAATTGTTCAACCCCAGGAATCAAAAATAAAACAATTTACAACTTTTCACCTTTAACAAATGAACAACTGTGCAGAAATTCATCTTCATATACTATTAGTGAGAATGCAAATTTATAAAATATTTTGAATGACAAATTAGTAACTCATAACAAAAACTCTAAAGTGTGTTAAATCCATTGATCAGCAATGTCGTTCCTATATATTTACTCTAAGGAAATAATTGTGAATGTGTTCAGACATTTAGCTACAAATTTATTACCACCCTATTTCTTAGATAAAATCATCATTATTTTGTGTAAGAAATAACACCCAACAAAAGGGAAATGGTTAAATAAATTGTGACACTTTTTATAGTAAAATATTATGCAATCATTTTAAAATGGCCTTATGGAAAAATATTTAAAGATGTTCACGATATAGTGTTAAGTCAAAAAATATAACAAAGTAATATGATCCCATTTTTGTAAGAAAAAATGTATTTTTTACTTATGTACAAATTTATCTAGAACAGAGGGGTACATGTGCACGTGTGTGGGTGTGTATGTGTGGAACTAGAACAAATACAGTTCCAGGCTTATGAAATTTCCAAAAATAGTCAAATATCAGTAATTTCATAGGGTTTGAACTAACATATGAATACATATACATTGAAATGGAGCCCTGGTGGCTCCGTACTTAAGAGCTTGGCTGCTAATCAAAAGGTCAGTAGGTCAAATGCACCAGCCACTCCTTGGAATCCCTACGAGGCAGTTCTACTCCATCCTATAGGGTCGCCATGAGTTGGAATCATCTCAACACAGTGGTTTGGTTTTTTGGGTATACGTTGAAATAAGGTAGTAACTATGACCAAATCTTGAGTGATTACAGATACTTTTATTTTCCAAACTTTTTACAATTAAGATGTATTTCTTTTGAAGTAAGAAAAAATTTGTAGTGAGGTTAAATATTTAATCTACACATAAACCAAATATGCTTAAAATATGTTATTTCTTAACTGCTCTGAACTTTCAAAGCCCCACTCTCTGGTTAACAGGAAAATATATTTATTATATATACATGTTGTTGTTGTTAGGTGCCGTTTGAGACAATTCTGACTCATAGTGACCCTGTGTGACAGAGTAGCACTGCCCCATAGAGGCGAAGAGGACTTGAAGCACTTACTGATGAAGATCAAAGACTACAGCCTTCAATATGGATTATACCTCAACATAAAGAAAACAAAAATTCTACCAAAGGGACCAACCAGCAACATCATGATAAGCGGAGAAAACATTGAAGTTATCGAGGATTTCATTTTACTTGGATCCACAATCAATGCCCATGGAATCAGCAGTCAAGAAATCAAACGACGTATTGCATTGGGCAAATCTGCTGCAAAAGACCTCTTTAAAGTGCTGGAAAGCAAAGACGTCACTTTGAGGAAGGACTGTGATGCACCTGACCCAAGCCATGGTGTTTTCAGTAGGCTCATATGTTCGAAAGCTGAACAGTGAATAAGGAAGACCCAAGAATTGATGCTTTAGAATTATGGTGTTGGTGAAAAATATTGAATATTCCCTGCACTGGCAGAAGGATGAACAAATCTGTCTTGGAACAAGTACAGCAAGAATGCTCCTTAGAAGCCAGAATGATAAGACTTCATCTCCTAGACTTTGGACTTGTTATCAGGCGGGACCAGTCCCTGGAGAAGTCTGTTATGCTTGGTAAAGTAGAGGGTCAGCAAAAAATAGGAAAATGCTCAATGAGGTGGATTGACACAGTGGGCTCAAACATAATAACGACTGTGAGGATGGCACAGAGCTGGCCGGTGTTTCCTTTTGCTGTACAGGGTCATTACAGGTCAGAAGTGACTCGATGGCACCTAACAACAATCACAAGAAATCTTTATGGAAGCAGATGGCCAGGTCTTTCTGCCACGGAGCCACTGGGTGTGTTTGAACTGCCAGTCTTTCAGTTTAGCAGCCAAGCTCTTAACCTTTTCACCACCAGGGCTCTATATACATACATACATATTTATTTATTTATTCATGAACTACAAAGATTTAAGTAATTATATGAAGAAATGATATCTCATCCAAATAAAAATGCTCAGTATTCAGGGAAGATAATAGCCTCCCCTCCTATTCTTCCTTCCCAAAATAGTTCCCTGAATGGAAGGAAGGAGAGTTTAACATCCCCAAGGTGTTGGGAGAGAGCTGGAGTCTTGGGCACAATGTCCTCTACTTCTTCTGGTCTCTAGGACTGCGGATGGTGTAGCTGGTAATTCCATTCCCCTTGGATTGGTCAGGATTATCACTTCCAGGCCGACTCAACCTCACCGTAACTCCTGCAGACTGCAGACCCCTGGGCATCTGCTATGCTTTTCCTCCAGCTTCAGGTCCAGCAGTGTGCCCAGCCTGTGCTGTGTGGTCACCTCACCTTGCCATTTGGCATCGCTGGAGAACTTCCCGTGCTCAAATTTGCATCTCCATCATAGGTAGAAAAATGACAGCTGGGGAAAGCTAAAGCCCAGGGTCCCTTTTCTGCCCAGCCACACAACTCTGCCGAATTTACTTTAATGTGACTGAGGGCCGGATTGCTCTTGAACTTAACCCTCCTTACAGCACATTCCTCTAGAGAGGAAGTCAAGGGACACGTCACTCTCCTTGTTCCTTCTCCGTCTTTCTGCCAGACCCCAGAAGAAGAAAATTGTCAGGCTTCTCTTATACTTCCACAATGCCCTAGACTTCCTCCTCCCTACTCCCTCTGAGTATGCATGGGTCTCTTCTCCACGCTATGAAGAAAGCTCTCTGAACTAAGCCCTTCACGCTCAGCTGTTCATTTGATAAAGGGACGTACGAATCCTTCCTCAAGAAAATAGCTTGCTTGCATCGCTCTATTTTTGAGTCACAAAATATTAATATTGAATATTACCTAGGTTTTTCTCACAGCATTCTCCTATAAAAATTATATTCAGATGAGGGACAAGGGCAGAAAAGGCAAAGGTTTTTGACTCACTAAAGCAAACAATGTTAATAAAAATATTTTAAAATCTCATCTCCACTATGAAATTATTTAAGATAAAGCGTCAGCCAAAACATATACCTAGAGTAAACAGGGAGACAAAAAAAAAGAGTGAGAAGGAGGCTTTGAACTGAGACTTGGAGGATAGTGAAATTTAATAAAGGAAATTAAGAGGAACCAGTGCAAAAGACAGTGAAATTTTGAGTGATAAGAATGAAAATGTCTTGTGTATTTTTATTTTTAATATTTGATGATTCCCTAAGTACTTAAGTTCCTTTAGAGAGAGACAATCATAGGACACACAGTCTTCTTGCCATGGCATAAAAGTTAAGGGAGACCAAGATAATCAAAACATCAATGTCCACGGTTTACTTATACGCCATCTATTTCCAGAAAGGATTTCAACTGACAGAGATGACTCTCATTCTATAGGAAATATGACTGGTAAATGGTCAAGGATCTTCAAAGAACAACTCTTCTAAAAAAGATGTTTAAAAGCAGTGTTATGAATTGAATTGTATCCCCCCAAAATCATGTGTAGTAAATCCTCACACTTACACCTGTGGATGTGATCCCATTTGGAAATGGAAGTTTCTTTGTTATGTTAATGAGGTCATGTCAGTGTAGTCGATGTCTTAAGCCAATCAATTTTTGAGATGTAAAAGACTGTATCAGGCACAGAAAAAAAGCAAGCAGAGATGGGGAACAATAGAGCCTATGCCACATGAAGATGGCCAAGGAACAGAGCAACAGAAACTGAAAAGAGTCCTTTCCCCAGAGCCAACAGAGAGAGAAAGCCTTCCCCTATTTTTACTGGGTAGAAACCCCAGCGTTTGCTTGGCATGACTCAAATCAGCCAATAAATGAGGTGGGAGAGTGCAAAGTTGCCTTTATATTGTTGGGCAAGGAAGGAAGTCATTGGGGCTGCTGCTGCCAAGGCTGCTCCAGGAGGGCAAGGGGAAAAAAATTACTTTTAAGGGGTTTACAAGTATGGAGTTCATTTAGGTTATGTCAGCAACATTCTTAATCATACCATGTAGGCTCCAGAATTTTCACAGAGCAGGTCAAGCAAAGGAACTGCAATTCTGTTGCAGATTACAAGCCTGGCTGAGCAATGGAACTGGAAATAGCGAGGCCAGACAACCAAGCTGCAGTGGAATTTTCTGCAGCCTGAAGACCTCTGTATTATTTCCTCATTTTCTTTTTTTGAACATTGGCCATTCAAGGCCAGTATCCATTCTGAACTATATACTTGGCTCGAAATTGTTTGGCATGTTCTCCGGGAGGGGGCAAACATTGGACACAGTCTTGAACAGTTGGCCTTTTTAACCAGGATGTACAGGCAGTGGTACATTGTACAAAACAGCAGGAGCATATACCTATGACCATTATTAATACTATAAAAGTAACCAGTGATTTTAACCATCCTAGGTTGAGTAACCATGATGTCAGCCAGCTAAAATCAGGACCCGAAGGCATGATTAATTGTTCATTGGTCACACAATCTCATTGTAGTTGTCTGACTACTGAACTGAGCTTTTCTTGGTTATGTTCGATCTGTTTAGATGCATTGACTAAAGAGCAACACCTAGCATTGAGATATATATACAAATTCCTCCTTAAGAAGCTAACATTAGATTTAAGGCAACCCAATTTTGTATGACCATGGTTTCAATGGAGCTTACTTCAGACTGAAAAGTTTGGGTCAAGCTTTTGGTGGTATTGGCTTCTGTCTCAAGCGACAGAGATACATTCTTAATGAACTGGTACAGGGTATGAATGTCATCATAATTCTTCCCAGCCCCTAGGAATAACCATATTACCCTGTTCATGGTTGGTTCTGCTCACTCAAAGGTCTACAGCAAACACAAGTCCAGTTCTCACAGGTCTGGCGATTTTGTTCCTCAGTGTCCAGCAGGGTGGGTTTCTTCACTTGAGTACGGTAGATACAAGCTTTGAGTCCATTGAGTTTGACAGCCATCGGGGTAGCCAAAAGGATGTAAAGGGGCTGGTCCTCTTCTGCTGAAGGGGGTTGGCTTTCCACGCCTTGAGAAGGACCCAATCACCAGGCTGGAATGGATGGAGGGGCACCTCTGGCTCAGGCAGGCTGCTCAGGTGAGTATATGTGTAGAGAGAAGACAGGGTCGCCCAAAGGGACTGCAAGAATTTAGTAAGTTGAACATCTCCAGCCTTGTGGAGGAGAGAAGGTTGGTCATCATTAAGGCAAGCTATGTTGATGATATTGGGGTTCTGTAATAAAGGGTGCCCATGTAATAGCTGTATTACTATAGCCTGTGTCCTGAATTTGTACTTCCAGCTTCTTAAACTGAGAAAGTAAATTTCTCTTTGTTAAAGCCATCCACTTGTGGAATTTCTGTTACAGCAGCACTGAGAAACTAAGTTGTTGTTATTAGGTGCTGTGGAGATTGTTCCAACTCATAGCGATCCTATATATGGCAAAACGAAACAGCACCTGGTCCTGCGCCATCCTCACAATCATTGCTATGTTTGAGCCCATTGTTGCAGCCACTGTGTCAATCCATCTCTTTGACGG
Source organism: Elephas maximus indicus (assembly GCF_024166365.1). Lineage (NCBI taxonomy): Eukaryota > Metazoa > Chordata > Mammalia > Proboscidea > Elephantidae > Elephas > Elephas maximus. Next base: position 80,778,639 of record NC_064840.1, read on the forward strand.
GCTTCCTCTTTCTCACTGACCCTCTACTTTACCAAGCATGATGTCCTTCTCCAGGGACTGGTCCCTCCTGATAACATATACAAAGTATGTGCCATCCTCACTTCTAAGGAGCATTTTGGTTGTACTTGTTCCAAGAGAGATTTGTTCAATCTTCTGGCAGTCCACGGTATATTCAACATTCTTTGCCAATACCATAATTTAAAGGCATCAATTCTTCTTCAGTCTTTCTTATTCATTGCTCAGCTTTCACACGCATATGAGGCAATTGAAATGAAGATGTCATTTTGAGGACTAAGGTGAACCTGACCCAAGACATGGTATTTTCAATCACCTCATATGCATTCCAGACCTGGACAAAGAAACAAAGACAAGTGGCAGAATCTCTCTGTTTACAGGACAAAACAGAATTATGAAAAGAAATGTCGGAGATGATATAGCTTTGTAAAGAAAATAAACTGAGGAAGAGAAGAAAAGAATGACTTTATCAGAGTAAAACATGGTGAGAGAGTGTGTGGGAAGTGATTTGGGCAGCATGGCGCTTTAGGGAGATGACTCTCGGGACACGGGAAGGAAGGAACGACATGAAAGCCAAGGTGCCATCAGGGATCCTGGGTCAAGAGGGGGAAATGATAGTCTGAATTAAGACCACAGCAGTGAGAATACACGCGAGAGGCGTTACAAAAATAAAATAAACTAGACAAGGCCACTGGTTGGCTATAGGGACTGAAGGAAATGGTGGAGTGTTGCCTGTGAGCCTTCAAGCCAGGCCAACTACGAGAATGATAAAAACAGTAAAATAAATAGCCCACTTTCAGTCTTGCTCTTAAAATAGAATGATGGTAATTTATTTTCCATATACAAGTTTTTTTGTTGTAACAATAAAAATAGACATAAAAGTAAAGAAGGAAAATGTTTTAAAATTCAAAAATGTATACTAAGTGTGTTTAACTGCATTAAGAAGAAGCACAATGTCTGCTTTTGACAAGAACTCTGACTTAGAAAATAAAGTTTACCACTTCTTATCTTCCAAGGATGAAAGAAATTAAACTTGCATGTGTCAAGAGACTGACCAAAAGTAACATTGCATCTCACATTTAGTTTATGCACTTTGTGTATTGCTTTATTATTTTTGCATAGTTATCTAAATATTTTTTGCTTCAAGAGGCCATTGAGCTAAAATCTAATTGCCAATTAAGTTCTTTCTGAAGTTTATTATTTTAGTAGAAATAACCTAACGCTGTATATAGACATTAACTAACATGGCACAAGATTAGGACATTTGGAAAATCAAAGTATGACTGACAATTATATAGAGTGACCTTCACTCATGCTACTGCTCAGATGTGTGAAGAAAATCATAGCTTCCTTATTTTTTTAACTAGTCTCATGACTTCTATTTTGTTTTTTGAGATATAATTCACATATCTGAAAATTCTTCCTTTAAAGTGTAGAGTTCAGTAGCTTTTAGCTTATTTAAAAGGTTATACAACCATTACCACCATCTGATTCCACAACATTTTCATCACTCCAAAAAGAAATCCTATACCCACTAGCAGCAACTCCCCATTCTCTCTTACCTCTGGCCTCTGGCAACCAGTAATCTATTTTCTGTCCCAGTGGATTTTCCTGTTTTGTATATTTCCTATAAATGGAGTTGTACAGTATGTAACCAACCTAATTGTTCCCATGAACCCCCATTCAGCTAGGTAGCCGTGAAAACTTACTTTAGCTCAAATTCAGCTAAATCGATAATACCTTAGACTCTTCCATATCGCTCCTCCTCCTCCTTAAAGTTTAAGGCAATTTAATTTTGGTAAATACTCATTAAGCTTAAACTACACTCATTGACTCTCATTAACGCTTCCCTTCCTTCTTCCTTCCCAAGTTGATCTGGATATAGCAGACGACCTTATGAGTCTTCCTGGCAATGTCGGGAGGGTGGGCTGCCCTTCTCTGTTGGCCTCTGTGTTGTGGTGGCCTGACAGCTCTGGTCTCTGAATCAGAGCTTCTCAGGTACAACCAGTCCCAACTAGCCTCTTGGCAAATGATGGCATCTATTGCTGCTGACACCTGAGCCCGACGCTGCCTCCAGCCGTCAGGGTCACTGCCTGTGGCATCCTCCTCTTGCCAGCTCCAGGCCTCTGCCAGCTCACGATCCTCTCAGCACCTCTGTGTCACTCAGAGGTGGGCCTGGGAGTGTTTCTTTTAACAGTGTATACCCTTCACCTGTCAGAGTGTCTAGCTCATTGTAGGCATTTAACACTATTTTTGGAATGAGTGAATGAATCCTTCAAAACTCAGCAAATATATTATCTCTACAAATCCTTCCCCAATGATCCCATGCCTTCCCCTCACTGCTTCCTCTGAGCTTCCATAGCAAGCTAATTCTGCTGTTGGTGGCCTGTATTATAGCCGTGTGTGTGTGTGTGTGTGTGTGTGTGTGTGTGTGTGATCTCTTATACCTTATAAATCCCACCTCTCCCTCCCTGCCCAGGTGAGGAGCTTACCAAGCCCTCCCTCAGATCTTTTCCACATAATTGAAATACTCAATAAATAATAAAATTAATTCAAGTTTGATTATTTCTAATTAGCTAGATTTCTATTTTAAAATAATAACGTGCCTGTTTTACAAGGTATTCATATGGTACATGTAGGCATAAAACGAAAAGTGAGTCTCTACTCAGCCCCGAACAGTTTAAGCAAACGTCTATTTATGGAAATGTATGTTGTTCCCAGTATTTTGTTATTCAAGTTTGTTTTCAGCTAAATGTGGGAAGCATTGTGTGATCACCTGAGCAAGTAAAAGAAGAAAACCACAACAGAGGTTTCTAGGGGGTGAAGGTAAGGAAGGAACTAAAGGCAGAGAATGTCATTTGCAGACTCACCTGTCAGGAGGATGAAAAGGTAACTTGGTGCCTTCCCTGCTAGGGCTTTGAATTTAATCCTGAAGGCAATGGCAAGCCCCGTTTAATCAATTCTCTATTAACATGTCAGTTTCTCAGCTCTCTAGCTAGAGGGAAATCTCTTCAACAGGAACTCAGGTATTTCTCCACTGATAACTGGTTTGTTCCCCCAACACTACGTACAGTTTCCAACTCACTCTAGACCTCGGACTAAATAACCAATCCAAGCACTTCCGGCTAAAAAAAAAAAAAAAAACTCAAGTAGTGGTATTGAATTGAGACATTCAGAGCTGTACTGTGTGCTGGCTTAAAAAAATTAAGATTAAATCTTTCATATTCTTTTCACATCAAAGTTCCATGTGTGTCCTCTAAAGTCATTTCAAGAGTCTACACATACAATTTTTTTACACATACAATGTTCCCTTAGAAAAGGCTTAGGGGAAGAGAGGCAAATGAGACATTCTCCTCTAACAAGTCAGTGGAAGACAATTTTTTCAGGGCAGTCTCCTCAGAACCAACCAATGGTGTTGCTAAAACTAAAAGATAGACAACAAAATTTCAGGCTTCGAGAAACACTAGGGGCCAAATAGAGGTAGCATAGTGTAATGTTTATCAGCACCAGTTCTGAATCAAACCAACTAGATTCAAACCCCAGCTCTGTCATTTACTGCATAGCTGGACAAGTTATTTATTCCTTCTGTTTCCTTGTAGATTGGGATAATAACAGTACCAACATCCTAGAGCAGTGATGGGGCTTGAATGGGTTGATATATACATAAAGAATGCTTAGAAAAGTGCCCAGTACCTTGCTGATTGTAAATGTGCCAACCACCATCATCATTATCAACATTATCATTACCTCCACCATCGTTACCACCACCATCTTTACCACCATCATCATTACCACCACCATCTTTACCACCATCATTACCTCCACCATCATTACCTCCACCATCGTTACCACCACCATCATTACCACCATCATAATTACCTCCAGCATCATTACCCCACCATCATTACCACCACCATCATTACCTCCACTATCATTACCATCATCCATTGCTCTTCTGGCCTTGGTTGTTACTTCTGACTAAAGATATAATGCTCATTCCATCTCCTCTAGGCCTCTCTTCCAATAAGCATCACTTCAGGACCTTCTAATTTGTCCAAGGTAATGATTTCTTGTTAGGTTCCTGGGTGGCTCAAACAGTTTACACTCCACTGCTAACCTATAGGTTAGGGGTTTGAACCCACCCAGTGGAACCACAGAAGAAAGACCTATCATCTACTTCCGTCAAGACTATAGCCAAGAAAACCCTATGGAGCAGTTCTACTTTGTAATACACGGGATCACTGTGAGTTGGAATCAACTCAACAGCAACAGGCTCGGTTTTGGCTTAACCATTTCTTTTATACTATAACTATGAAATGACAAGCCTCAATATCCACTTTTGATAAAAAGATATCTTTTTTTCTCTTATCTTTATGTACTGCTTTTCTAAACTCTAGCTCAACAGTCACCATTTTTTCTCAAATGCCCCCAAGAAAAGGGCAAGAAAGGTGAAGATGAATGAGCCCACCCTTGGCTCCCCTATACTGGTTTGTGATACTCCAGCCTCTGACTCAGAGGTCAATGAATCTTGCTCTGAAAATGGATACAAACAGAGCTGAGGCTTGGCTCCTGTTAGGCAAAAGCTACTTTGAGATCTAAAAATGACCATGTCACCTTACAATCTTACCAAGTAATACGACTCTGGCTGATTTCTGGAAATAAATTTGTCATTGAAGGCATGAGGCAAACACCTTTTTAAATTATTTCAAGCAATCTGTGGAAGCGCAATGCCAGCCAATGCTCTCAAAGGCCGCATTGTGAGCATTTGTGCTCGGAGCCTGCTAATTGCTGGCCTCCTTCCCTCTTCCTCCTGCAAATACAACACCATATTTGTCTTTCAGCTGTCACTATTTGTTAAGGGCCTATAAACAGAGAAGATTCTTTCTTAGCAACCACTCTGAAAAGTAGAAACAAAAAAAAAAAGAGAGAAAGAAAGCCCTAAATGAGAAAAGAATGGAAAATGAACCCCACAAATTTACTTGTGAAAGTAAAATGACAATCCAACAAGCAAAGTTTCAAAACTGCTGGCTTCTTTTGGCTTGGGGAAAAAAAAAATTCTTAAGAAGCTTTCAGAAGCCAGGTGCCAACAGATTAAGAGGCGACTAGAAGTGATCTCACCACCGTTCATAGACGTCTGGTCACAGGGGTATCTGCAAGATAACCAAGAATAATCCAGTTACGTGATTCCATTTTACTTCCCTGGAGAATGCTTTGGGTTTCTTCCTACTATTTTTAGTCTTCAGTGTCAGACGCCATGGGCAGTCATCACCAAGGCAGTTCAAACTTTACATGTTCAGCCAGAACAGGTAAAAGATCTGGGCATCAAAGTCACCAGGAAAGTAGCTGGAGAGTGGCATACACGGGTTCGAGGGAAGCAGGGACCGTGGGAGACAGACTTTTTTGCTGACAGTTGATGGATGCTACATTTCAGATAGAGAATTACGGAAAATCCTCATACACGTAAAGATAGCAGGAACCTTGACCCCAGCAAAGAGGCTGCAGAGCATCTGTGGGATTGCTCATGGCCGTTGAAGCTTTCAGGAAGTTTAAGATGTTTCTGGACTTAAATCAGTTCGCTCTTGCCAGCCTCAGACAGCTAGTTTAGAAAACAGGAATTGTAGGCATGGAAACAGCAGGCATCCTGATAATGAAAGTCACTGTGGGGCTGACTTGAGAAAAATTGTGGAGGAGCCTCCCGAGGGAAGGGCAGGTTTGGTTCAGTTCTGTGAAATCTAGAAGGAGGATAACTAAAATATGGTCCGCTTTAATCACTGAGAGGAAGTAAACTGTTGTGAGCCATGTTCTTTCTCCCTAAAGTGCTTCCGGTCTACAAGTATCAGGGTTCCTAATAACCAAAGCAACGAAAGTAAAAGACAGTCAGAAAAAGAACTTTTTAATCCTATGTTCCCCTTATGCCCTTAAAGACATACAGCAATTAAAAATGTGTGGAGAAATGAACTCTCATTAAATTGTTTCAGAACCGGAAAAGTTGAGATGTTGTGAACAAAAAGCCTTTATTGAGTGCCAACTTTCACGTTGCCTCTTTTTGATCCTCACAATTGTCCTTTGACAAGGATATTACCTTTGCTGCATTACAGATAGGGAAACCAAGGCCCAGAGGAGCCGAGATCCGCAGAGCCAGGCTTCTGATCTCATGCCGGGGCTGGTTCTTCCTCCACGCAGCCCCCATCCCAACATGCTGTGATTTAGGTAAGGATGCATTGATGGGACTGAAAGATCCAGGTATAACAAGTCCTTCCTGTGGTGCTGTATGTATTGCCTTGACACTATATACAGAAGTCGTAAGTGAGTGCTGTCACTGTAAAAATGGGAAACTTTGTCGTAAATTGTTTTTTTATTTCTGAAAAGCTCTTTTCCTTGCTTTTTCTTTGTGCTTTTCTGCACTTTTCCTCTTCTCTCCTTTTTCTCTTCACGTTTACACGTCCACCTTACACTGGGGCCCCCCACACAGACATAAGCACTATTCCCATGTTTGGGGAAGCACTAGACTCCCCAGTGTGCTCACTATCACCAGATGGTGCTTTGCCCCAATCCAGGTGCTTTGTTTACTCTGCGGACAACCTAAGAGTAAAGGCAGTGCTGGGTAGCAACGAGGCCTGCAGAGTAAACAGGAGAATTGGTTCCGGCTACTGTCAGCATCTGGGAGGCCCTGTTAACATGGTCAGAGTGATGGTGGAGAGTGAAAAACTAGAAGAAAGCATCCTGGAGGCTGGCAGGTGTGGCGTGGCTCAATTCAGCCGCCCAGACTGTGAAATCTATAAGTGGAGCTATGGTTTGAGGGTAGCAATGTGACCATATATAATTAGAACTGTTGTGGAAATCGCCATATTCCAATCTAGTCCCTCTCCCCCAAATACAATTTTTAATCACTTTTTTTCCTCCTCTGTTCCTCTCCAGTTTTAAGAAATGACATTGTTTCTGTCAGGACACCAGAAGTGGTTAACCACAGCTACACTAAGTTAAAGAGTCCCCTAGTGACTGAAGAATAGGGGTTTTCTTTCCTAAGTACTAGACTTAATATAACATAAGAGAAGAAAAGGACACAGTTCATAAAGAAAGTGCTCTACATCCTACTTTGCTGAGTAGCATCTGGGGTCTTAAAAGCTTGCAAGCGACCATCTAAGATACATCTATTGGTCCCATCATGTTTGGAGCAAAGGAGAATGAAGAAAACCAAACACACAAGGAAACAATTAGGTCGAAAGATTAATGGACCACATGAATCACAGCCTCCACAAGCCTGAGCCCAGAGGAACTAGATGGTGCCTGGATACCATCACTGACCGCTCTCACAGAGATCATAATACAGGCTCCCAGACAGAGTGGGAGAAAAATGTAGAACAAAATTCAAATTCACAAAAAAAGACCAAACTTCCTGGTCTGACACAGACTGGAGAAATCACCAAGACTATGGTCCCTGGACACCCTGCTAATTCAGACCTATAAAACAAAAAAATAACAGAGTAAAGAATGTGATTCTTAGTTTAATCAGGTATACAAGATCAAATGGGCAACTACTGCCCAAAGGCAAGATGAGAAGGCAGGAAGGGACAGGAAACCTGGACAAATAAACACGGAGAACCCAGGGTGGAAAAGGAAATAGAGGGAGTGCTGACAGAGTGTGGGGATTGCAACCAATGCCACAGAACAATTTGTGTATAAATTTTTCAATGGAAAGTTAATTTGCACTGTAAACTTTCACCTAAAACACAATAAAATTAAGAAAAAATAAATCAATAAAGAGGAAAATGAGCATTAATTTGAATGGAAAAAGAGAGAGAAAAAAGGAAAGTGAGGTTCCAAAAACTTCTTTAATCACTAAAAATCTAATAAATCTCCAGGATTACTTGAATTACATATAGTGGCTCAGTGGTTAAGAGCTCGTCTGTTAACTGAAAGGTTGGCAGTTCAAATCCACCAGTCGGTCCTTGGAAACCGTGTGTAGCAGTTCTACTCTGTCCTATAGGGTCACTCTAAGTCGGAATCGACTCAACTGCAAGCAGTTTGGTTTGGTGTTTACAGTGAAACCTGTGAGAACTGGAACACAATGAGGCTGTTTTGTTTTTCTGGGTCTGGCAAGATTTCCACCTTTGACAAGATGCAGTCGTACCACTTTTCTATCACTCATTTGGAAAATATTTGAGTTATTCATCTCTGACAGATTTCCATTTTACACCGGTTCTGGCTTTCACAGGTTTTACTTTACATTTGCTACCATTAATTTACATGAATTTACACTTTAAGAAAACACGAAGTGTACTGACAATGCCAAATGTTGGTGAGGATATAGGGCAACTGGAACTCTCATAGACTGCTGGTAGAATGCAAAATAGTACAAGCTCTTTGAAAACTATTTGGCAGACCCGTAAAAAGTTAATCATACACCTTCCACAGGCTCCTGTCAGTTCACAGGCTCCTGCCAGTCCATAGGTTCCTGCCAGTCCACAGTCTCCTGCCAGTCCACTCCTATACAAATCCACACCAATACTTGCACATAAAGGTTCACAGCAGCTTTATTCAATAACCAAAAACTGGAAACAACGTAAATACTCAGAAATAGGTGAATCGGTAAATAAACTGTTGTACACTCATACAATAGAACTCTCCTTTGCAAAAAAAAAGGGGGGGGAGGGGAATAGACAACTGATACACATAACAACATGAATGAATCATAAAATGACTATTCTGAATGGAAAAAGCCAAGCACATAATGCATAATACCATTTATACAAAATTCTACAAAATTCAAACTAAATCCATAATGACAAAAAGTAGATCCATGGTTACTTAAGGCCAGGGACAGAGGGAGGGAAGAATTTCAGAGGGTCAGCAGGAAACTTTCGGGAGGGACAGAAATATTCTGTACCTTAATTGTAGCAGGGGTTTCCTGAGTGTGTGCAACTCTCAAAACTCACCTAATTGTACACCTCAAATAATCAAGCTCTACACTTTAATTGGATATATTTTGCTGCATGTAAATTGTACCTCAATACATTTGATTTTTGAGATATCAGAGTAGTTAATAAATTAGAAATGAGTATTTGCATTTGATAAACATTCTTTTTATTGTGAAAAGAGTCCCCATAGAATCTCTCTACAAAGAAACATCCCTAGAACATTTTAAATATAATTTTATTTGCAAAAGCAAAACAAAGGATTTAAGCGCAGCCTTCCAAAAAGGTTACCCTGGGTGGGAGTGTGATGGGATCCCACGGCTAGCCCACTTCTGTTTGATCTTTTCAGACTCACAATACGTTGCATGTCGTTTTTCTCTCACGAATCCCCCTTGACTCTGTGTCCATCCAGACTTGGCTCCATTCTGGCCTAAAATTCTCTTCCTTAAGCACCTAACCTAAACTCCACCAAGGAGCACCTTAAGCTTTGGAAAGCTTGGGCTTTCCTAACTATCCAAGTCGCTGATAGTTTAATGGTTTTTTATCCTCGCTAAATACTGTTTTTTCTTTCCTTCAGCTGTCTGGCAACTTTCCAGCCAAGTCCATCTCTGGTTCTGAGATGACTCTATTTTTCCAGTAGCATATTTCTAATCCTGAGGAACAGGCACGGGCAAACACTCCCTCAGTGTACAGCAGGGCTGCAAAGCTTCCCTACAAAAGCTCAGAACTGGAAGGGTATCTGCTTCAGGAGCACTGGACAGAAATGTTGAAGAAAATGCTTAGAAGGCCTGAGAAACTGAGTTCTGGCACTCAGAGCAGCAGGTCCACGGGCAAGGAGACAATGAATAAATGATCTAGCAAGAAACATTACTTTAACACCAAGGCATCACCTGGCAGTCAGGAAGAGATAGAAGCCGGCCTAGAAAGGTGTCGCTTTGGAGAAAATCCCTGTCATAACAGCACTTGATAAGAAAGTCACACAAAGCCTCGTGGTGACTGCAGAGGTTTTCAACATGTGAAGAGAAATAAATGGATTCTAATTAGACAGGGCTCCTGGGAGCAAAAGCACTGTTACCTGCAAGTAAGTGGCACTACACTTAGAATGTTATAAGCGTTCAGTCGTTATCATACAGATCTTCTTTATCCTCTCACAACGTAGGACAGAGCAAGACCTTGAGTCCTGGATGCCATCAGTGAGGAGATAGCTGTCACCCTCTACCAACAGGTCCATCTGCATTTTAGCCATTGAAGCTGCTGGGTGTTGCCCTCTACCATGTATGGTTTTGCAACCATGAATTTATGAAGGAGGCACAAGATCCTAGAAGAAAAGGGATAGGACCCTAGCCCTTCCTATGTGAAGGCCAAAGACATAGGGTTGTGCTAGTTCATACACCTGATGAACTAGCATAACGGTAAACAGGGCCCAAGAACAGAAAAGGGCAATGGAGCATTCACCATAATGATGGGGGGAGGCATCTGGAGGATGAATCAGGCACAAGAGAGGGCCCTAGGGAGTATAGAGAAACTTCTGGTCGTGGGCCAAATGTGCCCCTGATGCTGGAACCGTCTTCCCCCAGACACTCTGTTGTGGTGTATATGATAAAAGGGAAAGGGCTTTGCATGGGAATGGGAAGTGATTGTCACCAAGAGCTGTGAGGTCTGTAACCCAGGAAGTTGTGTTGTGGGATGTTTCTGGCTAAGCAAGAGCATGAGAGACTACCAAGAAGAACACATTCAGTCCCCTTGGGCAATCACAGGGAAGCAGAGATGCCGGGGACCAGGGAGACCTACAGATGCAAGGTTCAGCCTCATAGGGCAGGGAGTGCTGGCATCCTTTTCAGAGGCTCCATCTTCCCAAAGAGCCCTGAGGGCTTATCTGTTGTACAAAATGCCATCACCTAAGGTCCCGTATAGCTGGAAGTAAGATAGAGGTAGCTGACCCTCGCCACCTGTGTCTGGGCTGCCTTCAGATTGAAATGAAGAGACAGAAACAACAAATTGGGCAGATAGGTCCCATTGTATTGAGAAATTGTGCCAGGAAGAGCGACCCAGACCCACCACAAAAACAATAACATTAGAAAGCATGGCCCACGTCCTGTCCCAGTTCTTCCAATTACAGAGGACTAGGGGCTTTTCCAGGTCCCTGGAGTCCTGGTGGTGAAGTGGTCAAAGTAATCAACTGCTAACTGAAAGGTCAGTGGTTTGAAACCATCAGCGGCTCCATGGGAGAAAGATGTGGCAGTCTGCTACCGTATGGGTCCACAGCCTCAGAAACCTTATCGGGTCTCTATGAGTCGGAATCAACTTGATGGCAGTGGGTTTGGGTTTTTTGGTTTTTGGGTGGTACAAACAGTTTGCACCAGGGCTTCAAATCAGTTCTTCCCAGTTCAGTCATGGCCATAGAAGCAAAACCACAACAGATTGGAATTTTTTTTAATTTGGGTGAACTGGAACAGTAACCAGAATGGGAAAAATTACGGGTTGAAGCCCTGCTAGAAACCTAATCTCACTCTTAGAAAACAAGGGCAGCTTACACATTGCACAGCAACCAAATACCTTTCCCATCAGGTTTTGAGCAGAGTTGGAAACATCACTGCCCTGCTCAAAGATGGTGGCCAACCGTACCTTTTGAATGTGTGTCACTTTAAACAATCTTGCCAATAATCTACTGTCACACATCAGGCTCCTGAAAGGGCTCACTATGCTTCTTCCAAGTCTCCCATTCATTCCAGGGCTTTGGCCAATAATTTTTCCTGTTCCAGTTACCGCACTAAAGCACTCAAATTGTAAAACTTCAGGTCTCTTCCAGTTTTGCTTCAATGGCTATGACTGAACTGATCTGAACTGGTTCAAAGCCCTGGTTTGCACTCAACTACTCACCTAAAGGTTGGCGGTTCCAAGAAAGGTCTAGTGATCTGCTTCCATGAAGATTTATTGCTGCTGTCGTTAGTTGCCATTGAGTTGATTCCAACTCATGGGGACCCCATGTATACAGAGTAGAACTGCACCAAAGGGTTTTCAAGGCAGTGACCTTTCAAAAACAGATCACCAGGCCTATCTTCTGAGGTGCCTCTGGGTGGGTTCAAACTGCCAACCTTTGAGTTAGTAGTCAAGCACTTAACAATTTGCATCACCTAGGGACCCTCTCATACAGCCAAGAAAACCAGGTACAACAGTTCTACTCTGTAACATATGGGGTCACCATGAGTAGAAATTGACTCGACGGCAACAGGTTTGGTTTTGAGTTTGAAGGCTTTTCCCTCCTGCTCACTCTGCACCCCGTGAATGCCAGGAGGAAAGGAATGGCAGGGGAGAGCCCCGATGGGGGAGACAGAGTCACTTCTGTGTTAGCATCTATACTGACTCACCACAGGGTGAAAATTCAAATATATTAATTAGCTTTCAACATTAGATTCTCAGAGTTTATGACTTTATTCTTGACTTATTCACAAGCACATTCTGTGCTTAGCTGGCCAAGTAGGGAGAGAAGGAATGCATGTACTTCCCAGTTGAGAAACGAATGTGGGCTTCGTGCACATCAGTCTTACTTATCTTGTTGGCTCAGTTCTGAACTTTTTGCTCAAGAACCATAAGAAGGGTTTAAATAAAGTAAAAAAGGAAATTGGATTCCATCAATCAATACACTAAAACGCAACCAAGATTAGATGTAAGGTTATACTACTTCATCACTTGTAATTAATACTGTTCAATGGCAGTGGGTTTTTGGTTATGCACTTCCCATCTGAGAAAACATTTATGTAACATTTCATTTCTACAAAGAGATTCATCTTCGGGCTTCCCTACAAACTGAAAAATTGCATAGTAGAGCTAAGGAAAAAAGTGAAAACTACTGCACTCCTGTTAGCTAATTTTAAAGTAAAATTTATTACAGAAAGTATTATTCCACTTAAAGGAAAAAGTAAGTCAACTTTAGAATAACTATAATTTTAGGCCAGGTAAGCATTCCTTAGCTCAAGCAATTCTTTAGCTTTAAATCAGGACTAAATTTTTTTTTTTTTTAATTAAAAGAAAATTTCTGAAGATTACTTTTTTTCTTCCTTACTAGCAATGTCCATTTCTCCCATCAGATGGGTAAAGTGTACCATCTGTTTCGTTCTTACATGTATTAAATAGGGTCTTTTGGTTCACACAGGAAGTTACATTAAGTGCTCCTGGGCTGCTAACCAAAAAGTTGGTGGTTCAAATCTACAAAGAAGAAAGAAAGGCTTAGTGATCTGCTTCCGAGAATCACAGCCCGGAAAACTTTAGGAAGTGCAGTTCTACTCTGTAATACATGGGGTCACCATGAATTGGAATTGACTCGACCGCAATGGGTTTATCAATTAGACAGACAGGAATTGTGAGGAACCCTAGAGCCTGACAGACAGCCCAAGAACTGAAAGATTCTGGGTATAGCAGGTCGAATTCTAAGATGGACCCCAAGATTCCCACCCCTGGGGTACATGCCCTGTATAATCCCACCCCCTTGAACATGGGAGGGGCCTGTGAATGTGATGGGAGAGTCACCCTTTGATTATGTGAAGGTTTGTAACACTCCGTTATGGCCAACTGGAATGAGGTTCTCTTGTTAGCCTTGAAGAAGCAAAAGGCCATGTTGAGATGAGAGGACCATGAAGCAGGGCAAGGCAGGCAGCCTCTGGGAGCTGAGGGTCTCAGTCCTACAACCACAAGGAACGGAATTATGTCAACAACTGGAGCTTGGAAGAGGACTCTGAGCGTCAGCTCCTATGGACGCCTCAGGTGACACCTTGACTTCAGCCTGTGAGAACTTGAGCAGAGGACCCTGCTAACTCGTGCCTGAACTCCTAACTCACAGAAACTGTAAGATGATAAATTTATTTTGTTTTAAGCCACGAAGTTTGTAGCAATTTGTTGCACAACTTTAGAAAACTAATAGGCTGGGTTCCCTTCTCCCTGCCCCGACCTCGCCCCCGGACGGAAACATGAGGATTCCCTCCATTCTAGTGACAAGCGGCCCTCATCCTCATTCTCTGCCTTTGCTTTCTCTACGTGTGGCTCCCCTCGTGGTCTCCAGGACCCTCCTCCCTCACATCTGTGTGTCTCTTCTATTTATGCTCCCACTAATAAGGGAACGCCTCTCCCGGTCTCACCGTCCATGTCCCAGGAAGGAACATCTGACTGACCAGACCTACAGCATTCTCCCTGTTTAGGTGGGGATTTTCATACCCGCCGCCTCAGATGTCACTAGCCACCCTTGGTCAGGAGGTCACATGGTACCATTAAAAAAGAAAAAAAATTGAACATCAAGACTGTTTATACATAGGGAAATATCTCTCTCATAAATTCCAATGCAAACCTAATAACTAATATTTGTATCACACTGTATTAATCAGGATTTTTCTGGCTGCAAGAGACCAAAGGCGAATATGAATGGCTTTGGCAACAAAGGAGTTTATTACATATGCTGCCAACTGTAAGAAAGACAGGGGTGCAGCTAGGGTTCAGGGTTTGTAGTTTCCAGGGTCTTCTCTCCATCTCTTGCCCCTGCTTCTATCTACATGAGAATTTTCTTGCTCAGACTGTATCCAAGGTGGTGGAAATAGAGCCATCAGCACCCCCAAGCTTATATCCACAGCTTCAACATGGGAGGGGCACTGAGTGTAGATACAGAGAATTCCCAACTTCAGAAAACTCGGGGAATGACTCTGAATCATCCGTTCAACAAACAAAACTGTGTTTGGCTACCATGCTGAGCATTGACTGGCCCATCACGGGTCCTGGGCTCATCTCAGGGCAATTGACTTGGGCCAGAGTGTACACTTTTGTGACGGACCCAGCCTGCACCAAGAACCCATTTCTACAAATCACTGCATCCCAGGAACAGGTTCAGGAAAGACTATGGAAGCCCTTACCAGGAGATTCAGTGGAATGAGCAGAGGAGCACTCCCTAGATAATCAGAGGGTGAATTTTTCAGAAGAAATATTGGGGGAAGAGAACTGGGCAGACAAAATGATAGGTGTCCTTACAAGCAACTGACTTAACCGAGGTACCTTCACATAGGTAATACCAACTAATCCTCATAACAACCCTCCGAGGTGAGCACTATTACTGCCCCCACTTAGATAATGAATCAAAGGGTTCCATGGTTTGAGTGGAAGTCAGCCCAGCCTCAAACCCAGGATATCATACATCTCCTCTTCTGCACAGCTGCTAGCCTGAAATAGCAGGAGCTGCTCCGTGGACGCCATATAGATGGTGAAAACTCTACCCTGGGCACTGATAACATAAGTTCTAGTCTTTTCTCTTGAAACAAGCAAAGAACAAGTCAGTCACCACAGAACCACCATCGGCTTCTCTAATTATGTTGCTGCTCTTGTTTCCCAGCTAGAACCCGAGTCAGACAGACCTGGATATAAACACTTGCAGGCTGTATGACCTTAGGAAAATTAGTTACTACTATGATCTTTGGAGCCCTGGTGGGGCAGTGGTTAAGAGCTCGGCTGCTAACCAAAAGGTTGGCAGTTCAAATCCACTAGCTGCTCTTTGGAAACCCTATGGGACAGTTCCACTCTGTTCTATACAGTCACTGTGAGTCAGACTTGACTCCACAGCAGTGGGTTTTTATGAGCTTCCCTTTTCTCAGCCACAAAATGGTGAGATACCAGAACTTCCTCTATAGGGTCACCATGGAGGAACTCCAGAAGTGGTAGCTGGAGGCAGTGGTGGTTGTGGTGGCCATTCATCAAGGGCAAGTATCATGTCTTACACCTCTGTAGCTCAACAGCAAGCAACCAAACTCTGAGTAGTATTTAAATGAATATATGTCACTTAATCAATGAATAAACTAATTTGAGTGGATGTCCAGTAGTGGAGCAGTCCCATGACAGAATTGGCTCTTTCCTCTAACGGGAAATAATTTCTCAGAAGAATTTAAGAGTATTCAGAAGTCCTTTTGCAGTTCCATACTAGGAATGGGTTTATCCAAGGCCTATGGCAATCCTACTTGTGGAGCTCTCTGAACAGGCTAGATCACCACCTGCATTCAAATCTTGCCTCTGTTATTTACTAGTTGGGCTTTCCTGAACAAGGTATGTTAAGCAGCTTAACTTCTTTATGTCTTAGTTCCCTCAAAATAAAATGAAAATATTAAGTGGCTCTTTCCCCAAGATGTTACGGAGAGGATTAAATGAGCTAATAGATATCTATAGATATTCAGAAGAGTAGCTGGAACGTGGTAAGCTCTCAGTAAATGCCGTCTACGCCACCAGGGTTTCCACCAGTAAATGTTAAAAAAAAAAAAAAAATGTTAGTATTTGTAAACTCAAAAGAAGTCCTTTCTACTGAACGTCAAGCATTGTGCAAAGCATTAAGAACACAAAAGGAGAGAGAGGAGAAAAGAAACAAACGTTCATTCAGCTTCTGTGACCCAGTCGCTCTGATAGGTGCTTTACATACATTATTATAATTAGTCCTTAATCTTATTAAAAAAAAAAAAAGACAGTTGTCATAGAGTCGATGCTGATTCATGGCAACGCCACGTGTTGCAGAGTAGAGCTACTCCGTAGGGTTTTCTTGGCTGTAACTTATGGAGGCAGATCTCCAGGTCTTTTTTCCATGAGCAACCTTATTAGGCAGATATTATTTGCCCTGTTTTATAGACGAAGAACATGGGGTAAAGAGACCTTAGCCAAGTTTCTTAAGGTCACAGAGCTGATAAGTGGTAAAGCAGGGACTCAAAGATGATACCATGAGTCAAATACTTGAGCTCAATCCTTGCCTTTGCTGTAAATAAGACAGTCTCTCTCCTTGTAGAATGCATAATTTACGGTGAAAGATAAACACATAAGACAACTAAATATAATAAAATGTAAGCGCCAAAGTCGAGTTATATACAAAGCTATATATAATATTCCTCGGGATATTAAGAAAGGTTTTAGAGAAGTGACTTTGGAAAAATGAGTAACATTTCTCTGGGAGAAAAGTAGGCGTTCAGGGGGTGGGAAGCAAGAGGAGTGAAACACTCAAAGTTTCCAAACCAAAAACCAAACCCATTGCCATCAAGGCGGTTCTGACTCACAGCGACCCTGTAGGACAGAGTAGAACTGTCCAAACCAAAAACCAAACCCATTGCCATCAAGGCGGTTCTGACTCCTAGCTACCCTGTAGGACAGAGTAGAACTGTCCAAACCAAAAACCAAACCCATTGCCATCAAGGCGGTTCTGACTCCTAGTGACCCTGTAGGACAGAGTAGAACTGTCCAAACCAAAAACCAAACCCATTGCCATCAAGGCGGTTCTGACTCCTAGCTACCTTGTAGGACAGAGTAGAACTGCCCCATAGTGTTTCCAAGGAGCGGCTGGCGGATTCAAACTGCCAACCTTTCGGTTAGCAGCTGAGCTCTTAACCACTGAGCCACCAGGGCTCCCTCAAAGGTTCAGAGGCACTAAAAGACCTGAGATGTTAGGGGACCAGCAAAGAAAATGACCAAGACTGCTATCCCTTCGAATGGGAACTTGGGTGAAAGTCCGATAGTCCTTTCCACCAAGCGTGTTGCTATTTGCAATGGTGCCAGGGACTGTGCTCTACTTAAAATGTCAGCCATGTCTCTCACCGGCCCCACTTTGCTCTGCTGTCACCACCTTTGCCCAGCAACCCAAACCCAATCTGTGCACACCTAAGCTGTGCTGAGTCTCTGGGGTACTTCTGCAGCCCGCCTTGTTTGTTGGCGTCCACTGCGGCTTGTGTTACAGCATTGACTCAGTCTTCATTGTGTCTGGGTTTGTCCTCAGTAGCTTCCACTGGTACCTGTTATAATCTACTCTGCACACCACTGCCGGGTTGATCTTCCATAAAAGGCTGTTTTATCCGTTTCACCTGCGTAAGCTTTGATGTTGTTATTTTTTGTTTTGTTTTGTTTTTCTATCAGTCCCCGCCCCAGCTAAATTAATCCTTCTGCTTTCTTACCAGGCTATTTTTTACATACCTCTTCTAGAGTCGTTGTTGTGTTGTAATGGGTCCTTTACCTGCCTCTCTCCTCCACTGTGAATTCCCGAGGGCAAGCCCTGGACTTGTTTGTTGCCAATATCCAGCCCAGTGTCTAGCACATGGTAAAAACCAGTGCCACCAAGGCGGTTCTGACGCGTGTGTATCAGAGCAGAAGCGTGCTCACAGGATTCTCAACGGCTGGTTTTTTGGAAGTAGATTGCCAGACCTCCTTCTGAGGATTCTCTGGATGGACTTGAGCCTACAACCTTCCAGTCAGCAGCTGAGTGTATTAACTGCACCATCCAGGGACTAACACACTGTAGGACTTTAATAAACAATTCGATAAACGAATGAACAAATGAGTGGGTGATATTCCAAAGGCCTTCACCAGGCCGTTATGATGCACCCGACCTATCTAATATTTCTTTCCAATAACTCTAACAAGAAAAAGATTTCCCCTTTCAGACTCGTCTTCTCATTACCCAGTCTTCCTCCGACCACCCAGCCGTTGCCCGAGCTCCTCACCGCCTCATCCTTTACTTAGCGTTGCTAATGTTTCTATCCTGCCGTGTCTGAATCCTCTCTTCTCTGCCAACTAGGATCAAACATTTTCTGCAGAATCTGCAAAACAGCTATCCTTCCCTGACTGTTTCCACCCCTACAGTTGTTTTTTTTTTTTTTTTCAGAGTTGTCTGTAACTTTTGGAATCTCCAACACTCATTCTACCCTTGTATTATCCTCCAGTTATTTGATACCCAAGTCAGAGAATATCACTTCTTGTTTCATTTTCATGTGCCATTACACAATGCCAGGTACATAGAATTTTATTGAACAAATAAGCAAGAAGGTGGCAGATTCACAGTGGCTACTCAATGACTAGCTTAATGTCTTATTATTCAAAATATTTCCAGTAGTAGTTATAAATTAACATTACCATTATCATTAAATATGATGCATGGGCAGAGAGTTTTATGAGGACACTAGGCTAACGCTCCACTGGTAGGAAAACTGGGATATACCTGACCTTAGTCATGTGTATTTTCAGGGGATATGATGCAACATACCTAGATCCAAGACTAAGCAATTGTTCCATGACTGGGTTTTTCTGGCATGAAATCTCAATCTGTGATCCTTTAGCACGCGGGCTCCCAAGTCTACAGATTTCGCCTGCACTCCTGGGTCCAGCGCCCAGAGAATGTCGTACTGCTGGCCTTCATTCTGATCCCCTGTAGCTCTGGCAGACATCCACACTGTTTCAATCAAACCATCTCTTCTGGAATGAGCAAATCCGTCTTCTTTGCCAAAACTGGCTTTAGCCCTAAACCAAATAGGCAGCTGTTTGCCAAACTTGGAGGTGACGTTTGATTCTAACGATCAACATGGAGCTGAGCCACTGAGAAGTAAATGACAGAATGGAAAGTAATGATGTTCAATTTCCAGAGTAACAGCCATAACACATTTCAAAAGGATTTATCCAGTTGGCTATGGCCTGTGGGCTTCAATAAAACTCATCCTGCTTTATGTTCTTCTTACCTCGGTGAAAAGAAAGTAAATGAAACATTTACTTCTACAAATGCTTCTTTTAATGCAAAATTAAGTTGGAAAACTTGAAATTAACGAAATGTTAAATGTGTTTAAGGTGAATAGAAGGATCTTGAAAGGAAACAAAGGGAAAGAGTGCTTCACAATTTTCCTTGCTCAATTATTCATGGACTCTTTCTAAATGCCTAGAACATCAAAATTTAAGCTGAATATCTGGCCCACATTTGCCCAATCTCCTTCTCAGGTTGTTCTAACCTGGGACAAAAGGAAGGTCACAATTAAAACTAGAAGATACACCACAGTCTCTGCCCCTGCCAATTCTGCAGAAAGTCCAATTTCCCTTAAATTCTTCCTCAATACTTCTTAACGTCCCCAGGAGTATTGTTCCACATTGTCTTCTATCATGGTCCAGCTCCTACACCTGCTTACACCACTGTTTACGCCACTGAATCTTGATGAAATCCAAACCACCATTGTCCAGGAAAGAGCCATCACTCTGGCCAACACCCACTGAAGTCACCGATGCTGAAAACAGTTCCCAGGAGAATAGGCAACAAAGCTATGCCAAGTGTGACATGTGATCACTCCTAGAGGCAATGGGAATGTTGCCAAAGTCTGCCCACTTATGATCTGTCTTAGTTATCTAGTGCTGCTCTAACAGAAATACCACAAGTGGGTGGCTTCAACAAACAGAAGTTTATTCTCTCACAGTTTAGGAGGGTATAAGTCTGATTTCAGGGTGCCAGCTCCAGGGGGAAGGCTTTCTCTCCTTATTTTTGCTTTGGGAGAAAATCCCTATCATCAGTCTTCCCCTGGTCTAGGAGCTTGTCAGCAAATAACATACTCCACTCCTGGCTCTTCTTTCTTGATGGTAATGAGGTCCCTCTCCTTTCTGCTCAATTCTCTCTTTTGTATCTCAAATGAGATTGACTCAAGATACAACCTAATTCTGTAGGTTGAGTCCTACCTCCTTAACAAAACTGCCTCTAATCCTGCCTCATTAATATCATAGAGGTTATGATTTACAACACATAGGAAAATCCTATCAGATGACAAAATGGTGGACAACTACACAACACTGGGAATCATGGCCTAGCGAAGTTGACACACATTTTGGGGAACACAATTCAATCCATAACATGTTCTAAGGCCACTAGAGCCTAATAGCTTTTCATGCCCAGTGTTGAGGGTACTGTTGGCGAAGGAAGTTGTCCTCGAAAGCTACCAGTTTGCAGTCACCAGTGTAACTGGCAGCGTGTGTGTTCAAATCCCACAGATATTCTCATGAGGCCACTCTTTCTCATCCTTTTATTACAATTTCTTGCCTTCAGGCTCAGAAATGAATTGATATGGCTCCTCTAGAATAATAGCTACTAGCTACACATAGAATAACCCCTCTCTTCTTAAACCAGTCTATGGACTTGTGTATCTATCAAACCTCTTATTCTCTCTTCCCTTTAGAGCCATTTCTTCAGAAGGGGTTACTCACGTAAATACTCTTCATTTAAATACCCACTTAGTGACCCTTACATATGCCCAGATATTCTTGAATTCCAGCATGTGCCTTGTGCAAATGTATGTTTTCTTTTATTGAGAACATTTACTTCAAAGAGAGGCCATATAAACCATATAATAAAAAATGATCCCATCTTTATTCATGCCGTGATGAAGAAACCTAAACATTCGAAAGCTGAATTTCAAAAGCATAGGCAATCAGCTAATTTTGACCTACTTGGGTATTTGGAGGGTTTGTTTGTTTGTTTGTTTGTTTGTTTGGTCTTGCCGTTGTTTGAGTCCTCAAAAGCAGCCCTGTTATCTTCTTTAAATAAATAAAAATCTGTGTTCTAATCACAGAAAAAGCTCATCAAAAACTTCATGACAGAGGGTAAAGAAATTTAACGATATCAATAAAAGAAATTTCAGATTTCTGATAATTCATTCAAAACTGCAATAATCGATTCAATTTTAATTTCATAATTGAGTATAAGGATGTAGGACTCTGAAGACTCTCTTAGACAATTGTATGGTAAAGACATCTTTTCTGATTCGAGGGTGCCAGTGGAAGAGCCTCAAGATGACATGTTAACAAGGACTCTGAATCTCTTGGTTTCCACTGACCCAGCCTCCACATCACTGCCAGCTGACCAGGCAATATTAAAGCTCCTGGTCAGACTAATTCTCTTTTTTCTATTTTAAACTGATTTGAATTATAAAACTGGACATGCCTGCAATTCTAGGAATGCCTGCTAACATCGGAAGCCTCCCACCAACCTCTCAAATCAATCACCATCTTACTTGCCTTCAAAAAAATATCTAGCTTAAAGGCATCTTACTTCCAAAGAAGCTCTGTATTACTTAAAAGTAGATTGTAAATTTGACTGTGAGGATGGCACTTGACTGGGCAGCATTTCATTCTGTCGTGCACAGGGTCACTGTGAGTCGGGACTGACTCAACAGCACCTAACAACAATACATTGTAAGATAGAAGGGCTAAATTGAACACGAAGGAGTGACAATGCAGCTTTTCCTAGGGCCAAGGAGCAAATTTTCATTAAACGCATTATTTTGTGGCATGTGAACGGCGGGCAGTCTTTATAGCTGCATTTCTGCAACACCCATGGATGCCAATCTCTCTTTGAATCTTGGCTTCTTCTAAATATCATGAAGCCAGGTAAGTGTACAATTCATTGTTTGCGTCTCGCCAGTAGATCAGCATAACATTCCAGCTATTTGGGTGATATTTTTAGGCAGCACGCTATCTCAAGAAATGCCTAACAGCCGGCATGTTTTTCAAGACATTGGACACATCTCAAAATAGAT
This sequence comes from Elephas maximus indicus, assembly GCF_024166365.1. Taxonomy (NCBI): domain Eukaryota; kingdom Metazoa; phylum Chordata; class Mammalia; order Proboscidea; family Elephantidae; genus Elephas; species Elephas maximus. Next base: position 80,800,900 of record NC_064840.1, read on the forward strand.
TTTACATCATTTTACGGTTTAGTTTGTAATCTGTGGTAGATCAGTTTACTAGTTGGAGAAAGGAAATTTAAAAAATGCAAATCAAAGGACTCAACTACCATATTAAGAAGTTGGCTTCTACCCATTTCATGGCCTGAGACCACAACCATGAGTCCAGCCATTCACCAAAGTATCCAGGTCCCTGGTTACAAAAGAACACGCGCATAGAGCAGTGAAAACCCATAACCATCCGTGGAAAACTTCCTAAAGCCATCATCTATCGACAGGTGGTCACTTTTGAACTTAAAGGAATGTACAATTTATATCTGCATTTTCCAATTTCTTAAGAATATTGGTAACCCCAAGCACTTTGCTGCCTTTCACTATTGCAAGGGTCAAAGCACACACGAATCTGATGAACCCCATTGTCTTTCAGGCATTAAGAGGTGAGTTGACATCACTCCATGACTGTGGGAAGCCAGTAAATCTTCAGAGAAGACTACAACCCGCAGTTGAATATCACAGTCACAAGTTTACCAAAAGCATGAAAAAACTCCAGCTGCCTTGATGGACATCTTCTGTAAGTTGAATAGCTAAATATGATTTATAGACCCAACCTCTTTCATGATCCAACTTAACTTTTGATACTTACTTAGGAAAATTTGGAGGTTTTCTTATGTTATCCAATTCTTTTATAAAGAAAGTGAGGCAGGAACACTAACTTTGCTATTGGAGTTGTGAATTCAATAGACATTTATTGAACACTTGCTATGTGTCAGGCATTGGGTAAAGTATGAGAAATGGAAAGAGATTAAGACTGTCCCCATCCTTAAGAAGGTTAATGTCTTTAGAGCCCCTGCATTACAACAGTGTGAAAGATGATGTATATGTGGAATATAGTGGCATTATCTCTGCCAGAGGAGGCACTTAGTAAGTGGCTGCAGTAAGGTAGATATATGCTAAGCTAGAGGAATGCACACGGTTTTATGGGAAAGCAGGAGAAGGCACTTAATCTATCTGGGGATGGGTACGGTCCAGGAACACTTCCTAAAGAAAGTAATACTATATCTGAGACTGAAAGCACTGTAGAGTAGACTAAATGAGCCATGAACGTGGAAATCAAACTATCACCTTCACTGTGGCAAATAAATTTGGAGAAACAGATTTGGTTTGTTGTGAAGTGAGTCTGCTAATACTCTCTGTCCGCCCCCCAATCCTACCCCAGTCTGGGCACAGACCTCATTCCGGGGAAAAGTTCGGGTTTTCGGAACAGGATTACTATCTCATACTAAGCCTGGGAACAGAGGGAAGAGAAGGCACAGAATCCTCAGTCCCTGTTGTTTGTTGTCGTTAGGTGCTGTCAAGTCAGTTCTGACACATAGTGACCTCAGTTCAACAGAACGAAACACTCTCTGGCCCTGCGCCATTCTCACAACCGTTGCTATGTTTGAGCCCATTGTTGCAGCCACTGTGTCAGTCCATTTCACTGAGGGTCTTCCCCTTTTTCGCTGACCCTCTACTTTACCAAGCATGATGTCCTTCTCCAGGGGCCGATCCCTCCTGACAACATGTCCAAAGTACATGAGACGAAGTCTCGCTATCCTCATTTCTAAGGAGCATTCTGGCTGTACTTCTACCAAGACAGATTAGTTTGTTCTTCTGGCAGTCCATGATACATCCAATATTCTTTGAGAACACCATAATTCAAAAGCATAAATTCTTTTTTGGTCTTCCTTATTCATTGTCTAGCTTTCCATGCATATGATGAGACTGGAAATACCATGGCTTGGATCAGTTGAACCTTAGTATTCAAGGTGACACCTTTGGTTTCTAACACTTTAAAGAGGTATTTTGCAGCAGATTTGTCCAATGCAACATGTCATTTGATTTCTTGACAGCTGCTTCCATGGACATTGATTGTGGATCCAAGTAAAATGAAATCCTTGGCAACTTCAGTATTTTCTCTGCTTATCATGATGTTTCTTATTGGTCCAGTTGTGAGGATTCTCGTTTTCTTTATGTTGAGGTGTAATCCACACTGAAGGCTGTAGTCTTTGATATTCATCACTAAGTGTTTCAAGTCCTCTTCACTTGGGTTGTTTTTTTCACTCTCAGCAGGCAAGGTTGTGTCATCTGCATATGGCAGGCTGTTAATGAATCTTCCTCCAATCCTGATGCCTTATTCTTCTGCATATAGTCTGGCTTCTCAGATTATTTGCTCATTGAATAAGCATGGTAAAAGGATTCAACCCTAACACACACATTTCCTGATTTCAAACCACACAGTATCCTCTTGTTCTGTTCGAACGACTGCCTCTTAGTCTATGTACAAGTTCCTCATGAGCACAATTAATTGTTCTGGGATTCCCATTCTTTGAAATGTTACGCATAATTTGTTATGATCCACACAGTCGAATGCCTTTGCGTAGTCAACAAAACAGAGGTAAACATCTTTCTGGTATTCTGTGCTTTCAGCCATGATCCATCAGACATCAGCAATGATATCCCCCATTCCACATCCTCTTTTGAATCTGGCTTGAATTTCAGGCAGTTCCCTGTTGATGTACTGCTATAACAGCTTTTGAATGATCTTCATCAAAATTTTACTTGCATTAATATTAATTATCGATATGGTTCAATAATTTCCACATTCAGTTGGACCTCCTTTCTTTGGAATGGGTACAAATATGAATCTCTTCCAGTCAGTTGGCCAGGTAGCTGTCTTCCAAATTTCTTGACATAGATGAGTGAGTTCTTCCAGTGCTGTATCCATTTGTTGAAACGTCTCAATTGGTTTTTTGCCAATGCCTTCAGGGCAGCTTCGACTTCTTCTTTCATTAACAGTGGTTTTTGATTATATGCTCCCTCCTGAAATAGTTAAATGTTGACCAATTCTTTTTGGTACAGTGACTGTGTATTCCTTTCATCTTCTTTTAATGCTTCCTGAGTTATTTAAAATTCAAAATTGCAACTCGAGTCTTGAATTTTTTCTTCAGTTCTTTCAGCTTGAGGAATGCTGAGCATGTTCTTCCCTTTTGGTTTTCTATCTCCAAATCTTTGCACATTTCATTATAATGCTTTACTTTGTCTTCTCGAGCAGCCCTTTGAAACCTTCCATTCAGCTCTTTTACTTCATCATTTCTTCCTTTCATTTTAGCTACTCTTAGCTAAAGTCTTACTTTAGCTAGTCTCTTCTGACACCCATTTTTGTCTTTGCTTTCTTTCCTGTCTTTTCAATGACCTCTTGCTTTCTTCATGTATGATGTCCTTGAGATATCATTCCACAGCACATCTGGTCTTCAATCATTAGTGTTCAATGCATCAAATCTATTCTTGAGATGGTCTCTAAATTCAGGTGGGATATACTGAAGATCAAACTTAGGCTCCCATGGACTTGTTCTAATTTTTTTTTTAATTAGCCAAACATTAGACAGGCCATACAATAACACACATGAGGAACAACCTTCTCCGTTCCATCAAGTATATGATACCAAATGGGCAACTCCTGCCCAAAAGCAAAGACAAGAAGGCAGGAAGTAACAGGAAAACTGGAAGAAGACACATGGGGAACCCAGGATGGAAATGCAAAGGGGAAGAGTGTTGACACATTGCGGGAATTGCAACCAATGTCACAGAACAATTTGTGTATAAATCTTTGAATGAGAAATTGATTTGCTCCATAAACTTTTACCTAAAGCACAATAAAATTTAAAAAAGATTTTGGGCAAATTGAGTTTCTCTGAGAGAAAAAATCTAATAGACACTTAGATACATGGATCTTGTGCCCAGCAGGAAAAAAAGGGGATGGGAAGAAGGATATAGGTTCAGTCGAGGGAGGAAGTCTTTAGTTTTTAAGTAGCAGTTGATGTCATAGGTTTGAATGAAACCTCTCAGTGAGATTTCATAACATGAGGTGAACCTGGGCTGAAAATGAAACCCTGGAAATCACTGGCATCTTAGAGGCAATCAGAGGAAGGACCTTTCAAGGAACTAAGGAGTTTCCAGTGGTGTAAAAAAAAAAAAAAACCCACTGCCATCGAGTCGATTTTGACTCATAGCGACCCTATAGGACAGAGTAGAACTGCCCCATAGAGTTTCCAAGAAGCATCTGGTAGATTCAAACTGGCGACCTTTTGGTTAGCAGACATAGCACTTAACCACTACAACACCACGGTTTCCTCCAGTGGTATATGTCACAGAAAATCCAAAAGATTCTGGTATCACAGAATCCAAAGGATGGAATATTTTAACAGCAAACCTAGACCTTCAGAGCCCTGGTGGTGCAGTGGTTGAGAGCTTGGCTACTAAAAAAAAGTTGGCAGTTCAAATCCACCAGCCACTCCTTGGAAACTCTATGGGGCAGTTCTACTCTGTCCTGTAGGGTCACTATGAGTCAGAATCAACTCAGGGGTAAGGGTTTTTTTTTTATACACATAGACTTAGAGCCTTCACTGAGTTTGGTTTTAATTTGTATCATATACATCCAATTCTTTGTTTAAAATTTAGTGATTCTGCTATTCTAGTGTATTTTCCTTACGGATGGCTTCTCCTGTAGAGAGAAGGCTTTTCCTCCTACCTCGACCACCTGGCCAGCCTTAGATGCTTAAATATTCATTCCTTGCCCAATGTTACCAGAAAACTGGAGAAAACAGGGCAGAGGCACTATCGTCCACTCCAGAATGTGTCCCCTGTATCAGAGGAGGCTGAGCCCATTATTCTAGAACAAAAGTAATACTTTCCATATAATTTAAAATGGGTTGTATGAAGTAGCCCTAGTAGCACAAATGGTCTGTGCTCACCTGCTAACTGAAAGGTTGGCTGTTTGAACCCACCCAGCAGCTCCATGGGAGAAAGACCTAGTGGTCTGCTTCTGTAAAGATTACTGTAAAGAAAAAGCGGGGGGCAATTTTACTCTGTCACATGGGATTGCTATGAGTTGAAATCGACTCAATGGCACCTAACAGTAACAACAAATATAATCAGTTATTAATTATTATCCTAATTTTTTACCTTTGGTTAAAGAACTTAAAAAAAAGAAAACTATGAGTTAGATAACCACTGAGATGATCATATGTGGAATTCAGTCCTGTCTTAACTGACATGTCTTGTAGAGAACACACACGTTTTATTTGTTAAGACAGCAGCCATAGAGCCCAGTGCTGAAACAGGTGGAAATGCTCAGGGATATTGCCAAGGTGTCTGTGATAGATTAGTGTCAGCACTAGCGCTTCATTTCAGACCTTATGAGTGTCTAAACCAAGACCAGGCATTCAGCCATCCAAACCAAGAACTCACTATACTGTTCCCCAGGGCTCCATGTACTCCATTCCCATTTGAAATGTTTTTATAATGACTCCAAATAGAAAAGCCCCAAAACACATGGTCTCTGTTACTAGCAAATGGCTTCATATGTGTTTCTGTCGGAAATACGTGCCCTGGCTCTTCTGTTTGCTCTCCAATGTCATTTAAAAAACTGCAAAGGTGTATCTCTCTGTGCTAACTCAGGAACAGGGAGAACCTGAGGCCACTTCACCCCATGAAGTAAAATATCACTCGGCTGAAGACCGGGTCTTTCTGATTTTCCCAGACACATTTAGGCAGGAATTTCTAGGACCCTGAAGGCAGCACAATGAATGTGATCAACTTCATCTTTCAGACAAGTCCATTTCAGTATTTTGTGGCTCTGCCTTAGTCCCCAGAGAGAATGAAGCTTCAGTATGAAGAGCTGAAGGATGTTGGGTTTCCACCAAGGCCAAACCATCACACTAAGCAGTCAGTCGAGGTGGACAGAAGAACCCTGGGATCAGTAACCATTAGTAAATATGCATTCTTATGAGACAGCATGGAGTAGCAGAAGGAGCTGAAGGTGGCAGAAAGGCAGGTTCTAAGTGTTTGAATTCAGCTCTGCCACTTACCAACTATGAGGTCTTAGACAAAACCTTACCTTCTAACAGGCTCTGTATTCTGAGACAATAGCAGCTATTTTTCAGGATTACTTTAAGGATTAGAAAGAATTAACGTGTTAAATGCTTAGCACAATGCCAGGCATACTGTGGAAGCCCTTCTGACCAAGTTCACCTTCACAGAATCAGAAGCCAATAAGTAATCTGGGAGGAAGAAAGAGGTATCTTTCTCAGCCTGCTCGGGGCAGGAAGCAACATGCCCTCATTCTGCCTGAAGTCCTTCCAGAAGACAATCCAGTAGGGATGGAAATGCTCCCAGGTAAGCTGCTTAAATGAGAAAACATACTCAGGAATCCCATTTGCACTCAGCTAAATGTGGGAGACAGATGTGGCAGTCTGCTTCCGTAGAGATTTATGGCCTCGGAAACCCTGTGGGGTCGCTATGAGTCGGAATCAACTCAACGGCAGTGGGTATGGTTTGGTTTAACCAACCTAAAGGTTGGCAGCTCGAACCCACCCAATGGCACCATGGAAATACAATCCTGGCAGTCTGCTTCTGTCAAGATTAAACCAAAAACAAAACCTGTTGTCGGTGAGTCTGTTCTGACTCATAGTGATCCTATAGGACAGGGTGAAAGTGCCCCATAGGGTTTCCAAGGCTGTAAATCTTTACTCTCCCACGGAGGGAGCAGCTGGTGAGTTTAAAATGTCAACCTTTCAGTTAGCAGGCAAGTGCTTAACCACTGTACCACCGGGGCTCCCTGTTAAGATTACAGGCAAGAAAATCCTGTGGAACTCTTCTACTCTGTAACACATGGGATCTCCACGAGCGGGGTTCATCTCTACAGCAACGGGCACCCTGACCACCCGTATGCACATGCCCGCACACACATGCTAACACGTGCATGCACACACACCCTCTTCATGACTGTCTGCAGTTAGCAAGGGCACTAACACTAAAACGACAGCCACAACAGCAACAGCAACAGAAGCTGCCGCCCGGGAGAGGCCTCTGTTTGCTATTCTTCCCAAAATCCCCCAGTTCATATTTCCCAGCATACTAATTATTCGCTCGATTGTTATTAGTTAATTCAGAACAGTGGGAAAACTAAGTGGCGTTACAGAGGGGAATACCAAATGAACTTGGCTGAACCATCGCCTCGTCCCAAGGAGCATTAGAATGTGGGAATAAAACTGTAGGCTGTTGCCAGCACTGAGGGCAGACACAAAGCATGGAATTCAGTGTGGCTAATTCCCCAGAAGAGATTGCACAAGGGCCCAAATACTCCAAAGCATGAAAATCGCAAGGGCTTTGACCAAAGAGGAAGCCAGACACAATGCATGGAAGGGTTTGGGCACACTGGCTGACCGCCCAGGCCCTGGATCATTTGGTTTGCACAGACAGACCAGCAACTACATGCAGATACAGCAACAGCAGTGGCTTCTTGGTAGGATGCTTGTTGAAGGAGAACTTGAGAAGGAAGAATCAGCTTCCCAACCCTACAAATCCCAGGATCACGATCTGTTTCTACCTATCAGTACTTACTAACCACCTCTGCTTTGCCCAGTACCAGGATGGCAGTTGTGGTAGATCCCCAGGAAATACAGTCTCTGCCACGGAGAAGACTATGGCCTCGTTGGGAATGCAAAAATAGCCTTATGGGCAAGTCACCCTTGTGAGATTCTGAGGTTCTCAAGGTTCACACCCACAACTTGCTTCTTCGCTTAACCCCGCACCTATCACATTGCCAGGTGCCTGCTTAAACTAGAGAATAGATACGTACAAAATAGTGATCTGTCCACCAGAAATCAGAGCTAAGTAAAGGGAAAGTTTGATGTAGCTGTAAGCGGTCAAGCAAGTCTTCCCAGAAAATGTAGAAAGAGAGTGGGATGTGATGGAAAACCTAGAGCATTCCACAAAGGACAAACAACACATAAAGATGCAGCATAAGAAATTACAATCCTATGTGTTGACTTCAAACACTGTTTCTTAAAGTCTGGGCCACAGAACACCCACAATGGACTTTGGCCCCAGCAACTGAATACAAAAAATCTCTTGAGAGTGGAGCCCAGGAATTCACAATTCCAACAAGCACCTAGGCTTTTCTGATGCATTCCAAAATTGAGAATCAGCTAAGGGAATCTCAGACTTAAACAGATAATCTTCCTGTTAAGTCAAGCAGAAAGGAAGGGAGGGAGGAAAAGGAAGAAAAACAGATTTAATGTATAGAAAACAACTCTGCTGTGACTGTTGTGTGAAGAGAGACCAAGTCTGAATGGAGCCCACGGCTTGAGTCAGGTGATGAAACACCTCAAAAGCCCTTCGTTAGTGGAGATGGCTTTATCCTAGGTGCAAGGGAGTGCTATTGTAGATTCCTGAACAAGAGAGAATGCTTCAATCTGATGGCTGTCTGTGAGGTAGAAGAAAATGGAGAGATTTTTGGCCGGAAGCAATCTCAGAAAACTTGTAATCATCAAGAGGTGAAGTCACTGAGGGCCTGAAACAGGCAGGTAGAGTTAAAAGTGAAGAGAACTTGATGACCTACAGTACTGCCAACATATCGACCCTATGAACAACAGAACGAAACACTGCCTGGTCCTGTGCCTTCCTCACAGTCATTATGCTTGAGCCCATTGCTGCAGCAGCCACTGTGTCAATCCAGTTCATTGAAGGTCTTCCTCTTTTTCACGGAACCTCTACTTTACCACGCATGATGTCCTTCTCCAGGGACTGGTCCCTCTTGATAACATGTCCAAAGTATGTGAGACAAAGTCTCACCATCCTCGCTTCTAAGGAGCATTCTGGCAGTACTTTTTCCAAGACAAATTTTTTCATTCTTTTGGCAGTCCATGGTGTATATTCAACATTCTTCAATAACACCGTAATTCAAAGGCATTGATTCTTCTCCAGTCTTCTTTATTCATTGTCCCATTTTCACAGCCCATTTAAGGGGGAAAAAGTCCTTTCCCCCTCAATCTGCATCCCCTCAACTGCCTTCCCTTCCTTTGCATTACCAAGTTCCTTGAAGTGATTGTCTGTATTCACCTCTCCTCCCATTAGTCTTCAAACCATGGCAACCTACTTCTGTCCTCACCATTCATTAACGCTGCTAAGGGCCTCAGGTAATTTCTCAATTACCAAATCCAGTAGGTATTTGACATGGCAACTTTAACTTTGCCTTTTGTGATAATATCTGCATTGTCAAATTTTTCTCTTTACTTGTCTTTTCTGTCACCACTTCCATGGTTTCCTTTAAATTTTTCATAAGAAGAAAATTGCCTTCTCATGGTCCCCTTTATCCCTTTGCCCCTTAAATGCTGCGATTTCTCTGATTTTCATCATATATTATCTTCTCACCTCACATACCTAATATTCTTGGGTGGTTTCCTCCTGTACCTGTTACTGTTGCATAACAAATCACCCTAAAATTTAGCAGCTTAAAAAACTGTTTTAATCTACATATGAGTAGCTGATATTTGACAAAGGCCCAAAGTCAGTTAAGTGGGGAAAAGACAGTCTGTTTAACAAATGGTGCTGGCATAACTGGATATCCACCTGCAAAAAAATGAAACAAGACCCATACCTTACACCATGCACAAAAACTAACTCAAAATGGATCAAAGACCTAAATATAAAATCTCAAACAATAAAGATCATGGAAGAAAGAACAGAGACAATGCTAGGAGCCCTAATACATGGCGTAAACAGTATATAAAACATTACTAACAATGCAGAAGAGAAACTAGATAACCTGGAGCTCCTAAAAAATCAAACACCTATGCTCATCCAAAGACTTCATCAAAAGAGTAAAAAGGTTACCTACAGACTGGGAAAAAGTTTAGCTATGACATTTCCGATCAGCGTCTGATCTCTAAAATCTACATGAGACTGCAAAAACTCAACTACAAAAAGACAAAAAACCCAATTAAAAAATGGGCAAAGGATATGGACAGGCACTTCACTAAAGAAGACGTTCATGGCCCAGGACAGGAACCATTCCTGAAGCCAACTGTTTGGACATGAATTAGACTGGACAACAGGTGGGAGAGGGATGCTGGTGAGGGGTGAGCTTCTTGGATCAGGTGGACACTTGAGACTATGTTGGCATCTCCTGCCTGGAGGGGAGATGAGAGGGTAGAGGAGGTTAGAAGCTGGTGAAATGGACATGAAAAAGAGAGAGTGGAGGGAGACAGCGGGCTGTCTCATTAGGGGGAGAGTAATTGGGAGTATGTAGCAAGCTGTATATAAGTTTTTATGTGAGGAACTGGCTTGGTTTGTAAACTTTCACTTAAAGCACAATAAAAATTATTGAAAAAAGAGAAGACATTCAGGTAGCTAACAGATATATGAGGAAATGCTCATGATCATTAGCCATTTGAGAAATGCAAATCAAAACTACAATGAGATTCCATCTCACTCCAACAAGACTGGCATTAATCCAAAAAACACAAAATAATAAATGTTGGAGAGGTTGTGGAGAGACTAGAACACTTATACACTGCTGGTGGGAATGTCAAATGGTACAACCACTTTGGGAATCGATTTGGTGCTTCCTTAAAAAGCTAGAAATAGAACTACCATACAATCCAGCAATCCCCTTCCTCGGAATATATCCTAGAGAAATAAGAGCCTGTACAGGAACAGATACATGCACACCCGTGTTCATTACAGCACTGTTTACAATAGCAAAAAGATGGACACAGCCACGATGCCAATCAACAGATGAATGGATAATGGTATATTCACACAGTGGAATACTACACATCAATAAAGAACAGTGACGAATCTGTGAAACATTTCATACATGGAGGAATCTGGAAGGCATTATGCTGAGTGAAATTAGTCAGTTGAAAAAGGACAAATATTGTATGAGACCACTATTATAAGAACTTGAAAAATAGTTTAAACAGAGAAGAAAATATTCTTTAATGGTTACGAGAGTGGGGAGGGAGGGAGGGAGAGGGGTTTTCACTAATTAGATGGTAGATAAGAACTACTTTGGGTGAAGGGAAAGACAACACACAATACAGGAGAAGTCAGCACAACTGGACTAAACCAAAAGCAAAGAAGTCTCCTGAATAAACTGAATTCATCGAAGGCCAGTGTAGCAGGGGCAGGGGTTTGGGGACCATGGTTTCAGGGGACATCTAAGTCAATTGGCATAATAAAATCTATTAAGAAAACATTCTGCATCCCACTTTGGAGAGTGGTGTCTGGGGTCTTAAACGCTAGCAAGTGGCCATCTAAGATGCATCAACTGGTCTCAACCCACCTGGAGCAAAGGAGAATGAAGAACACCAAAGACACAAGGTAATTATGAGCCCAAGTGACAGAAATGACCCCATAAACCGGGAACTACATCAGCCTGAGACCAGAGGAGCTAGATGGTGCCTGGCTGTAACCGATGACTGCCATGATAGGGAACACAACAGAGAACCCCTGAGGGAGCAAGAGAGCAGTGGGATGCAGACCTTAAATTCTCATAAAATGACCAGACTTAATGGCCTGACTAAGAATAGAAGGACCCCAGAGGTCATGGTCCCCAGACCTTCTGTTAGCCCAAGACAGGAACCATTCCCAAAGCCAACTCTTCAGACAGGGATTGGACTGGACTATGGGGTAGAAAATGATACTGGTGAAGAGTAAGCTTCTTGGATCAAGTAGACACATGAGACTATATAGGCAGCTCCTGTCTTGAGGTGAGATGAGGGGGCAAAGGGGGTCAGAAGCTGGTCAAAAGGACACAAAAATAGAGAGCAGAAGGAAGGAATGTGCTGTCTTATTAGGGGAAGAGCAACTAGGAGTATATAAACCAAACCCGCTGTCATTGAGTCGATTCTGACTCATAGCGACCCTATAGGACAGAGTAGAACTGCCCGATAGAGTTTCCAAGGAGCACCTGGAGGATTCAAACTGTAGACCTCTTGGTTAGCAGCCATAGCACTTAACCACTATGCCACCAGGGTTTCCAGGAGTATATAGTAAGGTGTATATAAGTTTTTGTGTGAGAGATTCACTTGATTTGTAAACTTTCACTTAAAGAACAATAAAATAATTTTAAAAAACGTTTTATTGTGCTCACAGATTTGTGAAGGGCACAGTGGGGATGGTTCTTTCTTCCACAATGTCTGGAGCCTGAGCTGACAAGTCTTAGATACTGAGGGTGATTTAAGGTCTAGGGACAGGGAGGTGTAATCTGTACTCACATACCTGGTGGCTGGTCCGGGGCTATCAAAAGTAGCATGTGACTATTCCTGAGAATAGTCAGATTTTTACAAATCAACTCAGGACCCTAAGCACAAATGTTACAATGAAGAAGACAGCAACTTTCTGACCTAGTCTCAGAAGTCACACAGTGTCATTTCCACCTAATTTTATTGGTAACATAAGAGTTACATGTCTATACAAGTTCAAAGGGAGGGGACAGGCTCTACTTCTTGAAATGAAGAGAGGCTAGAAGTCCAAGTTCAGGGCGTCAGCTCCAGGGGAAGGCTTTCTCTCTCTGTCGGTTCTGGAGGAAGGTCTCGTCAATGTTCCCCTAGACTAGAAGCTTCTCTGCACAGGGACCCTAAGTCTAAAGGATGGGCTCTGCTCTTCATGCTTCATTCTTGATGGTATGAGGTTCTCAACTCTCTGCTTTCTTCCCTTTCCTTTTATCTCTTGAGAGACAAAAGGTGGTGCAGGCCACACCCCAGGGAAACTCCCTTTACCTTGGATCAGGGAGGTGGCCTGAGAAAGGGTGATGTTACAGTCCCACCCTAATCCTCTTTAGCATAAAATTATAATCACAAAATGGAGGACAACCACACAATACTAGGAAGCATGGCCTAACCAAATCAACACACATTTTTGGGGGACACAATTCAATACATGACAATGTTCATATAATATACAAGGCCCGCTCCAAAATGGTCCCTGACTACTATGGCTCTTGTCTCCTGTCCCTACCCAAGATGCTAAGCTCTCTCCATGTCAAATGACTTCTAATTCTTAATTTGCCATCTGTGTCTTGCCTTCCTGCCACCACACACCCTTTACAGTTGTCTCTGCCTGGAATATTCTCCCTCCTGCTCTGACCCCAATTCCTGCCACCTGAAAAACTCTTCCCCTTCTAGAGTCAGCTCTAACATCTCCTCCTTTGGAAGCTGCCCTTGACACCCTCCCCAAGCTAAGTTGACTACTCTGTCCTTTATCCCACCACTGTATAAAAGGTTGTCCCAACACTTACCACACTATGCCATTGTATTCTGCATCTACTTCTCCTGTATTATATTGCTGGAAAAATGCGAGTCTTACTCACCTTTGCATTCCCAGTCCCTGGCATGTCCTACATTATCAATAAAGATTTGCTGAGTGAATTAATAAATAAATAAACCACAGTACAGTACAGGGAGATTTTACAGCATTAATCCTAGAATCTTGAAAGAGTAGTAGAAAAAATGAACAGAAATGAGAACACTAGAAGGCATGGGGGCTGGGAAGTCAATCTGAGATGGGTAAAGAAACTGATAGGTTTGGTGTTACACAGATTGGACCGTCCTGGTGAATATGCTCCAGTAAGTGATTAGGAAAACAGAGTTCAAGTTTAAAACTGTAGATTTGGGAATGACTACAGGAGAGATGATTGTTTCAATTAGCAGAAAGGTTTTGCAGTTATATAAGAATAGAACAAACAATGTAATTGATCCTTTTCTAAAAAGAAAAAGTTGAAGAACTTTTTAAAAAATGGTTTAAAATGTTAGTCATGAAAGTAATATTTAATGGATTCCTAAAGAGAATGAGCTTTTCCATCATCTCTTTCCACAGATGCAGTCAATTTGATTTCTGTGTGTTCCATCTGGCAAGGTCCATGTATATAGTCACCGCTTATGTTGGCGAAAGAAGGTATTTGCAATGAAGAAGTCATTGGTCTTGCAAAATTCTATCACCCAATCTCTGGCGTTGTTTCTATCACCAAGGCCATATTTTCCAACTACTAATCCTTCTTCTTTGTTTCCAACTTTCCCATTCCAATCGCCATTAATCATTAATGCATCTTGATTGCATGTTCGATCAATTTCAGACTGCAGCAGCTGATAAAAATCTTCTATTTCTTCATCTTTGGCCCGTGTGGTTGGTGCATAAACTTGAATAACAGTCGTATTAACCGGTCTTCCTTATAGGTGTATGGATATTATCCTATCACTGACAGCGTTGTACTTCAGGATAGAAACGTTCTTTTTGACGATGAATGCAACAGCATTCCTCTTCAAGTTGTCATTCCCAGCATAATAGACTATATGATTATCTGATTCAAAATGGCCAATACCAGTCCATTTCAGCTCACTAATGCCTAGGATATCAATGTTTATGCATTCTATTTCATTTTTGACGATTTCCAATTTTCCTACATTCATACTTCGTACATTCCAGGCTCCGATTATTAATCGATGTTTGTAGCTGTTTCTTCTCGTTTTGAGCCGCACCACATCAGTAAATGAAGGTCCTGAAAGCTTTACACCATCTATGTCATTAAGGTCAACTCTACTTTGAGGAGGCAGCTCTCCCCCAGTCATCTTTTGAGTGCCTTCCAACCTGGGGGTCATTCATCTTCCAGCACTATATCAGATGGTTATTCTTAAGGTTTACATTGGCTAATGCTTTTCAGAAGTAGACTGCCAGGTCGTTCTTCCTAGTCTGTCTTAGTCTGGAAGCTCAGCTGAAATCTGTCCTCCATGGGTAATCCTGCTGATATCTGAATACCGGTGGCATAGCTTCCAGCGTCACAGCATCACACAAGCCGCCACAGTATGACAAACTGACAGACATGTGACAGACTACATCTGTGGAAAGAGACGATGGAAAAGCTCGATATCATCAGTCAGAACAAAGCCAGGGGCTGACTGTGGAACAGACCATCAATTGCTCATATGCAAGATCAAGCTGAAACTGAAGAAAATCAGAGCAAGTCCATGAGAGCCAAAATATGACCTTGAGTACATCCCACCTGAATTCAGAGACCATCTGAAGAATAGATTTGATGCATTGAACACACTAGTGACCGAAGACCAGAGAGTTGTGGAATGACATCAAGGGCATCATACATGAAGAAAGCAAGAGGTCATTGAAAAGACAGGAAAGAAAGAAAAGACCAAGATGGATGTCAGAGGAGACTCTGAAACTTGCTTTCGAATGCTGAGCAGCTAAAGCAAAAGGAGGAATTGATGAAGTAAGAGAACTGAACAGAAGATTTCAAAGGGCGTCTTGAGAAGACAAAGTAAAGTATTATAATGACATGTACAAAGAGCTGGAGATGGAAAACCAAAAGGGAAGAATATGCTCTGCATTTCTCAAGCTGAAAGAACTGAAGAAAAAATTCAAGGCTCGAGTTGCAATAGTGAAGGATTCTATGGGGAAAATATTAAATGATGCAGGAAGCATCAAAAGAAGATGGAAGGAATACACAGAGTCATTATACCAAAAAGAATTAGTTGATGTTCAACCATTTCAAGAGGTGGCATATGATCAGGAACTGATGGTACTGAAGGAAGAAGTCCAAGCTGCTCTGAAGGCATTGGCGGAAAACAAGGCTTCAGGAATTGATGGAATATCAACTGAGATGTTTCAACAAACAGATGCAGTGCTGTAGGTGCTCACTCGTCTATGCCAAGAAATATGGAAGACAGCTTCCTGGCCAACTGACTGGAAGAAATCCATATTTATGCCTATTCCCAAGAAAGGTGATCCAGCTAAATGTGGAAATTATAGAACAATATCATTAATACCACACGCAAGCAAAATTTTGCTGAAGATCATTCAAAAAACGGCTGTAGCAGTATATCAACAGGGAACTGCCAGAAATTCAGGTTGGTTTCAGAAGAGGACGTGGAACCAGGGATATCATTGCTGATGTCAGATGGATCCTGGCTGAAAGCAGAGAATACCAGAAGGATGTTTACCTGTGTTTTATGGACTATGCAAAGGCATTAGACTGTGTGGATCATAACAAATTATGGATAAAATTGCAAAGAATGGGAATTCCAGAACACTTAATTGTGCTCATGAGAAAACTTTAGATAGATCAAGGAGCAGTTGTTCAGACAGAACAAGGGGGTACTCCACGGTTTAAAGTCAGGAAAGTTGTGTGTCAGTGTTGTATTCTTTCACCATACCTATTCAATTTGTATGCTGAGCAAATAATACAAGAAGCTGGACTATATGAAGAAGAACAGGGCATCAGGATTGGAGGAAGACTCATTAAAAACCGGCATTATGCAGATGACACAACCTTGCTTGCTGAAAGTGAAGACAGCTTGAAGCATTTACTGATGAAGATCAAAGACCGCAGCCTTCAGAACGGATTAGACCTTAATTTAAGGAAAACCAAAAGCCTCACAATTAAACCAATAAGTAACATCATGATAAACGGAGGAAATATTGAAGTTGCCCAGGAATTCATTTTACTTGGATCCACAATCAACAGCCATGGAAGCAGCAGTCAAGAAATCAAAAGATGCATTGTATTGGGTAAATCTGCTGCAAAGGACCTCTTCAAAGTGTTGAAGAGCATAGATGTCACCCTGAAGACTAAGGTGCGCCTGACCTGTGAAAGCTCACGATGAATAAGGAAGACAGAAGAAGAATTGATGCCTTTGAATTGTGGTGCTGGTGAAGAATATTGAATATACCATGGACTGCCAAAAGAAAGAACAAATCTGTCTTAGAAGTACAGCCAGAATGCTCCTTAAAGGCAAGGATGGTGAGCGAGACTGCATCTTATATACTTTGGACATGGTTTCAGGAGGGATGAGCCTCTGGAGAAGGACATCATGCTTGGCAGAGTACAGGGTCAGCAGAAAAGAGGAAGACCCTCAAAGAGGTGGGTTGACACAGTGGCTGCAACAATGAGCTCAAGCATAACAACAATTTTAAGATGGCTCAGGACCAGGCAGTGTTTTGTTCTGTTGTGCATAGGGTTGCTATGAGTCAGAGCCGACTCGACGGCACCTAACAGCAAAAACAAAGAGCATGAGGAAACCCTGGTGGTGTAATGGTTAAGTGCTATGGCTGCTAACCAAAAGGTTGGCAGTTTGAATCCACCAGGCACTCCTTGGAAACCCTGTGGGGCAGTTCTAGTCTGTCCTGTAGGATGTCTATGACTTAGAATTGACTTGATGGCAATGGGTTTGGTTTGGGTTTAAAGAGAATGATTTTGGAGTTGACCATCATTCTTTAAAAAGAGGTAAGGAAGAAAAAAAGAAAAGAAGGAGAGATGAAAGAAGAAACTATTCCTAGAACAGCCCCCAATGGGAAAGCAAGCACCTCTAAGGGTAGTGAGCTCTGGGCTTCTTAGCTGCTCCTGAGAACAGTCCCTCACAGTTCTTATTGCCTGTACCTCTAGACAGCTCTGAACACTTTGCTGTTGGCCTCAGTGGAGTGAGAGGGCTCTAAACCAGAGAAGGAATGCAGGAAACCCTGCCCAGTTCATGCACCTGCTTTCCACACTCCCTGCAGAGTCTTGAGAACTAATCAGGTATTATATAGATGGTGCCTGCATGTAAATGATGCCAAATGACCAGTAAAAAACGTTTTGAAAATCATGTAATTAACTGATTATATAAGCCAGCTCATGAGACAAGGTATAAACAGTTATAATTACACAATACCAAATAACATGTTGGTTTTTTTTTTTTTTTCCTGAATTAATCTCTGGCTGTGTGGGTGTGGATGTGTTTGTGTCTGCAGACAGCCAGTGCTGACAGGAAATGCCCTTTGCTATGGCATAGGCAAAATTGACAAGAATATATGATGTTCATTTCCCTGACAACCCAGCATAGGTGGGGCACTGGAAAATGTCTGGGACCAGAAAACAGCTACCCGTCAGGACTTTTATTTAATGTGCCATTGAGGGCAAATTCTGTGACTGACACTACCCTCAGGCAGGTACACTGTGATTACAGCTTCCTGAACTGCTTTTCTTTTTCCTCCATCAGCCTCAAGACCTCTTCCGCACAGACTCTAAGTATTATAAGTATACGTATTATAAATATAAGTATTATCCTCTGCTCTCCTGGACCACGAGGGCCCTACACATGTGCACTGAGTCCAGAACCCTCAATCTTTGGGAGTATTTCATTTTTAAAGTATTTCTTACTCCTTGTCTTAGTTGGAAACCCTGGTGGCATAGTGGTTAAGAGTTACAGCTGCTAACCAAAAGGTCAGCACTTCAAATCCACCAAGTGCTCTTTGGAAATCCTAAGGGGCAGTTCTGCTCCATCCTATAGGGTCACTATGAGTCGGAATCGACTCGACGGCGATGGGTTTTGTTTTTGTCTTAGTTATCTAGTGCTGCTCTAACAGAAATACCACAAGTGGGTGATTTTAACAGGTATTTATTTTCTCAAGTTTAGGAACCTAGAAGTTTGAACATAGGGCACCAGCTCCAGGGCATCAGCTCCAGGGGAAGTATCTCTCTCTCTGCTCTGAGGGAAAGTCCTTGTCTTTTTTCAGGACCCTGCTGGTGTAGTGGTTAAGAGCTACAGCTGCTAACCAAAAGGTCAGCAGTTCAAATCCACCAGGCACTTCACGGGACACTTCTACTCTGTCTACTCTGTTCTCGACAGCAGTGGGGTTTTGGGTATTCCTAGGTTCCTAGGTGATCACGTGGCGTGTATCTTCCTGGCTACGCTTGCTTGCTTGTTTGCTTAAACTGCTATTTTATAGCTCAAAAGAGACACACCGTGCATTAATGTTGCCTAATTAACATAACAAAGGAAACTCGCGCCCAAATGGGATTATAACCACAGGGATAGGGTTTAGGGAGCCTTGGTGGCGCAGTGATTAAGGGCTCAACTGACAACCAAAAGAGGTCAGCAGTTCTAATCCATCAGCCACTCCCAGTAAACCCTACGGGGTAGTTCTACTCTGTCCCATAGGGAGGATATGAGTCCACCGCACCTACCACCAACAACTTATTATATGCACACCCATAAATATACAGTATATGAACATTCCTAATTAGAAATACCTAGCATTTATTGAGCACTTATAGTTGTCATTAGGTGCCATCGGTGCCAACTAATTGTGACCCTATGTACAACAGAATGAAACAATGCCCAGTCCTGCTCCATTCTCACAATCGTTGCTGTGTTTGTGCCCATTGTTGCAGCCACTGTGTCAATCCCTCTCCTTGAGGGTCTTCCTGTTTTTCACTGATGTTTCTCTCCAGGGAATGGTCCCTCTTGATAACATGCTCCAAGTATGTGAGACAAAGTCTCGCCATCATCACATCTAAGGAGCATTCTGGCTGTACTTCTTCCTAGACAGATTTATTCATTCTTCTGGCAGCCCATGGTATATACAATATTCTTTGCCAACACCATAATTCAAAGGCATCAATTCTTCTTCGGTCTTCCTTATTCATTGTCCAGCTTTCACACGCGTATGAGGCAATTGAAAATACCATGGCTTGGGTCAGGCACACCTTACTCCTCAAAGTGACGTCTTTGCTTTTTAACACTTTAAAGAGGTCTTTTGCAGCTGATTTGTCTAATGCAATACATCATTTGATTTCTTGACTGCTGCTTCTATGGGTGTTGATTGTAGGTCCAAGTAAAATGAAATCCTTGACAACTTCAATATTTTCTCCATTTATCATAATGTTGCTCATTGGTCCAGTTGTGAGACTTTTCATTTTCTTTATGTTGAGGTGTAATCTATACTGAAGGCTATAGTCTTTGATCTTCATCGGTAAGTGCTTCAAGTCCTCTTTGCTTTCAGCAAGCAGGGTTGTGTCATCTGCATAAGGCAGATTGTTAATGAGTCTTTCTCCAACCCTGATGGCCTGTTCTTCTTTATATAGTCCATTTTCTCGGATTATTTGCTTACAATACATGAAGAAAGCAAAAGGTCATTAAAAAGAAAGAAAATACCAAAATGTAGGTTAGAAGAGAGTCTGAAGGTTGCTCTTGAATGTAGAGTAGCTAAAGCAAAAGGAAGAAATGAAGTAAAACAGCTGAACAGAAGATTTCAAAGGGCATCTTGAGAAGGCAAAGTAAAGTATTATAATGAAATGCGCAAAGACCTGGAGCTAGAAAACAAAAAGGGAAGAACACACTCAGCATTTCTCAAGCTGAAAGAACTGAAGAAAAAATTCAAGCCTGGAGTTGCAATTTTGAAAGATTCTATGGGCAAAATATTGAACAACACAGGAAGCATCAAAAGAAGACGGAAGGAATACACAGTCACTTCACCAAAAAGAATTGGTCGACATTCAACCATTTCAGGAGGTAGCATATGATCAAGAACTGATGGTACTGAAGGAAGAAGTCCAAGCTGCACTGAAGGCACTGGTGAAAAACAAGGCTCCAGGAATTGACGGAATATCAACTGAGATGTTTCAACAAGGGAAGGCAGCGCTGGAAGTGCTCACTTGTCTATGCCAAGAAATTTGGAAGACAGCTACCCGGCCAACCAACTGGAAAAGATCCATATATGTGCTCATTTCAAAGAAAGCTGATCCAATAGAATGTGGACGTTATCAAACAATATCACTAATATCATATGCAAGTAAAATTTTGCTGAAGATAATTCCCAAAGTGGTTGCAACAGTACATGGACAGGGAACTGCCAGAAATTCAAGACAGATTCAGAAGAGGATGTGGAACCAGGGATATCACTGCTGATGCGAAATGGATCCTGGCTGAAAGCAGAGGATACCACAAGCATGTTTACCTCTGTTTTGTTGACTATGCAAAGACATCTGGCTGTGTGGATCATGACAAATTAAGGATAACATTGGGAAGAATGGGAATTTCAGAACACTCAATTGTGCTCATGGGGAACCTGTACTTTAACCAAGAGGCAGTCTTCCAAACTGAGTAAGAGGGATACTGCGTGGTTTCAAATCAAGAAGGGTGTACCTCGGGGTCGTGCAGGAGTAGCTCATTTAATTCTCACAGTAACTCTGTGAGGGAGGTACAGTTATTGCTCCTATTTTACAGATGAGAAGCAGGCCAAGGGAGTTAAGTAACAACCTAGGTCTCACAGCTAATAAGTAAACATTAGCACACTCAAAACTGCTGAACAACCCGTGTTATTGGTGACGTTCAGTGTTGCCAACACGGAGGCCGTGGTTTCAGTGCTTTTTACTTCCCATCAAGTGCGCGCTGCTGAGCTTCCAGCAGAAGACAAACAGGAGGACAGGTGTTACTTTAAGGGCGTGGCGGAGGTTGTAACCCGAAGCCTCCTCCAGCGCGCTCCCGAGGGGCCTGGGAGGCTGCACCCAGTCGGTGCGCGCCCTGAACTCCCGCGGGTCTGGCCGGGCCTCGCTTCCAAAGTTGGAGCGCTCCTAGTGGGAGGGGGCGGGGAGGGCAGTGGATCAGTGACGTCACGGTGGAGCGGGGATAAAGGGCTCCGGCCACAGTCGGGGCGAGGACACCGCCCCGGGAGCGGAGTGGCCGTCGGGCTCCGGACTCGTGCGTAGACCCCTCGCTGCGCCCGCCTCCCTGGGAGCACCATGCCCCAGAACGTGATCCTCCCGGGCCCTGCGCCCTGGGGGTTCAGACTCTCGGGGGGAATAGACTTCAACCAGCCTTTAGTCATCACCAGGGTAGGTATTTCCCCTTCTTGCCTTCACTGCCAGCCGGGGGCTGTGGCGTCCCCGGGGGGCGCAGCAGGTACCCTGGAGCGGAGAGTGGCAGGTGCGCCCGAGGCGCGGGAGGGTGGTGCGTGCGGTGGGTCCGGGGCTGCGGGCGCACAGCTCGAGGGGCGGCTGCAATTTGATAGACTGAGGCTCGGAGGGTGCAGAGCAGCTGAGAGGGTAAACACCCAACTCAGAGGGTCTCTGCAGCGACCTTCCGAGGAGAGGTAAACTGAGCGCTTGACCCCGGCTCGTGCGCTGCCTTCCCGCCCGCCCTCCCTCCGCACCCCGGCTCCCTTCGGTAAGAAGCGAGATGGGATCCTGGGAAGGAGAGACAGAAAGACCGACACCAGGGTCATGTCTTCGAGTTAAACCGTCCTCTGAGAGTTTTTCTTGTAAACTTCAGCGAGGCGCCGTTTGTAGGGTACAATGTGGATTGGCCAGTTTGGAGCCGGTCATATCAGGGAAAATATTGCTAATGTGTATTCCTGGTTTCCAGGCATTTTGAATAAATATTTTCCTAAGCTTGGAACTTGGCTTAGGAATCATCCCTTATAACTCAAACTACAAAGAAAACTTGTCAGACTGTTTAGTTTACCTGATGGAAAGTAACCACCCAGCCTGATAACTCAGAAGATAATAATTTAATATCAAAGTCAAGTTTCTTTCCTTGCTCAGTGCTCTCTAGAGAGCTGTTATGAGGAAAGAAACAAAATAGTAAAAGTAAAACCTCTAAGTCCTGTCAGTAAGTGTCTAGGATTAATTCTAAAGCGTTACTCTCTGTAGCTGACTTTTTCTAACACTTGCATTTGTCTTAATAGAAAATTATTTTTGTTTCAGTTATCACATACAAAGAATTTAAAATCTAATTTAACAGCATAAACTTTCAAAGTATATACTTTTATTTTCATAACATTATACCTTTAAACCAAACCAAATCCACTGCTGTTGGGCCGCTCCAACCTTGTAGGACAGAGTAGAACTGCCCCATAGGGTTTCCAAGTAGCAGCTGGTGGATTCGAACTTCCGCCTTTAGGTTAGCAGCAGAGCTCTTAACCACTGTGCCACCAGGGCTCTGATTAGCATACCTTTGTTTTCTTTCTTTACTGTTTATACTATATTTTATAAATAAATACATACTTTACAAAATGATTTATTCAGAGATTTTGAACAAAGGAATGGCCTTCTAAATTCTTTTGTATTTATATATGTCTGTGAGATTTCGGAGGAGCCCTGGTGGCACAGTGGTTAAAGCGCTGGGCTGCTAACCCCAGGGTCAGCAGTAGGAACCTACCAACCACTCTGCAAGAAATGTGGCAGTCGCTTCGGCAAAGATTACAGCCTTGGGAACCCAGTGCGCAGTTCTACTCTGTCTCGTAGGGACGCTGTGAGTCGGGATCCACTTGATGGCAGTGGGTTTGGTTTTGGTTTGGATGAGATTTAGGAAACAAAGTCCTTTTTAAAATATCTCCAAATATGTATTATACAGGCACATTCAATGGAACATTTTAGGCTTTGTTTTACATTTTTCAAAAACATATAAACGTATCTGACACATGTTTTTGTATAAGACGTGAAAACTCAATATCCCCCAAAAATGATCCTAAGTAAATTAAGCAGAAAATGCTTCAGTGATCCAGGCCAAGCAGTGCCTTTAATGGATTTACCAAAGAAAATAGTTTTCCATTATCTCTACTGAGAAATACTTTTAAAGTTTATGGTGTATAGTTTTCACTTGTTTATATTAAATGAACCAAGTGTTTGAATGCTGACAAAGGATAAATCGTATTTATATTATAACCTGAAGAAGTAAATTATTTTGTCACAAACTCCTTTAAGGATTTATAAAAGAAATGTCTTGCTATTACTATGTAACATGTCAACACGATTAATCATATGTTCGAAATTTTGAGTTGTTAACATTATAAACAATGTTTATTTTAAAGCAGTCCTCTTCCATTTCTAGAACTGGACTAGAGAAGCTGTTGGTAAAATATTAGCTATAATGACAATTACCATTCGGAAAGGTAACTCTTTTCTGAACTTTTGATCCGTAACTAGTTTCTGCCACTCATTCTGACACTTGGTTCAAAAACACTGTAAGACCATATATGACTATTTCATTTGATTATGTCTTTTCACTTCAATTAATTTGTTAACTTAGGGGGAACAGACAAAACTAATTCATTTTTTTATCTCAAGTGTCCCCAAACCAACTAATGTACATAGTAGATTCTTGTTGAATAAATGAACACATATTAATTTGAACTTTTATGCCTTAGTGAATACCTAATTGAAGTTATAAGAATACTGAAAGTCATTTGAAAAAGACTAAAATGTATTACAAAGTATAATTGTCAGTACTGTTGTTAGTAGACTTATTCTGTAATTTTTATACTATTTTAGAAGGCAGTAAATATGGTCATGTGTGCGTTATTACACTCTTTGCCTTCCCATGTCCTACCCTCAGCTCTTCATGTGCACTAAAACAAAACACGAAACAAAAAGACACTTGCCATCTGATCGATTCCAGTTCGTGTGTGTCAGGGTAGGACTGTGCTCCACGGTGTCTTCAATGGCTGGTTTTTCAGGAGTGGATCACTAGGCCTTTCTTCCAAGGTGCCTCTGGGTGGACTCGAACCTCTGATCTTTCATTCAGCAGCTGAGTGCATTAACTCTTTGCACTGTGCACTGACTCACTTAAGTCTCGCAGTGATCCTGTGAGAGTGGTGCTATTAGTCTCACTTTTTGCAGATGAGGAGAGTGAGGCTTCGAGTGACTCGTTAACCTACACCTGATCCTGGAGCTAGGGAGGGGTAGGGCAGGATTTGATGGCGGATCTACTTGCCTCCAACGCTTGCGTTCTTAAATCCCCAACGTGAAAGGTTGCACTCATTATGCCGATATCTCCAAACAGATGTTCTCTGCCATCCAGTCATCACTTAATCCCACTGGTTCTGTCTTCAAGACTTTAGACTCCTTCTTTCTGTCCCTATTCCAGACTTCACCTTGACTCCCCCCATTCCAGTTCACCCTGCATATTCTTACTAGACATCTTCGTAAAATGCAAAGTTGCTCCTTTCTCCATTATTCTCAAAAATCCTTCAATGACATCACCAATTTAAAGAAAATAAAATCTGTGATTTTTAGCACAGCATCCATCTATTTCAACTCATGTTTCCAGCATGGTTTCCTCACTCTCTCCTCCCACTCTCTCCCTTCTCTCCTCCCACCCCATACACAGTAGTTGTGCTGCTACTCTGGACCACTGCTGATTTCCCCAATATGTCTTTGCTTTTTCTATCATTTTCCTCAGAATTCTCTTCTCCTCCCCACCCCACTGTTCTCCATGCCTGTGGAAACCCACTCAAACACCCCCCTCCGACCAATCCCTCAATAATAACCATCTTACCCACTTGATCACCATAGCTGTTGGTCTACGACCTCTTCTTGGTACTTATGTTTTCTACCAGGCAGTGGTGTCAGTAGAGTTGGTGCCACCCAGTGGGGTAACTCATGGTGTCACCTCCTGTCTTAGTTATCTAGGGCTGCTATAACAGAAATACCACAAGTGGAAGGCTTTAACAAAGAGAAATTAATTATCTCACAGCCTAGGAGGCTAGAAGTCAGAATTCAGGGTGCCAGCTCCAGGGGAAGACTTTCTCTCTCTGTCCGCTCTAAGGGAAGACTGATGACAAGGACTTTCCCCTAGAACCGACAGAGACAGAAACCCTTCCCCTGGAGCTAGCACCCTGAACTCTGACTTCTAGCCTCCTAGACTGTGAGGGAATAAATTACTCTTTGTTAAAGTCATCCACTTGTGTTATTTCTATTATAGCAGCACGAGACGACTAAGACAGAATTTGAGTCCGAAAGAGTGAGGTGCTGCTCTAACAGATACCTAAAATGTGGAAGCAGTTTTGAAACTGAATGGGTAGGGGCCGCAAGAGTTTTTAGATTGCCTTGAGGAGACTCTTGGTGGGACTACAGACATCAAAGACAATTCTGGTGAGGACTCAGAAGGAAGTGAGGAGAAGTATAACATTGGAGACAGCACAGACAGCAAGAAGCAGAGGCAGAGAAACACAGCGGCAGAACCAGGAGACCAGCACAAGATGGCATTGGAGCCATCCCACAGAGCAAGAGAGCTGAGTGCCATTGGGCAGGAGGCTTCCTGGTGAAGTTAGGTGCCTCCAAACACTTATCGGTGGATCTAGGCTTGCCGACCCACGAAGCAAGAGAGCTCAGTGCCTTCCAGCTGAGGTTTACTGGCAGAGTGGGGTGCCTCCAGGCACTTACTGGAGGAGCTAAAGAGCTTTGCAACACTTGCCCGAGCAGGGCAGATGCATGAACCTCCTACCACCAAGAAAGCAGTGCTAGGAGTGGAGTGAATCCTTTGGACCCAGGGTCCCTGTGCTGAGACGCTCCTAGACCAGGGAAAGATTTATGAAAAGGAGCTTCCCCCAGAGCCGACAGAGAGAAAGCCTTCCCCTGGAGCTGGCACCCTGAATTTGGACTTCTAGCCTCCTAAATTGTGAGAGAATAAACTTTTTGTTAAAGCCATTCACTTGTGGTATTTCTGTTACAGCAGCACTAGATAACTAAGAGATCACCACCCTCCCCCCTCCCACGGACCGCTGATTTTGTCAAATTGGCTGATTTTGTCAAATTTTCACATCGCTAAGTGAACTCCTTTCCAAGAAATTTTTCTTGCACGTACGCTCTGAAAAACCTCTTTCTGAAGTTCTTAGACCACCCAGAAGGTGATCCTGCACTCGTGCCAAGTTACCGACTGTTTTCCCACGTGGTCCGATGTGGAGTACACTGCAGCTCCTTCTGTCTACATGATATGAAATGATTACGTACATCCGATGCCAGCATGTTCTTTTTCACATGATCTCTCTCTCTTTCCCCTCCTCGCCCATCCTTCCTTCCTTCCTTCCCGGAGCCCACTCTTCTTTCCATGACACCGGGATCAAGATCACTGTAAGCAAGAATGCTAATTGGACTTGGGTACCAACATAGGAAATGCTAGTGTATTCTTGGGGACTCATGGGGAGCCTCAGGTGTGCAGAGTAGAACTGCGCTTCATTTTCAAGGGTGGAATCTTCTGGAAACAAATCAGGAGACCTCACCTCCGAGGCACCTCCGGATGGGTTTGAATCACCAATTTCTCTGGTGACACAATGGGTAAGTGCTCAGCTGATAACCAAACGCCAGCAGTTTGAACCTGCCAGCGGCTTCGGGGAGAAAGATGTGGGGCAGTCTGCTTCCCTAAAGATTACAGCCTTGGAAACCTTCTGGGGACGTTCTACTCTGTCCTGTAAGGTTGCTATGAGTCAGAATCAAGTCCGTGGCAATTTTTTTTTTAAACTCCAGCATTAATGTGTGCCACCCAGGGACTCCATGGAATGCCAGCATTGAGAATTAAAGGGTGTAAACATATGGGTAAAGGCTGTGAGGGGTTAAAGGTCACGACACCCATTTCAAATGGTGGATCACATTTTTTGTTTTGCTTTAACAACTTAAATTTCTTAGATTACCTCATAATCACTTGACAGAAATCTTTTTTAAAAAATGAAAAATAAGTTGACTATATGTAGATTGACACAGTGGCAACTAATAACAGCAAATATATTCTTAATTTTTGTAGACTTTAACATAGAAAAGTATAACACTTTAACATAAACTATATCATCCTTTGAAATTTTAGGAAGAAATGTTTATAGCTAAATGCAGTCCTTTCCAGGCTTATACAAATGTAGTGAAAAGGTCAATGTGAATAAAAACCTATTTAATTTTGTTCTCACAATGACTGTGTCTGCATGGAAGTACTGGTTCATGTGTTCATTACATTCACAGCCCACAAATATCTACTAAGTACAGAATGCATCCTCCATGAAAACTTAGTGATGTAATTATGACTTTAGACTTATTTCTACTCCTGACAATCTCATGTCGATACTAAAAAAATGTCAATAGAAGGGACATAAACTACCATTAAGTTGTTAAAAACAATCCATCCTTGATTCCACAAGAAAGGTATGACCAAAGAGATAGAAGGGGTTAGGAGAGAGATTACCTACAGGAGAGGCATTGTGGAATAGTGGAAGCGCCTGAGCTATAAGTCAGACAGACCCAGGCAGGAATTTCATATTTTCACTGGATGTGTGACCCTAAGTAACCTGCTTATATTTTCTGAGCATCAATTTTCTCCCCTAAAGACAGAGATAACTCTTTTGTAAGATTTTCTTGATAACAGAGATGATAAACCAAAACCCAAACCCATTGCCCTCAAGTAGATTCCTACTCATATAGCGACCCTATATGACAGAGTAGACCTGCCCTGTAGGGCTTCCAAGGAGTGGCTGGTGGATTTGAACTGCCGGCCTCTTGGTTAGCAGCTGAGCTCTGAACCACTGCGCCACCAGGGCCCCAAGGAATCATCTCAGATACTTGTTAAAAATACAAATTCTCTAGTTCCTCTCCTAGAGATTCTGGTTCAGTTCGTTGAGTGGAATCTGAGAGCCTTTACGTTCAACAAGGACCCCAGCTGATTCGTATGTCTTGATCATCTAGTGCTGCTATAACAGAAATACCACAAGTGGATGGCTTTGACAAAGAAAAGTTTATTCTCTCGCAGTCCAGTAGGCTAGAAGTCCGAATTCAGGGCGCTGGCTCCAGGGGCAGGCTTTCTCTCTCCCTGTCAGCTCTGGAGGAAGGTCCTTGTGATGCATCAGTCTCCCTTGATCTGGGAGCATCTCAGTGCAGGAACCTCAGGTCCAAAGGATGAGCTCTGTTCCCGGCACTGCTTTCTTGGTGGTAAGAAGTCCCGTGTCTCTCTGCTCTCGTCTCTCTTTTATATCTCAAAAGAGATCCACTTAAGACACCATCTAATCTTGTAAATCTCATTGATATAACTGCCGCTAATCCATGTCATTCACATTATTGTGACAGGATTTCCAACACATGGGGAAATCACATCAGATGACAAAATGGTGGACAATCATACAATTCTGGGAATCATGACCCAGCCACGTTGACGGATATTTTGAGAGGACACAATTCAGTCCATGACATCTTATGATCAGGCAGGTTTGAAAACATGGGGCCGAGTGATGAACTGAAGTTTATTTCCAATTATCTCTCTAGTACTTTTTACATTCGATACTCTTATGAACTTGAATAATAAATAATTAATGAAAAAAACCTATGCCTCACTTTAGCTCTCTCCTTATGTGGAAAAACACAATGACAATAAACTGTGACCAATAATATAAAATAATTCATTAATGAAAAAATAATATATTTTTGTGATTAAACAGATTTTAAATTGCTGGGCCATTTTAGCAGCCGTTTTCTGATCACTAGGCCAGCTGAACTTGAGAACTAAGAAGAGGTGACAGGATCAGGTTTTCTCCTTCTCCCTAATCCCCCTTTCTTCACCCTTTTTTTTTTAACCTCAATTTCCTTCTTGGAGGCTCAGGATAGTAATTGTCAGGTTGAACACAAAGTCAGAAGCGGGTTCTGGCCGTCACCATCAACCACTTTCCTTATTTGTCATCTGAAACAGCTGATATTGTACTACAGCTGTTCCCAGCTTAGGGAGAAGTCACAGGTTACCTAGACTCCTCTCCCGCTCAGAAAACAGGACAGTCTTCCTTGTTCAGCCTGTCTTAGAGAGTTTTTGTGATAGTCAATGGTATGAGAGTTTTGCAAATGTAATATTTTGCATAAATGTAGATAGTATTATTAATTTTAGTATTAATATTCATAAAATTAAGTAATGTTCAATATCTAAGTTAAGAACACCAGATGCCTCTGTTTAAAATTCGTATGGACACATATACATTGGAAACCCTGGTGGCGTAGTGGTTAAGTGCTATGGCTGCTAACCAAGAGGTCAGCAGTTCAGATCCGCCAGGCGCTCCTTGGAAACTCTATGGGGCAGTTCTACTCTGTCCTATAGGGTCGCTATGACTCAGAATCGACTCATATTAGGATTGAGTGTCATACAGCTAAAATCTACTTAAGTATATGAGAAAATATGCTTAAGCTAACACATTGAGCCATGTTTCCTCGTGTTTTAACTCAAAGAAAAGCATTCTGGTCTTAGAAGTTTAAAAATAGAAAGCACTGATTTTGACAAACTATAAAAAAAAAATCCAAACCAAACCCACTGCCATCAAGTCGATTCTGACTCATAGCTACCCTGTAGGACAGAGTAGAACTGCCCCACAGAGTTTCCAAGGAGCGCCTGATGGATTCAAACTGCAGACCTTTTGGTTAGCAGCCGTAGCACTTAACCACTACACCACCAGGGTTTCCTGACCAGCGGCTCTGGGGGCAAAGTGGTTAAAGAGCCTAGCTGCTAACCAAAGAGTTGGCAGTTTGAATCTACCCACTGTTCCTTGAAAGCTCTGTGGGGCAGTTCTGTCCTGTCCTGTAGGGGCGCTATGAGTCAGAATTGACTCCATAGCAAAGGGGTTTTTGACAAACTATTAAAAAAAAAAAACTATAGCTAGAGAAAATTAAAAGTTTAAGATTGTTCCCTACACGTCGTATGTGGGGTGGAAACTGTTGATCCTCTAACAGTTCTGGGTCTGGGAGAACATATCAAACGGAAAACTCTGTGAAATGTCTCCCAGAGGCCTAGATGTAATAACCCCCAAATGTGTTTACCCAGCTTCTATCAGCTGTTCCTGCTGGAAAAATGGTCACAATAATTACAGTGAGATGATAGAAGTAACTAAAGAAAGTACAATAAGTATTTTAGTCGTGAGGCTGAAGATCTATGACACACGAGAATTTATTCCAGCAATTTTGTTTATTTAGATGAAACTTGGATCTCCTTTAGAGCCACAAAGTTAAATAGAATAGATATCTAGAATAAACAGAGGGAAAAATAAATTAATGACTGATCTTCAAGTAAAACATGGGGAATTATCTAGGTTATTACTGGAACGGTTTGGGGTTTAAGTCAAGTTCTGTGTATCATTCTGTTCTAAATAGTGGGAATTTCCAAACATAAAATAATAGGTTGACATTAATAGCCATAATCTTTTGGCATGTAGGAATTAGCTCTTTTTGTTTTATAGACTCTGGTTTAAATGGCCTTTTCGCTCTTTTTCAACCAATTGTTCACTGATTCCAAGCGTTGGTGTACGCACTGGGAAGCATTACAAATAAGCATCATATTGTATCAGCCCTCAGGTATAATTGAGGAAGCAGACAATATACAAGTACATAAAGAAACGTAAAAAGTACCAATAGTGGTAAATACCATAAGGAAATGAGCAGGCTGTAATAGTGGAGAATGATGGGGTAGGAACTGGAGAAGCTACTTCGGATGGTCAGAGAAGTCTCCTGAGAATGTGCTTTTTGAGCCTAGAGGATAAGAAGGAGCAACCAGGTGGAGAGTGGAGGGAAGCAACCAGGAAAGGGTAGAGGCAGAAAAAAACAGTGCATATAGAGCTCCCGAAGAGGGGACAAGCTGTGCCTGTTTGAGGAACTAAAAGGAAATCATAATGGCTAGAGCACAGTGAATGAGGGGCAGCAGGAGTGGTGTAAAATTATGTCAGAGATGTAGGCAGGGCCAGACCATGTGAGGCCTATTAGTAAGTAGCTGGGGTTTACCCACAAAATTTGGGAGTAGGCTCCATGGGATAAAAGACCTGGTGATCTGCTCTATAAATATCACAGCCTAGGAAACCCTATAGGGCAGTTCTACTCTGTCTAATGGGGTAGCTAATGAGTTGGAATTGACTCGATGGCACACAGCAACAACACAGTAATCAAAAAGAAACATTTTCTTTAACTGAATACTCAACATAGTAATAATTTCAAATTTCCTATTTTAAACATTTAACAACCACATTTTTCCCATATCCTTAAATATTCCTATTATCTCCTCCCCAACTCCCACAAAAAATGTGTTTCTTGTAGACAGCATATAATTGTGTTTTGCTTTTTTACTTAGTTTGACAATACCTGTACTTTAATTGATATGTTTAGACCATTTATACTTAATGCAATTTCTCATATGGTTTTCTTAAAATCTACCATCTGGCTGGTTGTTTTCTATTTGTTCCATTTGCTCTTCGATCATGGAGAAGAGACCAGAAGTGAATACAAAATTCCCTTGTGTCTGTGGTTCCCAGGGCGGCGGGCGGCGGGGGGGAGGTGGCGGGAGGGCAGCTCTATACTGGCATGCTGACTCACACTGGGTCTAGCAAGTCCTCAATAATTTTAGCTGAGTTCTTCTTAACAGCTAGTATTGTGGCCCCATCTTCCTACTGTGTTCTGATATAGGTGAGCCCATGCTCGTGTCTTGTCCTTGCAAGTGTCTGTCTTTCGTTAGATTTCAGGCTAACTGGTTGCCTTGAGTTCTCTGAAGAGTTCAAGAAAAGGTATAATAACTTAACTTTCTTCTTGTTACTGCAAAAGTGATGCCCTTTCCAGCTTTCTACATCCTAGGTGCCTCCCATGGAATTGTAAAGATGAAGAATTATAAGGAGGCTAAAGCGGTTTCGATTCAGATACAGTAATTCCTTAAATGCAGTAAAGCTCTATTCCTGTAGAAAAAAAAAATGGCTTGAAACAAAGAAAATATGATTTAGACATGAAGTTATGGAAGGTGTTTTATAAAGAGAGAGATGCCATGATAGAACAAATTTTGTTAGCAATAAACAAAGTCATTTAATCTGATGGGAAAATAGAGCTAAACACAATTGCTCAGTTGAGAGTTATTCCAAGTTAGATGTAAGATTTCGTGCCCAGTGATACATTAAAAGCGTTACGGGCTGAGATACAAATGTCAGCACAAAACTCTAGAAACTGAAGCATCTTGGTTTTTAACTGACGCCATGGTTTCTTCCAGATTACTCCAGGAAGCAAGGCGGCGGCTGCCAACCTGTGTCCTGGAGATGTCATCGTGGCCATTGACGGCTTCGGCACCGAGTCCATGACTCACGCCGATGCGCAGGACAGGATTAAAGCAGCAGTACACCAGCTGTGTCTCAAAATTGACAGGTGCTCCTTAATTAATGGCTTAAAATTTGATCTGTTTTTCAGGAGAGCCTGATCCAGAACTATACATGGTTTCATCTTCCCAGTGTTTTGGAGTGTCACAGACTAGGATTTTGACTGGCTTTTTTATGCATCAGCCACTTTGGTCTGCTCTTCACAGAAGTCAGTCAGTCTGGTAGCTGTTGAGAAACTATTTCTGAAAGGAACTCTCTGGAATATCAAAATCATGAAAAAGGCTGCAGAAACATTTTTTTTTTCTGTAATAACCTAGTTAGTTGACTATGAAAACAGAACCATTAAACGCATTGGCCACACAGACACCGCACAGCACAGCTAGTTGGTAAAAGTTGGTACCACCCTTTAAATGGGGGAGAGAATGGAATGGAATTTAGAAATTCTCCTAGATGTGATCATGTTAAAAATAGGTTGCTAATATCCTGTATGCCATTGGCTGTTTTGTATAGAACTCAGCCCAGAAGAATCTTACGAGATGTGAGTGCTTGTGCACAGGGATATCTTAGATAGTGAGATGTTTCCTACCAAAAAGAATATTAGAAAAGAGGACCCCATCTCTTGCCAAAAGTCTTGATCCGAAAATGAATCATGAAACTAATGATTTGCAATAGTGGTTGTTAATGCGTGTTTACCCTGTTGCTATTGTATTCACATTGGCCCCAGCTTACCCTACTGGGTACAGAAGGCGGCCGATATGGCATTTCGTGAGTGAAATGGACTCTTCCCCTATCTGTGCATAACTTGTGTTCTTGCCAAGCACTTGGTCCCTTAGCAGCCATGAGTTTCCAAACAGATGGAGGAGAAGGAACGGACAGAGCACGTCTCCTTGATGCCGGTGGCAAATCCATCTGGCAAATCACTCGCTATCTCCTGGGGTGACCTGGGTAGAATAAGGGGAAGTTGGGAAGACCCAGGGAGTTTGCCTTGTGGTAATTCTGCAGGGCGAGCCTCCAGGGTCTCTCCCTCCTTTACTGTTTCCCATATGCAGCAGAGACCTACTTTCTCCAAAACCACACAGTGTCCTTCAGGCAATATGGATCCATTAAAGGACACTAAAAACATAAGACTAAGCAGATGGGAGAATACAGAATAACGAGCAAAGAATATTGCTTTTGCTTACATTACTGAAGGCTTCTAGTAGTTTCACAAACATCGGGGGACATTAGAGTATAGAAGAACTGGAAGTACCGTTAGAATTTGGAGTTTAAGAACTCTGTTTTATTTACAGGGCAGACACTCACTTATGGTCACCACAGGTAACCGAAGACGGGAAAGCTCATCCTTTCAAAATCAACTTAGAGTCAGAACCACAGGTACGAATTTTAGAGTCAATGCCATTCACGTTCTGTGTCCATTTAAATGATGTCAATGCCTTCCAAGAGAGAAAAGTGGAAAATACAAAAATGGGAGCAAGCTCCTGATGAGGAAGAAATAATTGGGTTTTCCTGCTAATTTATATTACTCGTGTTTTCTCATGTAAAAGAGAGAGAGAGAGCATGTGTAGGCAAACATCTTGTTAAAACACAAATATGTTCTCATCGGGAAGAATTTTTTTTTTTTTTTACATAGAGTCAACTTATTTTTTATTTTTATTATGGATTTCTGGCAAATGACTATGAGGTAATCTAAGAAGTATAAAATGTTAAACAAAAATAAGATGGCCCATTTGAAACAGGTGTCTCCAATCAAAACGTTATCATGAACTTCAGTCCCTCAAGGTCCTTCTCCAGATTTTCTTTGACATCTTTTCATCCTCGTTTCTGGCATTCTACAGTGAAGCTTACTCTGTGGAAAGAGTTTTGCTTTATGTTATAGTGATATTCCGTCCCTGCAGCTGAATTACAAAAGATAGGCATTTCCCCGGAGGCAACTCTAATGAGCTAAATTAATCTAATAATCTGATGCTTATCTCAATATGTCTGCTTTCAGAAGCTTCAATAAACTGAAATTAAACCCAACTTCGATTGTAATGTACTGAGAATCTAAATAAGAAGAGGGTTTTACAATCCTCCCTCGTCAGAAACTCCCAGGTTTATGCATAAAAAAAAATAATAATAAATTATTTTTTAAAAAAACCAAACCCACTGCTGTCGAGTCGATTCTGACTCATAGTGACCCTACAGGACAGAGTAGAACTGCCCCATAGAGTTTCCAAGGAGCGCCTGGTGGATTCGAACAGCCGACCTCTTGGTTAGCAGCCGTAGCACTTAACCATTATGCCACCAGGGTTTCCGGTTTATCAGTAAAGGGATGTAAATTAAATATCCCTTTTTAAACAAGTATTCCCATTAAACTTATCAGATATTCCCAAACTCTGGTTTTCCTATATATTTTTATCTCACAAAAATTAACTGAAAACATATTTATCATCTAAGCTTCACCAGTTTTTCCCCTTTTGGGAGGGTCAGCTCCTGGATTTGTTCTTCAAGTCTTACACTTGTTTCCACACGGCTCTGTTTTCTTCTCTGAAAAATACATGTTAAAAAAAAAAAAAAAGTCACTGTAGAGTTGATTCCGACTCATAGTGATCACGTAGGACAGAGTAGGACTGCTCCCGAGGGCTTCCAAGGCTGTCATCTTTACAGAAGAGACTGCTACTTCTTTCTCCCACAGCGTGGCTGGTGGGTTCCAACCACAAGCCTTTCAGTTTGCAGCTGAGCACTTAACCACTACACTACCGGGGCTTCTAAAGTACATGTAACTAAATACGTGTATCTCATAGGTCTTCTCTAAGATTTAAATAAAATAAGACAGAAAGGGGACTTGTGCCATTGCATTGCTCATAAAACCAGTTACCATGGAGTCAATTCCAACTCGTGGCAACCCCACGCGTGTCGGAGTAGAACAGGGTTTTCAATGGCTGACTTTTCAGAACTAGATTGCGAGGACTTTCTTTTCAACACCGCTGGGTGGGTTTGAATCACCAACCTTATGGTTAGCAGCTGAGAACAAACCGTTTTTGCCACCCAGGGACATAGAGATCCTCAATTCAGTGGTAGGTCTTCTAACTATCACTGCGGGTACCTTCCCGTCAGGCTTGACCAGCCGCCTCCTAGTCTTTCCCAGCAGGTAGAGCAGAAGCTGCCTATGTAATAAGGCTTGTAGAGACCAGGAGTGCCTTCCTGCTTACTATTATAAGTACCATTACAAGCTACTTTGGATTAAAGCTTTATTTTCAGTTACAAAACAATCCTTCCAGGACAAGAAACAGCCTGAGTAATTTAATCTTCAGAGGAATGAGTTTATTAGGTTCTTGTCCTAGATTTTTAACTGGAGGGAAGAAAGGGCCTGAGCCTAAAAACCACTAAGAAGGAAAGGAGGAGAAGACAAACCCCAAAGGGAGTGAGCGGGACACAGAACATTCATGAGGGCAAGGCCAGAATCCCCTGGGGCATGGCACGCAGCAACTGCTCAATAAATAGCTGACAAATGCCGGAAAGAAACCGGAGAACCTAAAGACAAACTGTGCATATTTTAACATTGCCCAGGACCAACCCTGGGAGCCAGTTCTCGGTGGTTCTGCCACCACCCCCAGCTGTTGCATTGAAAAGTGACTTTGAAAACTGAGTAGGGTACATAGTTCAGGTAGAATTTAATTCTTCAGGGGAGGCCAGCAAAAGATACAGTGGCGAGGCGGGGGGAGGGGGCGGTAATCCATGCAGCGAGGCAGGGTCTGAAGGCTGATGATGCTAACGGGGCAGCTTACCCTGGCCTGCTGGGTGGGCTGGTGAATAGTAACCCCTCGTATTAGCATTTTCTTTGATGGAAGAAAAGATTGAAAGAAGGAAAAACACTTCAATCCGAGCTGTCACTCTGATGTAGCCATTTGCAGTCATGCCCAAGCCCACTTGCTTCCTCCCACCCTTGTGTCCATTCATCACTCAGAGGCAACAGATGAAAAAAGTGGCCACCTGATATGCAAAAAAAAGAAAGCTTTAGGCTCACAGACACACATATACTGGCCATGCAACCTCCTTCCATGGCAGGACAAACCGAGGGGAGTTTTGCAGGCATCTATTAAGCACAGGGTGAAGCTGGACCATGACAGAACTTGTGTCTTGCTAACATGTCTCCAGAATTGGAACTTAAGGGCAATCTCTGAGTAGTAACTCTAGAACTATAAGTATTAATTTATAACTATGGTTATCCCAAGGAGCCCTGGTGGTGCAGTGTTTAAGTTCTTAGCTGCTAACCGAAAAATCGGTCGTTCAAACTCACCTGGCATCTCCACAGGAGAAAAGACCTAGTGATCTGGTCCCATAAAGGTTACAGCCTAGGAAACCTTATGGGGCAGTTCTGCTCTGTCCTGTGGGGCCACTATAAGTCAGAATCAACTCGATGGCACATGACAACAACAGCAATAATGGTTATCCCACGTATTGAATCTTTATGGATAATTCTAAACACTGCCTTCTCTTGTCAGTCAAGTATTACCCCATGTGTTCTGTGTGTCGGTTTGGACATTATGGATACTTATGATACTACAAGTAGGAAAAAAGATAAGTTTTAAACAAAAAAGGTGAAGAGAGGGTTAAAGGCTACAGCAGGCAGCAGACAGAGCGTTTTAACATTCCATTAGTTTGAGTCACACGAATTATCACTGAAGTCCTCTCCAAGAGGCCGGTGTTTGAAGGGCTCAGAGATCAGAACGACTTCACCTCTTCCCCCAGTGGACCAGCCAATTTCTACTCCTTATGAAGTTCTCAAGCCAGATTTCTGCACGACCAGTTCATACAACTTGGCAGCTCAGGACAGGCATTCCCTCCATAAAACAGCTAACTTTCAGTGCAGCCTCTATCTGAAAACTACCACGTAAACTGGGACATAACGTGATGCAAATCAAACAGTGAGTTTTCACTTGTGGACGGAGATCGGAGAAAAACTAAGGGACAGTTCTGCACATATGCCTATTTATTTTCTTGAATTAATGCAAAGCCATACAAAGAGATGTCTTTTTTTTTTTTTCCAAAGTAGGAGCTTTGCAAATTAAACAGTCTGCCCAACACAGGTGTGTCAGTTACCGAAACCAATACCATTAATACATCATGCTTGAGATACCACTGAAGACTAACAGTAAAATGCCATCAGCGATATACTACTTGAGTTCTTATATCTTAAGTCAAGCTTTTATTGTAAGTTATCTTACCTTTGCTATTGGAATAAAATACTCTTTTTCATTTTAAAAGTAGTATTTATTTGTTGATGAAACAACTCTATACCCAACCATCCAGGCCCAGCCACAAATAATAAAATGTTAGTATATATCTTTCCAGTCTTTTTCTCTTTGGAAGGGCTTTGGGGCATTTTTCTTGCACAGCCATAGTAATAATATACAGCATACAAAATTTTCATATCCAGATTTTTCACTTTTCCAGGCTGTCATTAAATAGTTAAAATTTGTTTTTGCAAATTTCAACTTGAATCTTAGGTTTGAAAGGAACCATACAGGTTGTATAGATAAATGCCCAGGTATTAAAAAAAAAAAAAACTCATTCCGTACAATTCTGAGAATGGCCTCTGAGCAGGTGTCCTCGTTCTCTATCGAAAGCACAGCTGGGTGTAAAGTTTGCTAGAGTTCTTCACCCTTCTTCAAAGCTTGCATTCCTAAACAAAACATCACCTCATCTTTGTTTAAAGTCAGAGGACTCAAAGGTATGATGTAGTTATCACAATACTGGACAGATGGTTTTCATAAACAAAAGTGGTTCCTTTTTAAGTAAGAAAAAAGCTGTCTCCATTTCCACATGAAGGAAGCCTGCCACAGAAGATGTGATGGTGAAGACGTACCGCCATGCACAGCCAAATGGATATAGACTGAAGTCATTGCTATTTTCATAAAAACAACGTTTATCTACAATGCTTTGGTAACTGGAAGGCAGCCTACACAAAACAAGCTTTCATAATTCCCATTTCCCCAAACTCCTCCACAGTGAAATATGGAGAACACTTGAAAGAGATCACTGACGAGAAAATGGTTATGAGGGTGACGTTATTTTCCATTCGAGGGGTGAGCGTGAGGAGGATGGTGGTTCATAAATTCCAGTTATATTTAAATACAATCATTTCCTCAGTATGGTTTGATCAAATGTTTGATTCTTGGTATAGTTTGTCTCCCTTATTCCCTGCCGTTTTTTCTTCTGTGTCTACAAGTGTGAATCAAATGTGCTGTCTCTCTCTGATGGCCTCAGTCCTTGGGTTGAATTTTTTATCTGTGGCTTCTCCAATCCAAGTACGAAACTGATAGGTGAGCCACCCTTGAATGCTATCATTGCAGAGGTCATTCCAAGGACCTGGGAGACTGTTATCAAAAGCAGCATTGCCCCGACGTCTACAGAGCTCTGTCAAGCTTGCTCTGGCAGCTTGAGCATTTTATTAATCCAAAATAAAATATAACCTTTATTGTATGCTCCTAACGTTTAAAAAATATACTTTAAGATGCATTAATTAACTGAAATGAGTATTTATTGAATTCCTAAAAGATAAGAATAATTGGTATGGTTTTGTCTGAGTAGGATAAACACAAGAGCTGGACCATATTAACTGCTATATAAATTTTTTACTGTATTTTGTGTAGCTCATGGTTTTCCAGGAATTAAAGTGGAAGAGCAGGCTTCTAATCAGTGTTGTCCTTTGATGATGTTTGACCGTCCACAGTGACGTAAGATCTGGACGCAATGTTGCTGTTCGGTGCCACGCTTAAACTTCCTGTTTACTTTCGGTGCACACACTCGATTGTGCTTTTTGGAATGACTGTGGCAAGCCATAAACTAATGCTTTGCAAAGCCTAAATGCAAATGTTTCAAGTCTGTATTAGAAATACTTCTATCTTATGAGCAAAAAACAGAGTTTTTGTTTTGTTTTTTAACAAATTACGCATTTGTCGCCTTCGCGATATATAACCCAAACTGAAAATGACAGAGGAAAAGCTTGGAGCTGATTAACTTACGTGCTGCTATTTGGGGGTACTACTAAGGATTATCAGTGCATAAATATTATTTTCAGAGAAGCTGCCCCCTTTTCATGGCAACCATCATCCATGTTTGTCATTTTAAGGCTAAGAAGAAATAAGAACAGCGATTTTTTTTCCCAGGCGAAGTCATTTTATATTAACTAATTTTTGCAAGTTAAATTCTATTTACCAAGATCTTTAAGGCAGAACAAAATTAAAAAAAAAAAAGAAGAAGAAGAAGCAGCAGCTGTGTCCCACAGAACTTGAGGCGTTCAGTCCTGCCTGGTCCTCTCTTTCACTTACCCAGAGGATTTATAACCCACCAAAGCTAAATATAATGCAGTTAGCCTTCTATCGTCTTTCACATCAAAAAGACTAACGATGGCTTGAGTCATGGCCATTGTTGTTACTTACAGTAATTTCCAGTTCACCTTTTTTATGCCTTAATAATGGCTAATCACAATGGTTAGTCATAAAACACACTCAATCCAACTTCAGTATTCAATCAGCTAAAACAGATTGTAGCTCTTTATAAATGTTGGACTCCGTTGATTGTCACATGTTCTGGGACTCAGCGTTTTTCTAAAGCCACGCTTGGTTGTTTCATTTCACTATCTGATCGCAGCGACTATGTGTCGCTCAGCCAACTCCTTGGCAGTGAGCCATTATTATGGACGAAAAAGAGAGTCAATGAAAGATCAGTCCGTTCAATTACAGGCTGTTTTATTCAACTCAGACCCTCTGGTTCAGGAAGGTGTTAAAATATGCTGTCAAAGGTTGATGAGCACAAAAGTGTTCTTTACCACATCACAGATTTCCAGGTGCCATGAGATTTGGGGCAGCAAGGGTCAAAGGCTAAGCAGGCCAGCATTTGAGGCCGCACCCCCTCCTGCCTTGTCACAGCCATTTTCCTTCCAAAAAAGCATGCATCTCTCGCTGGGGAGAGAGAAATGAGTGCTCAGGGGAACCCAAAGAAAGCATTCTGCAGCCTGGGCTCCAGTGGGAAGTCATTGGTGCTCCCTGGCATAAGAACCTTGGTGTAAAACTCTAGCTCCAAGGTTAAGGAGGGGAAACAGCCTCTTCTACAGAAAAATTCCACCCCACAACTTCCTCATCTGTAAATGACAAGAAAAATAACCATAGGAACAAGAACACGGT
Source organism: Elephas maximus indicus (assembly GCF_024166365.1). Classification (NCBI taxonomy): domain Eukaryota; kingdom Metazoa; phylum Chordata; class Mammalia; order Proboscidea; family Elephantidae; genus Elephas; species Elephas maximus. Next base: position 80,841,552 of record NC_064840.1, read on the forward strand.
GAGATCTTTTAACTTTTTTTTTTTTTTTAACAAAAATGAGTTCTTTCCAGAAACATTTCAAATAATTACAAATGTTTGTACAACTTGAAATCTGTGCGAGACGTTCATGGCACATTTACCAAAGTAAATGAAGTTGATGTGAATGTGTGAATGAAAATATTTTTATAAAGATTTATCTTATTAATTCTGCCAAGTGGAAAGATTCAGAAAGAGAGCTGGCTTGTGTGTATTTTAGCATTCCTCTTTGGTTTTCTTCTGTTGCTCAGAAGAAAAAAATTTTTTTAATGGCTTTACAAAAGTTATAAACCTACATAAAAACTGGAGAACATAATAATTATAGGATTTCAGCTCATTCGGGCACGTTTCAGACTGGGAGTTTAGCGCTTTGATGTTTGGTCCTTTCTCCCAGGTAATAAATAAATAAATAAATAAAATGAAAACCCCTTGGTGGAATCATTATGTCAGCTATCTCTGAAGTACTGACTTCAGTCTTTCTGGGACTAGAGTAAACATGAAGAGTTCTTTAAACACACATGAAATCATCACATTAGAAAACAGTTTTTCTATAAATGTTATTCCTACTTTCCTGAGGAAGAACAGTCGTAATTCTTGTCAATTTTTTCTCTAAGATTAAAGTTATAACTTGTTCCAGATTAAGGATTTTTGTTGTTGTCATTACTGTGACAGGTATAAAGGATTGTTAAAATGGTTCAGTACGGTTATTCATAGAAGCTCATTCTTTCACCGCCTATGTTTATTCCCCCGTTTCTTAAAATGGCGGTGATTTTATTAAGATACTAATGAAAGAAGAGGAAACAGATGGAAGTTCTACTTGAGAAAATACATATAATAAGTTTTTTATCAGCCAGAATCTCATTTCTGACACAAAATCTCTATATTCAAATGAGTCACATTAGAAATTCCTAAAAGTTATGGATGTAGAAGTCAACGGGGGCAGATATGAGATACAGTGTTTGAATTGTCTTATAATATTTTAAATAAGATCATTTCCTTTGCACCTTAGTAAAGCAGAGGGTCAGCAAAAACGAGGAAGACCCTCAATGACATCGATTGACACAGTGGCTACAACAGTGGGCTTAAGCATAGCAATGAGTGTAAGGATGCCGCAGGACCCAGCAGTGTTTCGTTCTGTTGTACATAGGGTCGTTATGAGTCGACAGCACCTAACAACAACAACCTTTGCACCTTAACATTTGGTAGATAAATATGGCATGTGTTCATTTTGCAGAAAATCGTAGACAGGTTTATGCCTGGCTCCTTCTTTAACCAGGTAGTTAATCTCCTAGTAGGTAAAGATGCCTTTATTAACAATATGATGCTGTTAGTTTTGCTCATTAACGGCTTTGTTGTGCACTCTGTGGCTCTGTGTATTTTGTCTGCCATTGTACAGGAATTCAAACCCATTGGTACCGCACACAACAGAAGGGCCCAACCTTTTGTGGCAGCAGCAAACATTGACGACAAAAGACAGGTAGTGAGCGCTTCCTATAACTCACCAATTGGGCTCTATTCAACTAGCAATATACAAGACGCACTTCACGGACAGCTGCGAGGTCTCATTCCTAGTTCACCTCAAAAGTAAGTACTCAACTCAGCTTACGGTCACAATGTTCTTAACGAGACAGTACGGTTTCTTTTCCTTTCAAAAGTCCAGCTCTTGCTGTTTGATTGTCACTTTCCTGGAGGCATGATCAGATTTTGATTTTCAAGACAAGCATCTAGAACATAGTTCTAATGTTCTGCAGCCCAATCGGCCAGTTCCTGAACGTTTAGTGACTAGATGGTCAAAAAGAAGAAGCTGCCCTGGTTCCATCACCCTTCTTAGTCATGTCAATACTTGGTGGTAAACAATTCTCTCTGTAAAATTACCATTAGTTTAATTTTAGCTACAAAAGCTTATTGGTCTTCCACTGAGGGATGTTTTTAACTCTATTTTTTCAGGACGTGAACTACTTTGAACACAAGCATAATGTCCGGCCCAAACCTTTCACAATCCCAGGCCGAAGCAGGTCGTAAAGTCTGAGATTGCGAAGTTTGAAGTGCATGTTTCTTTCATTAAATCCTTACTAATCACCGCGCAAAGTAACTTTGAGGTGTTTGGAGTGACTTTGCTCATTTTGAAAGGTATTTCAGAAGCAAAAGAAACAAACTCGTTTAGCAGAGAGAGCAGCTGTCAAATAACTTCTATTTCCAAGAATAAACGCTGACAAGATCATGAAGCTGTGGGAGTTTGTGAAGTCACCGCGGGTATTTATAACTAGTACCCCTGCTGCTCTGGGGATCCCATCAGGAACACAGTGAACTTTGAGTCAGGTGGACGTGCTCTGTACCAGGTCAGGAAAGCCAGCCAGCGGGAAGGAAAGAGGAAACCAGTCCCTGGTCAGGAGTGGGGAGCAGGTGGCGCCCACGTGGGAAAGCTGGGGTAGTTTTTCTCTTCTTCCCATCCTCCCACTTCAACATATGCCTCTCATTGCGCCCTCAGAGCCCACTGAGAAATCCCGCTAATTCTAACTCTTACATAAAAATAAATTTTCAAAGGAAGAAAGGCCACTTGAAGCAGAATTGTTTCCCTTGGCGGGGAAATCAGGATAAAGACAGAGTAGGGAAGAAGTGAGATCTCTTGGGTCTACCACAAGCTCCGCCAGATGCTGTGCGGTCTGTGCTGACTCATGGCAACCCCGTGTGCATCAAAGTAAAACTGTGCTCCACAGGGTTTTCAATGGCCCATCTTTCTCAGATTACCAAGCCTTTCTTCTGAGGTGCCTCTGGGTGAACTTGAACCTCCAACTTTTTGGTTAGGAGCCAAGCAGGCTAACCTTCGGCACCACCCAGGATAGCAGTGTACAAATTGGAAGAATAATGAGTAAGCTCTTAATGGGTTGTCTGTCAGTCAGAAATGGATCATCTTCAGACAACCCTTTCTGAATGTCTGCTCTAGAAATTCAACCCCAGCCCAAGGGGGAAGAGACTAATGCCCTATATTTTGACACTAGGAAATAGTGACTTGAGGAAACTTCAAACCCACCCCTCTGACTGCAGCTAAATCAACCAGCCCAAAGGAAGGAAGTTGGTGGTCAGACTGGATTGATCCTAACTGGTTGTTGTTGGATGCTGTCAAGTTGATTCCAACTCATAGTGACTAATGTGACAGAGTAGAACTGCTTCATGAGGTTTCTTGGCTGTAATCTTTATGGGAACAGATCGTCAGGTCTTTTCTCCTGTGGAGCCGCTGGGTGGGTTCAAACCACCAACCTTTTGGTTAATAGCCAAGCACTTAACCGTTGCACCACCAGGGCTCCTTCCTAACTGGCTAGGAACATTGAATAATGATCTACATCAGATGTCCCAAACTGGTGGTCCATCAAAACCAAAAGCCAAACCCACTGCCATCGAGTCGATTCTGACTCACAGCAACCCTATGGGACAGAGTACTGCCCCATAGGGTTTCCAAGGCAGTAATCCTTATGAAAGCAGGCTGTCGCATCTTTCTCCCAAGGAACAGCTGATGGTTTGAATTGCTAACTTTTTGGTTAGCAGCCAGGCACTTTAACCACTGTGCCTCCAGGGCTCCTGGTGGTCCTAGGTGGATTAAATTCTCGGGTATGCTTTATTTTACTCTCCTGATGTTTAAAAACTTAAAATCTTTAGATGGGACGTGCAGTCTCCAGCTTCTCAAAATGTCCGTCACTTGTAATTGTGTTATTCCTGGCCCATTTTCATGTGTGTGTGGCCCTCCTGGCCCCTGTAGACATCTGAGTTGATGACCCTGCTGTGGGTGGTCATTCTTCACATATGATTTCCATGTGCAGACCTTTTCATAAGCTAGAGTCAGGGCCAGAGGATTGCCTTGAAATTAGCTGACAACTTCTGTGACGTCAAACCCAGAAAGGAGCTCTTAGGATGAGAAGAGCAGGAGAAAGATGCTAAGGAGGCAATGACCACCAAATAGACCTTTCCTCACTAGAATGTAAGCTCGGTGTCCACAGGGCCCTTGCCTGACTGGGTCAACAGTACACCCCCAGCACCCAGAAATATGGTCAGTAAATAAATGCTCATCAAATAAAGGAATAAAATCCTGAGTACCCAATATTTCCTGAGTGAGTGTCCAAAAGGGCCAGGAGCTACCACCCTTCCCTCATACTCTAAAGTCTGCACAGTCCTTTCTTCCTCCCTGTTTGCTTCCATTCGGTTTCCCTCTGTGTCTTCTTCCTGTTTCTCCACACTCAACAGCTTCTCCACCCACCCCATCCCCAGTAACATAACGCTGAATTAAGAATTAAAATGCGATTTCACTATTGAATAAATACCTATACAGTTTGCAAAAGAAGCATTATGAAATTAATATCCTTGCATCCTTTTGAGGTTAGCATGACTAAGTCCACTAACTTGAGCCTCATGACTTCAGAACGCTAGAATAAAGTGATGCATTAGAGTGACACACATCTTTGGTAAAGACCTAGAACACATTTAATTTTATAAAAATCCAGGGGAAGTTAGAGAAATCGCTTCTTTTGTATTTTAATTTTTATCTGAACAGGGTGATAATGGTAAGCCACTCATAATTTTATGATTTGAAGGTGCCTTCTTAATATAGCTGAGTTTGGAAGAGGAGAAGGAACAGGGATGAGAGGATTTTCTTTAAAAACAAGTACCAGTACTTGTAGAAATGCCTCACCTGCTCTTCCTTTTTCCTGTGCCCCCTCACTGGGTGCTGTAGCTTCTGAATTTCTTGTTCTCACCAAATGACTCCTCATCAAGGTGGGATTTCGATTGACTCCATCCGCGCTGTAACTACACTATTAATGAACAACTTACTCTTTTCTTTAATCAGAAGTAAGTTGGAGGCGCCAAACTGGTAATGTGTTCATCTCCCTGGGGTTTGGCTACTAACTATGATTCTTTTAATTATTTCATCATAATTGACACACCTTAAAAGCCAGCATTTTTGTATGCAAATAAGTAAAACATTAAAACCATAGCTATAATTAAAATAAATACAAGGTATTTTATAGATTCTAATGATATAACACAATTCTGGGGGTGGGTTTTGGACAAAGCGCTTCCAGAAATCTCTAAAAATCTCTGTACGCACCCCAGGGACATTACCTCCCTGTCTGAAGACCTATCAGGGGTAAAGCAGTTGAGTCTATCATCAGCCTCACAGGTGGTCTTGCCAAGTCACTACATCCTCTTCAAGACAGCTCACTGTCACCTCCCTTTCCAGGTCACCAGAAATAGGCCGTGGTGACTCATGGTGATACCCAAGTAACTGGAGTCCCTGAAAACTACTTTTGCAAAGCATCAAATATTTTAGAATCAGCCCAGAAAGTTGTAGACAGTAATTCTTGATGGCTTAGGGTCTATTTCCTAATATCCAATAGACAGTGGGCCCTACATAGAGTGATAAAGGAGCTAAGGAAATAGAAGACACAATCTTTGCTTAAATAAAATTGCGTGCACAAACGTGCATGGATGCAAGAGCACTACTAACAAAGGTCTCTAATTACAATACAAAGTGAGGAGCACACGGAAGCTCTACACTGATCCCAACTTTACCTATTGATAAACAGCCACGGATAAGTGGTCCCCTGGCAATCTGCCTGCCTTGAGCCCTAATCATAAGGCTTTCATGCTTTTCAGAGATGATGATTTTCACTTTTATAAAATCTGTGCTGACTGCATTTATACTGACTACATCTCATTGAATAAAGAGGAAAGTGAACTTTTGTTTGGGGACTTTCTCTACAACAATGCCCGAGCCAGGACTATGTCCAGCACACAGTCGGATGGTTAACAAGTGCTTGTTGGGGCCACTATTTTGAACCAAAGTCTCCCAAGGTGTAACTCAGTGTTTCAAAATCCTAAACTGGAATTTCATAAGCTTCCTTATACTTAGGTCAAAACAATAGGATCCTGAGTAAACTGTACCACAACTGAACACTGACTTTTATCCTTTTACCTTGTGAAATAAATTTCAGGGGTGAGTGTAGCGTTCAGCTGCAAAAAAAATATTGAACAGACCACCTGACAGTTTTGTTTGTCATCTAACAAATCTGCAGACTGAGTTTTTAACAGATTCTAAGCAGTCGGGAAGTGAAGGAGTGTGTCAGTTTTTACCTGCCTAGTCTAAGCTGTATAGATGGTTGAACTGGTTAACACAAGACAAAAAAATTTAAAAATACATTTAGTGACACAGTTGTCCAGACTAATCAGGCTGATTAGCAACAGTGATGAGGTTAAAATAAATCACTGTCAAAATCCTTCTGGTTTTTGCTCTCTCTATGGGGCTGAGGTTAGCATTAGTAGCCCTGGACAGTATAGTAAATGCACACCTGAGACCTGAGAGAACACTGACCTCGAGGTAAGCACACTAGATAAATCCCTTCTGTCTTGACTTTACAGCAAGGCTAGATGGCAGGCGTGGCAGATGCTTACATTAATGCTAATACCTTTTTGGCTTTATCTTGAAGGAATGTGCTTTAAAAAAAAAAAAAATCCTAGTAGATTCTGTCTTCTGGTAGAATGCACCTCTCACGCTGCAGTTAGAATGCACGAGGAAAATGAGTCATTATCATTGGCATGTCTGTTGGCTCCTATCCAGGCTTAAAGAGAATATGAAACCTCCTTAATTGTTTCTAAATTTGCATGACCGGCCTTTCTGAAGTCTTAATAATTCCCCCTCAATATGTCCTTTAAAGGAAATCAGAAAAATGCATGGTAATAAATGTGTGCTTCCAAGTTTTTACATGAAATTACTGTGTCTAAAAGAAGTTTATCTTTGCCCTAGGTAGTGTCTAAAAAGTCAAGATCACCTTATTTGCCCTCTAATCATTTACTTCCAGGTGACAAGCATTTATTGGCTGTTTCCAGAGTCTGAATTAAACTGCTGAACAGTTTTTAAAACTGTATTCTGCACAAAATTAAAGAATTAAAATAGAAATAAATGAAATAGTGGCAATAAACCTTTGCAAAATTGCCTTAAAACAATCTTTACTACATAATCTACAAGTTCCCAATTACTGTTCCTTTAAAGCTCAGCTGAATTACTGAAACATACCTCTTCCCTCTTATTTTGAGATGTTTGGCTCAAATATTTGCCTGAGCCCCAACGCTTCGTACTTAGTTACAATTTGTGAAGGACTGTTCATTAACATTTTAATTTTAAATATTCAACTTTAGAAATGTAAATGGATCCCTAGTCAATGTAACTTCCCGGCATCATTTGTCTGTGATATTGTCAAGTTTAAAATTATTTGACCTATTTCTAAAATGCAAGGATAGTTTCACCTTTTTCTACTTACTTGATATACAACTCTTTCTGCCTTTAACACTCAACATACATAGTGCCCAGGAGAAGAGCCAAAAAATGCAATATTGCCTGCATGTTTTAATTTTGTTAAACCGTTTTCAGTCATGAATTTTTTAAATATCTTCCTTCGTTTTAAATAAATCCTTGCCAGAAATAGTGGCTTTAACTGGACGTAGTTCACCTCCTACTTCTCGCGTCTTCCACTCACTTTCACCTCTCTGTGCTTGTTCTCTGTGTTCGTGTGTCTGGACTGTCTGGGTCCTGTGTCCCCTCTGTGTCGCGTGTCATTAACACAGTGGATGCAGCACTCCCTCCGGTGTTGATGGTGGCAGTGGACGCAGCACCCCCTCTTCTGTCAGCACTCTGAGTACTATCTGCCCAGGTGACTTGAAAGTTGCTGCTAAGATGGCCCCTAACATTCCTTTGGAAATGGAACTCCCTGGTGTGAAGATTGTCCATGCTCAGTTTAACACACCCATGCAGTTGTACTCAGATGACAATATTATGGAAACACTTCAGGGTCAGGTTTCGACAGCTCTAGGGGAAACACCCTCCATGAGGTAATCCGAGTCTTTTTGTACCATGGGCACATTAACTAAACACGTGGGCAATGTCAAGTTGGCTGATGTCTTTTAACATTAAGTCTGAATGGAAACAAAGCTGTGTGGAAAATGTTTTAAAAATACTAATGATTTTTTGCAAGTATCTAAGGCCTGATGATAAAGGAGACTGGAGGAATTAAGTTAGTAGAGCTTTATATGATAGGAATAAAAGGAAATCACGCAAGGGCTAAATGTGTAAGTCTTTCGAAAGCTACAATGGACTTTACAAGGGTCCAGAGTAATACTTCTCAAAAGTGATTTATAACCTAGGACACCCATTATGTCACCTTCTTGGGGTCAAAAATTAGGAAGAGATGCGAAGTTCAGAGATTTATAAAAGATAACACCTCTTCTCTCTCCTAATGGCATCTTGTGGAGAGGTAATTATTTCTCCTTTAAGGCGTTTGCCGTGGCTAAAGATTTACGAGTGAATACCTCAGAAAAGTAATGTAGATATTTAATTTCCATTGATTTCCATTTTGACTAATTTCTTCTTTATGATGAATATTTGTTCAAGGTAACTTTACCATCAAACTTTTTTAGCTAGAAAGATTTATCATAGGATAAAATTTATTATTTCTTTCATTATTACACCATCATTTTTTTTAAATTAAGGTATCATAATGCCTAAGAGTGCTATGTAACAACAGTTAGTAAAGATATCTCTTAGGATAAATGCATTGAACTAATAGTGTAATATACCGCAAAGCCAATTTTCGAAGAATTTTAGATGTATAAAATTATTTTCAAATATGATATGGTAATGAGAATATGTGCAGATAGCAACTATCGTTTCTAGACAATGCAGTTAAATGATATAAGGTAATAAATCATTTAGTGCCTGATAGTATTATCCTGATACAGTGTTACTGCTATCATGAATATATTTGTAGAAAAAAAAAGTTAAAGCCGCTGTCGTTATTGAAAATGATCTATAATGTAGCTATTTAAAATATATAATATAGTCAGTACAACAGGGTTATGTGTGAAAGCTTAAACATTATGTGCTTTCAAACACTGACAAGTTGAACTCCTTTCATTTATTATGGAAATAGTAACTTTGTTATTTCCAGGAATTAACAAAATAAATTAACCTTAAAAACAAAATTAAATCATACACTTTTAGTTTAATATCAAAAATGAATCTGAATTTTACTGACAAATCTGTGATGGAAAATAATCAAATTGGGCTCACTCCTGCACTTTCCATAATGTGTGTTTGTAACCTTTTTTCTGAGAAATAGTGTTCACATCTGGAACTATATATCCATCAGGCACAGATCTTATTTTTAAAAATTATCATTTCCTAACAGTCGCCTTTCACTTGCCCTGCAAAGCGTTTTGCCACATAGAAAATAGCCTCTGTGACTCCCAAGTTAATTACTCAACGACACATTCAAGGCGACCCATGTGAGTACCCAGGTTGTGTTTAAGTATAAAAGAGATCAACTTGAAAGTCCTGCTCAGAGGTCACTGTACACGCAGTGTCCACGCTTTCTGATGCCGTGTGGTGTCTTGACGCCGGTGCCTCTCAACGCTCCTGACGATGCATGGCCACCACTTGTGTGTTTCAGTGAACCCGTGGCCTCTGTGCCCCCCCGGTCTGACGTGTATCAAATGCTCCACCACAGTCAGGATGAGCCTGCTCAGCCCCGCCAGTCAGGCTCCTTCCGAGTGCTCCAGGAAATGGTTAACGGTGAGCCGCCATTGACGTCTGCTGGTGTGTTACGGATAGAGGCCCAGAGGTAGGGGGTGGGAAGGGGAGGCCAGTAAACATACTACCGGGAATGAAAGTCTAAAACTTGTTTTTAGTCAGTAATCCAATGAATCTTTGCTCAGAAGGCTTTGGGTAGTGCGTGGTTTAGGAAAGGAGCTCTCTGAGCAGCCAGAGGTAAGAGGCACCAAGTCCATCCGAGTGGTCAAAGGCTAGCTGAGCTTATTAATCATAAAATCATAACATAGAGTTCAAAGTGGATATTGTAAAATTTCTCACCTTCCCCCTACACTCCAGAGTATCATACCATCCTCATCAGAATAGAAAACAACAGTAACAACTTCATCTGTCAGTTCGTGGTAGTGCGGTGGTTTGCATGTTGCTGGAAGCTACACAATACCAGCAGGGTCACCCATGGTGGAGAGGCTTCGGCAAAGCTTCCAGACTAAGACAGACGAGGAAGAAAGGCCTAGTGATCTACTTCTGAAAATTAACCCGTGAAGACATTATGGATAGCAGCTGAACTTAAACACAGCAACGATCATGAAGGTGCCACAGGACCAGGCAACCTGTCGTTCTGTTATACATAAGGTCATAAGGTCGCTATGAGTCGGAGCCAACTGAACGGCACCTGACAACACACTGAGCCCCTACGATGCCCAAAGCTGTGCTAAGTACCTGGCACAGGTCATCTCATTTAATCCTCACAGTAACTCAGCGAGACAGGAACTGCTATTTTGCCCGTATAACAAATGGGGAAACGGAGGCGTAGAGGTGGACTAGTCCAAGGCCATACAGCCAGTGAGAGCCGAGTGGGGTCTCCAGCCCACTGCTGCTGTCCTCAGGGGTCACACGCTTCCGAGTGCTTTCCACCCCCAAAAGCCGTGTACTGTTCGTTAAACGCCGCAGAAAAATACAGAACGTTCACGGCTCCCTCCAACAACAGCAGATCTTTTAACTAATTCCTTTCTGTACGACCCTCTATTCAGAACAGTCTCTTATGCTTGACTCAACCCTGCTCCTTCTGAGATGGTAGGGCAGGCGCATCTTAGGACTTCAGGTGAAAGTGCACACGTTAAAATAGAAGCCAAGTACAGACTGTAGCCAGCTGCTCCCTGGCCATAAATGGAAACGCTTTGTTTTCCAGATGACCGTCCTGCTGGAACGCGGAGTGTGAGAGCTCCAGTTACAAAAGCCCATGGTGGTGCTGGTGGCGCGCAGAAGATGCCGCTCTGTGACAAATGTGGCAGTGGCATCGTGTAAGTGTCCTTCCTGACCCAGGAATTTACCGTAAATCCTGGAGCCAGCTCTCTAGTCTTTATACCTTGAGACTTACATGTAAAAGACGGTTATGAAAAAACCACATGTATCATTTAATTGCCACAACACTCGGCACGTCTAAGGATCCAGCTCTAAAACTGGCATGTAACATGAAACAGCAATCTTGACTTTGAGTTTCAGATATACTCTGGTGAAAAAAGAAACTGGCCCCAAAGCACGTTAAAAATCAATCTCAAGAATCAGAACTTTCACATCAAAAAGCTGCCCCCTTGTTGGTGTACAGTCTTTGAATACTTCCTTTTCTGCATAAACCCCAAAAAACAAAGACAGGAGCCGTCAGGTTGTTAATGAAAACACATTTATCTTTACCCAGTTTCTTAAGCTGCACAAATGTTAAAGTATAATTTAAAAATACAGTCAACTCCCATTTCGAGGGACTTTACGTTTAAATGGCCACATTTGCTAGTTCAAATCTTCAGGTGAACCAGATAATGCTAACCTCTCCATGCTCTATGTCCTCCATGGCCACTTCTGCCAGCCATCTACTCTATGCCTCCGCCATTGGCTCACACACTGAGGCGCCATCTGTCCAATTAGCCAGGATACAACCCCAGGAAGGCTGAGGGAGATAAGCCTGGGTAGAGGAAAGGAAAAAGCAGGGCAAGGGAGCTCAAGAGCAGAGAGAGCACCCATAAAATACGATAGAATATGATGTTACCAAAGGCCAAGTGTTGCTTCTAAGGTGGAGTAAACCGTTTTGACAGTAGAGGCAATTCCTCCCACCTTGAGGAAGTTCCATCCCTGCTCTTTGATCTGTTCTGTGTTCCATAGACAAGAGCCTGAACCACTAAAAGAGAAACCAGTGTAGCTGTGTAGACAACAATCTTGGTCAAAATCGGAATCCTTCACAAAGAGAGGTGTTTGTCTTATCCGTATCATGTCTCCCTCTTTCAAAGAAACTGTGGGGAAAGATCACAAAGTAGGAGTCTACAAGTTATTCTATAAACTACTTGTTCAAAAGTCTGAGAAGTATTCATACATAAACATCAGAGAGAAGCTCGAGGTGGCTTATGACAGTGATCTTGTATTTCCCTGACAATGACACAGAGCTTCACAGCTGTGCATGGTTCTACAGCTGGAGGCCATGCTTCCTGAATGTGAAACAGACAACATCTCCCTTATCTGCAGTGTTTTCTCCCTCTGCATCCTATTTTTGCTTTTGTGGTTTTTACTTGACCTCGTTTTCCTCGCAGTGGTGCTGTGGTGAAGGCACGGGACAAGTACCGGCACCCAGAGTGCTTCGTGTGTGCTGACTGCAACCTCAACCTCAAACAGAAGGGCTACTTCTTCTTGGAGGGAGAGCTGTACTGTGAAGCCCACGCACGAGCCCGCTCCAGGCCCCCCGAGGGCTACGACACAGTCACCCTTTATCCCAAAGCTTAAGTCTTAGGCAGACGGGCTCGCAAGTGCTCACCCACACGCATTTACACGGGGAGACATTAATGGCTTTGGCCAGGAGCACAGCAAACTGTCGCCTCCAACTCTAAAGCTGAGGCTTTTAAACATTTATCTTATCGTGTATTGAGGAATGAGAATGGGAGGCAAACGCCTGCTATATGATGAAAAACATACATTTAATTACGCTTTGCAACTCTTTTAATCTTTGGGGCTAGCAATAACTTCATGACATTTGAAGCAATAATTTTTTGTATGTTATACTCCAAAATTTACACTGATATTATGACAACCAAACATGTAAGCATCAAGATACTTTTGGGAGTCTAATTGCCTTTCCTTAACAAATTCAGCAATTGTAGTAACTGCCAAGTAACAGCCTTGTGTTGTAGCACAATCTGCAGTTGTCTGTATCTGTTTTAACTCCTACGGTGCATGTTAGGAAGAAATCCCCTGGATTTCTTTAGTTTCATATTAAAAATCATACCACTGGATGCAACGTATGTAATAAATGCATAAAGCGTTTTAAAAACTACCTAAGGACGTGGTACTCAGTGAATTCAGATAAAGTAAGCATTCCAACGAAAAGCCCAGTCATATCTTGACGTTTACACTAACTCAGATACTTTAAGAAAAATGTGGTGTCTTTAGTTTCTATAACTCACTTACAATTTCTCATGAGCCCCCGATTTCTGCTGATAGGATGGGGAGTTTAAATTTGCTAGTTAAAGGTAATTCAGCCTTTTTCAGATAAAACAGTTTCTTTTGCTTTAAAATGGTCTCTTTTAATTTTAGTGTCTCTTTCAGATGAACACTCAGTCAAGTTCAAGGTTCAAAGTCCGCCAGGGCTGTTTCTCTGTGCTCACAGGTTCAGCACCACCTCCCCCTCCTTCTCAGGGTGTCCCTCCAGGCCAAGGAGTTGAGGGGGCCTCCTGAGGAAGGAAAGGGCGCTGCTGGTCTCTGGGGGTCCTGCATGTATCCACTGCTGAAATCCATGATTTCACCTGTTGTCTGTTTTCCAACGTGGCATCTCCAACGAGAGCTCCATCTGGGCCCTGGCCTAGGCACTCTGCCATGCAGGCTCTGCCTCAGGTCACCTTGCCTCTCACTCTGGTGGCCCTGTGGCAATGTCCCCGTCTTGGTTATCTAGTGCTGCTATAACAGAAATACCACAAGTGGATGGCTTTAACAAACAGAATTTTATTCTTTCATAGTCTGGTAGGCTAGGAGTCCAAATTCAGGGTGCCAACTCCAGGGGAAGACTTCCTCTCTCTGTCAGTTCTGGGGGAAGGTCCTCATCATCAATCTTCCCCTGGTCTAGGAGCTTCTCAGCTCAGGGACCCCAGGTCCAAAGGACACACTCTGCTCCTGGCTCTTCTTGTTTGGTGGTAATGAGGTCCCTCTCCTCTCCGCTTGGTTCTCTCTTTTGTATCTCAAAAGAGATGGACTCAACATACAACCTAATTCTGTAGATTGAACCCTACCTCCTTAACGTAACTGCTTCTAATCCCATCTCATTAACATCATAGAGATAGGATTTACAACACATAGGTAAATCACATCAGATCACTAAGTGGTGGACAACCACACAATACTGGGAATCGTGGCCTAGCCAAGTTGACACACATTTTGGGAGGACACAATTCAATCCATAACAGCCTCCAACTTGCTTCTCTCACCTACTTTCCATGTTCCTCCCTGGAGACACATGAGAAATTCTGAAATTGTCCCTCCAAGTACAAGCTGAGGGTCAGCAAGGTGGGGAGGTGGGAACTGTCCCAGCCTCTGGCTCTCTACTGTCCACAGGGTCATTCTAGCTTTCCTGCCTTGGGCAAGCATTCTCCTGCCAGAATCCCAAATGGAAAATGAGGCACAAGCTTTATGGCTCTTGGATTCTCCCAAACTTAACTGATTGTCTCTGACACCTGCCTGTCCAGGGTTTTGACCCAGTGCAAGGAGCCAGAACACCTGCCTGACTGCTATAAACATTTGAGATTACAACCCTGGACCAAAACATAGATTCGTTAAAGAGCTGGTTTTAAAAAATAAGAAGCATTTCAGATCAAGGAAATGGATGTAACAAAAAAAATTACATTATTTTAAAATATTTTGCTCTGAGAAGGATAAAACTTTAAAAAATAAGAATAAAGGATTTTTTTAAGGTAAAAACCTTCGAGAATAGGAAAAAGAAGAACCAAGGCAACAATTACACCAGAGGTGCCACTTCCTCGGTGCTGCTCAGCCTACCCTTCCTGCACCTGGGGCTCCAGCTGTCGCTTCCAAGTTCCCAAAGCTCCCAACCAAGACCTCTCCATAACATCTGAGGCAGACGAATGGTAACTGATTTAGAAAACCTGAGAAAGTTAAAACCTAAAGTCCGTAAACCCATTGCCGTCGCGTCAATTCCAACTCATAGCGACCCTATAGAACTGCCTCATAGGGATTCCAAGGAGTGGCTGGAGAACTTGAACTGAATATTTTGGTTTGCAGCTGAGCTCTTAACCACTGCACCACCAGGGCTCCGAAACTCAAAGCAGCAGTGAGGAAAACTGAAAATGAATCTAACTTACTCTCCAAAATGAGAATTGATCAGACCAGGTATTTCTGGACTAGAGGACAAAGGTGAAGCTCATAAAAGGAGGACTGGGAGGAAGCTGTAAAATGGTATATGAGCCACATTTTATGCCTCTGGGGCTCACTTAAAAAGCAAACGAACAAACAAACCTGTTGCTGTCAAGTCAATTCCAACTACTAGGACAGAGTAGAACTGCCCCATAGGGTTTCCAAGGAGCACCTGATGGATTCAAACTGCCCACGTTTTGGTTAGCAGCTGAATTCTTAACCACTGCACCACCAGGGTTTCCTCTGAACCTCACAGGTAGTACGTTATTCTGTTTCTAATGCATTTGGCGTCAAGATGGGTCCCTTTTGAAAATCATGAAACTCAGCAGACTGGAGTTGGAGCCTATCGTTGTGTCAGTTGGGCATTCTATCAGGTGATGCTTCCTGGCTGTGTTAGTTTTGTAAACATTTGCCTTTTTCCTCTTTATTTCTGTGAGATGAGGCTTGCAAGCACGAGTATGACTTTCCTATGTGATAGTTAGGGAAACCTGATGAGTTTGTTTTGGTTTTTCTGTGTCATATTTGGAAAACCAAAGGTTCCGCATGTAACCTAATGGAAAGGCGCTCACAACAAATTATTTGTCTAGTTTCCACTGGTATACCGTCGTGTTACTGCCCTCATTGGTGGATTGTACTACCACGTCATACTTCTCAAAATCCATGTTACAACCAAAAATTTAAACACACTCAATTAGTAAACATGCATTCCAGTACTGAAAACACAGGCCATCAAAATATTAAAATAAAACATCAGTAATGAAAGGGTTAAGAAGTATTTAAAAACTAGAACAGCCCCCCTGCAACACACACACACACACACACACACACACACACTGCACAGAAATCCTGCTAGGTAATACATGGAGAAGGTAAAACAAAGTGTCTCTGGACTGGAAGACAAGGCACAGAGCTGAGTGGGTGCTGTACCAAAAAGAGGTTAAATTAACTAAGTATAAAAGAGTCACGAGAAAAGTGTACATGAGACACCGTACTATACATGTTAGACATGAAACAATGTTTCTTTAAAATTGTTTTATTTCATATGTAGGAGAGTACATAATGGAAACCCTGGTGGCATGATGGTTAAGAGCTACAGCTGCCAACCAAAAGATCGGCAGTTCAAATCCACCAGGTGGTCCTTGGAAACTCCACGGGGCAGTTCTACTCTGTCCTGTAGGGTCGCTGCTGGGAGTCAGAATTGACTCCACGGCAGTGGGTTTGGTTTTGGGGGGTTAGAGTACATAATGAACTGCTCAAGTTCAAATATTCCATAAAGAGCTTTTGATATTTTTTTTAAAAAAAATAGTATGATTCTAATCTGAAATTAAGGGAGATGCCACTTAAATTTGATAATTCAGACTATGTGGCTAAAATCTGTGACGCATACCCTAAAATTGCATGATCATTGTTTTGAAAAAAAAAATTCTTTTGACAATTAAATCATAAATTCGAACATGAAAATTAGAGGAATTAACTACAGAACTAGTAAAAAATGGATGTGATGTGGAAAAAAGTTTCAATGTATAAAATACAGAATGAAAATAGCAATGTTGAAATGAAAAGGAATTAAAACATTTTAAAAAAATCAAGTTAGAAAGCAGTATTTCCCCCATACTAGCATTCTTTCCCTCAATGTCTTTCAATAATAAATTCACAGCATCTTCTATATAGGAATTCAAGCCATGCACAGCGAATACCAAGTAGTCTTGATTTAGCTCACAAAACAACATATTTTCTTAAAAAACAGACTAGTCACTATGTTTAGATTTACAGACTTATTAAAAGTTAACAATGATCATTGAGACTACTCATGGTTAGGAATTGGCCTTCTATGAACTTTTGACTCAAGATTAGCTAAATTGCTGTTTTTTCAGAATAAACATAGGATGGAGCTGCTAGACCCTCTATCAATTGCATGATTGATGGAATAAAAACCAGTTCTCACTATCACACATTCTTGCACCTGAGTAAGCAGAGGAAAGCTTAATAGTTAAATGCGACCTGCAAATGGTTTACTTATCTCCATGTAAGATAATCTAAAATTTGTCAGTCCCTGAAATTAAGGGAGATGCCACTTAATTTGGCATCTCCCAACATGGGAACACTCCAAGACATGCAAAATGGAGCTTGGATCTCATCTGTTAGCAAATTTAGCTGCAAAAGTTCGTCAGGTGGTCCTCTGAGCAGAGTTTTCTTTCTTTCCCAGGAAACTATTACTTATAACTATTACTTTTTATTATCATATCATCATAGCATAACATTGTTTTTTTACTCGTATTGTCTGTATCTTAAGTATAAAAAAGAGTTTGAAGAAAGGTAAGGGTGTTCAGATAATTCAAGCAAATAAACCACTTGCCTGACCTACGTGACTATTTCAAAGCTTTTTCTGAATAATCCCAGTACTTCTCTCCAGTGTCTACCACTTTGGAGAGTACTTCACACATATTTATTGAGCACCTCCCAAGTAAGAAATGTTGAAGACTACATACAACTTCAAATGGGTTTTTGAATACTTTTGTCTATATTTACAAATGTACATTTCAAAACTACTTTAAAATGCTTTGTGTAATTTATTTTACAGTACTTATTTTTTTTTATAAGCAATGATTGCTTTATCATGATTACTTAATTTCAGATTTTTTTTTTTTAGCAATTTTATCAATCATTCCTTCCAGAAGAACATAAAATCAGGATTGACACTGGCTTTTTAATTACCTGGAAACTTTGTCAAAATATTCAGATTATATTCAACAATGTGTTTTCTTTTCTCTAGAAATAATGCATGTCAGCATATGGGAAAGCATAACTCTGTTTCCATTGTTGAAAAATAATATAATACTGTGAGAACCTAATTGCCACCCCTAATGTAAATATTAAGGAGCCCTGGTGGCACAATGGTTAAGTGCTCATCTGCTAACTGAAATGTTGGAGGTTCGAACCCACCCAGGGGCTCTACAGGAGAAAGGCCAGGCGACCTACTTCCATAAAGATTAAAAAAAAAAAAGTTGCTGTTGAATGAATTCTGACTGACAGTAACCCTACAGGACAGGGTAGAACTGCCCCATAAAGTTTCCAAAGAGCACCTGGTGAATTCGAACTGCTGATCTTTTGGTTAGCAGACACAGCTCTTAACCACTACGCCTTACAGCCTAGAAAACCCTATGAGGCAGTCATACTCTGTCATGTGGGGTCACTAGATGGACTAGATGGCACCTAACAGCGAACAACATCATGAGCATCATGCATTAATAGATTCTAAATTAAGATTATATCATGTGCCAAATATTTAATTTGGAATGAAACCTATTTTATTCATTGATTTCTTTTCCCCCATAAATTATATATTTTTATTTTATAAAAACTTTCCCGTTTTTATTTCAGCAAAAATCACTAATTATATTGTTATAATGAAGATTTTCATATAATTTACACACTATAGATGGCAAATAAGACATTTCTTGAGTTATCATAGTTCTTAGTTTTTTTATTAATTTCAAGTTGGAGACACTTTGCTCTGCTGAGGCAGTCGTTGCCTGGTACACAACTTACCTGTTTCTGCACCAAGAGCAAAATTACTTTGGGAGTTTGAGAACCATCTCTCATGAGGCTGAATTCCCATTGCACCTCGTATTCTGAAGTATACAAGTGGGAAAAGCACAGCTGTGTAGTATTCTTCATATGCTAAGTGCTAAGGTGTGCACGTACCTGTGGTTCACCAAAGTATCAAGGTGAGACAACAAGGTCACACGCAAGAGTCTGCACTGCGTACCATCTTGCCACAGGTGCCACTTGCTCAGCACTGCTCATCCTACCCCTGCATGCACGAGGCTCCACTTGCTGCTGTCTGAGTTCTCAAAGCACCCAACCAAGCCCCCTCCAGACCTGAAGATTCAAATGGATTCATCCATTATTATCTAATTAAAATGGGTTTTGAGGTCTATTTCATCATATTAAGTAATGATGATATCATTAGGAAGATTGCTGTGGAAAGAGCTCTGGGTACAGACCATAAGAATCTGGATTCTAATAGCAGCCATGCCACTGGGCTTCAGCTTCCTCGTCTGCAAAATAAGGGAGATGGGCTGGATGACATCTGGGACCATTAACGGTTCAAGCATTCAGCGATCTGTATTTGGTATTATCCTCATCAGTGTTGACTGGACTGGCCGTCCCACTTGATGAGGCTATGCTGTCAACGTGGCCAAGTTCTTGGTTCAGTCCAGAAGTTTCCTTCTGCTCTGTGCTCAGAGATACCATCTCTGACTCATGTCATGGCTCATAATTGACATGAAGCAAGGAATGTGGGTTTATTATTGCAAATTCATTAGCTGCATTGGAAGTACACATTAATGACATCTTTATACAGCAACAAACACTTATTATTAATGAGTAATAAAGCAGGCTGCGTTGGCGCTCCTCAAGTGTCTAAAGTCCAGAAAGCAGTGTAGCATCAGGAAGAAGGTGGCTCGTGTACTGAGAGTCTAGAAGAAACTACAGAGACTCAAACTGACAAACACCTTCTCACCTTCAGCAAACTTCGCAAATGAAACGCTTATCTGACCTAAATGCCTTGTCACAGGGAAAGTGAGTGCCCTGTTCTATGGCTCTGCATCAGCTCTACAAAATGACCAACATTTTACATATTCAGAGAGACTGTTAGTCCTTGTTTTTGGTCCAAATCATCCCCGTTACTCTATTCCTCAGAAGTTCTCTCTGCAACTTATTTTTCTACTCAGTCTCTTTTTGCCACTAACTTTTTTCTCAGCCTACAAACATGCTAATTATTCCACTCCATCCTAAAGATATCTCTTTCCCTACCACCCGTTCCTTCTCAAGCTACCTAGATATTTCTCTCTATCTCTTTAGCACACCAGACCTCGTAGTGTACAGACTTTCTCAGTGTCCTCACGGTGCCACCCAATAAGTTCTCTTAAAAGTGGTGTTAGGGATTGAATTGTGCCCCCCAAAATGTGTGTCAACTTGGTTAGGCCATGATTCCCAGTATTGTGTGGCTGTCCACCATGTTGTCATCTGATGTGATTTTCCTATGTGTTGTAAATCCTATCTCTATGATGGTAATGGAGGCCTCGTGGTGTAGTGGTTGAGCACTCGGCTCCTAGCCCAAAGGTCGGCAGTTGGAATCCATCAGCCGCTCCTTGGAAACCCTTCATGGCACTTCTGCTCTGTCCTATAGGGTCGCTGTGAGTCAGAATCAACTCTACAGGCCACAGGTTTGGTGTTTGTTGTTTTTTATGATGTTAATGAGGCAGGATTGGAGGCAGTTATGCAAATGAGGCAGGACTCAATCTGCAGTATTAGGTTGTATCTTGAGTCAATCTCTCTTGATATATAAAAGAGAGAATCAAGCAAAGAGGAAACAGATCTCATTACCCCAAAGCAAGAAGAGCCAGGAGCAGAGTGTGTCCTTTAGTCGCCGGTTCCCTGTGCTGAGAAGCTTCTAGACCCAGGCAAGACTGATGACAAGGACCTTCCCCCAGAACTGACAGAGAGAGAAAGTCTTCCCCAGGAGCTGGTACCCTGAATTCAGACTTCTAGCTTCTTAGACTGTGAGAGAATTAACTTCTGTTCGTTAAAGCCATCCACTTGTGGTATTTCTGTTACAGCAGCACTAGATGACTTACACAAGCGGCAATCAACTTTCTAAAAGCTGCCGGCTATTCCTCATGAGTTGTGAATTCATTCTCTTATATAGATGAAGTCAGGTTAAAATTAACACTGAAAGCAGATTAGAGAAGGCTGGGTGTAGAGTTGCTTGCATTTGGATCAAATCTGTGAGCTATCGAAGGCCCACTACGCAACCAGAGCTTCCGAAGTCACATGGGGGCCCCTCTCTGAACAAATCACCAGCCTTAGGGCAGTTGCCCACATTTGTTCTACCCTCGGGGTGGTTTGGCTGTTTTTCACACTGCCATGGATCTCAGCTATAATTAATGACAGCCTTGGGAGCTCAGGTTTAAAAAAAGATTTTATGAAGCTAAAAGAAAAAAATTTTAGTCTGGTAATAAGTTGCTAAGAATAGATTTGACTAGCTTGTTTTTGTGCAACACTCCTGAATTTGTTCCAGATTCTTGAATCCACAGCTGTTGGTCACCAGGTGAAAGCGGGTTCTTTAAAAGAAGCTTCTATTTCCTGTAAGGAATATGCTCCTTGGAACAATCGTGTACATGAGACCAAAAGGGCAACATCTGCCCAAAAGCAAAGATGAAAAGGCAAGAAGGAACAGGAAAACTGGACCAATGGAAATGGGGAACGCAGGGTGCTAATGAAGAGACTGCTGACACACTGGGGGGACTGCAACCAGTGTCATGAAACAATTTATATACAAATTATTGAATGGGAAAGAATGTACCCCTCCACCCTTTCTGGCTTTATTATTCTTGTAACACCCATCTGATGTACCAGATATCCTTAACTATCTATTGTCTGTTTCCTTCCATCAGGATTTAAGCTTCTTGAGGCAGAATATTTTTTTGTCTGTTTTGATTATTGCTCTATCCTCAGTGCCTTGGGCGGACACCCACAACGAAAGGTGCTAGAAAATTAAAAAGAAAAAAAAAGCTACTATTGGAAGATTTTGAAATATCATGACTCATAGATTTTTTTTTTTTTAATTTATCAATACAGATTTTAATTCCATTCTTTAGCAATGAACTTCACAGTTAAAGCCAAAGACTCTTTTGAGGGCAGTTGGTGGATCGACTGGCATATGTAACCAGAGAGAACACATTGCCTGTCCATCTGATGTGAAGCCAAAGGAAATAAAAGCATAGTCTTGCCACATGGAGAAGACAACACAGGGGACGTGGCGTACCATACCTGGAAATAAACTTTTAGCTCTAGCATTAATTACGTTTATGGTTCTGCTATAATTTTACAGGAGCTTGGAAACTCTGATGGTGTAGTGGTTAAGTGCTAAGGCTGCTAACCAAGAGGTCGGCAGTTCAAATCCGCCAGGTGCTCCTTGGAATCTCTATCAGGCAGTTCTACTCTGTCCTATAGGGTCGCTATGACTCGGAATCGACTTGACAGCAGTGGGATTTTTTTTTTTTGGTGATGCAGTGGTTAAGCGCTGGGCTGTTAACCAAAATGTCCCCAGTTTGAACCCACTAACTGCTCCATGGGAGAAAGATGGGGCAGTCTGCTTCCGTGAAGAATACAGCCTTAGATACCCTATGGGACAGTTCTACTCTGTCCAATAGGGTTGCTATCAGTTGGAGTTGACTCGATGGCAATGGATCTATTTTCTACAATTTTATAACATTTGATGAAATATTAACCTACCTTGTAGAACTTATTTTTTTTTTTTAAAGCTTTAAAATAAGCTGATATGGGCAAAACAAAGGTTTCAGAATTGGGAAGTCTAACATTAACACATTACAAGAGATTTTTGAAAATTTCTCTAACCTTCCCGTTTTATTTTTCTTCCATGTAAATCTGGAAAATAACTTTTTCCCACAAAGCTCCTCAATTCTCAACACCATGAAGTAGAAGTAAGAATGTTTCACAAAAAACTTAATTATTGGAGAAATAGTTATGTCAGGGAGGGAGAAAACTGAACAGCCTCCAGAATACATGTTGCCATTCTGAACATTGATTATGTATTTCAAATGGGAAAGAAACATTCTGTGTGACAGTACAGCAAAGGTGGGAGGTGGGCCTGGGCAAGTGTACCAAACTTTCCCAGGCTTGTGTGTATATCACTGGCCCTTCACTGGCTACGTACTGAACACCTAAGTGCTGCAGAAGACACTGAGTTCTCAACAGCAGCCAAAGAGCCTGGGGGAATCTCACAGGACTAGGCTTCTCCTTGCCTCACTCAGGAGAATGGGGCTTCCCCAGCTTATGTCTTGAACTATGTCCCCCCAAAATATGTGTTGAAATCCTAACCCCTGTACCTGTAAGTGTGATCCTGTTTGGAAAGAGGGGGTTTCCTTTGTTATGTTAATGAGGAATTACAGTGTGATGTGGGCCCTAAACCTAATCATTCTGCATTAAAAAAAAGCAGAATAAACACAGACACACACAGAGGGAACAGGAAGACAGATGACACAGAAAGATGACTCCACAAGCCCAGGAATGCCAAGGATGGCTGGAAGCTACTAGAACCTGAAATAGACAAGAAAGGACCTCTCCCTAGAGCTAGACCCTGAATTCACACTTCTAGCCTACCAAACTGTGAGAAAATTAATTTATTTTTGTTAAAGTCACCCACCTGTGTTATTTCCATTACAGCAGCACTAGTTAACTAAGACATTCTCAATTTTGACGTCTAAAGGACATTTCATTATACTATTCCCCTTTACCTTGGCAAATTTTAATTTATATTCTGGATAAGCAAATAATCGTTTTACTTGATTTTAGCAACTTGGCAATGAGGCACTTCAGGGTCAAGATGGTATGAAGACAGCACACATAAAAAAAATACATTTTAAAAATGTACGCTTACTCCTCACTCATCAACTGTCTCCTTATTGGTCATTTTGCATTTACAACAATATTAAACCATCTAGTATCCAACTACTCTTCACATTAACGACATAGGTCTGGCAGTAACAAACGCCGAGGTGCCAGGTGAGAGTAATCCTGGCTGTGATGGTTACGGTTATGTATAAACTTGGCTGATTTTCAGTGTTTTAGCAGTTATGGCACTGGGTTCTGGGTTTTAATGATGTAATCTGGCAGTTATATAATGAAGTAATTTCCCAGTTATGTAATGATGTAATTTGGCAGTTATGTAAAGATGTAGTCATCCTCCATTTTGTGATCTGATGTGGTCACTCTCCATTTTTGCATGACAACCTGGTCTTTGAAATCAACGTCGTCAATAAGTGAGGAGTGGGTGTATAGCTGTGTGGGAAATGGCTGTATTTTATGCAGATAACGTGCACTCTCTGCATTTGCTTGCCAGCTCCATCCTCCCCCTCTGTAAGTGTGCTATGATAATTTACTACAGCAACATGTGGAAAGGAATTGGTATGGCGGCACTTGCGAGGGTGCCTGGGGGGGTAGGCCCCAGCTGGAAAATAAACACAGAGAGCTCATGCTATTTGCATAAAAATATGGTATAGTCTTTTCAATAAATGGTGTGTTGACTAAATAGCCATATTTTTTAAAAAGGATATTGACCCCTTACTTCATGCTGTACATAAAAATCAATTCTAGATGAATTACAAATCTAAATGTGAAAGACAGAACAATAAAGCTTTTAGGAAAAAACATGGAAGAATACTTTCATGACCTTGGGAAAAGAAGACTTGGCAGTGCAGGTGACAGAGCCCGAGGAGACATGCAGGTTATCCTCACAGAGAGGAGACCAGCATAGAGCACCAGAGCTCAAAGAGACATGGAGGTTGTCCACACAGAGGAGGCCAGCACAGGGTGTCAGAGCCCAAGGACACATGGAGGTTGTCCACAAAGAGAGGAGGCCAGCATAGGGTGTCATAGCCCAGGGAGAAATGGAGGTCGTCCACTCAGAGAAGAGGCCAGCATAGAGCGTCAGAGCCCAGGGAGAAATGGAGGTCATCCACACAGAGAAGAGGCCAGCATAGAGCGTCAGAGCCCAAGGACACATGGAGGTTGTCCACTCAGAGCCCAGCATAGAATGTCAGAGCCGAAGGAGGCATGGGGGTCGTTCATACACAGAGGAGGCCAGCATAGAGTGTCAGAGCCCAGGGAGAAATGGAGGTTGTCCACAAAGAGAGGAGGCCAGCATAGAGTGTCAGAGCCCAGGGAGAAATGGAGGTTGTCCACAAAGAGAGGAGGCCAGCATAGAGTGTCAGAGCCCAAGGAGGCATGGGGGCCGTGCACACAGAGAGGAGGCCAACATAGAGCATTAGAGCCCAAGGAGACATGGAGGTCGTCCACTCAGAGAGGAGGCCAGCATAGTATGTCAGGGCCCAAGGAGACATGGAGGTCGTCCACACAGAGAGGAGGCCAGCATAGAGTGTCAGAGCCCAAGGAGACATGGCGGTCGTCCACACAGAGAGGAGGCCAGCATAGAGTGTCAGAGCCCAAGTGGGATGAGGAGAGTAAGCCCAATGTGGGGTGTCGGGGGGAGGAGGGAGTCATACAGGGTATTGAAACATATGTGGAATAACAAGGGCATCCACACGGGGGTAGGGTAAGAGACTGGATATTCACAAGGGGGTTGATCAAATAAATAATGTATAAAAAGGATAATGGAAGTCAAGTTTCTCAGTCTTGGTAAAGCAAATTACAATATGGAAAGGGAGAAAACTAGAATAAGCACTGCGATGCTGGATTGAAATTGGAGGTACCATGAACTCATGCTTGGAAAAGCAGAGGGTCAGAGAAAAAGAGGAAGACCCTCAACAACATGGACTGACACAGTGGCTGCAACAATGGGCTTAAGCATAACAATGACCGTGGGGATGGCGCAGGGTGGGCCAGTGTTTCCTTCTGTTGTACATATAGGGTCACTATGAATGGAAAGTGACTCCATGGTACCTAACATCAACAATACACAATGTGACATGATAGCTATGGGTTATGGAAACTCATCAGTGCAAAAACTAACTGCTGTTAAAATTTAGTGGCTTTTTGAACCCATGTTGTCCCTTTCAAGTACAGCGATTTATTTAGAGCAACAATTTATCAGACACATTGCCGAAAACTTTTGTAGCTCTCCAGAAAATGGTAACTGCCATGATCGATTAGGAGTGGAGAACATAAGTTCTCAAAACTAGAACTTATTACAATGTTACAACAAAGATTATCATCTAGCTTCCATTTCTATAGGAAACAAGAAGTCAGAGCAAGTAAACACTGCAGCTGTCCCAAGGAGTTTTTCATTTCCTTGAAAGTAAACCATGTAATTTTTATATAACAAGTTATTATATCATAATGATTTTGAATTCCTAATTAGTAGATTTAAATTTGAATTTTCAATTATTTTATATTCTCTTTGTAATTGTTATTACTGAAAAATAA
Organism: Elephas maximus indicus; assembly: GCF_024166365.1. Lineage (NCBI taxonomy): Eukaryota > Metazoa > Chordata > Mammalia > Proboscidea > Elephantidae > Elephas > Elephas maximus. The sequence continues at coordinate 80,867,527 of NC_064840.1, forward strand.
AGAATACAGGCTCACTTGGAACTTTTACTTAAGAAGGGCCATTCTCAGATTGGCCAAGGACGGGATGGCTGTGGCCAGGCCAACCAGCCCTTAGAGACCTGGTCCAGCTCCCAGCGCGACCTGGAATTCCTGCCAGTGGTTTTGGCCAGGCGCAGAGGCCATCAGCCTGGTTTCACAAATTAAGACTTTTGCCTTTGGGACAGCCTCATGTTCATATTTTAGTGCATTGTTATTTAAATTCAACTGCTGGACAAAGGAGATTCTTTTTTTAATGGCAAGAAACAAGTCTTTTTTAAAAGCATATTGGTCACAATATTGGTCTTGGCCCGCTTAAATCCCAAAACACTTAGGCTCCTCCTATGGACGGGATGGAATAAGAGGAATAACAAAGGACAGCAAGTAAAAAACAGAACAAAGAAGTAGAGAGTAAGGGGAAGGGGAAAGAAGGGCTCCTGGTTGATTGCCTGCCTACAAACGTTCCTTTTTCTCCCAACAGGTGTTGGCCTGAGTCGGAGCATGACCAAGTTCCGGTTAGCAGGGAAGATGCTGGGAAAAACGCCGAAGTGGATTTGTCCCTGGGTTTAGAAAAAGGTTTAGAAGGTCACAACAAATAGACTTGTCCCAGGCGCGGTGTCCCAGGACCCTGGAGACCTCATCGCAGCGCGCGCCGCGCCCTCAAGTGCATGGTCCTGAGAGCGAGCCCCTCCCACTCCCCGCGTCCCGTTACCAGGCAACGGGATGCCGGACCCGGAGCGGCCGAGCCGAATGCTTGGGGGCAGGCAGTTGGGGAGAGGAGTCTTCGGCGCCAGAAATGAGCCCCGGTGAGAGCTGGACCGGGCTGTGCCTTGATGGGAGCCGTGGGAGGGGGACGGTGCGGGGAGCGCCGCTGCCCCGGGCCTGAACATTGAGCCTCCGGGCTTTCCTGGCCCTGTCTGGAGTGGGATCTTCCCGACTAGCCGCACGCCTCTCCTCAGTGTCTCCCACCCCTTCCGGCCCCGCGCACCGACCCCGCTCCATCCCGGCCCCGTCCTGCCGCGGTCCCAGCGCGCCGTCCCTCCGACCCGGCGCGCCCTCCCTCCGACCCGGCGCGCCCTCCCTCCGACCCGGGGCGCCCTCCCTCCGACCCGGGGCGCCCTCCCTCCGACCCGGCGCGCCCTCCCTCCGACCCGGGGCGCCCTCCCTCCGACCCGGCGCGCCCTCCCTCCGACCCGGGGCGCCCTCCCTCCGACCCGGCGCGCCCTCCCGCGGCCCCGGCGCGCCCTCCCTCCGACCCGGCGCGCCCTCCCGCGGCCCCAGTGCGTCCTCTCCCCGACCCGGCGCGCCCTCCCGCGGCCCCAGTGCGTCCTCTGGCCGACCCGGGCGCGCCCTCCCTCCGACCCGGGGCGCCCTCCCTCCGACCCGGGGCGCCCTCCCTCCGACCCGGCGCGCCCTCCCTCCGACCCGGGGCGCCCTCCCTCCGACCCGGCGCGCCCTCCCTCCGACCCGGGGCGCCCTCCCTCCGACCCGGGGCGCCCTCCCTCCGACCCGGGGCGCCCTCCCTCCGACCCGGCGCGCCCTCCCTCCGACCCGGGGCGCCCTCCCTCCGACCCGGGGCGCCCTCCCTCCGACCCGGCGCGCCCTCCCGCGGCCCCGGCGCGCCCTCCCTCCGACCCGGGGCGCCCTCCCTCCGACCCGGCGCGCCCTCCCGCGGCCCCAGTGCGTCCTCTCCCCGACCCGGCGCGCCCTCCCGCGGCCCCAGTGCGTCCTCTGGCCGACCCGGGCGCGCCCTCCCTCCGACCCGGCGCGCCCTCCCGCGGCCCCAGTGCGTCCTCTGGCCGACCCGGGCGCGCCCTCCCTCCGACCCGGCGAGCCCTCCCGCGGCCCCGGCGCGCCCTCCTTCTGACCCAACGCGCCCTCCCGCGGTCCCAGCGCGCCCTCCGGCGGACCCAGCGTCTTCTCCTGCAGCCTCCAGGGGCGACCATGTTCGCAATCCCCACCTTCTCCCAACAAAACCAAAACTGGGTGCATGCTTCTGTTACAGAAGAGCGTCTTGAAGAAGATGTTGACTCGGTTCTCCTTTCAGCAACCAAGATCCTAAACTCCTCTGAGGGGATAAAGGAAAGTGGTGACAGTGAAACAGGTAAGGTCCCCAAGGCCCAGGCCTAGTGGTGTTTCTGCCTTTTACTACAGGTGACGGTACATTGCCCACATTCCCTGGCCCAACAGGGGTGCTTCCAGTACACAGTTTCTCCCAATAACTCGTATTATTTTACTGGTAAATTAGGAGGCGGTGGTGGTTCAGGAGTAGAATTCTTGCCTTCCAGGCTAGAGACCCAGGTTCAGTTCCTGGCCGGTGCAACTCACGTGCAGCCACCACCTGTCTGTCCGTGGAGGTTTGCAGGTTTCTGTGATGCTCAGCAGGTTTTCAGTGTTGCTTCTAGAATAAGACAGACCAGGAAGAAAGTTCTAGCGATCTCCTTCCAAAAATCAGCCAGTGAAAACCGTATGGATCACAACAGTCGGATTCCCAACCAATCGGGGATGGTGCAGGAGCGGTCGCTTTGCACGCTGTTGTGCAGGGGACCTCATGAGTGAGGCCCTGACGTGATGACAGCTGACAACGATGATAGTTAGCACTTCCGGCTCAGTGTCTTTGTGCCAAACGTTGTTCTATGCACTTACAAATATCAACTCACTGAAGCCTCGAAACCCCATCAAGTAAGTACCACCATTATCCTAATTTTACAAACGAGGAGGCTGAGGCACAGAGAGGTTAACAAACACTCCAAAGTCACACAACTAGCAAGTGACAGAACCAGAGGTCAGCAGAATGGCTCCAGAGTTCAGGCCTCAATCAGTATACCACACCTGAATACTACATAAGAATTGTTGATCGTTTTGGACAGACACTAAAAAAGATATATTCTTTTTCTAAAGAAAACTTTTTTTTACGGTAAATATTTGTGGACTAAAGAGTATTGTGGGGGAGGCAGATAGCTGTTTGAAATAACCAAATAGCTGGTTTTCAAGCTTCATATAAACCATGAATAAAAAAGATGTGTGGGAATACCCAGCTGGGTACCAGGGAATCTGAGAACACTGAATTTGGGGCCTCACTTCACAGAGAGAAGTGCCTCTCAGAGGAGCCTGGTGTCCAGTGACATGCCAGGGGAGGGGCAGAGCCCACTGGCCTGAAAGGGTGTCTAACCACTGCATGCCCAGGGCTCATCTGCCACTTAGTCTCTGGTCTACCTCCCAAAGAAACCCTGGCAGTGCAGCAGTTAAGAGCTACAGCTGCTAACCAAAAGGTCGACAGTTCAGATCCACCAGGCGCTCCCTGGAAACCCTCTGGGGCAGTTCTACACTGTCCTGTAGGGTCGCTATGAGTCAGAATCAACTCGATGGCAACAGGTTTGCTTTTGGTTTTATACCTCCCAAAACTGTACACTTAGCAGGGACTTAATAAGCGGTGAAGTGTGGTTATGTTCTGTCTCCTGTGATTACTTGCATGACTGAAAACTTCCCTTCCAATTCTACGATCACATAATTCCATGTGGTTCTTTAAATATTGCTGAATTTGAAAATTGCCTTCCTTTTGGGAATAAGTAGCAGCCAAAGTCTCTGGAACTCACAAGAAAAACAAAAGTGATTTTAATAGCTTTTAAAAATAGATAAATCCACATGCCTACTCTCTGCCTACACTGAGGCATCTGAACATTGCTGGAGAAAAACTCATTTTTGAGTCATAACTATGAATCTAAAATGAGCACTCAGTGTTATCTGGGAACTTACCTGATTTCTCCTCTCCAAGATAGCTGCTTCACTCCTCGTGTCTCCTCAGCTCTCCAGCCCCCTATCCACCACCCCTCAACTCATAACATGATCTCACACTATTTGAAAAAAACAGAAGCCATCAAACCAAAACTCCCTAATCCTCCACCTTCAGGTCTGCTAACCTACCTGCCTAGGTACCCATGTTCTCTGCCTTCCAGTGAAGGATTGTCCTTCCTCAGTTAAAGACCCCATCTCTTCTGGAATTTTTAAGTCTTAGCTTCTGCAATTAGCCTCCCTCATTCTTCAAAATTATTCTTTTTCTACTATAGGATTCCAGCACGCAAGCATGTTAGAATCACCCATGTTTAAAAAATCCTTCTTGACCCTCACATCTTTTCCAATATCAACCGTATTCACCATCCCCTTCCACAGTAAAACCAGAAAGAGTTGCCTATATTTATCGTCCACAAATGTTCACACTCATTTGGGCTTCTCTGCTGTCACTCCATGTAAACTACCCAACCTGGGTTAGCGCTGACCTCCATATCACCCAGTAGTGTTTATAACTGCTCCCCTGAAACACAGACTGGTATATCCAGTTGCCTACTTGACATCTCCACTTTGATAGCAGGCAACTTAACTTTAACATAGCTAAAAAGGATTTCTTTTTCTCCTAAAATATGTTCCCACCCCATTCTTTTCCATTTCAGCAAATCACATCATCATCCATCTATCTGCTCAGAGCAAAAACCTGGGAGTCATCCTTGATTCCTTTCTTCTCTGCTTATATCTAATCCTCTAGCAAATAGTCCTGGCTTCATCTCCAATATATATCCTGGCCTGGCTCTTATATACATACATACATATAAACCCACTACCGTAGAGCCGATTCCGACTCATTAGCAACCCTACAGGACAGAGTAGAACTACCCCCCAGAGTTTTCAAGGAGCGGCTGGTGGATCTGAACTGCCGACCTTTTGGCTAGCAGCCGAGCTCCTGAGAGAGAGGCTTCTTGGGTATTTATGTATTTTCCCCTCCATCTCCTCACTAGCATCCTAGTCAAGTTACCTCTCCCCATCACTCAGACAACAGCTAAAGTAATTGTCCCCTTACACTCCGTTATCATGCAGCAAAGTGATCTTTAAAATGTTTCTGTCAGATCAAATCCCACCCATGATTAAAATCCTCCACAGCTTCCAGTTTCACTTAAAATCAAAGCCAAACCTATCAGCTTGGCCTGTGAGATCTAGCCCTGTCTCCTCCTCTGGCCCCACATCAGACTGTGCTCCCACCCTCTCATTAAGCTGTACATTCTGGCTCCCTCTGGTCCTCAAACACAGCTACTTGTTCTGCTTCAGGACCTTGCTGCTTCCTCTGCTCAGCATCTCTTCCCATGGCTGGCAGAGACGTAGCAAGGGGACACAGAGGGGCAGAATGACATTCTGAGGTGCCACAAATATGAAAGGTGCCTGACTGAGGCAGTGAGAAAGACGGGGAAGGCATTTCTGCTGACACGTCGCTGATAACAACATCTGTTCCATCTTGAAATTGGGGGCAGAGAGCACACCTTAGAGACTGCCCCCAAGCACTCGTTACCTTCACTATGCCCCTGACCTTTGGCCCCTTCTTGGCACTTGGATTTTCAGCTGAAGTCTCATATGATCAGTGAGGACTTTTCTAGCCACCTTCCCCAATGCTGATCCCACCCCACTCACTGTCTCTCACATTCCAAAAAAAAAAAAGCCAAACTCATTGCTATAGAGGCGATTCCAACTCATAGCGACCCTATAGGACAGAGTAGAACTGCCTTGTAGAGTTTCCAGGGAGGGCCTGGTGGATCGAACTGCTGACCTTTTGGTTAGCAGCCATAGCTCTTAACCACTGCACCACTAGGGTTTCCGCCTGGTTTATTTTCTTTGTGTTATCACTGTTTGAAGTTATCTTGTTTGGTAATTCCTTTGTTTCATTTTATTTCCTGTCTGCTCCTTTAGAATGTAAGTCCCATAGGAGCAGGAATTCTGTCTTACTCATTGCTGTATCTATAGCACCTATGACGGAGCACACCATGTTATTCATTGCTGTATCTATAGCGCTTACGGCAGAGCACACCATATGATACTCAACATCCAAATGAATGAGGTAGTTGGGGGAATAAACCACTAGAAAGTGAAAAAAAAAAGTCTAAATCATTAAGTTATAAAAATTATTCTAGTTTCCAGATAGAGATTTTAGAGTGAGGGAAGACTCCAGACCTCCCTCCAGCAGTACCAGATGAACAAAAAATGCTCATAGTTCTTTTTTAAAATTTTCTTATTTGTCATATCTCTTTACTAAGGCTTTAGATTTCTTTTGTCCATGTATTTCTGGTTCAGTTTTAGTAAAAGGAATTCTATGCTTAATTGCAAGTCCTCCTCATGAAACAAAGGAAATTGTACAGAAAAAGGAGCCTGCAAATGCAGGAAGGTGATGGAATTTTGAACAGTGATGCCAGTAAGAATAAACTGAAGACTGAAAACAAGAATAAAATCCTACTTCATGTTTAAATATGGAGGTTTGTGGGACTTACAACTGCAGAGCAGAATGTAAACACTGTAAAGCTTTAGTGTAAAAATAATACAACTGGCAAGTATCAGGACAATGGAGAGCAGATGTGGAAGTAGAAATGCTAATTTTCTCATCCTTCTTGGCACTATACACAATAGAAATATACATTTACTGTTATTTATTTAAAAATAGCATGTATACTATGACCCCACTGTTCCAAAATCATTTCTGTTTTTTCCACATCAAGGCATAGATTGCTGACTGAAGGGTGAGTGCCTAAAATTAACAAGTTAGTTCTGGGTGGTGGGATTCTAGGTGATATTCTTTTTGATTTGCATTTTGGTCTACCTGAGTTCATTAGAAAAAGTTATTTTAGGATCTGGAAGACTTCACAATGCCTTCCTGCACTGGTCCAGACCTTACTTCCATTCCTTTTTCCTCTATGTGATGAATTTTCAGACTACCAAGAGTTTAACTGCCATTTTATTCCCAGTAATGCAAGTAGGCTGGCTGTCCCTCCCTGTCCTCCGACTGAAGGTGGGCTTCTTTAAAGCTCTAGGCTCATAACCAGTATTGCTCCAGTGATGGGGGGCAGATGGTGCAGGGTTTGACATACTTTGCCACCATCTCTGTAAGTCTGGCAGGCTACCACTCCAAAGGAGAAGATGGGATGACCTGTTCTAAAACCTTCTCTTCCGGCAGAAATCATCAGCCCAGGGGAATACCGAGTCATAACTCTAATTTCACTCAGGACACTGAAAGTTTTTAAATTCTTTAATAAAACAGTTTTAAAAAAAAAAAGCAAATAGCGTATCATTTGGACAATGAGGGTTGTATGTCATAAAATTTGCATACGTTACACAGGCCCTTCCTCTGTTGCTGATCTATGATCCCTCTTCTAGGGGGGCATATATAAATCTTTATAGACATTGCTTAAGGGCAAAAGGACAATCTGTTAATCCAGTTTGTTTCCCGTGATAAACCAAACCAAACCCGTTGTCATCAAGTCGATTCCAATTCCCTGGTCAGGGGGAAAATATGAGATGGCCATTTCACAGAGCCTGAGGCCTATAAAGTATTTTGCCAAGGGTCTCCCATGTATGAGGATTACTAGTTTTTTTGTTTTTGTTTTTCTGTTTTTACAAAAAAGATTATAGTTCGTACCCAGAAACAAAGATATTTGAATTTTTGAGAGTTTGAGGTTTGGTGTTAAAAGTTAGTGGTTTATTATAAAGCTAAAAACACTGCAAGAACCTCTGGCAGTTATTTTAATTCAAGAGAGAATAATTTCTTACACCAAATATGTAACAAGCATTGGGGTCTTCACAACATAATATCAAAGTTCTCATTATCTCTTGTCTTATCCTACAAAGTTAGTTTTCTATACAAATGTTTAAAAACATAATTAAACCACAGGTTTTTCAATTTTACATTTCAGGATATAGCTGCAGAGCAGAATCAGAAAATCAAGTCCAACCACAGTCAGCATTGAAAGTGAGTGTATTTCATTTTTTAATCTCTAAAAATCCATGAAAAAGCTGAACTTTTTCCAAATAAATGCATATGGGCTCTGTCATTTCATCCCCAGAAAAATCCTTATGAAACCCACTGGTTAGTTAGCAAGAATGACTACGAATGTGTCTTTAATGAGATGGAGAAACAAATCACCAGCTTCATATGGAAGGGAAGGAGGCCCCGGATAAATAAGGCATTACTGAAAAAGAACAAAGTGGGAGGCCTTGCTTTACCTGATTTTAGAACCTATTATACTGCCACAGTAGTCAAAACAGCCTGGTACTGGTACAATAACAGATACATGGACCAGTGGAACAGAATTGAGAATCCAGACATAAATCCATCCACATATGAGCAGTTGATACTTGACAAAGGCCCGAAAACAGTGAAATGGGGAAAAGACAGTCTTTTTAGCAAATGGTGCTGGCATAACTGGATATCCATCTGCAAAAAAATGAAACAAGACCCATACCTCACTCCATGCACAAAAACTAACTCAAAATGGATCAAAGACCTAAATATAAAATCTAAAACGATAAGGATCATGGAAGAAAAAATAGGGACAACGTTAGGAGCCCTAATACATGGCATAAACAGTATACAAAACATTATAAAGAATGTAGAAGAAAAACTAGATAACTGGGAGCTCCTAAAAATCAAACAGCTATGCTCATCCAAAGACTTCCTTCACCAAAAGAGTAAAAAGACTACCTGTAGACTGGGAAAAAGTTTTTAGCTCTGACATTTCTGATCAGTGCCTGATCTCTAAAATCTATATGATACTGCAAAAACTCAACTACAAAAAGACAAATAACCCAATTGAAAAATGGGCAAAAGATATGAATAGACACTTCACTAAAGAAGACATTCAGGTAGCTAACAGATATATGAGGAAGTGTTCACGATCATTAGCCATTAGAGAAATGCAGATCAAAATGACAATGAGATTTCATCTCCAACAAAACAAAAAACCAAACCCACTGCCGTCGAGTCAATTCTGACTCATAGGGACCCTGTAGGACAGAGTAGAACTGCCCTATAGAGTTGCCAAGGCTGGCATTAATCCAAAAAACACAAAATAATAAATGTTGGAGAGGCTGTGGAGAGATTGGAACACTTCTACACCGCTGGGGGGAATGTCAAATGGTACAACCACTTTGGAAGTTGATTTGGCGCTTCCTTAAAAAGCTAGAAATAGAACTACCATACGATCCAGCAGTCCCACTCCTTGGAATACATCCTAGAGAAATAAGAGCCTTTACACGAACAGATATATGCACACCCATGTTTATTGCAGCACTGTTTACAATAGCAAAAAGATGGAAGCAACCAAGGTGTCCATCAACGGATGAATGGATAAATAAATTATGGTATATTCACACAATGGAATACTACGCATCGATAAAGAACAGTGAGGAATCTGTGAAACATTTCATAACATGGAGGAACCTCGAAGGCATTATGCTGAGTGAAATTAGTCAGTTGCAAAAGGACAAATATTGTATAAGACCACTATTATAAAAGTGGATAAGACCACTATTATAAGAACTTGAGAAATAGTTTAAACTGAAAAGAAAACATTGTTTTGTGGTTATGAGAGGGGGGAGGGAGAGGGGCATTCACTAATTAGATAGTACATAAGAACTACTTTAGGTGAAGGGAAAGACGCCACACAATACAGGGGAGGTCAGCACAACTGGACTAAACCAAAAGCAAAGAAGTTTCCTGAATAAACTGAATGCTTCAAAGGCCAGGGTAGCAGGGACAGGGGTCTGGGGACCATGGTTTCAGGGGATATCTAAGTCAATTGGCATAATCTATTAAGAAAACATTCTGCATCCCACTTCGAAGAGTGGCGTCTGGGGTCTTAAACGCTAGCAAGCAGCCATCCAAGATGCATCAATTGGTCTCAACCCACCTGGATCAAAGGAAAATGAAGAACACCAAGGACACAAGGTGATTACGAGCCCAAGAGACAGAAAGGGCCACACGAACCAGAGACTACATCAACCTGAGACCAGAAGAACTAGATGGTGCCCACCTATAACCTATGACTGCCCTGACAGGGAACACAACAGAGAACCCCTGAGGGAGGAGAGCAGTGGGATGCAGACCCCAAATTCTCGTAAGACCAGACTTAATGGTCTGACTGAGACTAGAAGCACCCTGGTGGTCATGGCCCCCAGACCTTCTGTTGGCCCAGGGCAGGAACCATTCCCGAAGCCAACTCTCCAGACATGGATTAGACTGGACAATGGGTTGGAGAGGGATGCTAGTGAGGAGTGAGCTTCTTGGATCATGTGGACACTTGAGACTATGTTGGCATCTCCTGCCTGGAGGGTAGATGAGAGGGTGGAGGGGGTTAGAAGCTGGCGAAATGGACACGAAAAGAGAGAGTGGAGGGAGAGAGTGGGCTGTCTCATTAGGGGGAGAGTAATTGGGAGTGTGTAGGAAGGTTTTTTTTTAGGAAGGTGTATATGGGTTTTTGTGTGAGAGACTGACTTGATTTGTAAACTTTCACTTAAAGCACAATAAAAATTATATAAAAAAAAAGAATGACTAAGAATGTGAGTCATCTGACTTTTTGTAGCAGTAAGTGGGATACTTTGGGGGACATAAAAAGTCATAACAATCCATGTAATATTTGCCAACCTAAAAATACTCAATTTTGTACCTTGTTTAATTTTGCTATAGGCTCTTCAGCATCAACTGGAATCATTTCAGGCTCTCCGAATACAGACTTTGCAGAATGTTAGCATGGTATGTTTTAATGTCTACACAGGAAGGAAATATCCAAACTCACGATGTCATCCCACACTTCTGGACTGATCATCACTGGCCAGTTGATTAATCATTATAGATTCTTATCTATTAGAGGCCACAGCACATTCCAGGCTTAAAATCTATTTTGAGGAAACTATGTTCTCTCTGTTATGCTTGTATTTGGGTATGAGCAAAAAAGAAATAGAGCTTACTGATTTTTTTTAATACATCTTCAAAGTGCTACGAATATACAGTCTACAAAGAGGTACTCTTATTGTACAGCGTGCATAAGTCATAGAAAATCTAACTCAAAATGGCTTAAGGAAAAAATATAATTGATTGGCACAGGTAACCTAGGGATAGCTCACTTCAGGGTCAGGACTGACCTCATCAGGACCAAGTCTCACTCCACATCTTGGCTCTGCTCTCTACAGTAATAGATTCTCAGACTCTGTGTGGTGGCAAAAGGGATGCCAGAAGCTCTAGGCCTTTATCCTTCTAGGTTTAAGTCAGGCAGAGAAAAAGAGCATGTCTTTTTCTCTGAAGAGTTTATACTAAGGTCCTAGGCCAGACTCCTGTTGACCCAGATTGGGTTACATGCAATGCTTGAACCAGTCACTGCCCGAGGAATGCAATGTTCTGACTAATTAGCTCTGAGTCACATGCCCACCCCTGGAATGAGAAGTTGGGCCAGTGTCACCAAAGGTACATGAGCTTTATCCGGAAAAAGTAAGAAGTAGTGTTAACAGAAGGATAGAGGATAGACAGTGAGGGTACAGAACGCAACACTTAACACTAAAGACCTGGTATAAACTTCCCCCCAATGTCCTGTACCCAAAGTAATTGCAGAGAAATGTAAAGAGAAGATAACGTCCTCCCGAGGGTAACAGAATGGATTTTTTTGGATGACAGACATCAAAGGTCTCTGATTTACTCAGTCATTTAAAAAGTCAAACATCTTAAGTTATTTAGCTCACAAAGTTTTATTTTTACTAAATTATCTTTTTGATTTTATAATCATATATAGTAAAAGCATAATTTTCTTAAAGACTCCTTTCATGATAGAGACTACAATAATTAAAAGTCACTTTTTATATTCTACATGATGGGAAGGGATTTTTATGTGCAGGAAATTTAAAGGTACCTACTCTACTATTACTATTACTGTACACTCATAAATTTGTAAATCAAATTCTAACATTCTCAATTTATCTTTTGAAGGTACAGTCTGAAATCAGTGAAATATTGAACAAAAGCATTATTGAAGTAGAAAACCCACAATTTAGTTCAGAAAAAAATCTAGTATTCAGCACACGCATTGAAAAGGCTTTGGTATGTTATCCTGTACAAATTATTTGTATATTTAGGTACTACAAAAATGTTACTACAATCAGTTTATCTTCACCTTTACGTTCTCCCCTTCTTCACAGGAAGAATGGACTGTCAAAGACGAAAATAAGGAAATTCCTGTCCTGAAAATCCTAAAAGATGTGCGTTTACCTCAATACTTCTGCAATGTTCTCGATTCTCTTAGGAGAGTGTGTGAGGGGAATTTGATTTAGTTCAGATACCTAGGGATTCCCAAGTGAACTGAAGTAGAAGGTAGCTTTTGTAAGTTTTGTAAGTCCACTTTAGAGTTCTTTCTACTGTTAGGACTGACGAGCCCTGGGGTGAATTCCCTAGAACAGTTCCAGACCTAGTCACTGTACCTACACTAACAGAACTCACAGTTCCAGGATAGTGCCAGCCCTAGGATCATCCTGAAACTAGGAATGCAAGCCATGTTTGACAAACAGCTCAGAAGTGGTAATCATCTTTTTTTTTTTTTTTTGAAGTGTCCATTTGACCTATTAGAAACCCTGGTGGCATAGTGGTTAAATGTTATGGCTGCTAACCAAAAGGTCAGCAGTTCGAATCCACCAGGTACTCCTTGGAAACCCTACGGGACAGTTCTGCTCTATCCTATAGGGTCGCTATGAGTTGGAATGGACTCGAGGGCAGTTGGTTTGGTTTCTGGTTTATCTGACCTATTGCTTCTACCTTCCCCTTCTATGTATGACGGTCTCTTCAGAGGTGTTAAATTTCTATTTCTGAAGTTGAAATCCATGAACCCTCACACCCTAAGGAAATAAGTGCAATTTCTAAGCAAATTGTGCAGACCGGAGTTACAGATCTCAAAACAACTGTTGTTAAGTCTTCTGGAGAAAATGAATCATACTTGTTAGGCTTCTTTGCTATAGAATTGGATAAAATGCTCATTTTAGTTGTATAAATAAGTTCTTTACAAAAATCATCTTAAGTTGTTGGTCATGTGACAAATGAGAGTACATTTATAATGTGTTTTTATTGTTATTAGCCTATAGAAAATGAAGAGGAAATCCTTTCTATGGAGAAATTTCATCATTTTGAGGATTCCAGGTCTCTCTGTTCAATGGAAGAAAAATTCAGTAGTGATACTGTTCACAGTATCTCTCAAAGTATAAATATTCCATCTCAAATACATTTCAAGGACATACTAACTCTGAGAACATCAACAGATAATACAGCTTCAAACATAGTTATGAGCCCTTCAGGAAATTCTGACATGCTGAAGAATTATAATAACCTTTACAGTTTTCTACCTAACCCACCTCCAAATGGAACATCTCAAGCTGATACAATAATTTTGGAAGAACCCGCAATTACTGTGCCTTTTCTCAAGCATGGATTTTATGAAAATTTAGATGATATTTGCCACTCTATCAAACAAATGAAGGAAGAACTTCAAAAGTCACACGATAGAGAACTGGCACTCACAAATGAACTTCAAACTTTAAAAACTGATACAAATGTTCAAAGTAATGGTAGATGCGATCTGTCCCCCATTCACAAGGACAAAATTAATTTTACTAAGGAGGAAAATAACTTAAATGAGGATAAAAAATCCAAAAGGATTAAAGAATTAGAGGCATTAGTAAACAAATTACTCCCACTCAGAGAAACAGTGTCAAAAGTCCATGTGAATTTTTGTAGGAAATGTAAAAAATTATCTAAAAGTGAAATACACAGGGGAAAGAAGAATGAGAAAAATAATATGGAAATTCCTATCACTGGCAAGAGTATTACAGATTTAAAATTCCACTCCAGAGTTCCAAGAGATACACTGTCATTCCTTGACCACACAAAACATAAAATAAAAGACAAAGAAAGGCAATCATTTGTAGTAAAACAAGGATCAACAGTATTTGAAAACAAGAAAGCCTCCAAAGTCAATTCTGTGACTGAGCAGTGTGTGGCAAAAATTCAGTACTTACAGAATTACCTAAAAGAATCTGTGCAGATACAGAAAAAAGTAACAGAGCTAGAGAATGAAAATTTAGCCCTTAAGACCAAAATAAAAACTCTTGTCTCTACCACACAGTCTCTGATTCAGAAAATTGAAACATACGAAAAGCAACTTAAGGACCTGGTTGAAGACAAGAACACTGTTCAGTGCAGGTTAATTAAAACAGAAGAAGACAGCAAAGAGTGTCTTAAAGAATTGAAAAAAGTAATTAGTAAGTATAATGTCCTCCAAGGCCAAAATAAAACTCTGGAGGAAAAAAACAGTCAACTTTCTGTGGAGAAACAACAAATGATAGAAATGTTAGATCAGTTAAAACACAAAGAACACAAAGCTCAGAATGATTTTGCCGTTGTCAATAATGAAAACAATCGAATGACTGTAGAAATGGAATCTATGAAAACAAACGTTCTGCTGATACAAGATGAAAAAGAAATGTTAGAGGAAAAAAACCACCAGCTTCTAAAGGAAAAAAGCTCACTTGAAAAGGAACTGAAAGAAAACCAGCTAGAGATAATGCAACTAAAAGAGAAGGAAAGATTGGCAAAAACTGAACAAGAAACCCTTATCCAAATAATAGAAACATTTAAAAATGAAAAACTTGACCTTGAAGCAACATTACAAGAAGCTACCGCTGCTCGACAAATGATGGAGAGAGAAGTTGAGAATATTCAAACATACCAATCTACTGCAGAAGAAAATTTTCGGAAAGAAATAAAAAATGCAAAATCAGAAGCAAATATTTATAAGAACAGCTTGTCAGAAATGGGCAAGGAATGTGAAATGTTATCAAAAATGGTAATGGAAATTAAAACAGATAATCAGATTCTAAAAGAAGAGCTAAAGAAACATAGTCAAGAAAACTTAAAATTTGAAAACAGCATCAGTAGGCTTACTGAAGACAAAATACTTTTGGAAAACTACGTAAGAAGTATGCAAAACGAAAGGGATACCTTGGAATTTGAGATGCGAAATCTTCAACGAGATTATTTTAATTTAACTGATAAAATCTGTAGTCAGCACAATGACCTACCAAAAACGGTTTACATCTCAAGAAGGGAGAAATATCATTTTGACAACTCTGATACGTATGAAGAAACTTCCAGTCCTAGGTGCAGGACTTCGGCTCCTGATTTGAAAGGTATGTATATTGGGGTGGATTAGGAAAGAGATGTGTTTCAGATTCTTTTACCCTATGGAACACTAGCCAGAACACAGTAATAAGAAGGAAACTTTAAGATGAATACAATTTGGTTTTGTAAGGTTTGGATTCAACTTAGTATAAACCCCATTGCTGTCGAGTTGATTCCGACTTGAAGTGACCCTACAGGACAGAATAAACTGCCCCACAGGGTTTCCAAGGAGCGGCTGGTGGATTCAAACTGCCAACCTTTTGGTTAGCAGCCAAGCTCTTAACCACTGTGCCATCAGGGCTCCCAACTTAGTATATAATGGAATTATTTAGGAATTTTTCTCTTTAAAAAAATTAGTTATTTTATTCATATCTATATATATTATACATGTACAAAGCAATTTTGTGGGGGAACAGGCTTTTTTTTTTTCTAAAGTATAATTAACACTTCCACCTTTAAAATGTTTTTCCCCCACCCAGGAGCTCCAAGTAAACTATATCAATTGCTTCCTTCCAAGATATGTAAATAAATTCTAAAATCAATTTTTAAAAAATGTGTCCAAGTACTTTTTCCATAGGAAATAATTTTAAATTTACTTTTACATAGTATTATAATTACCTAATAGGTGATTAAAAGTAGACTAGTTTTTAAAATTAGAAATGGGACTTAGCTATATATTCTTTTATTATCAAAAACTGTGAAGAATCTGAAATTTTACCCTTCTTATAAGCTAACATGTGTTTAAAAACCCACAGCTTCCAAGTGGGTTTCTACTCACAACAACCCTATAGGACAGAGCAGAACTGCCCCATAGGGTTTCTCCAAGGCTATACCTTTACAGAAGCAGACCACTACATCTTTCTCCCGTGAGGCAGCTAGTCGGTTAGCAGCTGAGCACTTTAAGCACTGTGCCACCAGAGCTCCTTAGCTAATATGTTAGCCTGCTGCAATTTCATGGATTCTAGAAGAGGACACAAGACGTCTGGGTCAGAGAGAAAGGACAGTTTATTACACAGCAGTAGCAGTAGCGAAAGTGTCAGCATTTTTCGTGAGTTTCCTATAACCCAGGGGACCCAAAGCGGTCCAGACAACACCACAAACAGTGGGCTGCCTTATAGGAGAAGAACCCTAATGTGCAGTAGGCAGGCCTGCCCTTTGTTCCAAACCAAACCCAGTGCCGTCAAGTCGATTCCGACTCATAGTGACCCTATAGGACAGAGTAGAACTGCCCCATAGAGTTTCCAAGGAGCGCCTGGTGGATTTGAACTGCTAACGTTTTGGTTAGCAAACATAGCACTTCACCACTACACCACCAGTGTTTCCCTTTGCTTCAGAGAGAAATATTACCTTGTGTACTGGATAGTACCACGCCTGCTTTTGCTCCACGAGAGACTGTATCTTCCAAGGCTGTAAACAAACCCACCCTTTGCTCCAGGGGGAGACAAAGTGCCTCTGTTATTATTATTCCAAGACTGTTAGTTATACAAACATCCTGGATGAGTTTTGCCAAATGGTCTGTCTGTATTTATTGAGGTGATCATATGGTTTTTCTCCTTTAATCTGTTAATATGGCAAATGACACTGATTAATTTTGAAATATAATACCAACCTTGCATTCTCAGGATAAACTCTGATAGGTCATGTTGTATTACCTTTAAATATATACTCCTGGACTTGATTTCATAATATTTTAAGGATTTCTACATCTATGTTGAGAAGGGTATTGGTTTGTAGTCTTATTTCCTTTTAATGTCTTTGGTTTTGGTATCAGGATAAAACTGACCTAATAAAATATGTTGGGAAGAATTCCCTTCTCTAGCTTCTGAAAGGATTAGTTGAGGATGAGTATTCTTGATATTATTTCTTCCTTATTTAATAGAATTCACCACAGGGCCTGGAGTTTTCTCTATGGGAAGGTTGTATATTGCAAAATCAATTTCATTAGTAGGTACAGAACTATTCTTATTTTCTATTTCTTCTTGAGTCTGTTTTGGTAATTTGTGACTTTTGAGGAACTGGTACATTTCATCTAAATTCCCAAATGCCCAGAGGACCTGTAGTGATGTCCGCTCTATAATTTCTGATATTGGTTATTTGGGGTTTCTCTTTTTTTACTGAACAGTAATCTAGCTAGAGTTTTATCAATTTTATTGCTCTATTCAAAGATCAGCTTGTTTCATTGATTTGTTTCTATTGTTCTCCTGTTTTCTATTCCATTGATTTCTGCTCATATTTTTATAATTTTTTTCCTTCTTATTTCAGTTTCTTAAGGTGGAGGCTTAGGTCACTGGTTTTGAACCTCTATTCTTCTCTAATACATACATTTAAAGCTATAATTTTCCTCCTAAGCACTGCTGTAGCTGCATTCCACAAATTTTGATACATTGTATTTTCATTTTGATTCAGTTG
Organism: Elephas maximus indicus; assembly: GCF_024166365.1. NCBI lineage: Eukaryota > Metazoa > Chordata > Mammalia > Proboscidea > Elephantidae > Elephas > Elephas maximus. The sequence goes on from NC_064840.1 coordinate 80,884,967, forward strand.
AAAATATTTTCTCTTTTCCTTATGACTTATTGACCCAGTAGAATATTTGAAAGTGTGTTTTTTAATTTCCAAATATTTGTATATTTTCAGATATTTGTTATTAATTTCTAATTTAATTTCTGTTGTGGTTAGAGAACATACTCTGTATAATTTCAGTGTTTTTAAATTTATCAAGACTTATTTTATTGCCCAGAATATGGTTTATCTTGGTTAACGTTCCATGTGCACTTGAAAAGAAGGTACACTCTGCTGTTGTGAAGATATTCTGCTAGTGGTGGTAGAGTGTTCTGCAAATGTCAACGAGGCATCGGTGACCGACAGTGCTGTTCAAGTCTTCCATGTCCTTACTGATCTTCTGTCTGCTCGTCCTAACAATCCCTGATAGAGGAAAGGAGAAGTTGCCAACTGTACTTGTGGATTTCTTCTGTCTGTTTTTGTTTCATGTGTTTTAAACCTCTGCTACTGTGTCCATACACGTTTAGGACTATTATGTTCCCTTGATGAACTGATCCCTTTGTATTATGAAATGACTCTCTTTAGCCCTAGTGATATTCCTTGCTCTAAAGTTTTGCACTGATATTAATATAGGCACTCAGGTTATCTTTAGGTTTTACATAATGTATCTTTTTGGATCCTTTTGCTTTTAATGTGTTTTCATATTTAAAATGGGTTTATTTCAGACAGTGTATAGTTGGGCCTTTCCTTTTTATCAAATGTGACAATCTCTGCCTTTAAATTGCGGTGCTTATCTGACAGGGATCAAAATAGAGGGTCCCAGACAGAGCTGGAGAAAAATGTAGAATAAATTCTAACTCAAAAAGAAACACCAGACTTGCTTGCCTGATAGAGACTGGAGAAACCCTGAGAGTATGGCCCCTGGACACCCTTTGAGCTCAGTAATAAGGTCACTCCTGAGGTTCACTCATCAGCCAAAGACTGAACAGGCCAAAACAAGACTAAAGGGGTACACCAGCCCTGGAGCAGACACTGGAAGGCAGGAGAGAACAGGATAGGTGGTAGTAGGGAGCCCAGGGTTGAGAAGGGAGAGTGTTGACATGTCATGGGGTTATTAGCCAATGTCACAGAACAATATGTGTACTAACCGTTTGATGAGAAACTAGTTTGTCCTGTAAACTTTCATCTAAAGTACAGTTAAAAAAAATAATTGCAGTGCTTAGCTATTTATATTTAATGTAATTATCAATATGATTTAATGTAATTAACGTCTTGCTATTTGATTTCTATTTGTGCTATCTTTTTGTTGTTGTTTTGGGGTTTTTTTGTTTGTTTTTCCTGCCTTCTTTAGGATTCACTGAGTACTTTTTAGAATTCCATTTCATCTCCTTTGGCTTGTTAGCCATACCTCTTTCTTTATTCTTTCTGTTTTCTTTAAAGATTCTGTAGGGTTATCTATACATCTTTAACATACTACAGTTTAGTTTCAAAGGATGCTATGCCAATTCATATATAACGTAGGAATCTGACAACAACATATTTCTACGTCCCCCTTCTTTGTGCTATTGTTGTTTAGGCTTTACTTCTACCTATGTTATAAATCCCATGACACATTTTTAGTATTTTTATTTAAAAAAAATAAACTATCCCTTAAAGAAGTTAGACTATGAAGGAAAAAGCATTTTATTTTTAACTACACATTTATCCTTTCCGGCATTCTTTAAGAAGATCCAAGTTTCCATCGGGTATATTTTTTATCCTGCTTAAAACTTCCCTTAACACCTCTTGTAGTGCAGGCCTCAGCTTTTCTTTGTCTGCAAAAGTCTTTATTTTGCCTTAATTTTTGAACAGTACATTTCACTGTACATAGGATTCTGGGTTAATAGCTTCTTTCAGTCCTCTGAAGATGTCATTCATTTTCTTCTGACTTACGTAGTTTCTGATGAGAACTCTTTGTTTTTGTACATAATGTGCCTTTTTTCTCTAGCCGGCACAAGATTTTTATCTTTATCACTGGTTTCCTATAATTTTATTATGATGTGTCCTGGTGTGACTTTTCTTTTGTGTTTAATCCACTTGGTGTTCTTTAGGCATCTTGTATTTTGTAGTACAATTTTCATCGAATTTGGAAATTTTCAGCCATTCTTTATTTAAATATTTTTCTGTCACGTTTTTCTGAGGCTCCAATTATACATGTGTATGTTAGACCACTTGATACTGTCTGCTTCCATAAAGACCGCAGCCAAGAAGACTCTGTGGAGAAGTTCTACTCAGTAACATATGGGGTCCCCATGACCCTGGGACACCTCGATGGCAGCTAACACCACCAACAGGATATGTAGTGTACACTGCTGTGAAAAAGCACATTAATGAAGATTAAATGCTACTAATGAAAATAAACAATTACTTAGATTTTAATAAACTCTAGACATATAAAGCTCTTATCTCAAAAGTATGCATATATTTATAAGGCTTCTTTAGTAACATTTATCAACATATAATTATATAACTTTTTATCAGTTACGTGTACCTAATAGAGCCATTCCTACTCTGAAGAGAAATGGATGTCGCTTTGAGTCACATTATATTCTTGTATTCTTGATACATCTTTTTGTAAGGTTTTCATTCCTACTATCTTTGGATTTAAAAAAGAAAAAAAAGGAGTTTTAAGTATTCTTTTAGAAAAAAAAAAAAAAGCTAGTTATGAGGTTTAATCACCCTAGGGTAATGGGGATGGCCAGGCACAGAACACTCAACACTGGAGAGATGAGACCAACAGCAGCTTATTAGTCACACATACCCACTGCCCAGGGGATGAGGAGGCAGCACACCGTGCAGGGCCACACAGGGGCTGCACTTGGGAAAAGAGCAAACAAGCAGGGGCTATAGGAGGCAGACTTTGGAGGTGAAGAGGATGGGGTGACCACCTGTTCCCATGGGAGGATGTGACTGGCTTGTCTGAATAATCCCATAGGCTGGCAGGGAAACCTACTGCTCAGAGACAAGCAGGAGCTGGGCCTGGTCTCCCTGATGAGGAAGGTGGTTTGGCTGGGAGACCTCATCTATGGGAGCCCTGTACAGATGGAAATTTGAGTGAGGCCATTCAAGGCCCTCCTGGTTTCTCCAGTGGTCAAGGCAGTACATAATATTGGGCCTTAATTTTAGGCCTCAATAAATAATTTCAGATACCACATAAGGCATGAAAAAAAAATACTAAAAATTCTCTCTACCGTATGCTGAAAAACCAAACCTGTTGCCGTTGAGTCAATTCCAACTCATAGCGACCCTATAGGACAGAGCAGAGCTGCTCCATAGGGTTTCCAAGGAACAGCTGGTGGATTCGAACTGCCGACATTTTGGTTAGCAGCTGAGCTCTTAAGCACTGCGCCACCAGGGCTCCCTACTGTCTGCAATTCCTTTAAAGGCCAGATGTATATATGACTTGACATAGTTCCTCCCACTGGAGGAAAAATGCACCCATAAGAAGAGTCCTACAAGAGTCTCTATGCATTCTTATTTCCAGCTCTCCAAAGCCTGGAGTAGCAGAGGGATAAATTACATTACCAGAAGGACAAGGGGTACCAGCAAACATCATGGATCAAAAATAACTTTCCCAATACATTATGTTAAATATTTCGACAGAACGAGGACTATTGATAGAGACCTCACTATGAATTACGGTACTGTATTTAAGTCACATTATATCTTCTAAGAACAGATATTTTCTTAGAGACATAGAGTAAGTGAGGTGGAGATACTGTGGGAACTAAAGGGTAAGACCTGGGTGGGATGGCCCAGGAGAGGCAGCTTTGGATAGCTAGATATCAACACACACACACACAAAAAAAAAAAACCCACTGCCGTCGAGTCAATTCCGACTCATAGCGACCCTACAGGACAGAGTAGAACTTCCCCATAAAGTTTCCAAGGAACACCTGGCAGATTTGAACTGCCAACCTCTTGGTTAACAGCTGTAGCACTTAACCACTATGCCACCAGGGTTTCCAAAGATAGTGACGTGGTGGTGTTGTTAGGTGCTGTTGAGTCGGTTCCAACTCATAGCGGCCCTATGCACAACAGAACGAAATATTCCCCAGTCCTGCACCATCCTCACAATGGTTGTTATGCTTGAGCCCATTGTTGCAGCCACTGTGTCAATCCACCTCGTTGAGGGTCTTCCTCTTTTCTGCTGCCCCTGTACTCTGCCAAGCATGATGTCCTTCTCCAGGGACTGATCCCTCCTGACAACACGTCCAAAGTATGTAAGACACAGTCTCCCCATACTCGCTTCTAAGGAACATTCTGGTTGTACTTCTTCCAAGATAGCAACATGAGAGGACACCAAAAACAAACTTCATCCGTCTTGCAACTTTGTAATACCAACAAGTACGTTCCCTCTTCACCCCAACTCATCTTGTGGCTGCCATTGGCTAATATGATCTGATGTTTTATACAGGCATAAACAGAATTACTACGTAATGCATGTATACATAATTCTGGGCAATATGAGTGGATTCGAGCTTTATCTTCAATGTTGCAAATGCTTTAATAGGCTATGACACTTGGATAGCTACCAATCCAATTTTCAAACACTTCCAAGAAGACACAGCAAGTTGAAAATTTTCTATGCACCCTCTACTTCTCCAGTCCCACCCTGCATTCCTACCCTCCAACTTGCAATTTCTTTTTAACAATAAAGTTTTCAAACGATAGACAACATTTCAAGATTTCACAAAATTTCTGAACATTATATTCTGCTCAGAAAAGCAATTAAACCAGTTGCCATGAAATTGATTCTGACTCAGGGCAATCACAGATCTAAGCAGAGATCAGCAATGACATGTTAAATCATTAATACTATTTATTCATTAAGTAAAAAAAAAAATTAGCAGTACTAAATTAAAACAAGGAAGAGGCTAGAGTTAAAAGATGAAATTTGATTTAAATGTTTGAGCTATTTGTAACACATCTTTTTTTTTTTTTTTTTTTTAATAATTAGCACTTGATAATGAAATTACTGGTATGTAGGGTCTGGAGAGCTATTTGTTTTCCAGGTTTAATAGGACTGTACCGAAGCAGTCTTGTAGTTCTTCATATTTAGTGCCCTAAAATTGGAAAATAAGTACATATTTAATTTTATAGGTGTAGGCAATACAGCTGTACATCCTTATAAAAACTTGCATCAAGCAAAATCTCATCAAATTACATATAAAACTTCACTTTATGAAGGTCAGATATACTTTGAAAATGTAGTTTAAGAAAGAAAAAAAATATGGAACCAACTTTAAATACTAGTATCCGGAGGTTTATTAGTTTTAAAATTAGGATAAAATGAGCTAAAACTTCATTTAGGATAATATTTGTGATAATATAAACATAAAAGATTTCAATAAACTAAAAATTACAAAACAGAAGATAAACTTCTGACTTCAAAAGTTATTCTTCCATTCTCTTCCTGCTCCAACCAAACATGCTAGGGCGCTGCAGTACTGACTCAGGTCTGTTCTCTGGATAGAAAAGAACACCCAGAAAACCTACTCTAACTCGACTGTCTGTTATATAGGCTTTCTATAGCAGAGTGCTGATAAGTGGTTGTCAATGGATAAAGTAAAAGGACTTGGAATAAGAGCTCTGTATCTGCCTGTTCCCAAGTCCTGCGCCCCACCAACTAGCCCACAGAGAATGCTGCTTCTGTAGACAACGGATTAAATTACACAGATTTACCCTGAGAGACAGCGGAGTCACCTAACAATGTAAAGAAAACTCACTTAGTGCTACAAACTGGCTTACACTTACTCTTCCAGGAAATTTGAATTTTGCTTTGTCAAAATTAATTTTCCTTATTTTCTCTAGAAAACTGTCACAAAGGGCTATGAAGAGCAGACTAAATATACATAAATTAGGTGTCATCACCATATCTACATAAGCTTATTAAAGTTCATGTGGGTTAAGATATAAATTATATTTCCAAGGCCCGTTCCTTTGAGCCCATACATACAGAATCAGCAACATACAGTGGGCTTGACGTGAATTAGCTAAATGTTGGGTCTGATAAGGGCTACCTACTTCCCCAGCAGCAACTCAGTTATAACAGGACCTTATTGTCAGTGATTTTATATTAATTACTTAGGTTAGCAGTTCTACTTACAATATGAAGCTGTCATAGCTATTTAGGGCTTTTGTCCAGGAATTTTATGTCAGAATTTTTCTGAGTGGCAATTTTATTTTTACATAAAGTTTGAATGTACTGTGTTCCCGCAATGATACTAAATTAATGAAGCTGACTTCATGGGAAAGACCTGGTTCCAATTTTCCTAATGAGATGCACACATAGTTTAGTACAGATGAGTATGTACAATTATAGGGTTAGGGGCAATAGGAATGTACATAGCATTCTGTAGTTAACACTACTGACATCTACAAATGCTCAAGGAATAACTTTAGCAAACATGTTTTAAGCCCCTGCCATGTGGAAAGTATAGAGGTAATGGTTTTGAGGAATATAAAAATTAGACACATCTACATGTACAAAGTAACCATAATAAAGGCAGAACGTGTATGAAATAGCTAAAATACATAAAAGGCATACGTTGTTGTGATGGTTAATGTTATGTGGCAACTTGGCTAGACCATGATTTCCAGTGTTGGAAAACTGTCCTCCATTTTGTGATCTGATGCAATTGTCCTCCATTTTGTGGTACTGTGAAATTCTCCTGTTTTATGTTGTAGATCCTAAACATCTATATGTTAATAAGGCAGGGTTAGTGTGGGGAGTATCTTGAGTCACACCCCTACTAAAGGGTGTGACTCAAGTCACAGCCTTACTTAAGGCATAGTCTTACACAAGTCACTACCTTACTCAAGTATCCGATGTAAGGGGAATTTCCTCGAGGGTATGATTTGCATGCAATATATACAGATTATGGCAAAGCTCTCTCTAGCTCTGGATCCTGCATCTGGCTCATCATCATCTGACCTCCAGTTCTGGGGACTTGAGCCAGCAGCCTACCATCTGACCTGATTCGCCAGCCCCTGCAGCCCTGTGGGCCAGTAGCCTGTCATCTAACCTGCTGATCTGAGTTCCTCAGCCCCTGCAATCACATAAGTCAGGAGGAGTCTCCAGCACAACACGTGCCCCATGAATTTGGGGCTTGCCAGCTCCACAACTGTATGAGCCGTTTCCTTAAGATAAGTCTTGTGTATATATACACACGTTGAACATCGACCAATATTTTTTGGTATAATAACTGTATTCCTTCCATCTTCAACCATTTCAAGAGGTGGCATATGATCAGGAACCAATGGTACTGAAGGAAGAAGTCCAAGCTGCACTGAAGGCATTGGCAAAAAACAAGGCTCCAGGAATTGACGGAGTATCAGCTGAGATGTTTCAACAATACAGATGCAGGACTGGAAGTGCTCGCTCATCTATGCCAAGAAATTTGGAAGACAGCTACCTGGCCAAATGACTGGAAGAGATCCGTATTTATACCTATTCCCAAGAAAGGTGATCCAACCAAAGACAGAAATTTTCAAACAATATCATTAATATCACACGCAAGCAAAATCTTGTTGAAGATCATTCAAAAGTGGCTGCAGCAGTATATGGACAGGGAACTGCCAGAAATTTAGGCCAGATTACAAAGAAGACGTGGAACCAGGAATATAATTGCTGATGTCAGATGGATCCTGGCTGAAAGCAGAGAATACCAGAAGGATGTTTACCTGTGTTTTATTGACTATGCTAAGGCATTCAGCTGTGTGGATCATAACAAATCATGGATAACATTGCAAAGAATGGGAATTCCAGAACACTTAATTGTGCTCACGAGGAACCTGTACATAGATCAAGAGGCAGCTATTCGAACAGAACAGGGGATACTGCATGGTTTAAAGTCAGGAAAGGTGGGCGTCAGCGTTGTATCCTTTTATCATACCTATTCAATCTGTGTCCTGAGCAAATAATCTGAGAAGCTGGACTATATGAAGAAGAACGGGGCATCAGGATTGGAGGAAGGCTCCTTAACAACCTGCATTATGCAGATGACACAACCTTGCTTGCTGAAAGTGAAGAGGACTTGAAGCACTTACTGATGAAGATCAAAGACCACAACCTTCAGTACGGATTACACCTCAACACAGAGGAAACAAAAATCCTCACAACTGGACCAATAAGCAACATCCTGTGAAGTGGAGAAAAGATTGAAGTTGTCAAGGATTTCATTTTACTTGGATCTACAACCAACAGCCATGGAAGCAGCAGTCAAGAAATCAAAAGACACATTGCATTGAGTAAATCTGCTGCATAAATAAATAAAGACCTCTTTAAAGTATTGAAAAGCAAAGATGTCATCTTGAAGACTAAGGTGCGCCTGACCCAAGCCGTGGTATTTTCAATCACATCATATGCATGTGAAAGCTGGACAATGAATAAGGAAGACTGAAGAAGAACTGACGCCTTTGAACTGTGGTGTTGGCAAAGAATATTGAGTATACCATGGACTGCCAAAAGGACGAACAAATCTGTTTTGGAAGAAGTACAACCAGAATCCTCCTTAGAATCAAGGATGGCAAGACGGCATCTTACATACTTTGGACATGTTGTCAGAAGGCATCAGTCCCTAGAGAAGGACATCATGCTTGGTAAAGTACAGGGTCAGTGGAAAAGAGGAAGACCCTCAACGAGATGGACTGACACAGTGGCTGCAACAATGGGCTCAAGCATAACAACAATTGTGAGATGGTACAAGACCAGGCAGTGTTTCGTTCTGTGGTGCATAGGGTCGCTATGAGTCAGAGCCGACTCAACAGCACTTAACAACAACATATATATACGTGTGTGTGTGATTGTTACGGTTGTACATCAACTTGACTGGGCCATGATTCTCAGTGGTTTGGCAGTTATGATGTAATCTGGCAATCAGACAATGATGTGATCACCTCCACGGTGAGATTTGATATAACATGATCACCTCCATGATGGGATCTGCTGGGAATAGCCAATCACTTGAAGGGGAGTTTCCTTGGAGGTGTGGCCTGCATCCAACATAGGTGGACTTTCTGGCAAGGCTTGTGGCCTTTTGCTTGTTCTGGATCCTGCAGCTGGCTCCTGTTCGTGTGACCTCCAGTTCTTGCGATTTGAGCTACCACTTTCCCTGCTGTCTTGCCTGGCGATCTTGGGTTCACCATCCCCTATGGCTGTGTGAGTCAGGGAAATCCTCTAGCCTTACCCACATTCTTGGGATGTTCCAGCTTCTATAACCATGTGAGCCATTTCCTTAATATAAATCTCTCTCTCTATATATACACATATTTATACATTTTACTGGTTTTGCCTCTCTAGAGAACTCAGCCTAAGACCGTTGTGTAAAGGAGCAAGTTCAGTAGAAACTCCACCCGGGGTATTACCAAAAGCTTTATAGACGAGATGACAGAAAGCAGACTGAGTGAACTTATCACAGTGAAGCAGGGAGGCTAACACACAAGCCTATGGACTTCACGTGACTGAAGTAAAGGGTGCATGGAAGAGTAAAATGAGCAAGACAACATGAAAGCAGGTGACGGCCCCGTTACAAGGGGCCCCCAGTTCCTCATATAAAATGTTTGAAGTTAGACGGCGTATAAAGCTGATGCCTCCTGTGAGGCCACAAGAGGATAATTCAATATATTTTTAAAGAAAAACACATCATAATGTACATAAAATACAGTAATCATACATGTCACCAAAAATGTCGTGGGCATGCATGAATTCATTTTGGAGATATTCATGTCTGAAGTAACAAACTATATAAAATTTTAAATGTTCCTTATTTAAAACCACTTTTCTAATATTGAAAATACTGTAGACAAAATTAAGTAGTTCTAGATAAGTCCCTGAATTTGGTAAAGATTAGGTTGTACAAAGATTTTTTTTCAGTAGAAATTACCAATTAAATGGATAAAAAATAATTCAATCAGAAAAGGCGGGTCTGTTCTGAAGTCTTGAATAGCTGTTGTGTGAGAGAATACAGTGGGACAAGGAACAGTTAACTAGGAAGGATCTACTGAATCTTCTAAATAGTCTCCTGAGTACTAAGAGTTTGAACATAGTCTAATTTAGATTACTCAAAATTATCAAAGTTTTAATACAGTATCAACTGACTATGCATGTTCTTTTCCAAAAGAAGTCACGGATTTAAAATTGTATTTCTGGTTAGGTAAAGATGACACACACCACTAATATTTTCAAAACAGTCCTTAGCTGGTTACCTCTGTTGGTAAATAGATGCTTCTAATGAAGTTAAGGGGTAGTGAATCAGGAGTACGCTTTTGTAATGAAGGGCAGCCGTATTTTTATGATATAATAATTGACCTAACAGCAACTGATAGCAACAATAATGTTGGTATTATTATAATCGCTGTATGCAATTGATAAAAGTGTACTCCTGTTTTAGTAAAAGCATGTGAATTTGGTGTCCTTTACCTAATTCAGTGTATAATTATGTCACAGTTAGAAATATGTAAGTTAGCATAAATGGTAATAAAACTATTTCAAAAAATAGACAGAAAGGTAATCAAATGAAGTCTTCCGCTTAGTTATTTCTGATCTTGCACAAGTAAAAAAAGAATGACAGATTGTCTTTTTCTAATTTAAATTCTGAATTCCTAAGGACTTCCTATGGGCACTCTCAAAACCTGAATAAAATTGAAGATTTATGAAATTTTAATAATATACGTATAGTTTTTCTCAAAGCATTTATAATGTGTTAGGAACAGCATTTTTAATTAACGTGAATGTTCATTATTCTCATTGAAGGCTATTTCAAAGCTAAGGACACAAATCTCAAGGGTCTTAGGATTCCTCACAGCTGCTGAGAACCTGAAGCCCCCACATGTATGATAATTTAACAAGGGCCAAAAGCGCCCTGTGAGAAACAGACACTGGTAACATGTACCACTAAATGTATTTCATGTATCTAAATAGCCCCAATGACTTAAAATAAAGCATCATAGATTTGCTTAAAAATTATGGACAGGGTAGTTTGGCACAGATAAATTAAGCTTCCTCGACTGAGTATTTCGGAAGATGGAAAAGAATAACTTCTAAAGTTGCCAAAATCTGTCATTTTTAAAGGCATGTATAAAATGTATTCTTTCGAAGAAGTCTAAAAGTTGAAAACAATTTTTCTTGGTTTATGGGTTAAATGTAAGATATTCCTACCTTTTGACGTTTAAAGTCATTATACTTATCATTGGTCTGCTTTTTGGTCCACCTGGTGGATGAAAAATCTTATCAATTTTGCCGGAAATCTGTCTTGGCATTTTAATCACATACGGGTCAGCAGAGTGTGAAGGAAAAGGGTCAAATGTTCCTGCCTTCATTCCACCAGCCTACAAATAAAAACAAAACAATTTAATGTGGTTTTGTAAAATGCTTGTACAAAGTTATATTTTGAAAAAGTTATTACATATTTTTGTATTTTTTATGGAGCTGGTTTTACATTTAGAGACAGTTATCTGTACCGTTTAATTCAAATACCAGCAAAGAGTCTCCCTACCACCAATTCTGTGGGGTTAACAGAACTCTGAAAGTTCTCTATTAAAATACAAATATGTATACAAAGGCAATATTCCAAACTACTGCCATGCTTTAATATTTTAGAGACGGTTTATCAGATCAGTCATCACCTGGATAGGGGGTGGGCTTATTAATGAGCGAATGAAACGTAGAGGTCAGATATGCTTTGATGAGGAAGGGAGTTAGGGCTCAGAACCAAAGGGTGGGAAAAGAGACCAAGGATAAAGTTTGCCAAACAGAAGCCTAGGGCAACATGAGTTTACAGGATGCCAGTCAATGATGGGGAAGACAAAAAAAAAAAAAAAAAGGTGAGAGGAAAATATGATCTACTTTATACTTTGCTTATAGTCTACTAAAAGAAATCAAAATATTTTACAACCTATAGACAAAATGGAAACCCTAGGGCGTAGTGGTTAAGTGCTACAGCTGCTAACCAAAAGGTCAGCAGTTCGAATCCACCAGATGCTCCTTCTACTCTGTCCTATAGGGTCGCTATGAGTCGGAATCGACTCGACGACAACTGGTTTGATTTTTTTGTTTGTTTATACACAAAACAGACAAATATTTGCCTTGACTTTTTAAACTGATTTGACAGGATTTTTATCTTCATATTATACACAGTCACCAAGAAAAGTCTATGGCATCCTAATAGCCCATTTAATTAGGCATCCTTTCTCTCATTGTGTCTAAGTCAAGTACACACAAAGGTTTAATTCATTTGTAAGACATGGTTGTAATTTTTCAAGGTTTTCCAAATTGAGGACACACGGATTATTTTGAAGAGCAACAAATAAAAAGAAAACTTAAGAAAAGTAAAATTAATTAAAGTAAAAGCAAATGTATTAACTAAAAATAGAAAAATAAATATAGTAAATAAACCCACCAGATGATGCTTTAAAAAATAGATAAATTTACATTAGCATTAAGAGTGGCAAAGAAGTGGTGGAATATCAAAATAAATACAAAATAATATTTTTGCAAACCTCTATGTTAATAAACTTGAAAACCTGAATGAAATGAATGGCTTTTTAAGAAAATATAAATGATGAAAATTGATTCAAGAAGAGATAGAAAACCTAAAAAGAGACACAATGCCAGAAATTGAGAAAGTTGACAAAGAACTATCCCCAAATTAGAGCTAAGTTCAGAACACTTCCTAGGAGAATTCACTCCAGGTTTCATAGAATAGATAATTCTAGTTATTTTAACTCATAAAATCAAACCAAACCCACTGCCGTCGAGTCGATTCCGACTCATAACAACCCCATAACTGTTACAGAACACAGAAAAAGAAGAAAAGCACCCCAATTCTTTTAAGATGCCAGTATCCACTTATATCAAATTAGGACAAGACATACCAAAAAAAAGGTATGAGAGCAATCCTACTTAAAATTATTGCTGCAAAAATACTTACAACATACTAGCAAATAATATACAGAACTACATTTAAAGATTAAGGCAACATGGCCAAATGGGGTTCATTGCAGTAAATCTGTTGTTATGCACCTTACAGATCAAGGGGATACTGCGTGGTTTAAGGTCAGGAAAGGTGTGCACCAGGGTTGTATCCTTTCACCATACCTATTCAATCTGTACGCTCAGCAAATAATCCGAGAAGCTGGACTATATGAAGAAGAACGGGGCATCAGGATTGCAGGAAGACTCACTAACAATCTGCATTATGCACACAACCTTGTTTGCTGAAAGCAAAGAGGACTTGAAGCACTTACTGATGAAGGTCAAAGACTACAGCCTTCAGTATGGATTACACCTTAATATGAAGAAAAAAAAAATCCTCACAACTAGACCAACAAGCAACATCATGATAAACAGAGAAAAGACTGAAGTTGTTGAGGATTTCATTTTACTTGGATCCACAATCAAGACCCATGGAAGCAGTGGTCAAGAAATCAAAAGACGCATTGCATTGGGTAAATCTGCTCTTTAAAGTGTTGAAAAGCAAAGATGTCACCTTGAGGACTAAGGTGCACCTGACCTAAGCCATGGTATTTTTAATCACATCATATGCATGTGAAATCTGGACAATGAATAAGGAAGACCTGAGAAGAACTGAAGCCTTTGAATTGTGGTGTTGGCAAATAATATTAAATACACTGTGGACTGCCAAAAGAACAAACAAATCTGTCTTGGGAGAAGTACAACCAGAATGCTCCGTACAAGCAAGAATGGCGAGACTGCGTCTTACATACTTTGGACATGTTATCAGGAGGGACCAGTCCCTGGAGAAGGACATCATGCTCGGTAAAGTAGAGGGTCGGCGAAGACAAGGAAGACCCTCAATAAAATGGATTGACACAGTGGCTGCAACAATGGGGTCAAACATAACAAGGACTGTGAGGATGGTTCAGGACCCGGCAGTGTTTTGATAGGGTCACTACAAGTCAGAACCAACTCCATGGCACCTAACAATGACCTTAACAACAATGCTGCAAATACATACACAATATTGCACACAGCAGACACAGTCATGAAAACTTCCTAGCCATAACCATACATCTCCTGGCACTGAGATACTGGGCTGGAGCGCTAGGGACCATAGTCTCACGGACATCTAGGTCAATTGGCATATCATATTTATATAGATGGTGTTCTATATCCTACTTTGGTGAGTAGCGAATGTCGTCTTAAAAGCTTGCAAGCGGCCATCTAAGATATAACAATTGGTCTCTTCCCATGTGGAGCAAAGAAGAGTGATGAAAACCAAAGACTCAAGGCAACTATTGATCCAAAGAACTAATGGACCACATGAACCTCAGCCTCCACTAGCCTGAGACCAGAAGTACTAGATGATGCCCAGCCACTACTACCAACCCCTCTGACCAGGACCACAATAGTAGGCCATGGACAGAGTGGGAGAGAGATGTAGAACAAAATTCAAACACACAAGTAAGACCAGGCTTACTAGTCTGATAGATACTGATGGAACCCCCGAGACTATGGCTCTTAGACACCCTTCAAACGTGGAACTAAAATCACTCCCAGAGATCATACTATAGCCACATAATAGACAGGCCTATCAAATGACCAGTGACACCAGTGAGGAATGTACACCTCAGAACAATCAACTATATGAGACCTACAGGGCAGCATGTGCTCAAAAGCAAAGTTCAGAAGGAAGGTAAGGGCAGAAGCACTAGGTGAATGGACTTGGGGAACCCAGGGAGGAAGTGGGGAGAGTGCTGACATGCTCAGGGGTTTGCATCCAATGTCGTGAAACAGGCTGTGTATAAATTGCTGATTGGGAAGCTAATTTGCCCTGTAAACTTTTGCCTAAACCACAATAAAATCTTCAAAAATGAAAAAAAAAGAACAGGCAATTCATGGGGGCAGAGGGAGTCAGAAGCAATTCTATTTTTATTCACACTTGTCAACTTCTGCAGAAGGAGATACTGAATTTTAATAGCCATTTCCAGAGCTAAATGGTGTTTGACTTTTTCTGGTTACGGGAAAAACTAGGCCTAGGATTTCGACAGGCACTTCAAGAATTTATTGGAAACTGAAGCACATTTGAAGTGATGAATAATTACTTCATCGCAAGAGCTTCGTTACCCTCTATATCAGCCAAGCTTTCTGACTTTACATTATTTTGAAAAAATGGGTTTCATGGGGGGAGCCAAGATGGTGGGATAGACAGACGCTTCTGTGGAGCGCTCTTTACAACAAAGACCCGAAAAAACAAGTGAAACGAGTATATTTCTGACAAACTGGGAGCCCCGAGCATTAAAGGCAAGCTTAGACAACAACTGAGGGGCAGGGGGAGGAAGAGACCGTTCAGAAGAGAAGAGGTGTTACCAGACATGAATCGAGGGGAGCCCTCAGGCACCATTCCCGGAGCGGCGGCGGCGGCAGGCTGGCACTAGCGTTCGGCCAGTTTCCTCAGGGAGAAGCACCCAGCCACACAGCCCACTCACACCTCCGGGACCTGAGGAGAACACAGTTTCCTCAGGGAGAAGCAGCAGACACACAGCCCACTCACACCTCCAGAACCTGAGGAGAAGGGCAATCTCGGCAAAAGCTAAGTACTTGCGGATATTTTACCACGCCCCCCCCCACCCCCCCAGCCAGCTTCAGTGGCTGAATCCCTAGGCCTGAGATAGACCCTGGAGAGCACCTGGAGCCGTCCTCCCAGCCTTGGGGAGGGAAAAAATTTCCAACTGGGGGAAAAGATAATTTGCTAGCTCCATTAACCGGGGGAGGCCAGGACAGAAGCAGCTCCTGTCCAGGCATAAACTGTCTGTGGACCTTGAACACCTTTCCCTTCTGCATGGACCTGTGTGGGCCTATTTCAGGAGAAAGGGCCCTTGTTGGCAAACTCCAACCATTCCAGCTGTGCAGTGGAGAGGTGGGTGTTTGACATTTGACATTGCTTTGCCTATTAAATAAGGTCCTCACCTACCCACATCAGGAACCTAAGGACTGGTAGCTCCACTCAGGTCACCCAGCCACCCGTGACAGGGGTCCAAAGATAACTGGTACCTCCCAGTCCTTACAACCCAAAACTTTGGGTGCCCATGGTCCCTCTGCAGAATCCACCCACCAGCACGCTCTAGGGAACACAGACGCATTTTCCTCAGAGACACTTGTGGGTTGGCTCTCAGCCCTCTGCCTTGTTCAGAGTGTGATCCCTCTGCTGCAATCAGATACCAGTATATACGCCAATCACCACTGCCCCTCTTAGACTGTAGGACAGAGCCTGTACTACACACTTGATATCAGCTACCTGGAAACCTGAGCTGAATTCATACAAGAAAACTGAATGGACTGCTAGACTGATATACCTGGTAACAGCTCTAGCCAGCTGGGGACAGGACACCAGAGCTCCAAAGGTGAAAATAATCAAGAAAGCTCACTCAAGCAACCCATAGGGGTTTACCAAAACAAAACAAAGCAAGCAGCTACGACACAGTAAGCAAGCATAAACTAATACAATAACTTATAGATGGCTCGGAGACAACAGTCAATATCAAGTCACATAAAGAAACAGGCCATGATCACCTCAACAGGCTTTCAAAACAAAGAATCCAGAGATCTTCTAGATGAAAGTGCATTCCTGGAATTACCAGACGCAGAATACTAAAGTTTAATATACAGAACCCTTCAAGACATCAGGAAGGAAATGAGGCAATACGCAGAATGAGCCAAGGAACACACAGATAAAGCAACTGAAGAAATCAGAAAGATTATTCAGGAACATAATGAAAAGTTTAACAAGCTGGAAAAATCCATAGACAGGCAGCAATCAGAAATTCAGAAGATTAACAATAAAATTACAGAATTAGACAACTCAATACAAAGTCAGAGGAGCAGAATTGAGCAAGTAGAAGTTAGAATTTCTGAACTCGAAGATAAATCACTTGGCACTAATATATTTGAAGAAAAATCAGATAAAAGAATTTTAAAAAATGAAGAAACCTTAAGAATCATGTGGGACTCTATCAAGAGAAATAACCTACAAGTGATTGGAGTACCAGAACAGGGAAGGATCACAGAAAATACAGAGAAAATTGTTGAGGATTTGTTGGCAGAAAACTTTCCTGATACTGTGAAAGATGAGAAGATACCTATCCAAGATGCTCATCGAACTCCACATAAGGTAGATCTCAAAAGAAAGTCACCAAGACATATTATAATCAAACTTGCCAAAACCAAAGATAAAGAGAGAATTATAAGAGCAGCGAGGGATAAACGAAAAGTCACCTACGAAGGAAAGCCAATAAGAATAAGCTCGGTCTACTCCGCAGAAACCACGCAGGCAAGAAGGCAATGGGATGACATATTTAAAAAATTGAAGGAAAAAAATTGCCTGCCAAGAATCATATATCCACCAAAACTGTCTCTTAAATATGAAGGTGAAATTAAGACATTTCCAGATAAACACAAGTTTAAGGAATTTGTAAAAACCAAACCAAAACTACAAGAAATACTAAAGGGAGTTCTTTGGTTAGAAAATCAATAATATCAGGTATCAGCCCAAGACTAGAACACTGGGCAGAGCAACCAGAAGTCAACCCAGAGAAGGAAATCCAAAAAAACAAACAAGATTATAGGAAAAAAAAAAAAAAAGCCCCAAACAGGGTAACAGCGATGTTATTATACAAAAGAAGACAACATTAAAATAATAAAGAGGGACTAAGAAATGTAACCATACACCTTCCATATGGCGAGGAAGATACGGCAATACAAAGAAATAAAAGTTAGTTTTAAATTTAGAAATATAGGGGTAAATAATAAGGTAACCATGAAGGAGACAAACTATCCTACTCATCAAAATAAAATACAAGGGAAAAATACAGACTCAGCAGAAACAAAATCAACAACAACAAATATGAGGAAAGGACAATATGTAAAGAAAATCTGCTCAACATATAAAATCAAGTGGGAAAAAGAAACTGTCAACAATGCACAAAAAAAGACATCAAAATGATAGCACTAAATTCACACCTATCCATGATTACCCTGAATGTAAATGGACTAAATGCACCAATAAAGGGACAGAGAGTGGCACAATGGATTAAAAAACAAGATCCATCTATATGCTGCCTACAAGAGACACACCTTAGACTTAAAGACACAAACAAATTAAAACTCAAAGGATAGAAAAAAATATATCAAGCAAACAACAATCAAAAAAGAGCAGGAGTGTCAATATTAAGTTCTGACAAAATAGACTTTAAAGTTAAATCCATCAGAAAGGATAAGGAAGGACACTATATAATGATTAAAGGGACAATAAACCAAGAAGATATAACCGTATTAAATATTTATGCACCCAATGACAGGGCTGCAAGATACGTAAAACAAACCCTATCAGCACTGAAAAGTGAGATAGACAGCTCCACAATAATAGTAGGAGACTTCAACACACCACTTTCGGTGAAGGACAGGACATCCAGAAAGAAGCTCAATAAAGACATGGAAGATCTAAATGCCACAATCAACCAACTTGACCTCCTAGGCATATACAGAACACTCCACACAATGGCAACCAAGTATACTTTCTTTTCTAGTGCACATGGAACATCGTCTAGAATAGACCACATATTAGGCCATAAAGCAAGCCTTAGCAGAATCCAAAACATTGAAATATTACAAAGCATCTTCTCTGACCATAAGGTCATAAAAGTAGAAATCAACAACAGAAAAAGCAGAGAAAAGAAAACAAACACTTGGAAACTGAACAATACCCTGCTCAAAAAAGACTGGATTATAGAAGACATTAAGGATGGAATAAAGAAGTTCATAGAATCCAATGAGAATGAAAACACTTCCTATCAGAACCTTTGGGACTCAGCAAAAGCGGTGCTCAGAGGCCAATTTATATCAATAAATGCACACATCCAAAAAGAAGAAAGGGCCAAAAATCAAAGAATTATCCCTACAACTTGAACAAATAGAAAGAGAGCAACAAAAGAAACCCACAGGCACCAGAAGAAAACAAATAATAAAAATTAGAGCTGAACTAAATGAATTAGAGAACAGAAAAACAATTGAAAGAATTAACAAGACCAAAAGCTGGTTTTTTGAAAAACTCAACAAAATTCATAAACCACTGGCCAAACTGACAAAAGAAAAACAGGAGAGGAAGCAAATAACCCAGATAAGAAATGAGATGGGTGATATTACAACAGACCCAACTGAAATTAAAAGAATCATATCCGATTACTATGAAAAACTATACTCAAATAAATTTGAAAACCTAGAAGAAATGGAAGAATTCCTGGAAACATACTACCTACCTAAACTAACACAAACAGAGGTAGAACAACTAAATAGACCCATAACAAAAGAAGAGATTGAAAAGGTAATTGAAAAACTCCCAACAAAAAAAGGCCCTGGCCTGGACGCTTCACTGCAGGGTTCTACCAAACTTTCAGAGAAGAGTTAACACCACTACTACTAAAGGTATTTCAGAGCACAGAAAATGACGGAATACTACCAAACTCATTCTATGAAGCCACCATATCCCTGGTACCAAAACCAGGTAAAGACACCACAAAAAAGAAAATTATAGACCTATATTATCCCTCATGAATGTAGGCACAAAAATCCTCAACAAAATTCTAGCCAATAGAATTCCACAACATATCAAAAAAATAATTTACCACGACCAAGTGGGATTCATACCACGTAAGCAGGGATGGTTCAACATTAGAAAAACAATGTAATTCACCACATAAATAAAACAAATGACAAGAATCACATGATTTTATCAATTGATGCAGAAAAGGCATTTGACAAAGTTCAACACTCATTCATGATAAAAACTCTCAGCAAAATAGGAATAGAAGGAAAATTCCTCAACATAATAAAGGGCATTTACACAAAGCCAACAGCCAACATCACCCTAAATGGAGAGAGCCTGAAAGCATTCCCATTGAGATCGGGAACCAGACAAGGATACCCTTTATCACCACTCTTATTCAACATTGTGCTGGAAGTCCTAGCCAGAGCAATAAGGCTAGATAAAGAAATAAAGGCATCCAGATTGGCAAGGAAGAAGTCAAAGTATCTCTATTTGCAGGTGACATGATCTTATACACAGAAAACCCTAAGGAATCCTCCAGAAAACTACTGAAACTAATAGAAGAGTTCAGCAGTGTATCGGGATAAAAGATAAACATACAAAAACCAGTTGGATTCCTCTACACCAACAAAAAGAACATCGAACAGGAAATCACCAAATCAATGCCATTTACCGTAGCCCCCAAGAAGATAAAATACTTAGGAGTAAATCTTACCAGAGATGTAAAAGACTTAGTACACTTCTGCAAGAAACCAAAAGAGACTTACACAAGTGGAGGAACATACCTTCCTCGTGGATAGGAAGACTTAACATTATAAAAGTGTCTATTCTACCAAGACTGATCTATACATTTAATGCAATTCCAGTCCAAATCCCAACGACATTCTTTAATGAGATGGAGAAACAAATCACCAACTTCATATGGAAGGGAAAGGGGCCCCAAATAAACAAGGCATTACTGAAAAAGAAGAACAAAGTGGAAGGCCTTACTCTACCTGATTTTAGAACCTATTATACCGCCACAGTAGTCAAAACAGCCTGGTACTGGTACAATAACAGATACATGGACCAGTGGAACAGAATTGAGAATCCAGACATAAATCCATCCACATATGAGCAGTTGATATTTGACAAAGGCCCCAAAACAGTGAAATGGGGAAAAGGCAGTCTTTTTAACAAATGGTGCTGGCATAACTGGATATCCATCTGCAAAAAAAATGAAACAAGACCCATACCTCACTCCATGCACAAAAAACTAACTCAAAATGGATCAAAGACCTAAATATAAAATCTAAAACGATACGGATCATGGAAGAAAAAATAGGGACAACGTTAGGAGCCCTAATACATGGCATAAACAGTATACAAAACGTTATAAAGAATGTAGAGGAAAAACTAGATAACTGGGAGCTCCTAAAAATCAAACACTTATGCTCATCCAAAGACTTCACCAAAAGAGTAAAAAGACTACCTACAGACTGGGAAAAAGTTTTTAGCTATGACATTTCTGATCAGCACCTGATCTCTAAAATCTACATAATACTGCAAAAACTCAACTGCAAAAAGACAAATAACCCAATTAAAAAATGGGCAAAAGATATGAATAGACACTTCACTAAAGAAGACATTCAGGTAGCTAACAGATATATGAGGAAATGTTCGCGATCATTAGCCATTAGAGAAATGCAGATCAAAACTACAATGAGATTTCATCTCACTCCAACAAGACTGGCATTAATCCAAAAAACACAAAATAATAAATGTTGGAGAGGCTGTGGAGAGATTGGAACACTTCTACACTGCTGGTGGGAATGTAAAATGGTACAACCACTCTGGAAATCGATTTGGCGCTAGAAATAGAACTACCATACAATCCAGCAATCCCAGTCCTTGGAATATAACCTAGAGAAATAAGAGCCTTTACATGAACAGATATATGCACACCCATGTTTACTGCAGCACTGTTTACAACAGCAAAAAGATGGAAGCAACCAAGGTGCCCATCAACGGATGAATGGATGAATAAATTATGGTATATTCACACAATGGAATACTACGCATCGATAAAGAACAGTGAGGAACCTGTGAAACATTTCATAACATGGAGGAACCTGGAAGGCATTATGCTGAGTGAAATTAGTCAGTTACAAAAGGACAAATATTGTATAAGACCACTATTATAAGAACTTGAGAAATAATTTAAACTCAGAAGAAAACATTCTTTTGTGGTATGAGGGGGGGAGGGAGGAGGGGTGGGAGAGGGGCACCCACTAATTAGATAGTAGATAAGAACTACTTTAGGTGAACGGAAAGACAGCACACAATACAGGGGAGGTCAGCACAGTTGGACTAAACCAAAAGCAAAGAAGTTTCCTGAATAAACTGAATGCTTCAAAGGCCAGCATAGCAGGGGCAGCGGTCTGGGGACCATGGTTTCAGGGGACATCTAAGTCAATTGGCATAATAAAAATCCATTAACAAAACATTCTGCATCCCACTTTGAACAGTGGCGTCTGGGGTCTTAAACGCTAGCAAGCAGCCATCCAAGATGCATCAATTGGTCTCGACCCACCTGGATCAAAGGAGAATGAAGAACACCAAGGACACAAGGCGATTACGAGCCCAAGAGACAGAAAGGGCCACATGAACCAGAGGCTACATCATCCAGAGACCAGAAGAACTAGATGGTGCCCGGCTACAACCGATGACTGCCCTGACAGGGAACACAACAGAGAACCCCTGAGGGAGCAGGAGAGCAGTGGGATGCAGACCCCAAATTCTCATAAGACCAGACTTAATGGTCTGACTGGGACTGGAAGGACCCCACTGGTCATGGCCCCTAGACCCTCTGTTGGCCCAGGTCAGGAACCATTCCCGAAGCCAACTCTTCAGACATGGATTAGACTGGACAATGGGTTGGAGAGGGATGCTGGTGAGGAGTGAGCTTCTTGGATCATGTGGACACTTGAGACTATGTTGGCATCTCCTGCCTGGAGGGGAGATGAGAGGGTGGAGGGGGTTAGAAGCTGGCGAAATGGACACAAAAAGAGAGTGGAGGGAGAGAGCGGGCTGTCTCATTGGGGGAGAGTAATTGGGAGTGTGTAGCAAGGTGTATATGGGTTTTTGTGTGAGAGACTGACTTGATTTGTAAACTTTCACTTAAAGTGCAATAAAAATTATAAAAAAAAAAAATGGGTTTCATGTCTTAGCATCCATCCAAACAAAGTTTTAATATTTACATGGGCAATAAAATAATGTGACAGCAAGTGTCAGTATTCATTAAAATGCTAAACTTTTTTCATTCTAAAAATTTTAACCTACCTTTTTACCAGGAGAAGAGGGCTTAAAAGGGGTTGCAACTGATCCTCGCTTCTCTGCTTTTTTAATTGGTGGTAAAGGTTTATTAGAAAAATAAGGATTATTGTCAAAATATTCCTTTGGGTAAGAATTTAACTTGAAAGGTGACCCTTTAAGTAAATGACGGTGTGCTTCATTCTCTTTCTGTAAATTAAAGAGTTCAAAATTATTATACAGCATAAATTACTCAAATTGGAAGAAAAGTAATTTAGACCTAATCTTTTAAATTTTAATGCAAGCATCTAGATTCTTTAATACATACTGCTGTGTTCACTTTTTTGTTAACATTCCTTTGTTATATTCTGTTAACGTGATAGAAAATTTAAAAAAAAAAAAAAAAAAAAAAAACCCCACTGCCATCAAGTCGATTCTGACTCATAGCAATGCTACAGAAATTTATTTATCATCTGAAAAGATCTTTAATAATATATCCGGGCAATATGGTGTAGTAGAAAAAAGACTGGCTTGTAGTTCAAACCCTCATTCCTCCCTGTTTTCCTGCATTTCTCAGGGATTCTGGAAAAGCTACTTACTCTTTCAATGTCAGACTTTCTTCAGCTGTAACAAGGATGATACTATCTCCCTGTCAACGCTGTTGTGAAGATTAAATGAGATTATATTTAATCTCATGGTAGGTCCTCAATAAATATCAGTTTTTACTTCTAAGAATTAGGAGTACTTAATTTTTTTTTTATTTTTATAATACTTTTTACATTATGATATCAGTAGATACCTATGGTTCAATAAGAAGCCTTGTGGCGCAGTGGTTAAGCACTGGGTTGCTAACCCAAAGGTCGGTGGTTTGAACCCACCAGCTGCTCCACTGTAGAAAAGACCTGGCGATCTGCTCCCATGAAGATTATAGCCTAGGAAACCCTATGGGGCAGTTCTACTCTGCCCTAGAGGGCTGCTATGAGTCGGAATTAACTCGAGAGCACACAACAAGCCAGGTGTGGTGAATTACAGCAGGAGTTAAAAGCTCATCCCTGGAAAAGCTGAGAGGATCCACAGCAAGAGGTGGAGCTCTAATATCAAAAAGGGAAGTATTATCACAATCCGTAAACATCAGTCTGCCATTGCCCGAGTATTACAAATAGATAGAACAAAACAAAATATATTATATCTCTGTGTATGAAACAATGGTGGAAAAAATTCAAAACAGTATATTTTACCTTACTCGTTAGTTTTGGTTCATCGTAGAAATCAGCAGAGTGTGAAGGCTGTTTACCAATGGTAAGATTTGCATAGCTAAGGAAGGAAAATCAGTAATGGTGACTTCAGGGTTCAGAAATTTTCAACTTTATTTTCTAAGTTCAAAGCAAATGATATGAAAGTATGACAATATCTTACCCATATCCAGTTCCTTTCTTTCCTGGGTTTGTATATAAGTTCTTTCCAGGTGCTCGATATTTTTCTCTGGGTTTTAACTGTGCACTGAAGAACGGGACTGGGCCGCCTATTGTTCCGTAGTAGCTTCCAAATCCACACCTTAAATACAGTTTGTTGTTGTTGTTAATCATTAAAAAAAAGAGAGAGAATACATGCAACGACACGAACTTGCCTGACTTTAGAAAAGACAAACCAATTTTTTAGTTTTTAATCTAATTTTTATTTTCGCCATCTTTCAGTCACAAATTTTGAAATGAGATAATGTTTTCATTTTTCATGCTTATTAGATGTTCCACATAAATAAAATTTTATGAGTTTTTAGGAAGTTAGAATAGTTCCCATTAATTCAGTTAACTATAACAATAAACCTACAGCCTTCGTATGGATTACACCGCAACATAAAGAAAACGGAAAATTCTCACAACTGGACCAATAAGCTACATCATGATAAATGGAGAAGGGACTGAAGTTATCAAGGATTTCACTTTACTTGGATCTATAATCAGTGCCCATGGAAGCAGCAGTCAGGAAATCAAACAATGTACTGCACTGGGCAAATCTGCAAAGGACCTCTTTAAAGTGTTAAAAAGCAAAGATAGCAGTTGTGGACTAAGGTGTGCGTGACCCAAGTCATGATATTCTCAATCACCTGATATGCATGTGAAAGGTGGACAATAAGTAAGGAGAACCAAAGAAAAATTAATATCTTTGAATTGTGGTACTGGCAAAGAATACTGAATATACCATGCCAGAAGGATGAACAAGTCTATCATGGAAGAAGTACAGTCAGAGTGCTCATTGGAAGCAAGAATGGATATTTGGTCTCACGTACTTTGGACCTACTATCAGCAGGGATCAGTCCCTGGAGGAGGACATCATGCTTAGTAAGGTAAAGGGTCAGAGAAAAAGAGAAAGACCCTCAACAAGATGGACTGACAAGAATGGCCACAACAATGGGCTCAAATACAGCAACGATTGTGAGGATGGCACAGGACCAGGCAGTGTTTTGTTCTGTTGTACACAGGGTCACAATAAGTTGGAAACAACTTGACGGCACCTAACAACAACATCTTCCAGTTCACCGGCTGTGTCTGCTACCCTGCCTAAATCTGCTGTTGAACCCTTCCACGAATTTTTCAGTCAATTATTGTACTTTTCAGCTCCAGAATTTATACTTGGTTCCTTTTTATTATTTCTACCTCTTTATTGACATCTTCATTTTATTTATGTATCATTTTCAAATTTCCTTCAGTTCTTTGTCTGTGTTTTCTTTGTGCTCTTTAAACATATTTAATACTGTTGTTTTAAAGTCTTTGTCTAGTAAGTGCATTATCTGGGTTTCCGCAAGGATGGTTCTGTTATTTTTCTTGTTCTGAAAGGGCCAGCCTTTTGTTTTTCTTTGTATGCCTTGTAAATGTTATTTTGTTGAAACTGGGAGATGTGAATATTATAATGTGGTGACTCTGGAAATCAGATTCTCCCCCTTCTCCAGGGTTTGCTGTTTTCTGTTTTGTTTTTAATTGTTGAAGGTTGTAGTAGTCTGTTTGTTTAATGACTCTTCCTGGACATGTGTAGACATTAAAGTTCCTTAGCTTGTGTTCACTAGTGTCTAGAGAAAGAGTTCCCTCAACACCAGGGGTGGGGATAGGGGACAACCTCCCCCAATCTTTTTAAATTGGCTCTGCTGGGGGCTGGGGTCCTCCACCACCTTAGTCAGACTTGCACCGAGCACAGGTGAAAGTGTAGGGTCTCCTCAGGTATTTTCTGAGCATGTACTTTGCCCTGGGCATGCATTTGACTTTCTCAATCTCCTCACATACACAGTGGCTTTGAAAGCCCTAAAAGTGAAAAGAAACTCTCTCCCCGGCTGCTTCTTCCAGTCCTTAACCAAACCAAAACAAACCCAGTGTTGTCGGGTCGATTCCAACTCATAGCGACCCTATAGGACAGAGTAGAACTGTCCCACAGAGTTGCTAAGGAGCACCTGGCAGATTCAAACTGCCAACCCTTTGGTTAGCAGCCGTAGCACTTAACCACTACACCACCAGGGGTTCCTCCAGTCCTTAAACACTTATCACATGCCTTAATTACATTCTTTAGCCCCAGGCAGCTACAGGTGATTATAGTCTTTAGGCATTACCCACTGCCCGTCTGCCCTGTGTGAACGCCAAGACAGGCCAAGCTGAGATAAGCACCTGCTTCCATCCTTCAGTATTCTCAGGACAGGTTAGAAACAATAAACTATAATTTGTGAATAAAGTCTACTCTGCTCCCTGCTGAGCCAGAAACCAGGCTCCCTCTCTGGGAGTGGGGGTTACCACTGCCATACAATGGCCATAGCAGGCCAAGGAGGGGATGAAACGCAGGCAAGCAGAAAACCAAGGCAAGCCTTCCTACCGTGGACAGAGAAGTTGCTTTTTCTTGACTCAACGTTCACTTAATTGCTGAAACCCTTTAACTGATTACCAAAGTTCTGAAAACTTTGGTTCTGCCAGTTTCTGCTTGTTTTGTTTTGTTTTGTTTTCTGCTGTTTTGTGGGGGGACTAGAGCACAGAGCTGCTCACGCTGCCATCTTGCTGGAGTCTCCCTTAAAATAACGTACCTTTGATAAATTTTTTTTGTTTATCAAGAAAAAGTCTTCACCTAATCTCACATTTTCTACTCATACAAGTTTGAAATAAAGGAGGAAAAATAGTCAAGGACACAGCTATGTTCCTGGAGGCAATTTTTTCCCCCCAATCTGACTTTTGCAAGGTTTTTGAACAAGCTTATTTTCATTATTAGTTGGCTTTTATTATACAAACTAACAAAAAGCAATGAAACAGATAATCTAAAATTTAATGTGATAGTGAGAACCTATTTAACCAAAATCATTTCAGTCTAGATTGTCCAATATAACGATCTCCACTTAAGACAAATTATTCTAAGAATTATACTTAAAAATAAATCTTACATAAGTAAATCCTATAAAGAAACATTTAATTTAGGCTAGAGGAGAGAAGAGTGTAGGAAATCTGTTTAAGGAAATCTTTTCCCCCAATACGTACGGCTTTTTCTCTCCATTACTAGGGAGAAAGGGTTTGCCTAGGTTTTTTTTGGCTTCTTCCATCATATGCCGACGCCTCACTTGGTTCAGATTTATGTAGCCTTCACCTTCAAAAATCCTTACAAAATGGGGATCAAAATAGCCCTGCTGGAGATCTGACATTGCTTTGGATCCCCCAGGTAGCATTTGTTTATTTTTGCTTGCAGCCTCATTAAATGCTCCTTTAAAAATAAATTAGAAATATCATAATTTTAAGCTTACTAGTAATTAAAGAACATGTAAAGGAACTTAGAAGTTTCAAAATCTGAATTGCGCCAATTATGAGTTTTGAGCAATAAAAACCTGTTTCAAAATGTTCATTTAAAGTTCGGAATTAGAATGTATTAACAATAAGACCAAAGAGGTTTTCATTAAAACATTTTACAAGGATGTTCTTTATCACCACTCCTATTTAACATTGTGCTGGAAACCCTAGCTAGAGCAATAAGGCAAGAAAAAGAAATAAAGGGCATCCGAAGTGGAAAGGAAGAAGTAATACTATCCCTATTCATAGATGATAAGATCCTACACATAGAGAACCGCAAAGATTCCACACGAAAACTACTAGAACTAACAGAAAGATTTAGCCGAGTGGCAGGATACAAGATTGACATACAAAAATCAGTTGAATTCCTATAAACCAACAAAGAGTACTTGGAAATTAGGAAAGCAATATCATTTATAATAGTCCCTAAAACGATAAAATACTTAAAAATAAATCTAACTATGGACATAAAAGACCCATACGAATAAAACTGCAAAACACTATTACAAGAAACTATGAGAGACCTGTGTAAATGGAAAAACATACCATGCTCATGGATAGGAAGACTCAACAGTGTGAAAATGTTAATTCTACCCAAAGTGATCTACAGATATAATGCAATTCCAATCTAAATATCAAAAGCATTCCTTAACTAAATGGAAAAACTAATGAACAACTTTACATGGAAAGGAAAGAGGCCCTGGATAAGCAACACATTACTGAAGAAAAAGAACAAAGTAGGAGGCCTCACACTACCTGATCTCAAAACCTACAATACAGCCATAGTAGTCAAAACATCCTGTTACTGGTACAACGACAGATATATAGGCCAATGGAACAGAAACGAGAATCCAGACATAAATACATCCACCTGTGCTCAGCTAAATTTTGACAAAGGACCAAAGTCCATTAAATGGGGAAAAGACAGTCTTCTTTACAAATGGTGCTGGCAAAACTGGCTGTCCATCCGTAAAAACAAAAGAACTAGGACCCACACCTCACACCATACACAAAAACTAACTCAAAATGGACCAAAGACCTAAATATAAAGCCAAAAACTATGAAGTTCATAGAAGAAAAAATACAATCAGCACTAAACCAAACAAAACCAAACCCAGTGCCATCGAGTCTATTCCAACTCATAGCAACCCTATAGGACAGAGTAGAGCTGCCCCATAGAGCTTCCAAAGAGCGCCTGGCGGATTTGAACTGCTGACCCTTTGGTTAGCAGCCGTAGCACTTAACTACTACGCCACCAGTGTTTCCCAATCAACACTAAAAAAAAAAAGGCCCTAAAATACATGGCATTAACAGGATACAAACCACAACCAACAATAAACAAACTCTAAAAGATAAGCAAGATAACTGGGATCTTCTAAAAATTAAACAGAAATGTGCTTCTTATTTCAAATATATGAGATCAAACGGGCAACACCTCCCCAAAAGCAAAGACAAGAAGGCAGGAAGGGACAGGAAATAATATAAACATTTTTACAATAAATCTTCCTACCACTCTCGACTACTCAGTCCCTCTTCCACAGGCACAAAGTGATATTGTTTTCCAGAGAATACTTGGGCATGTCGAAGCAAATGTTTCCCCATGTATCCTTTTTCATTTTTAATGATAGCATACAATAGAGACTATTGTGTGCCTTGTTTTTTATTTAATAGTGGTATCTTGGAGATGCTTCCACATCAGCGTATTCTTTTTTTATATTACATGGTAGTCATTGGCTAGCCACAATTCTAAGACGTTTCAAATGTTTATTTACTTCAGGTCTTTTTTATTATTTATGACTTTTCTAAAAAATCCCTCTACTACTTATTTAACATTTCATTTTCCAGGAAAGTGACCATGAATGGCCTCCTTGAATGCAAATGTAAATGCTCTTGGCATAGTGGAATGTCCCATCTAAGACAAAAAGCTAAAATCAACACATTCTGGGAGAAAACTGCCATGTACTTTTGCAGAGAAGTAAAATTACCTAGGAGGACAATGCAGGAGAACAGCTCAATAAAGTGAGCTTCCTGCTCTTATAAAATCAAGTTTTCTCTTAACTCTATCAAAATTTTATAACTTTAATCACCCTTACAACTAATGCTTTAAAATATAGACTGTTAAAAAATATCATTTAACTTAAATATTAAATCCAAAATTTCATGTAGAAAATATTCGTCCATTAGGCTGTAAAGGAAACCAAAGATACTTACGACTATGTGGTGACACATATTTATCACCAACGGTAATATATTCCATCTCACTGAAGAGGCCAATCCTCTCCATATCGGATTTTCCTCCTTCAGCTGGCATTATTGCCTCTTGGGGTGGTGGTCTCTATATTGGTAACTCCAGAAGGCTCCTTAGGGCTGCTACTTTTATGGCAAAATCTAACTTTACATTGAAAAACACAGGGATGAAAGGCTTAGGAAAAAAGAGATTAATAAATTTCAATCAAAATTACTTTCAGTCTGAGAGTTTTCACGTTCACTATAAAACAATGGCCCCAAACTATATGGGGAAAAGAATATACTCTGTGGGGCTGCGGAAGAATAATGGGATTCAAAATTATAACCATGAACCTCCCCTTGGCTCTCCATATAAAGTGCCCACAAATCACAAAGAAGTGTCTGTTGCAACGCCATTCATCTGTTAGAAATGATAAATATTGTGGTATAAATATTGCATAAACATCTTTGTTTTGAGAAGGTCAAGGTAGATTTCAAAACCCAGATTATATAAATCAGACATTTTTCCAGCTTACATAAAATGATTTAAATAAATATGAAGGTTACTACATTGTCCCTCATAATTTAATTCAAATTTAATTCAAATTTAGCTTTTCAGAATATGCAACACATATAGGTACTGCCCTTCAGTTCTTAAGTTTTTCCAAGTTTAAATGAATATAAGAAGACAATAAGTTCATTAAGGGGGTGGAGAGAGAGGAAAATTGTTTAGACAAGATAACAGCAAGAACAGCAACAAACAAAAAAACCCACAATGAATTCAAAATATTTGTTTAAGGGCAAACTAGAACTGTGTATTTTCTTTTGAAATGAATTACTTCAAAGGTGAAATATCACATTTAACATGCAACAATTTATTTAGAAAAAAATTTTTTATTAGATATATTCTAAAAGTTAAGGCCAAGGAGCTAAGAATAATTACCTCCTTCATTCTCATTCAAATGTTTATAGGCATCAACCATGAGCCCTGGCGGTACAGAAGTTAAGGGCTCAGCTAGCTACTAACCTAAAGGTCGGCTGCTGGAGTCCAGCAGCTGCTCCCTGAAAACCCTGCGGGGCTCTGTCCTGTAGGGTCTCTATGAGTCAGAATCAACTCGACAGCAATGGGTTGTAAGCTAGGCACTGGGCGTTCATTAGAGAATAAGGCAGACATTGACTTATGCCTCCAAGTTTATAATGCAATAGCTTGTAAAAACCTTTTGTCATTAATTTAGAGCAAGCATGCCTATTCAGAGCTGTGGCTTATTTGAGCATGAATCACTGCTATTGTTTGACATCAAAGGAGCAAGTAGAGATTCAATTTAATCGAAAGTATGAGAAAAAAAGAACACTTTTCCCCATCCCATCTTCCTGACCAGGTATGCTTTAAATATGTTAGTGAAGTCTGAGTCCCCAAACTGAAGTGTTTATTCTATTGGAACGTTGTTGTTGTGGGCCGAACTCATAGCAACCGTATAGGTCAGGGGAGAACTGTCCTACAGGGTTTCTCGGAGCCCTGGTGGAGCAGGGGTTAAGAGCTGGGCTGTTAACCAAAAGGTCGGCAGTGTAAATCCACCGGCCCCTCCTTGGAAACCCTATTCGGCAGTTCTACTCTGTCTTGTAGGGTCGCTACTCCATGGCAACAAGTTTCTTTTTTTTTTTTTTGGATGGGGTTTCTTAGGCTGTAATCTTCATGGGGGCGGATTCCCAAGTCTTTTCTCCCCCAGAGTGGCTGCTGGGTTGGAACCCTTCGGTTAGTAAACCAGCACTAACACCTAACCATTGAGCCACCAGGGCTCCTTTTTGGGATGTAGTACTTCCGTTCTTCGTATTTCAAAACTCCCATTCCCACTGCCCAACAACAAATGCTTTCTGTGTTTATGGAGGCTAAAGTCCTTTAAAAGGCTCACAAGGTCAGCTATCACCCAGCCTTATCTGGCACCCTGGCTGCACCTCTCATCTTTCAGTTCTTAGGTTCCCTGCACATGTTTCACTTTAGTCAGGAGGCCCAGGCGCCCACCCCTTCGCTCCCCTCAGTGAACAGGACTCCTTCAGATGGTTCAGCACGTTCATCATAATGGCAAAGCACCCTGGTAGCGCAGTGGTTAGAGCTTGGCTGCTAACCCAAAGGCCAGAGGTTCGAATCCACCGGCCGCTCCACAGGAGAAAGATGTCACAGTCTGCTTCCACGAGGGTTACGGTTCTACCCTGTCCTATAGGGCCACAGAATCTACTTGACGGCAATGCGTTTGGTTCTCTGTTTATCATAAGGGCAGGTACTTCTCGCAAGCCTCCGTCCCTTTTCTAGCGGATTAGCGTTTTACATTCCCACTGCTTTCCCCCCGTTAAAGTGTGAGCCCCACGAAGGCGGGACCCGTGGTGTAGGTCCTTTCTCTCCCGGGGTCCCCAGTGCCTGCGCGGTATCTGGACACAGTGACGCGCCTCGGAGGGAGGGAGGACAGGACCCGAGTCCCTGCCCTGAACCCTGCCATCACGGAACCCTGAACACCACTCACCGAATCAGCGATTTAACAGCTAGCTAGCAAACGTCTCCTAAGAGTAAGGCTCGCCCGAGGAAGCTGGGAACAGGCTTCCAAAGGTAGGGGTCTCGCGCCGGCGACCTCGCAGCCTGCCTGTTGTCAGGTGCGGACTCCACCTGGGAAGCGGATCGAAAGGGGCGGGCAGCGCTGCGGGGCGAGGCCGGGGAGAGCGCACGGGCAGAGCGCCCGCGGAGAACCACTCCCCGTCGGGGAAACGGAGGCACAGAGTCGCAGGGACGCAGGGCACAGCCCGAGAGGCCGCGGGGCCACTGCCCCCCCTCAAGAGGGCGCCCGAGGCGACGGGCGCGAGCAGGGCGCCCAGCGCCAGTCCTGACCCAGCCGGCCTGCAGGGGGCGCCGCGCCGCCCACGCTCCGCGCACTGCTGGCCTTTGTTGAGGCGCGTTGCCCGGGACGCGGAAGAATCCATTCCGAGCACGCTGCAGGCGGACACGGGAAGCGTTCAAGTCAAGACCGAGGAACACACAGAAGGCATCTTGAGCGTCTGTAGGGCAGGAATGACTCAACCCGCACAGCATATCGAAAACCAGTCTCCTGCTGCCATCCTTCCACCTACGGCAGGGAGACCGAGAATGGTACGCTCCATGACGTGCTGCGGGGCATGTCGGGAGTTGTAGGCGGCCCTGCCGGCCCCGCCCCGTTTCCGGCCCCGCCCCGGCCGCGGTGACGCCATTTCCGGCCGGCCCCCAGAGCCGCGGCCGACGCTGGCCGACGTGGTGAGTACCTTCGCTCGCCCCGGCCCTCGCGCTTCCGCTCCGGAGTTGGCGGCCCGGGCGAGGCGGCCCCTGCGCGCTCTGTGGCCCCGGTGGCCGCGTGGGACCTGGCCCGTCGGGGCCCAGAGCCGGGGGGCACCGCCTGCCAGCCCCGCGCGAGTGCGTTTCGGGAACTCGGGGTCACCTGGTGGCTAGGGTTTGGGGGGATTTGACCCGGGGAAGCGACGGAGGCGGCTCCTCAGATATTCGGTGCCCCGCTGCCCTGACGTCGCCCCTTCCGGTGTCCCGCCCGCCTCGTGCTCCCCAGGCCGTCCAGCGCCATCCCAGATCCGGGCGTCGGGCGTCCTGTGCGCTCCAGCCGAGCTTTGCCCCGAACTTGCGTCCCCAGCGCAGATCTTTCCTCTGAGCCCCGATCCGTCGATCTGCGGCTGTAACCCCCCTGGATAGTTCATAAAACCGAACCCGTGGCCGTTGAGTCGGTTCGACTCATAGCGACCCTGGAGGACAGCAGAGCTGCCCCATAGGGTTTCCCAGGAGCTGCCCTTTTGGTCACCAGCTGAGCTCTTAACCACTGCGCCACCAGGGCGCCTGGTATTTCAAGATCAGCAAACACAAAACTGGCCCATTTTCACATCCCCTCATTCCACCCAGGTGTTTCTTGACATTGCTTGGCTTGTAGATTCTTCACGTGGCCGTCTTCCCTCTGTGTGTCCCTCTGTGTTCTCATGAGAACACATCCAGATGGGATTAGGGCCAGCCGTACTCTGATACGACCTGATGTTAACTGATAACATCTCCAAATAAGGTCATGTTCGCAGGTACCAGGGGTTAAGGCTTAACA
Source organism: Elephas maximus indicus (assembly GCF_024166365.1). Classification (NCBI taxonomy): domain Eukaryota; kingdom Metazoa; phylum Chordata; class Mammalia; order Proboscidea; family Elephantidae; genus Elephas; species Elephas maximus. Next base: position 80,918,957 of record NC_064840.1, read on the forward strand.
TCTTTGCGGGGACACAATTCAATCCATAACAACTCCTTTGACGATATGATGAAATCGTTTTTAATTAGAATATTTTATTGTGTTTTCACTGGAAGTTTACACGGCAAAGAGGTTCCTATTTAATTTCTACACAATTTGTTCAGTAACATCGGTTACATTTTTCAGTTTCTCAGCATTCTAATTATGTCCACTCTGGTTGTTCCATTTCTAGTAATCTAGTTTCTCTGCCACCTTGGCTTCTTATATTTGCTTTTGAGTAAATACTGACCATTTGTCTCAGGCAGAAGATTTTTAAAGGAGTACAGTACTCACGGATATTATTTGTCTTATAACTTATCACCCAGTCTGTTACTTAGCTAAAAGATCTGATGAAATCTTTAAAACCTCTTACCAGAAAAAAGGTTTACACACACACACACACACACGATACATGCCATCTGTTGTATGTCACTGATGACCTGAAACTCATCATGTATGTGGACCCAACTAAACAACTACTGGTAAATACCATTTTGCAAGTGCTCTTTTCCCCTTTTAAGGTTGCAAGCATTTTCCTATGCCGTTACCGTATTATAACGCACACCTTCTACATAGAAGGTATGCACTGTTTGCGTAAAATATGGTGAACATTCTTTTGAAACACAACTTTTCGTGGCTGTATAATTACTCAACCAATCTGTTGCTCACTTTTAGGTTAACATCCATATACTGGATCTTTGTGTGTTTTGCGGATTTCCTTAGACTAAATTTCTAAATGCAGAATTACTAGGCCAAAGTGTGTGAATTTAAGGCTTTTGATTCTTACTGTCGACATTTTCCTGTGAAAACTTCTATTAGTTTATACCTCCACCTTCAGTGATCTATTAATTTCCTCTCATTGTCTTGAAACTAGGTGTTACCATCTTAGGCTCAGTGCTATTTTTGCATTCTTAAAGTAGTTCTTTACCACTGCCGTTTTCACATCATTGCTAAACCCACTGTTAAGACTATAACCCAGAAAGACTATAGCGTAGAAATTACTGGCTTAAAGCAGTGGTTCTCAGCCTTTCACATTAGAATCACCGGGCTGTGGGGCCTTCTAAGTGTCCCTGGCAAGGCTCACCCAGACCAGTTAATCAGGATCCCTCGGACTGCAGCTCAGGTGTCAGTGTTGTAAGCTCCTCAAGTGATTTCAATACAGAATGAAGGTTGAGAACTGTCATTTAGAATTTAGAGTTTTTTCATGTTTTCTCCATAAAATAAGGAATTAATTTATAAAGTCATTTGAAGAGTCAAGCTTAATTAATGCTGTAACATAAATGTAATTAGATTGTCATTTACATGGGGGTGAGTTGCTTTGTTTCACGGTGGAATGTTGGTTTTATTTGTCTTAGGTCAGTTCAGAGACTATGGATATACTCTTCAGAATAAGAGGAGGCCTTGATCTAGCTTTTCAGCTAGCTACTGCTGATGGTAGGTCTGCCAGAAAACTCTTCTTTTTGATTAGAAGTTGATAGTGAAATATATTGAGATTATCTCCATTTCACAATGAAACTAAGTCAGAGAGAGATTAAATAAATTAAGATCATATAGTTCATAAGTGGTATAAGTGGAATTTTAACTTAGAAACTGTGTCTAGCAGCACCACTAGCCCACAGGTTACCTCTGTACAAATTGGGAAAAGTCTGCCTTCCTTAAAAAAAACTTACAGCCTCTCCCAGAAAACTGTCCAATAAATATATTCATAATGAGCACAGTATAAACAACGCAGCCAGACCCTGTACACTGACTTCCAGCTGTACGTGACAACCCTGAGTCTTCAGAGCCCACTCTCTTAAATGTTATATTACAGTGAGGAGGAGCCCTGGTGGCACAGTGGTTACAGTACTCGGCTGCTAACCAAAAGGTTGGTGGTTCAAACCCACCAGCCGCACCTCTGGAGAAAGTCATGGCAATCTGCTTCTCTAAAGATTTACAGCCTCGGGAATCCTATGGGGCAGTTTCACTCTGTCCTGTAGGATTGCTGTGAGTCCAAATCAACTCAACAGCAGTGGAGTTTTGGGTTTTTTTGGTATTACAATGAGTACCATAACTTTGAACCCTGGTGGTACATGGGTTAAGCATTCGGCTGCTAACCAAAAGGTCAGTAGTTCAAATCCACCAGCCACTGTGGGGCAGTTCTACCCTGGCCTATAGGGTCTTTATGAGTCAGAACTGATTCAATGGCAATGTTTTTTTTTTTTTTTTAAATCTTATCAGCATAGTGTACTTGTTTCCTATGGGTCACTTGTATGGAAAAAGCCTTACGTTTCACAATTTGAGATAAATTGAAAGTATACTTTACTATGAACCTATTCCAGGTATAAATGAGTCATCAGTCAATAGACGGAATTGACTACAGAATTTCAAACGTGACCAAGGTCTGAATGAAGTTTTCACCTAGATATTAATGTATTTGAACCTGTCCTCTGTCTTGATTGTATTCTTTCTCCTAAATCAAACTTTCAGCACTCAATGAACGGAATGTTAATGAGAAAATATAAAGAAAGAAGATTTTTATTTTGAAGATTTCACAGTTTTTTAAGATAACTTTACCTCACAGCCCTTCAGGGATAAACAGAAGCTAATCCAAGTACGGAGCCCTTGTGGTGCTGTGGTTAAGCTGCTAACCAAAAGTTGGCAGTTTGAATTTATGAGCTGCTCTTTGGAAACCCTGTGGGGCAGTTCTACTGCTCTATAGGGTTACTGCAAGTTGGAATCGACTCGGTGGCAATGTGTTAATCCAGGTGTCATGCTTGTCTTTTGTAATGCAACTAAAAATTATTAAATTCTGCTTTCTGAAATGTATCAAGATGTTTTAAAATCTGATTTGTCAATAATAATCTTTCTCTGCCACAATCCCATGGCCCCAAGGGATTTATTTATTAAGATGTCAAGGTGATAGTTAATATTTTAACTAATAGGATTAAATAAGTTTAATCCTATTTGAATACAATCTTGTTCTTCTCTGAATATATTTTGGGATATAATTTTGATTTTGGAATAATGAAAATGTTTTACATATTGAAAAAAATTCTATTAAATTAAAAAGCCCTGAAAATGAAACCAAACTAAAGCAAACATCCTTTATCAGGTTGATGACATAGCCACACAGACAGAAAAACTACTGTGACTTTAGAATATATTTTGATTGCACAGTTTGGTTAGATCTATTCCAAGGAAAAAAAGAACTACAAAGAAATTCACATTTCACTCAGTAGTTTTATTGCGAGACGTTAACAGATATTTTTAAAGTATTCGGAGTCCTTGCAAAATACTGGTGGGAATGTAAAATGGGGCAGCTGCTTTGGAGGACAGTTTGGCGGTCCCTCAAAGAGTTAAACAGTTATCTTATGACCCAGCAATTCTCCTCTTAGGCATATACCCAAGAAAACTGAAAACATACCCGCTCAGGAACTGTACACAAATGTTTACGGCAGCGTTACTCACAACAGTCAAGAAGTGGAAACAACCCACACGTGCGTCCGCCGATGAGGGGACACAGGATGCGGTATAGCCATACCACGGAATACTATGCAGCCATAAAAAGGAAGGAAGTGTTGATTCGTGCTGCACATGAACAAACCTTGAACACGTGCCGAGTGGAAGAAGCTAGGCACGAAAGGTCATGTCCTGTAGATGGTTTATGTGAAATGTCCGAACGGGCAGATCCGTGCAGACACGAGCCGGTCCGTGGTCACCAGGGGCTGGAGGGACGGGGCCGGACGGTGCTCGCTAGTGGGCGTGTGGTTTCTCCGGAGGATGAAGGAAACGTTCAGGAATCAGGGACTGGTGATGGCTGTGCAATCTTGTGAATATCCTGAGAACCACTGAATTGTACACTTTAAAAGTGTGAATTTCATGGTCTCTGAATTTCAGTTTTTTTTAAAAGACAGAAAGGCAAAAAGAATTTGTTAAGTATTGAATCTGGGGATTGGATATTTAGAAGTTAATGTTACTTTTTCTACTTTGCGTGTGTTAAAAACTTTCATGTCGAAGAGTTTAAAATTTTTCTCATCAACTTCTATTTGTGTCCTTTTAATTTAGAAATTTTTATTAAGAAAGCACTAAAACATGTGTTGAGGGACCTGTCAAGCAAGCTGTCTTCAAATGCACTTGTGTTCCGAATCTGCCACAGTTCAGTATACGTATGGCCCAACAGTGACGTGAACACCGTTCCCGGAGAACTCACTGATGGTTCTGCTTGTGAGAACATAATGCGCTTTATTCAGTGAGTATGTTTCAAGATTATTAGGAATGTTTTCAAAACATCACTTCACATTGTAAACTTTTTTGTATATTAAAAATTTAGATTTGAGCAGGAAGAAGATACAAAACGAAAGTTCATGAGAAAGAAAGACAAAAAGTTACCAGACATGGTAAGCCAACTGCCTATGTTCTCAACGGATAAAAATTTTAAATCCTTGAATTTGGAGCTGAGTGAGTTCTTAGACATTATTTAATCTAACCCTCTTGTTTTTACTGATCAAAAAACTGTGGTCCAGAAAGATTAAATGATTTGCCAAAGGTTATATATCTGTTCTATGTATTTGAACTTTTGTCTGATTATAATACATATCTTCAAAGATTTTTTGGAAGCTTTCTCTGCTCTCACAAAATAAAACTTTTTTTTTTAACAATTTAGTTAGTGTATTTATTTAGAAATAAAATCATTCTGAAATGTAACAAAGTAATACATTGTGTTTTATAAGATAATGATTTTTTCTTCACACTCTTCTTGGTTCTATTGCTTTTTGAACCAGTGTTACTGAGTACCTTCCCTGTGCCAAGAACTCTGGCAGATGCTGGAGATGCTGCCTCGAGGCAGGAAGTTGTATGCGGTTATTATGATTATACTGTTTTGTCCAGGTTGGTGGAGAGAATGGGTGGAGATGAGGTTGGAGAGGTGGGCAGAGGCCATTTCGTGAAAGAAAGGCCAAAACTAAAACAGCAGCAATGAAAACAGAGGCAGTGGATCCAAGAGATGTTAAGGGGATCCACCAGTTAGATATGAGGTGACATTTTCTTGCCTGAGCCAAGACAGAAGGCTGGGGAGACGGGAGATCACTTTGGGACATGTTATATTTGAGACACCAGTGAGACGACCAGATGAGTTTTCAATTTGTAAGTGTGGAATATATGAAAATACTCTGGGCTGGCAATAATGATATGAAAATTATAGCAGTTGAAGCTTGACATTTTTGGAAGATAGGACAGTTATTTTGTAGAATGTCCCTCAATTTGGGTTTCTTTTATGTTCCCCCATGATTAGATTCAGGCCAGGCATTGTTGTCAAGAATACCACAGAAGTAAGTTGTCTCCTCAGCGCAACATACCAAGAGGCAAACGCTGTCAGTTTGTCCCTTTGATTGGCAATATTAACTTTAATCATGTAGTTAAGGTGCTGTCCACCAGGTTTTTTTTTTTTTTAACAATAAAGGTACTATTTTTTCCCTTATAATAAATACCTTGTGGGAACATACTTTGAGACTATGTATATATTTTACTCCTTATCCAGTTTTTATCTGCTAGTTTTAGCATCCCTTGATAATTTTTGCTGGAATCCAGTACACCTACTCCTCACTTATCAGTTATCTAATTATCCAACATTTCATTTACGACAATGGTAAAAAAATCTACTGTCTGACTATTTTGTGCATTAATGACTTACATCTGGTGGTAACAAATGCCATCGTGCAAGGCAAGAGTAACTGGCTGTGATGGTTAGGGCTGTGTATCACCGTGGCTGGGCCATGACTCTCCGTGGTTTGGCAGTTATGTAATGACACTGTCATCTCCGTTTTGTAATCTGGTGTGGTCATCCTCCGTTTTCACACAATGCCGATTTCCGCATAACAACCTGGTCTTTGGAACCTAGCCATGTCAAAAGATGATTCTGAAGCAGAGAAAATTTTAAGATTTGCACTTTTAACAATTTACTATAATATAGATTTTATATTGCCCTTAAAAGTTCTTTTATATTTAATGTACAGTGCACTACAAAATGACTATTACTGTTTCTCTGTAAAGCATCAGATAGTAAATATAGATCTTATGCTGGAAACGTCAACCCCCCTGAGCGCTGTAACCCCCATCATTGAAAGAGAAAGCGGCGGACACCACTACATCAGTATGACTTTACCAGTTGATGCAGTTTTATCTGCTGCTCCAGAAGAAACCTGGGGAAGGTAAGTGTTTTGCAGTACTCCCGCCACACTTAAACGAGGACCCTTCCCCAAAGTAATCACAGAGACGTGTCTGAGGCCGTTGCTGCCATAGTTTTTACTATGATTAACTTGTTGTTAGTTATTAAACTAAGAACCGTCTAGTAAGTAAATGTTCATTTAGAGGAAGTAGGGTAGGGCTGGGGTAGGGTAGCATGCTAAAACCTCTAGGGTTTTCCCTTTATCCACAGAGAGCAAATACACAGCTTATTCTACTCTGCGTAACTCAGACTTAACAAACTGGTCCGATCAGACTCTTTTTTTTTTTTGCTATATTAGGGATCTATATTACCTGTACACTTCCACTGACCGCAGCTACTATAACTTCTGTAATGTGCCTGTGTATTTTCCCCTCACAGAGTTCGTACACGTCTAGTTGATGCAATCCACAGTCAACTGACTGATATGGAAAAATGCATTTTGAAATATATGAAAGGAACATCTATTGTGGTACCTGAACCACTGCACTTTTTACTGCCAGGGGAGAAAAGTCTCACAACAATTTCATATCCGTCAGGAATTCCAGATGGTCAGCTGCAAGCCTACAGAAAGGTAAAACCAGTTTGTTTATTCTTAGAAAGGACAGTGACCATGATTCATTTTGTCTTTATATACTTCTAACAGATAGAGATTATTTTGTGAGTCATATAAAAAGTATGGAAGCAGACTGTTAGTTTTACATATTAAACCAAAAAAACCAAACCTGTTGCTGTCAAGTCGAGTCCGACTTACAGCGATCCTATAGGACAGAGTAGAACTGCCCCATAGAGTCTCCAAGGAGTGCCTGGTGGATTTGAACTGCCGACCTTTAGGTTAGTAGCCGTAGCACTTAACCACTATGCCCCAAGGTTTTTAGTTTCTCTTCTCATGGAATTTGTGTCATTAATTTTAAAAATATTATGCTAAACCCACGTTAAATTTTAATCCCACATACCTAATGTTGTTCCTATGTTTTATGAAATTCTACATTTTCCTATAAGTAGTAGTATATAAATAGGAAGCTTGCATGCCTAGAGCAGCTGATGAGTGTCAAAACCTTATAGGGCAGAGTAGAGGTGTGCCCTGTAGGGTCTCTGTGAGTTGGAACTGACTTCACAGTAAAAGGTCTTTTTTTCCCCCTTTTTTTTACTTCCAGACTTGTAAAAGAGACAAGGTTACAGTTAGGAAAGGAAGATTAGCATTTATAATAATTCTAATTAGAATTTCTGGGTTTTATTGGAGGAATTTTGAAGAAAGTACGTTCAGCATTCAAAGAAATGAAGAAATTTATTGGATAAATGACTAGTTTGGGGGTACATCTTTTTGATACGTGTCCTTGCCTGGCATCCATCACATTATACAATGAGGCATCTCTAATCTCTTTCCCCTAAGAAGAGGTGGAATACTGTATTTTTACACAAATAACGCGTACCTTCTACATTGGTTTGCCAGCCACTCCCTCCCCCTGCGAGGTATTTTTGTAAGCCTCGCTGTGCCAGTTTTTCACATGTTGCTGAAAAAAAAAAAAAAAAAGCATAGCACATTTACAAAAATACCTCGTGGTGGGGGGAGAGCTGATGGCAAGAGCAGAAGGTACGTGTTTTGCATAAAGACACGGCACCCGATCCTCCGCCTCTTTGTGAGAGCTACCTGAGTTGACTTGCAGAGGCAACGGCTGCGTGAGTTGACGAGCCTGTCCAAGCCACCAGACTACACGGGAGTACGTAACAAAGAAACTGTCAAACTTTTAAAAGTAACATGTTTTTGTACAATTGGGAAGATACCACATTTTAAACGTGTATTTTTATCTTCATGCCACAGTGGTTGGTTTTCTACAACTTTTACTTTGTGATTTAATCACTATCCCTTAGGTTTGTAAAGCACTCTAAATATGATTTTTCAAAAAACTTTGATATATCATTACTTGTAATTTACTCATCTACAAGGCTATTTCAAAATCAGTCTTTAGTCTCAATGTATTTTGATAGACTCTTAGAATAATTTTAAATTATCCCAGTTCTCTCTAACAAATAAATTATTTTCATTTTCCTGTGTTCCCTTCTAGTTTCCATTCTATATATGATAAGCAAAAATAAATCTTGTTTGGTTTTAGTTTAAATCTCAGCCTGTTTGAGTTTAGTGAATTAAATCATAAATGTGTCTGAAAACTCATAACCAATATATAGTTAATTTTCTGTTTCCTGTTTTCTTTGAGTTTATTCATTACTAGGAATCTAAAACACTAACTTTTTCTCATTTCCTGTTGATTGATTTCTTTTTAGGAGCTACATGAGCTCTTCAATCTGCCTCATGACAGACCTTACTTCAGAAGGTGTAACGCTTATCACTTCCCAGATGAACCATACAAAGATGGTTACATTAGAAATCCACACACTTTTCTTAATCCACCTAACATAGAGGCTGGAATGGTGAGTTTAATGAGTGACTTATGGGAGTTACTTGATCATTAATGCCACTAATTGTTTTTGTTGGTACCCAGTGAAGTTTCAGGATTGATTCATAACGTATGTCATCCCTAAAACATAAGTGTGGATTGGTGGAGGATGAGGGCAGGGTTACTTTGAGGATACATGTCGGCCAGTAAGAAAGAAAGAAGATCTCAAAGGCATCCAAGAACAAGAACAGTAGTGTAGCTCGGCCTCATAGAGGCCAAGAGAAGCAGCCCTTGGTCTGGCAGCTGCCTCTGTCTCCCTCCAGGACATGGAGTCCTAGGTGACATTTCTGCTTTTTTTCTATATGAATGCTTTTGGTGTTCACTGGGCTGTTCCTTCCCTTTAATGGGCTGTTCTCAGCCTCATGCCTCATTTTTCCTCATTCTTTCAGCTTGTAGGAAACCCCGGTGGCATAGTGGTTAACTACTATGGCTGGTAACCAAAAGGTCAGCAATTCGGATCCACCAGACACTCCTTGGAAACTCTATGGGGCAGTTCCACTCTGTCCTGTAGGGTCGCTATGAATTGGAATTGACTCGACGGCAGTGGGTTTTCAGTTTTCAGCTTGTATATAACTTTCCAACTCTTCGTCATACCTGCTCATTGCATATATCATTTCAACATCATTTCCTGCTCCTCACTGCCTGGTTACTCTGTACTTCTCAATTAAGATTCCCAAGAGAGAAAACTTGATTGGCCTCCTTCTCGTGGCATCCCTTGGTGGTGGCCCTCTCCTCGTGGCAGGCATCCCTTGGTGGTGGCCATCCCCTAGCGGCAGCCCTTGGTGGCAGCCACCACCTCGCAGCAGCCCTATGGTGGTGGCCGTCTCCTCATGGCTCCCTGCCCCCGCAGTCCCACTGACTTCCCTCACCGTCATATCTCCCTCTGCCTCTTACAGGGATACTTGCGATGGCATTTAGGGCTGACCTTGATAATCCAAGATAACCTCCCCCACTTTATACATTAACTTCATCGCATCTGCAAATGAGGTACCGTTCACAGGTTCCAAGGTTTAAGACGTGGATATCTTTTTGGGACCGTTTTCACCCTACCAGAATGGTCTAGTTGTAAATTTTCTGTCTGTGCTTGAAAAGAACATACATGCTCTAATTGTTGGGTAAAAGTTCTATATTTCTCCATGACTAACTCCTACCTAATTTAAAAAAAAAAAAATGGTAATACTAGTTGGTCAAAAAAAAAAAAAGAGACATGTTTTCTTAGCATTCTACTACAGTGAAGAATTTATGATATTGGCCTTTTTAAGGGTCATCAAGTAACATACCTGGGCCATGAGTAATGGTAGATTTACAGAATTACAGAAGTGTTCTTCACATGTCCCACTGTATGTTGTTGTTGGCTGCTGTTGCATTGGACCCGACGCGTGGTAACCCCCGCACAACAGAACGAGACGCTGCCCGGTTCTGCATCATCCCTATCAGGGGCTGCAATTCTGACCATTTCATTAGCTGATTCTCTGAAGTAGATCACCAGGTCTTTGTCCTGTTGTATAGACCCTGAATTTATTTGTTTGCTCATTCCTTTATTCCCTCCCTCATTCAGCAAACATTTATGCAGTATCACCTCTCTGCTGGGCCCTGCTGTAGAAGCTGAGGCCCAGAAATGAGTAAGAAAGTACAGGCCCTTGTTGAGCTCCTGTACTGTTGTTGGTAGGCAGATATTTAAAAAAATAGTAAGTAATGTGTCAGGTAGTGATAAGTGCTTTGAAAAATGACAAAATAGAACAGGGTAGGGAGCAATGGCAGAGCAGCCCTGGGTGGTGAGGGAGTGAGCATGCCATTTTCAGACTGGATGATCAGGGAAGGCTCTCACATTTGAACAGAGACCTAAGTGAAATAAAGGTGCAAGCCGTAAAATCATGTGGAAAAAGTGTGTGCGAGGCAGAGAGAGCCAACTACAAGGCTCTGAGATCAGACGCCCCCGGCGTATTTGAACCTGAAGCAGAGTAAGCAACGGGGAAGGTGAGGAGTTGAAGTTAGGAGAGGCGGCCAGACGACAGGTCTTGCCAGGCAAGGGCTTTGGACCTTTAACAAAAAGCCAAGAAGGTATAATGTTAAACCATAGTGCCGTGAAGGCATTTTTATAAGGAACTAAAGTACAGGGTGAGCACTGAGGACAGTAAGTGTGACTCGGGCTTATCTAGAGTATTTTCACAGATCTTAGTTAATATTTTACTACATTCCTTTATAGATCCATGTGGTCCAGGGCACATACGGTTATCACCACTATATGCAAGATCACACAGATGACAACGGCTGGGGCTGTGCCTACCGGTCTCTGCAGACGATCTGCTCTTGGTTCAAACACCAGGGATACACACAGAGACCCATTCCAACACACAGAGAGATTCAGCAGGTACCAGCTCTCCAGGTTAAATTAGCATCAATCGTGCATCTCATTAGCCCTCAATGTATCATTCATTATTATTACCTCACGGTGCACTTATTTCTGTTTTGATGGAAAAAATATTCTTAAACTGATAATCAGGGAAAATGCCCTAAGTGTAATTTTTAATAGCTGTCTTGCGTATGCATTTTTTTATATTTTTAAATACACAAAGGCTCTGGTTGATGCCGGTGACAAACCAGCGACATTTGTCGGATCGCGGCAGTGGATCGGATCTATTGAGGTACAGCTGGTACTAAGCCAACTGATCAGTGTAACTTCAAAAATACTGTTTGTCAGGTAAGGACACTTTAAGAATTAGATAAAGCACTGCAAAGTGAAATTTGTAACTTTTATTTGAATAATAGAAAATTTATTTTTCCTTCCTGATTGCTTTAAAACCCTAAATTTTTTTTTGTTACTTTTTAGGTATTTTTAGTTTACAGTTAAACTTTGTGATATATACATATGTTGTCTAGGCCTAATTTAGCTAGGAAAAGGAAAATTTGTAATAACTTTGAGTGGAATTATAGTTTTTTTATGCTCAAGCCATTAACATCTTGAGAGGAGGAAAATCAGATGTTGATCTAGACTGACGTTTTTGTTTCGCTCTTGCTCCTTTTCTTCCTAAGATATTAGTAAACCAATAATGTGTGCTGAGAATGTATTTATTTTCTTTTTCTACTATATTTTAATCATAATTCTAATATTAAAATATTAGCAGATACAAATGACATATATTGCTTTCTGTAACTAGCCTGCTCCTTATTTACGAACAGATTTTTAGAATGCATTTTCTGTTATGACAACCTTGGCACCTTCAGTAGTAACGTCCTTACTGCACAAGAACATTGATACTTCTGATCCTACAGCTGGAGTGTGAACGGGCTGTGGAACTCGGTGCTGACAAGTACATGGTAGATTAAGTTGTGAAGCACATGCTGATCCAACATTGAAAGTTCTGGCACACTGGAACATTATGCATTCCTCAGTAGGCAGGAGCCCCTTATTAGCACCATCTGGGACTTTCCTTCCAAAAAAATATCTCCCTTCATCTGTCTTTCCCTTCTCAAGAGTTGAAACTGTTTTAAATCAGTTGCCAAGCAGTGATTCAGACTCATGGAGACCCCATGTGTGTCAGAGTAGAACTGTGCTCCATGAAGTTTTCAGTGACTGATTTTTTTCAAAAAGACATCTTCCGAGGTGCCTCTGGGTGGACTCAAATCTTTCATTTAGCTGCAGAGCGTGGGGGGAAGAAAAATTGGCCTCCAAGCTCATTATTTGACCTTAGTATTGAAAGTAGCTCATCTAATACAGCATGGTTTCCTTCTAGCCAGGGTTCTGAAATGGCTTCTAAAGGACGGGAACTGGCTAATCATTTCCAGAGTGAAGGAACTCCAGTAATGATTGGTAAGGTGTTTTGGACATCTCGGGCTCTTTTGGTAGAGTGGAAAATGTTAAACTTATCATTAATACTAATATTTAAGGTCACACAGAATCAGTCTTTTTTAACATTTTAAAATTAATTTTACCCTATACGTATCTCTGGACATTAAAAAAAAAAATTCCACGGAGATAGGAAGGTACACACAGATTATAATAGCCAGAAGAGGTAAAGGCTGAGGAGAGAAATGGTAACTGTTCAGACATCTCAGGAGCTGAGAGCAGTGTGGAAAAGAGATGTTCACTCACCTGGGCGTCCTTAGTCATGGCTCTGTCACTAACTTGGCTATCTGTGTAACTGGGCAAAGTGCTAACTTCTCTGGGCTTTATTTGTAAAGTAGGATAGGGTTAGCTTAAAGATGCATGATTCTATGAAGGCCAAGACTTATCCCGTGATGGAGAAGGCAAGCTAAGACGAGCGGCTAAGAAACTCTTGTTGTTAGGTGCCATCGAGTCAGTTCCAACTCAGCAGCCCTGCATACAACAGAAACACTGCCTGGCCCTGTTCCATTCTCACAATCCTTGTTATGCTTGAGCCCATTGTTGCAGTCACTGTGTTAATCCATCTCCTTGAGGGTCTTCCTCTTTTTCACTGACCCTCTACTCTACCAAGCATGATGTCCTTCTCCAGGGACTGGTCCCTCCTGGTAACATGTCCATTCTTTGTTCTAAGCAGCTTTCTGACTGTACTTCTTCCGAGACAGATTTGTTCACTCTTCTGGCAGTCCATGGTATATTCAGTATTCCTTCCCTACACCATTATTCAAATGCATCAATTCTTCTTTGGTCTTCCTTTATTCATTGTCCAGCTTTCCCGTCCATATGAGGTAACTGAAAACACCATGGCTTGGGTTAGGTGCACCTTAGTCTTTAAAGTGACATCTTTGCTTTTTAACACCTTAAAGAGATCTTTTGAAGCAGTTTTGCCCAATGCAATGCATCCTTTAAATTTCTTGGCTGCTGTTTCCATGAGGATTGATTGTGGATTCAAGTAAAACGAAATCTGTTACAACTTCAGTCTTTTCTCCATTTATCATGATGTTGCTTAGTGGTCCAGGTGTGAGGATTTTTGCTGGAAGTGCCCACTCATCTATGCCAAGAAATTTATAAGACAGCTACCTGGCCAACCAACCACATTTGTGCCCATTCCAAAGAAAGGTGATCCAACAGAACGTGGAAATTATTAAACAATATCATTAATATCACACACAAGTAAAATTTTGCTAAGATCACTCAAAAGTGGTTGCAACCATACATCGTCAGGGACCTGCCAGATATTCAAGCTGGGTGCAGAAGAGGATGTGGAATGAGGGATATCACTGCTGATGTCAGATGGATCCTGGCTGAAAGCAGAGAATACCAGACAGATGTGTTTACCTGTGTTTTACTGACTATGCAAAGGCATTCAACTGTGTAGATCATAATAAATTATGGGTAACACTACAAAGAATGGGAATCCAGAACACTGAATTGTGCTCATGAGGAACCTGTACACAGACCAAGAGGCAGCCATTTGAACTGATCAAGGGCATACTGCATGGTTTAAAGTCAGGAAGGGTATGTGTCAGGGTTGTATCCTTTTTCACCATACTTACTCAGTGTGTATGCTGAGCAAATAATCTGAGAAGCTGGACTATACGAAGAAAAATGGGGCATCAGGATTGGAGGAAGACTCATTAACAACCTGCATTATGCAGATGACACAACCTTGCTTGCTGAAAGTGAAGACTTGAAGCACTCATCGATGAAGATCAAAGACCATAGCCTTCAGGATGGATTATACTTCAACATAAAGAAAATAAAAATCCTCCCAATTGGACCATGATAAATGGAGCAAAGATTGAACTTGTAAGAAGCTGACGTATTTCAGCAGAGTATCAGATAAGAACTTAATGAGCAGATGGCTGAGTCCCTGGAGGTACTTAGGGCAGAGGAGCTTACCATCTGCTGAGAGGACAACACAGCGACTGCTGTTGGGAGGCGGCGGCATCTCTGTGGCCTTCTCTAAATCCACTTTATGAATTCCATGAATACGGCGGTGGGCTACAAACCAGTGAGGACAGATACGGCGGGGGGCTACAAACCAGTGAGGACAGATACGGCAGTGGGCTACAAACCAGTGAGGACAGATACGGCAGTGGGCTACAAACCAGTGAGGACAGATACGGCGGGGGGCTACAAACCAGTGGGGACAGATACGGCGGGGGGCTACAAACCAGTGGGGACAGATACGGCGGGGGGCTACAAACCAGTGGGGACAGATACGGCGGGGGGCTACAAACCAGTGGGGACAGATACGGCGGGGGGCTACAAACCAGTGGGGACAGATACGGCAGGGGGGCTACAAACCAGTGGGGACAGATACGGCAGGGGGGCTACAAACCAGTGGGGACAGATACGGCAGGGGGGCTACAAACCAGTGAGGACAGGTGCATCTTCTGTGTTAAAGATGTAATTGTATCTTACCAGAACACTGTGGTCTTTACGCTGTGGGCTGGTCAACTTCAATGCTGCTTTAGGTCACTGGAAAGGCAAAATGATCAATTTTTTAAATTTAATTTGAATAGGAAGTTGAGGTTAGTTTATGACCTCTTACAGCTTGTATTTCCTCCTCTACAGGGGGAGGTGTTCTGGCCCACACAATACTGGGAGTTGCATGGAGTGAGATTACAGGGCAGATTAAGTTTCTGATTCTAGATCCACATTACACAGGCGCTGAGGATCTGCAGGTTATTTTGGAAAAGGTAAGTATCTCTTCACCCACTCAGGGGTCATCTCTTGACTCATTCAGGGATCTCTTCACTCACTGAGCCTTTTTTATAGTGCCTACTATGTGCCAGACATGTCCTACACTAGGCACATTACAAAAGGTCTTTCAGAGGCTCTCAGTCTAGCAGAGGACAGAGGAGGACAGTCCAAAAAGGATTCCCAGGAAAAAAACTTGTCTAAGGTGGGCCTTCTGGCGAGTCTGGTCCAGGAGAGGACCGTGTCCAGAGGTGGGGAATGGAAATGTACCCTGTTCTGGGACCTTCAGATAATTTTACGTGATTGGAGCACGTGAAGAGGTGTGGCTGGAGGGCCAGCCAGTCACTGTGAGCCAGGCAGGGAAGCAGAGGCATTTAGAATTTATCTTAAAGGCAGCAAGAAGCCTTTGTCATTTAATAGAGAGTGATGTAGGTAATAAAGTGCCATCTTTCTGGCTGTTGTGGGGGACTTTGCAGTAGATGAAATTATCTAGATAGAGTTTTTTGAAACAATTAGAGTTAGGCATTGTGCCTGATTACTTACTCAGGGAACCGTTCTTTGCCAGCTATGGAAACCCTGGTGGTGTAGTGGTTAAGAGCTATGGCTGCTAACCGAAAGGTCGACAGTTCAGATCCAGCAGGTGCTCCCTGGAAACTCTATGGGGCAGTTCTACTCTGTCCTATAGGGTCACTATGAGTCGGAATCAGCAGCAACGGGTTTGGTTTTTTGTTTCTGTCAGTTCTATCTTTAGCGCTTTGGAAATGCAACCCACCCCCCCCCCCACCCCGGTCACGAACCAAGGCCTGGCCTTCAGTGGAACTATTGACTCTAAAGTACTATAGGAACTTAGGGGGCCATAAAGCGGGTTTCTGCTTCTGCCTGACCTCTCTACCTACTTGTGGAACTTTCCCCAGTTCCCAGGCCAGTCACCTCAAAGGAAGGAAGCATGGCTCCCTATCTGCTCCTTCTGGTTTCAGGACTAGCACTCTCCCTACCCGCTTTTTAAAAATGTTGGATCTGGTTACCTGGAGGTGGCCTACATGTGTGGAAAGATCAAAATAAAAATATAATGGTGGTAGTATAGCCTTTTATATTTGTTAAGAAAAAATATTTAGGTCATTAAATTTATTAGAAAGTTTTGTCAAAAAAAAAAAATAGATAACAGAAGGTTATTTATGTATAGAAACAAGTCGAAAAGACAATAGATAACCCAAACTCAGTGGTGGTTACTTGGGGAAAGGAGGGAGTAGATTTGGTGAACCTTTTTTTTTTTTTTTACTTTTATCTTGTTTAATTTTTACGTGTGTCTTGCTTTTAAAATCAGAGAAAGAAAAATGAATAAAAAGAGCACCTGTACTTAGCCCTCCCTCTTCCACACTAAAAAAGGAGAGTGAACCCACCTGGTTAGTTTCTTCTATAGAAGGTGTGACTCTAGGTTGCTGCCAGAGTCCCCAGCAGCTTCCGTTAGGTTAGGGTTAGGGTAAGGAACGCAACCACTACGTTCACACACGCAATGGTATTTTAAGACACACGCAATGGTATTTTAAGAGTCTTCAGCTGCCCTCAGAAGTATTTTTCAAACACACATTTCATCTGAGCATGATAAAACGTAACACACACCAGTTTTCAACTGGGTCTTTAATAAACCGGTAACTCTAGAAGAAATTTGGTAAACGTACATATTCATAATGGGATTTTGTGTGAAAGTAATTTTCTGTGCTAGGGGAAAAGGATTAATACTGACTTGAAGAATGGAAAGTAGAACTGGTTATAGCCTGAGGAAATGACAGGGCAGAGTGCAGCTCCTGGGGAAGCTCCTGTTTCTCACTACAACACTTCATCAGGTCTGAGATGCCACTGAATAGTACATACCACACGCTTCTACCAAGAAAGAAAGAGAGACTGACCAATTACATTACCACATGCCATCAGTGCCAGAGTTGTTAAACTGTACACGTCAGAAAAACAGTTTGGGACAACAATTATTATAAGGAAGATTTTCTTTTTTTATGATTTCTATAATTACTACAGAATTAAAAATTTTAAAAACCTATCTGAAATGGACCCAATTCAGTTATTTTTCTCTGCTTAGTTGGAATTCAAATATTTGAATTACCTAATCATTTGGAGTCTGCTTCCAAGATTCTGCTGACAGAACCTCATGTCACACTTAGACCATGTAGTCCTATGACTTTATAAAAGGTTTTTCCTTTCCTTCTCCCAAATTTGTCTCCCAAATCCAGGGCTGGTGTGGATGGAAGGGCCCAGACTTTTGGAACAAGGATGCTTACTATAATTTATGTCTTCCTCAGCGACCACAGATTATTTAAAATATCTTGGACTCAAAGACTATAGTAAAGTTATACTATACATTTGTTAATAAAGAATAAGTTTAATTTCAGATTCTATTCTGGGGGTGATTGATGATTTAAACTATTATGTTTTTCCCCACGGTTCTAAATACTGAACAAAGAATAAATGCTTTTGGCATTTCTTCAATAACTTCAAGACCAAGCATATACAACCAAAATACAGGCATGTACATGCATGTGTCCTTAAAAGTTACGTTCACTTCGAAGACAGTTTTCCTCCTTCATAGGAGTTCAGATGTGTACTGTCAGCCAAAAGACACAGCTTGTAGCTAAGCCGTAGATATCCATGAAGTGAAGGCCCCCTTCAGTCTCTTCACAACTAATATGACATCTGTTTTTAAAAAAACGTATCACACATTGTTGCTGTTTGCCATCAGTTCCGACTCTTGGTGACCCGATGTGTGGAGCGTAGAACTGCTTCACAGGTTTTCAAGGCTGTGACTTTTTAGGAGCAGATTGCCAGGCCTGTCTTCCAAGGTACCTCTTTTTGTTGTTGTTAGATGCCATCAAGTCGGTTCCCACTCATAGCAACCCTGTGCACAACACAACGAAACACTGCCTGGTCCTGAGCCATCCTTATAATCATTGTTACGTTTGAGCTCATTGTTGCAGCCACCGTGTCAATCCACCTCACTGAGGGTCTTCCTCTTTTCCACTGACCCTGTACTCTGCCAAGCGTGATGTCCTTCTCCAGGGACTGATCCCTCCTGATAACATGTCCAAAGTATGTAAGACGCAGTCTCGCCATCCTTGTCTCTAAGGAGCATTCTGGTTGTACTTCTTCTAAGACAGATTTGTTTGTTCTTTTGGCAGTCCATGGTATATTCAATATTCTAGGTGAGTTTAAACCACCAAACTTTGTTAGAAGCCCAGTACTTAACCATTTGCGTCACCCAGGGATTATAGTAAACATTAAGAACTTTTTAAAAAAGCTTTTCTCTCCAATCTTCTACCATGAAGGACAATTTTTGGTCTCTAGAACCTAGTAGTGCTAACTATAACCAGTATCAAAATATCTTAACATGTAAGAGATCCTTGAGAGAGGGAGAGAGCAACAGCTATAAATTACTCACCATTGCTTCCTTTTCCTGTTTGTATTTTTTCTGCTCCCAAAACATCGTCTCTGCCTGAGCGCTGGAACACTTGGTCTCAGAGCCTGCCTACATTTAACTGTTGGAGTAACCTGGTACATTCCAAAAAGCCACATGACCCAGCAAGGTCTTCAGCTGTTTGCTCGTTCTTCCTACAAAAATTAAGACAGATTGAGTCAAATTAAAGCTGATAATTGATTCGTGTTTTTTATATCTTTCTGACAAAGGAGTTTTGAGCTCATACAAACATACAAATGTTAGCTGCAGAATTAAAGAGATAAAGGAAGCACAGAGAAATTTCATTTGGTGTGCACTTTTGTATCCTCAGTGGCTATCAGAGTCCAGCCCAGAATGGCCTTTCCAGTTTTTAATTAGTGCAATAGTACTTGGCGTCCAGTACAGTGAATAACTGCTCAGAGGAAGTCAGTGAGAACTTCTACAGAAGGAATTTTCCTAAACCAGAACTGAAGTGGAATATGGCCGTAACGGATGAACAAGCTACAGCTGACTGAAATCCAGTATTAGGTGATACCCTATTGGCCTGAGTTAACTTTTACGTGAAGCCCATCAACTAGGTAAGCACCATTTTAAAAGGACCTTTAATTAAACCTCAGGAGTCTGATTAGTAAAATACAAGAAGACAAAACTTGAGGACCCTGCTTTTACACTTAACTGGATTTGGGCATCACCAGCTACAAGCAGGCTGAGGCGTTCCAGGCTCCCAGCTTTTGCTGCCCTGTGCAGTGGAGCTTCTCCAAAAATATCCCTAAGGATAAGAGAAAACGGTTCAGTCTCGTCCCAGAACACTTCCTGCAGGAAGACAGTGGATGGAGTCTAAGGCCGGCTATTTGAGGAAGCCAGTTACAAGTGCCTGGAGCCAGAATGAATTTTTTTTAAATCAAACTTCTCTATTTTTGATAAAGTTCCCTTAGTGTGCTATTTAATATAGAGTTTTAATTAAAGCATTGCGTACCCACAACATATATTAAAATTAAAGAAAAAAAGCAAGTTCTACAGAAGTAAAAAAATTAGTCTAAACCTCCCCGGCTTTATTACTCAGCGGGAGCCACGCAGGCGACCCTAACGGGCACTAATGGCTGTCGGCGTTCACGGGCCTTAGGGCCGCTGCCCCGAACCCCGATCCGGTAACGGAGGAGCCTCCTGGCTCCGGAGGCGAACCGCAGGCCCCGGGTGTCCACTCCGAGCACCTGAACGGTGGCTACCCTGAGATGTGAGTGTAGAACAGGCGCCGGACGGCGAGGACGCTGCGTGCGAACCAGAACGTAAACTGCCTCCTCGGTATTCTTTACGCTGGTTACACGCTGGCAGCACGGTCAATGGGGTGGAATTCCCAGCAGGAATCCCACGTTCACCTGCAGTGACCTGGGACCCACAAGGTGAGCCACAAACGGTCAGCGCTGCCGCAGCCGCGTCTCCGGCCGGCGACACAGGTGACCGGGCGTCGGCGTGGCCCGGGGGCGGTGCACGGTAACAATCAGTTACCTGGTTACCTGCGGGCGGAGGTCGGCGCCCGGGCGCGGCTGCGGAGAAGGCGGCCAGCCAGGCCCCCGGCGGCCACGCGGTCAGGCTGCTGGCCGGAGAGCCAGGTGCTTCGGGGCCCACCTGCGGGAACCGGAAGGAGCAGCGCCGCTCTCGCCTCCGGCCGGAAGCGCAGCGTCGGGGCTGAAAACCGCCCACCGCCGACGGGTGGTCGGGCGTCCGGCAGCTAAGCCGCAAAGCGGCGCGGCCCAACCTCACCGCCGGGTCGCAATCGCGCAGCAGCAGCATTTGCCGTCCGGTGCGGAGTCGCAGCGCTCGCTGCAGCCCGGCAGGTAAGCGTGAGAACTGCCGGGAGAGCCGAGACCGAGGGGCCAGCGCGGCGCCCTGCCGCCCCCTCGGCGACCGGACTCCCGGCGCTGTGCTGCCGCGCGCACACAAACACCGGCACGTGCGGCCCGGAACCCGGAGACGCGGGCGGGAGGCCGCCGGTGATTGGCCACGGAGCGGTGTCCGGCCCGCCCCCTGAGCCCAGCACGCGTGCGCGGGAAGGCCGGCGGGGGCCAGGCTCTGCTCTGCCAGCCGATTGGCCGCGGGCCGGTGCCCGCCCCTTGAGCCCGGCACGCGTGTACCGGAAGGCTGGCGGGGGCCAGGCTCTGCTCTGCCAGCCGATTGGCCACGAGGTGGTGCCCGCCCCCAGAGCCCGGCATGCGTGCACCTGAAGGCCTGCGGAGGCCAGGCTCTGCTCCGCCAGCCGATTGGCCACGAGGCGGTGCCCGGCCCGCCCCCTGAGCCCAGCGCGCGTGCGCCCAAAGGCCGGCGGGGGCCGGGCTCTGCTCCGCCAGCCGATTGGCCACGAGTTGGTGCCCGGCCCGCCCCCTGAGCCCAGCGCGCTTGCGCCCAAAGGCCGGCGGGGGCCGGGCTCTGCTCCGCCAGCCGATTGGCCACGAGGCGGTGCCCGGCCCGCCCCCTGAGCCCAGCGCGCCTGTGCCCAAAGGCCGGCGGGGGCCAGGCTCTGCTTCGCCAGCCGATTGGCCAAGAGGCGGTGCCCGGCCCGCCCCCTGAGCCCAGCGCGCTTGCGCCGAAAGGCCGGCGGGGGCCAGGCTCTGCTTCGCCAGCCGATTGGCCAAGAGGCAGTGCCCGGCCCGCCCCCTGAGCCCAGCGGGCTTGCGCCTAAAGGCCGGCGGGGGCCAGGCTCAGCTGCCCCAGCCGATTGGCCAAGAGGCGGTGCCCGGCCCGCCCCCTGAGCCCAGCGCGCTTGCGCCTAAATGCCGGCGGGGGCCAGGCTCAGCCCCCCCAGCCGATTGGCCAAGAGGCGGTGCCCGGCCCGCCCCCTGAGCCCAGCGCGCTTGCGCCCAAAGGCCGGCGGGGGCCAGGCTCTGCTTCGCCAGCCGATTGGCCAAGAGGCGGTGCCAGGCCCGCCCCCTGAGCCCAGCGCGCTTGCGCCCAAAGGCCGGCGGGGGCCAGGCTCTGCTTCGCCAGCCGATTGGCCAAGAGGCGGTGCCAGGCCCGCCCCCTGAGCCCAGCGCGCTTGCGCCCAAAGGCCGGCGGGGGCCAGGCTCTGCTTCGCCAGCCGATTGGCCACGGGGCCACGTTTATAACACCTATCTTTTTTTTTTTTTTTCAATTTCAAAATTAACTTATGGAATAGATCCGTATACTGCTTAACATATGACACTCACTGTTCTAAATAATTTATGAGTATTAACTAATTCAAAAATTCTGAGTCGTAGCGACCCTGTGGGACGGAGCAGAGCTGCCCCATAGGGTTTCCAGGGAGCCGCTGGTGGGTTCACTGATGACCTTTCGGTGAGCGGCCAAACACTTAACCACTGCGCCACCGGGGCCCCCTGCATGAAAAGAGTGGAAAATAAATACACATTTACTTGTTTTAAAGACACATTGGCGTGTTTTAAGGAAAGCGCACAGATATGTATGTGTAACTCTTAGGAGTTTCCACTTTGACTCTTGTCTGACTGACAGTCGCATCAAATCAGGAGACTCCCGCTGATTTACTGTGGAACCTACTTTCATTTAAAGAATATAAAAACAGGAGCTGAATACCTAACATTTTGAAAACAAGCACACATATATGCTTATGTGCATATGTCCAAGTTTTTCCAGCATAGAAAGTTGAAACATTTTCTCGTAATAACTCAAAATTGTCAACATGTGTTCAGTGTCCTGCTCAGATGAATCTTTGTTCCTAAGAGGAGGAAAAAATGCAGATAAAATGTTTTTATAAATCACGTAATAGTTAAAACAAAGTGAATAACAGAGTAATGTTGGGATAAATTCTATTTAAAGCACATGTCTAGTAGTCTACGTTTTTCCAGGCACTTTAAATAACCTGCATAAGGTTTTTTATAAAACCACTAAGAATTTCAAACTTTGGACAGTTTCCAACATCCTGTAATAAATCAATTTAAATTGTGCAATTATTTTATATAAGTGAAATTGAAATATAAATTTTATGTGCTTAATCTTTTGAAAAACTAAGTTACCAAAATACCTATTTTGAGAATTCCTTATATAAAAGTCATTAACCATGAAAATTACCTAGAGCAATGGTGATATTTAGAATTTCATGAAATCTGATAGTTTACCCAATGGATTAGGAAATGGAACATTTTTTTTTAATTATTAAAAAAATTATTTAATCCTTAAAAACCTAGAAATAGCACTACCATACGATCCAGCAATCCCACTGCTCAGAATATATCCTAGAGAAATAAGAGCCTTTACGCAGATAGATACATGCACACCCACATTCATTGCAGCACTGTTTGCAATAACAAAAAGTTGGAAGCAGCCAAGGTGCCCATCAACGGATGAATGGATGAATAAATTATGGTATATTCACACAATGGAATACTACGCATTGATAAAGAACAGTGAGGAATCTGTGAAACATTTCATAACATGAAGGAATCTGGAAGGCATTATGCTGAGTGAAATTCATCAGTTGCAAAAGGACAAATATTGTGTAAGACCACTATTATAAGAACTCGAGAAATAGTTTAAATTGAGAAGAAAACATTCTTTTATGGTTATGAAAAGGGGGAGGGAGGGAGGGAGAGGGGTATTCACTAATTAGATAGTAGATAAGAACTACTTTAGGTGAAGGGAAAGGCACCACACAATACAGGAGAGGTCAGCACAACTGGACCAAACCAAAAGCAAAGAAGTTTCCTGAATAAACTGAATGCTTTGAAGGCCAGCATAGCAGGGGCGGGGTTTTGGGTATCATGGTTTCAGGGGACATCTAAGTCAATTGGCATAATAAAATCTATTAAGAAAACATTCTGCATCCCACTTTGGAGAGTGGCGTCTGGGGTCTTAAATGCTAGCAAGCAGTCATCAGATGCATCAATTGGTCTCAGCCCACCTGAATCAAAGGAGAATGAAGAACACCAAGGACACAAGGTAATTATGAGCCCAAGAGACAGAAAGGGCCACATAAACCAGCGACTACATCATCCTGAGACCAGAAGAACTAGGTGGTGCCCGGCCACAACCGATGACTGTCCTGACAGGGAACACAACAGAGAACCCCTGAGGGAGCAGGAGATCAGTGGGATGCAGACCCCAAATTCTCATAAAAAGACCAGACTTAATGGTCTGACTGTACTAGAAGGACCCCAGTGGTCATGGCCCACAGACCTTCTGTTAGCCCAAGACAGGAACCATTCCCCAAGCCAACTCTTCAGACAGGGATTGGACTGGACAATGGGCTAGAAAATGACACCGGTGAAGAATGAGCTTCTTGGATCAAGTAGACCATTTCCTATCTGAAGGGGAGATAAGAGGGCAGAGGGGGTCAGAAGTCAGCAGAATGGACACGAAAAGAGAGAGTGGAGGGAAGAAGCGGGCTGTCTCATTAGGGGGAGAACAATTAGGGGTATATAGCAAGGTGTATATAAATTTTTGTATGAAAGACTGACTTGTAAACTTAAAGCACAATAAAAATTTTTAAGGAATAAATTAAATTTTAATTTTTTTAAATTATTATAAAAGTAATGTATTGTGAGGGGCAACACTGCATAAAGACAAAGATCGTCTATGTTAGAGACACAGAGAATTAGATTCAAATCTTAGTCCCACAACTAACTGCAGCAGAATTCTAGGCAAGCAACTTTTAAAAAGGGGGTTTAAAAAGCTGTTTTACAAAGTTGTGAGAATTAAAGAAGATAGTGCAGTGCATAACGGTAGGCAGTTAACAAATGATTTTTTTTTTTTTTTTTTTGTAATAGGAGAAATACTTGGAAAAATGTTTTTATGCTTTTTTCTGTTTATGTAATCCCTCGGTCAGCCCAGGTATCTGTTCCCTCATTTTTCTCAAGGGTGGATTAGAACTGTTATAGCAAAAAATGGGAAAAGAAAGAAAAAGCTATTTAATTTCTGATATTCAAATAAAATGTTTTGAGAGAGAAAAACTTCATTCATGACAGAGCTGGCACTGCACCTCAGTGGGGAATTAATGGTTTTTTTTTCAATAAATGATGGGGAGACATTTGGTTATTGTCTTAGGCTGGGTTCTCTAGAGAAGCAAAACCAGAGAAGCGTATATATATATAAGAGAGATTTATCTCACGGAAATGGCTCACACAGCTGTAGAGGCCGGCAAGTTCCATGTCCATGGGTTAGGCATCAGGCTGGAGGCTTCTCTTGATTCACATAGTTGTAGGGGCTGATGAACCCAAGATCAGCAGGTCAGACAGCAGGCCATTGGCTCATGGGTTACAGAGGCTGATGAATCCAAGATTGGCAGGTAGGATGGCAAGCTGCTGGTTCATAGGCTTCGGACGTTGATGAATCCCAAGATCAGCAGGCAATATGGCAGGCCATTGGCTCAAGTCCCAAGAACTGGAGGTCAGCTGATGATGAGCCAGATGCAGGATCCAGAGCAAATGAGTGAGCTTTGCCAGAACATCCATATATATTGGATGCAAGCCACGCCCCCAAGGAAACTCCCTTTTCAACCTATTGGCTGACATCAGATCACAAAATGGTGGATGATTACATCAGATCACAAAAGGGAGAGTGATTACATCCTGTCACAAAATGGAGGATGACTATATAATTACAAGACTGCCAAACCACTGAGAATCATGGCCCAGCCAGTTGACACACAACCATCACAGTTATGTATATACAAAAAGAAGTTAGGCTGCTAACTCATACAAATGCAACAGAAAAACTACATGAGAAAGGCAAAACTAAAAATTTTATAAGACAATATAAAAAGAGTATTTCTAGGATCTTGAGGTATCAAAGAATTTCTTAAACAGGACACAAAATGTAAACCATAAAGGAAAAAAATGATAAATTACATTTGAACACCATAAAGAGGAAAAACAACCCACAAGCTGGGGAGGGATATTTAGAACTCAGTTAACACTCATAAATAAAGACCTGAACTCAGGATATACAGAGAACAACAAATCAACAAGACAAACAGCCCAAAGGTTAAAAGATTCGAATAGACACTTAAGAGAAAACGTGGATAGCCAGGAATCATAAAGGCGCCATGGTGGCACATCGGTTAAGCTCCAGGCTGCTAACTGAAAGGTTGGTGGTTTGAGCCCCTGCAGCAGCAGCTCCTCGGGTGAAAGATCTGGCAATCTGCCCCCATAAAGGTTATAGCCTAGAAAACCCTATGGGGCAGTTCTACTCTGCAAATCATGGGGTCACTGTGAGGCTGAATCAACTTAATGGCACCTAACAACAACAGGAAATATGAAAAAGAAGCCGTGGGCAGTGTGGGAGGGAATGGGGGAAGTAGGGGGAAAGATGGAGTCAGGCAGGGATATATATTAGCCACAGTCTGTCTCCAAGAAGAATGGAGCAACGTGTCTCAGTGAGAACTCATGTTTGGCTGGGGACAGTGCTCCAGAAGGAGCAGCTATGAATTGTTTTCAGTCAACATTCAAAGTAGCTGGGGATGGGGGCACTAACCTGTAAAGAGGATCTAGGAAGGTACCAACAACACCCACCATACCTGCCCTTTAAATCATCAATTTTGTTAAGATTATCACCAATTAATGTCTACAATACCTAATATACAATTTCCTAAATCTACAGTGTTACACAAATAGTTGTCAAGTTTCGAACAATATTATATCTAGTCTCAAGATTTGGCAGAAAAAAAAAAATGACTCTTTTTTCAATCTTCTCTTAGTTCTTACATTCTCAAATTAAAAAGTACTAGCTAGAATATTACAAGAATAGATCTGATGCATTGAACACTAATGATCGAAGACCAGACGAGTTTTGGAATGACATCAAGGACATTATATATGAAGGAAGCAAAATGTCATTAAAAAACAGGAAAGAAAAGACAAAATGGGTGTCTGAAAAGACTGAAACTTGCTCTTGAACACAGAGTAGCTTAAAGGAATAGAAGAAATAATGAAGTAAATTTGCTGGGTGGCTCTAGAAGACAAAGGAAAGTACGATAATGAAATGTGCAAAGACCTGGAGTTAGAAAGTGTGAAGGAACGAAAACACTCAGCATTCCTCAGACTGAAAGAACTGAAGAAAAAAATCAAACCTTCAATTGCAATATTGAAGTATTCTATAGCCAAAATATTGAACGACACAGGAAGCATCAAAAGAAGACGGAAGGAATAGTCACTGAACCAAAAAGAATTGGTTGACATTCAACTCTTTCAGGAGGTAGCGTATGATCAAGAACTGATGGTACTGAAGGAAGAAGTTCAAGCCATACTGAAGGCATTGGTGAAAAATAAGACCCCAGGATTTGACAGAATACCAATTGAGATATTTCAACAAATGAATGCAAAGTTGAAAGCACTCCTTGGAAGCGCTCTGTTGTCTATGCCAAGAAATTTGAAAGATGAAGCTACCTAGCCAACTGACTGGAAGACATCTATATTTGTAACCATTCCAAAGAAAGGTGATCTGACAGAATGCAGAAATTATCACATAATATCGCTAATATCACACACAAGTAAAATTTTGCCGAAGATAATTCAAAAACAATTACAGCAGTGCATTGCAGGGAGCTGCCAGAAAATTCAAGCCAGATTTAGAAGAGGACGTGGAACAAGAGATATCATTGCTGATGTCAGGTGGATCTTGGCTGAAAGCAATAAAAACCAGAAAGATGTTTACCTGTGTTTTATTGACTACGCAAAGTCATTCGACTGTGTGGCTCATAACTAATTATGGTTAACATTGTGAAGAGTGAGAATTCCAGAACAATTAATTGTGCTTATGTGGAACCTGTGCATAGACCAAGAGGCAGTCACTTGAACAGAACAAGGAGGTATTTTGGTTTAAAGTCAGAGAAGGTGTGCGTCAGGGGTGTATTCTTTCACCATACTTACTCAATCTGTATGCTGAGCAAATAATCTGAGAAGCAGGACCATATGAAGAATAGGCCATCAGGATTAGAGAAAGACTCATTAAGATCCTGTGATATGCAGATGATACAACCTTGCTTGCTGAAAGTGAAGAGGACTAGAAGTACTTACTGATGAAGATCAAAGACCACAGCCTTCAGGATGGATTACACCTCAACATAAAGAAAACAAAAGTCCTCACTACTGGACCAGTAAGCAACATCATGATAAACAGAGAAAAGATTGAAGTTGCCAAGGTTTTCATTTTACATGGATCCACAATCAACACCCATGGAAGCAGCAGCCAAGAAATCAAACGACGTATTGGAGAAATCTGCTGCAAAAGACCTCTTTAAAGTGTTAAAAAGCCAAGATGTCATTTTGAGGACTAAGGAGCCCCTGACCCAAGCCATGGTATTTTCAATCGCCTCATACACACGCGAAAGCTGGACAATACATAAGAAAGACAGAAGAAGAATCGATGCATTTGAATTATGGTTTTGACAAAGAATACTGAATATACCATGGACTGCCAGAAGGACAATCAAATCTGTCTTGGAAGAAGTACAGCCAGAATGCTCCTAAGGAGTGAGGACAGCAGGACTAGATCTCACTTACTTTGGGCATGTTATCAGGAGGGACCAGTCTCTGGAGAAGGACATCGTACTTGATAAAGTAGAAGTTTGGTGAAGAAGAGCAAGACCCTCAGTGAGATGGACTGAATCAATGGCTGCAACAATGGGCTTAAACATAGCAATGATTGTGAGGACGGTGCAGGACCAGGCAGTGTTTTGTTCTGTTGTACAAAGGGTGGCTATGAGTTGGAATCAACTCGACAGCACCTACCAACAACAACAATGCCAACTTAAGATTTCTGGAATCATATAATCAAATAATCTTATATCTCAGAAGGGAGATTTAGAAATCGTCAGTTCAAAAATTACTTATCCAAACTAAAGATGAGGAAAATGACTCTTCAGAAAATTAAATGACTGTTCCAAAATCACAAAAATAGTTCAGTAATTTTTTTTCCTAACTTATCAAATTATCTCCCCTTTTTTTCATTTCATTCTCAATAATGAAGAATTTTACTGACCAAAATAGTATCATGGGATGGTATAAATGTTGCTTTCCAATCACAGGAAGGATCTCTTGAGTTCCTCTCTTGACCACCAATCAGGAACCTTTACTGGAAGCTTCTTACTGATTGGTGAAAGTCAGATGTAACAGTAGAATGCCAAGGAGTCAATGAAAAAGCATAGCAACAACTGAGTTTGCTGTCTGACTACCCTCAGCCTAGGCCAACCTGGACTCCTTCATCCCAAATGAGGTGGCCTCTACATTGTATATGAAGGCTCTGATTTACCATTCAATTGTGACCCATCTTAAAACATGGCAACCAAATGTAGACGGGAAGATAAAACTGAACAATAGAGCTAAAATCAAGTGTATCCCCAGGTAAAATACTTTCATTTGAAATGGCTTGGTCTGATGAGCTTCAGTTACAGGGCAAGAGGAAGGTAGCTATGCACAGGAGTTGCATCTACGGGCAGTGTCACCAAACCCCACTACTGGCCACAGCGTGGAGGGTGACATTACCTAGTGCAGCAGGTGAACTCATAGTCGGGGGGGGGGACTTTCAAACATGTCTCAGCATTAGCCCCATGGAAGATGGCTATAGACTCCCATAGCTATAGAGGGTCCTGGTTTCTAGGAAAGATGATTTGCATCCCAAAGCTGGTAGCTCAGGCCCTGTCCTTAGGCCATGAGGCAAGTACAGTTTCTTTAATCGGTGCCACATTGGAATGCAGTTACCTTCTGCACGTTTCTGGAGGAAGATAGTTCTAACCATGTTATATTTTATTCCCGTTTACAGAATACACGTTGTGGAGACAGGATGAAGCTGACCAGTGAAAAGTTGCCCATGAACCCCGCTTATACGTCTCTCGTAACCCAGTATGCTTTTAAGAACCAAAAATTATTCCAATGGAGAAAGGAAAAGACTGGCACAAATCCTGGTATTTAAACTTCCCCTGGAAAATATTTTCACCAAAAGTTAATTATGTATGCTAGAGCAAACGAGACAAGAAATATGAGTCTTACTGCTTTCAAGGAAGTGGTTAATTTTTCAGTCCTTTCCAGCTTTCCCACAAGAATCTGTGAAATTGCTACTTATTTCTCTGGTGGCCAGTCACCAGTGGCGGGGGGGGGGGGGCAGTCTCACAATTAGATCCTGACCCTGATTGTATTTTCAGCACCTAAGATCCACCTTCTGGAAAAGAGAAGCCAGATGGCACTCCTATTAAAGAGAACAGTGCTGTGCTATACCTTTTTCACATAGACTTTAAAAAAATTAAATTGGAGATGATTAGCTCATTAGAAGGTAGTTCTAATTAAGGATAAAATTAAGAATTTAACTAACTACAGGTAGCTTTGCCCAAAGAAAAGCCTATGCTTAGACTTAAACTTCATTACTTGGGTTCCTGCCTGGCAGTGAACAAAGTTACTTTGAAAACTAATCAACAAACAGTTCTTGATGGTACAAGGCAAGGTGGTAGGTGCTGTGAAGGATGTAAAATATAAGAATTTACCCATATTCTCAGGGAATTTACGTTTTAATCTGAGGAAAGAAAAGTAAGTATGTATGACAAGGAATAGCACAGGATTACGTGAGAAGTGCTGAGTGAGTGACAGCGGACAACACGGGCTCTGGGAAACTAGAGAAGAAGAAAAAACTAGAGAGCTCGCTGTAATTTAATGGAGGAGTTTACTGAGATGGCGTAGGTTAGGCTGGCCTTTGAAGATCAGTAGGAAGAAATTCTGGGTCAAGGAAACAGTATGAGCAAAGACATGGAGACAAGATACACTCAGAAAGACGAAGAGGCACGTGTAGTTGAAGTAAAAACTTCAGGTTGGTGCCAGAGGTCCTCGGACCTTCTGAAGAAAGCACTTCCATAGGTTTACCTGTGTTTGTGGTAGACCTTGAACCTACCTATTCTAATGCTTTTCCCTTTTTTTTTTTTTTTTGTAAATAATTTTTATTGTGCTTTAAGTGAAAGTTTACAAATCAAGTCAGTCTCTCACATATAAACTTATATACACCTTACTACATACTCCCACTTACTTTCCCCCTAATGAGTCAGCCCGCTCCCTCCTTCCAGTCTCTCCTTTCGTGACCATTTTGCCGGTTTCTAACCCTCTCTACCCTCCCATCTCCTCTCCAGACAGGAGATGCCAACAGTCTCAAGTGTCCACCCGATACAAGTAGCTCACTCTTCATCAGCATCTCTCTCCAACCCATTGTCCAGTCCCTTCCATGTCTGATGAGTTGTCTTTGGGAATGGTTCCTGCCCTGGGCCAACAGAAGGTTTGGGGACCATGACCCCCGGGATTCTTCTAGTCTCAGTCAGACCATCAAGTCTGGTCTTTTGATGAGAATTTGGGGTCTGCATCCCACTGTTCTTCTGCTCCCTCAGGGGTTCTCTGTTGTGCTCCCTGTCAGGGCAGTCATCGGTTGTGGCTGGGCACCATCTAGTTCTTCTGGTCTCAGGATGATGTAGTCTCTAGTTCATGTGGCCCTTCCTGTCTCTTGGGCTTATAATTACCTTGTGTCCTTGGTGTTCTTCATTCTCCTTTGATCCAGGTGGGTCGAGACCAATTGATGCATCTTAGATGGCCGCCTGTAGCATTTAAGACCCCCTAATGCTTTTTCCTTGAGCTAAGAAATGAGAACTAGGAAGGAAACTGATATTAACAGAGTCAGATGAGTTCTATGTAATTTATTATTTCAAGAAGGAACATTCACATAGTATGGTTACACATGGAATTACTTTGCCTTTTTTTAATCAGATCGTTACAGCCACGCTGCTTTGGTGGACAAAGCGTTGCAGCTCTTGAATGAAAGAATCAGAAGAGGGGACACTATGGCATATTTCCTACGAGGTCAACTCTATTTTGAAGAGGTGTCATTTCTTTCTTTTCATTTCCTGTAATGCTGTCATTAGATCCTCATTGCTAAATTTTCCTGTAGAGTTCATTACATTATTACACCAGGGAATTTCTGTCAAATTACATCGATTACAGTTGTGGCTTTAAGTGTGATAGGTTGGTACATGCTTAAGGTAATGTCTGACATTTCTTCATAAAAGTTATTCTAATGAATGTCATTTGTTGGAATCACTTTGCTATAAAGTACATTTTCACACTATAAATTAAAAATCTAATTTTTAGATTTTTGTTCAAAATGTTTAACATTATTTGAATAATGTTTTCATATTAATAATAATTGAAGACCCTGGCTCTTACATAGAGCTGAAAGGTGCTTTACATCTTCCCACACAGAGTGAGAAGGGAATTGCCCCTTCATCCATATTATGCTGGGATGTCCCGAGAAACAGATTGAGGAAGAACTATGCAAACTATGATCCTAACTTCAGTAGAAGCCTCAAATCTTCATTGAACTCCAAAGAAAGATGTGAAAAGGGACCAACTGTCCCCAATCCCTCGCCATCCACAGAATATGTGGGCAGCTATTCACCTGTATCCCACTTAGCCTCTAGCTTTTGATGGTTCCTTCATTTGCTCTGGTGATAAGGATTTGTTGAGAACTTGTCCTGTTGTTCTGCTCCCATCCCTGTGAGGGTAAGAGCATACTCTCTCAGCTTTGAGCATGGTTTTAAACATGGCTCCAGAGCTTGTTAACTGTGTATCCCTGGACACAAGTACTTCTTGGTGGCTTGTTTCCTCATTTATAAAAGGGAAATAATATGTGTCTCATAGAAGATTAAATGTATGAGTTGTAAAAATGCCAACACAGCCTGGCATCTAGTAAGTGCCATATAAATGTTTGCTATTATCCTAGACACTGAAAAATATATACATTTTCCAGTGCCTAGCATAATAATATACATATAGTGATGAGGTAATTAGAATGTCCCCATTTCATAAAGCTTACAGTCTAGTAGGCAGAACAAAATAAAATATAAATAAGGAAAAGTACTATGAAAGCAATTAAATGGGTATTGTGATAGGGAATATAATAACTTAAGGGTAGGGTGGACGAGTCTGTTGTTGAAACCAAAACTTGAAGGAGAGGAAATAAGCAATCCAAATACTCAAGGAGAAGAGCGTTCCAGGTAGAGGGAGCAGCAAACACAAGGTTTCAGAGATGAGAACGGGCTCCGTGAGCTCTAGGAATTAAAGGAGGCCAATGTGGTCGTCACAACTGGACCAATGAGCAACATCACGATAAACGGAGAAAAGATTGAAGTTGTCAAGGATTTCATTTTACTTGGATCCACAATCAACACCCATGGCAGCAGTCAAGAAATCAAAAGACGTATTGCATTGGGCAAATCTGCTGCAAAAGACCTCTCTAAACTTAAAAAGCAAAGATGTCACTTAAAGACTAAAGTATGCCTGACCCAAACCATGTTATTTTCAATCACCTCATATGCGTTCAAAAGCTGTACAAGGAATAAGGAAGACCAATCAAGAATTGATGCATTTGAATTATGGTGTTGGTGAAGAATACTGAATATACCACAGACTACTGAAGAACAAACAAATCCGTGCTGCAAGAAGTACAGCCAGAATGCTCCTCGGAAGCAAGGATGGCAAGACTTCGTCTCACATACTTTGGACTTATCAGGAAGGACCAGTCCCTGGAGGACATCATGCTTGGTAAAATACAGGGTCATCGAAAAAGAGGAAGACCCTCAATGAGATGGATTGACACAGTGGCTGCAAAAATAGGCTCAAACTTAACAGTTGGGAGGATGGTGCAGGGCCAGGCAGTGTTTCCTTTTGTTGTACATAGGGTCCCTATGAGTCGGAACCAACTCGACGGCATCTAAGGACAATGTGGTAAAAAGCAAGGCAGAGAATGGCTCTAGATGTTTAAAACGTAATAGGAATCCATTGACGTGTTTTGAGTCTATGATGAACAAATTAGAGAGCAAGAATGGAAACAAGATCTCTTTAGGAGACTTCAGTTAGGAGAGGATGGCCTGGAGGTGACAGTGGAGCTGGGTCCTGGATTTATTTAAAATGATGATGAAATATGACATCATAGACTGAAAAGTAGAGAATAACTGGGAGGAAATGACTTCTGAGGGGAAGATCAAGAGCTCGATTTTTGGCTGTATTGTGTTTGAGATGCCCATTAGTCATCCAAGAAGACATGTTTCAAAGTAGAAACTTATATATAGGAGTATAGACCTCAAGAGAGAAGTTTGAGTTGAAGGTATATATTTGAGATTTCTCAGCATGTATATGGTATTTAAAAAGAGCCCTGGTGGTACAATGGTTAAAGTGCTTGGCTGCTAACCAAAAGGTCAGCGGCTGGAACCCACCAGCCTGTTTGCGGGAGAAAGATGTGGCAGTCTGCTTCCTTACAAGATTTACAACCTTGGAAACCCTATGGGGCAGTTCTACTTTGCCCTATAGGGTAGCTATGAGTTAGAATCAACTTGACAACACTGGGTTTGGGTTTTCGTTTATGTGGTATTTAAAATCATGAAAACTGAAAGGACTTCCTTTCTCTTCCTCTCATGGAGTAACTTTTCCGGCACTCTCACGTCTAGACAAACACTGGCCAGAAAGAGTGAGCTTTAACAGCTCATTCATTTATTCATCCATTCATCAGATACTGTCTCGTTGTTGGACACCCTGTTGGCGTAGTGGTTAAGTGATATGGCTGCGAACCAAAAGGTCGGCAGTTCGAATCTGCCAGGCGCTCCTTGGAAACTCTACGGGGCAGTTATACTCTGCCCTATAGGGTCGCTATGAGTCGGAATCGACTCGATGGCACTGGGTTTGGTTTTGGGTTGGTCTCATTGTTACATTTTTTAGATTTCTGTTGGTGTTTTGGTGCAGTTTTAATTTTTATCAATTTGTTGATTAATATAGTTTGTGAAAAGAGCAAGTCATTTGTTTTTTGTATTTTCCAAAAGTTGTATTTCTCTAGCCCATTCCTCCTAGGAATGACCACTCAACTCAGTAAATGACCTTCTTTCCACCATTACATGTCATTTTTTAGTGTAAGGCATTTCCGTGATGGATTAAGATACCAAACCAAACCCGTTGCTGTCGAGTCGATTCTGACTCATATCTACCCTATAGAAGAGTAGAACTGCCCCATAGGATTTCCAAGGAGCAGCTGGTGGTTTTGAATGTCTGACATTTTGGTTAGCAGTCGAGCTCTTAACCCCTGCACCACCAGAACTCCGGATATAAACCCCACATTAATCCCTTACACCTTAGCATGTTTGTTATCAATCTTCTGACTGCTGAGGAGCCTTACATAAATGACATATGACAAGTCAATTTTGGTAGGAAGTACGGGAAGATAATTATAGAGAATCATGTTTGTTTTTCCATGTCTTCTCCCTAGCCAGAAAAGTGCTGAGCCGGAGAGCATGAGCCATAATAGTAAATATCCTGATGTTCATATTTTCTGAGACTTTGGTCCCTGCTCTGAAGTTTCTCAAACTCCCCCAGTGGTGGGTAATAAAGCAAGCTAGATTGAGCTGGGCTGTCATTTTGAGTGAAGAAGGCCTAAGACAGTCTCACTAGATTCCTCCTGGTTACTTCCTTCAGTTGCCATATTTAAACCCAAAGGCAAACCCACTGCCCTCAAGTTGATTCCAATTCATAGCGACCCTATAGGACAGAGTAGAACTGCTCCATAGAGTTTCCAAGGAGCAGCTGGTGGATTAGAACTACTGACCTTTTGGTTAGCAGCCAAACTCTTTAACCACTGTGCCACCAGTGCTCCGTTGCCATATTTAGGTCAATTTAATTGATGTTCTATTGTGTTGATTGTTGTCAATGACTTACCTGCAAATGCACTGGGTGTGGGGTTTTTGTTGTTGTTGTTTTATTTTGTACTAATTCACACTTAGATGGGAGTTAACATTTGGTTGAGATCAGTTTTAAAATCATAATAAAAATATTTCATATTTTCTGGGGGTTTATAGGGATGGTATGAAGAAGCATTACAACAGTTTGAAGAAATCAAGGAGAAAGATCATCAAGCAATTTACCAGCTAGGAGTAATGTATTATGATGGGCTGGGGACACCTGTAAATGCTGTAAGTCATTGTGTTTTTTTCCAGTGTTTAGTGTGTCATTCTTAATGGAATATCTGATATAATTAAAATGATTTATATTTTAATAATATATCTATATCCTTATATTTTAATACTATATCTCTATCCTTATATTGTTTGGTGTGGTGATTTATCCTTATATTTTAATAATACTTAAACTTTTCGAATTTTAATGGATATCAGTTGTCAGTTTTACATTTATGTGAAAAACAAAATCGATTTCTTTTTTTTGCCCTTCTCCCCTTCCCCATTTCCAATTCCAACCCCAGGCTAGCAGCTCTGTCCAAAACCCTTCCAGATTGCCTAAGTAACTGGGTTCCGCTATTAAAAAGAATGAGCCTCTTTTACTTGAACTTTTGGTAAGTTTACATTTAATGACTCTCCCCAAATGCTTGAGGTGCTTCATCTTTTCCATAGTTCCTACTTTATACTGATAAGAACTAGGGTTGTTCTACCGGAACTGTGTCTGTGTTGAACTGGTCATTACATTTTCATTCCTGTGGTATCTAAGGCGGACAGGGTGAACAAACAGCAGCAGGAACTTCTTGGCACTGGATACCTTTTAGGACAAAGTTTGTCTCTTCCAGGACACAGTTTTCCTTTGTGAATTCAGTTTAGTGAATGACTAGAGGAGCCCTGGTGGTTCAGTGGTTAAGAGCTCAGCTGCTAACCAAAAGGTCAGCAGTTCCAAACCACCAGCCACTCTTTGGAAAACCTATGGGGCAGTTCTACTCTGTTTATAGGGTCGCTATGAGTCAGAATCAACACCCTGGCAATAGGTTTGGTTTTTAGTTTTTTTTTTTAATAGCACTAGATCTTGAGGAAAAAAAAACATTTCATATGGCATACCTGCTCAGAAATAAATACTGTAGGAAATTCAGATAATCTTGGCTAAGAAATTTAATAAGTCAATTTACCATGAATTACTTCAGTTGTACAATTTGAATCTGAGGGTCAATTAGAATTTTTTAATTCTCTGAATTACTACAGAAACGGAAACCCTGGTAGCATAGTCGTTAAGAGCTACGGCTGCTAACCAAAAGGTCGGCAGTTCGAATCCATCAGGTGCTCCTTGGAAACCTTATAGGGCAGTTCTACCCTGTCCTATAGGGTCACTATGAGTTGAAATCGACTCGACGGCAACGAGTTTGGTTTTTTTTGGACTGTTAGCTGTCAGTAACATGTCTGCTTTAAAATGCTCTGCAGTGGGGTCATGTAGCGGAGCAAGCAGTGTGGACAGAGGCCAACTAGAGAGGGCCTGCAACTAGAGAGGGCTCTTATATGCCCACACCTAGTTGGCACAAAGGTTAAGTGCTCGGCTGCTAAACAAAAGGTTGGCAGTTCAAACCCACCCAGAGGTGCCTTGGAAATAAGGCCAGTTGATCTGCTTCTGAAAGGTCGTGGCAACTAACAACAATTGTAAATAATAGAGCTTAAGGGTAAATATTATAGTAAATAACAGAGTTTAAATGTAGAGCACTTTTTTCTATAGTTGACTGGAGCAGACAGTTTTCTTTCTTCTGTGCTTAGAAAGAACTATTGTAAATTCTGTCTCAAATGAAAAAAGGGAACATGGGAATAGAATTCTGTACCTAATGACTCAGAAGGGAATGACATCCCTATATATTATGAACTCACTTAAATAACGTTTTTGGATGGGTCCCTTTCATACACAAATAATCGAATGATATTCTCTTCTTAAGCTTCCTTTTCACAGTATTTTTTTTTTTTTTTAACTTGTAGTTTGGGCAGTTATTTTTCATAGGATCACTGGCAGATTCTGACCTTACCTTGGCCACAGGCTGTACTGTTTCCAGCTAAGACCTTGCAGTTGTGTGCTGTTTGACAGCACATATCGTTCACCACTACTGAACACCTCAAACATGAGTCTGAGTGGGTGTACTTATACACAAAGAGCTAAGCTTATGCTCTTAGGAAAAAAAGACATAAGAGTTCTCTATTCCAGATATTTCTTCATCTGGGATTCAGGTCTTGCAAAGCTTAAAACAGGTGTCTTCTTTTAGCATTCAGAAGAAGATAAAATAATGGGCAATATAAAAGGAAAAGTTTTGGTTTTGCCCCTGAAAGGACAATGGAGTCTCTGAAACCTACCTCATTTACTGGGTGATTTTTTTCCTTAATATTTATTATTTTTAAATGTTTACTGAAGCTTCTTATACACTTTACATTTCTAACTCAAAGACTCACAGAGTTCAGAAATAAAAGATGAATAAATCATTCAGTTCAATCCTTTACGAGGAAATACCCAATACAATGTTCAGTAAATGTTGGTTGAATGAAATTATTTTCTCTCTTTCAAACAGGGAGATTGTAACATCAGTGTCTTACTTCTTGACAAATTTGCACATTTCTCCTTTTAAGCAAATAAAAGATGTCCCAAATATAGGTATGCATTTGTTTTCCTTCCATAAAATCCATAATTTTATAATTTCTTAACTCACTTGAAATCCCCACATTACTCCTGCAACACTCCCTGTTTTTACCAGCATATAAACGTCCAATTTAACTTGCGCCTTTCTTGAGCCCATTTTCCAGTCTGTGGAATCATTCCCAGCAGCACACAAAAATCTTAACAGAAGCTTTCCCTAGGCCCCACATCTCCACTGTTTTCCTCCTTCCAGAAACGTGTCCACACAAGCTGCTCCCCGTTCCTTCCCTTGGATTCACCCACAAACTCGCTCTACTCTGGTAGTCTATGGAAACTCTCACCTGGATCACCCGACTCCCTGTGCTGTCAAATCCAGGGGTTAGTTATCTCTGTTCATCTACTCACTCTACAACAGTCTTTATCACTGATCTCCTCCCTCTCTCATCTCTAACCCTCTGTTCCCTTGGCTCCTTTGAACACCTGACTCTCCTGGTTTACTGCTGACAATGTATGTAGCTATGCAAATGTTTGTTGTGTTATTCACTCTACTTTCCTATATGCTTGAAATTTTTTATATAAAAAGTTTTAAAAAGGAACTCATAAGCAATGCAACCGTGTTGTTGTTGTGTGCCGTCACGTCAATTCTGACTCATAGTGACCCTACAGGACAGAGTAGAACTGCCCCATAGGGTTTCCAAGAAGCGGCTGGTGGATTCAAACTGCCAGCCTTTTGGTTAGCAGCCTGAGCTCTTAACCACTGCGCCACCAGGGCTCCAATGCAACCCTAGACAAATATAATTTGTGTAAATTCCCCTGTTATAGGAGTAAACACGTGCTTTACTTAAAGCAAATGAAATAGAAAAAATTTTTAAATGGCAAGAAAAAGATATATCAATCGACAGAAGTATGCATAGACATATGCATTAAAACTTCATGAGAAATTATTATATACAGTGATAACTTAAGCTCTAAAAAAAAAAAAAAACTCTAGTCAGTATGAAAAAGATAATACAGAGCCTGTATGTGCTAAACATAGCATCAAACTACATAAAGGAAAAAGTGCTCAAACTACACAAAATATTTAAAAAGTCAAAAAATTTTATTAACTAAAATTACAATATTTGATTTTTGAATGAGACAATTTTCAGTATATTACAGGTAAATCTTATAAACCGTACAGCATCCAGATAATAACATTCCTAACATGAGATTTTAAGCCTCCATGGTTGAGTCATTGTCACTGAACGTATATACTTGGGATATATGTTGGAAAACACAATGAAAATCTCAATATATATCGCCACTCCCGCCAAAAAAAAGTTGTGTGAAAACTCCATTCATTTCTTAAGATTTAAATAAAATGTATTCAATTTCTCAGCCTGTAGAAGTCAAAGGTCAAGATTAATCCAGAGTCTTTGGGTGGCTAATAATCTTTGGGTGACTGAGAACAGGCACCACCTCGGCTGTTTTTCTTGCTGTTTTTATTCCCCCCTCTCCAGCTTTGGGGCTGTCCCTTTGTCTCTGCCCTAGCACAGATCACGGCCTGTTCTCTTTGATGATCTCATAAAACAAGGACGCTGCTTGTAGCATTGTTTCTGCTAAAATGCAGGGGTCTCAGAGAGGGCCACGTCAGGGCCCACACAGCAAACTTGCCTGTCAGTCATTTCTGTTGCCCTCCACCGAGGACTTCTCACGGGTGGAACTACCTCATGTCTCTGGGTGGCACAGTTTGCACTCATCTACTAACCAAAAGGCTGAGGGTTCGAACCTACCCAGCAGCACTGCTGAAGAAAGGCCTGGTGACCACCATCCATAAAGATTACAGACAAGATAACCTTATGGAGCAGTTCTACTCTGACATCCATTGGGTTGCCCTGAGTCAGAATCAACTCGATGACAATGGGTTTGTTGTGTTTTGTTTTTTTTTTTTTTTTTTTGTGCTACCTCGTATGATTCCTCACAAGCTAGCTGGGTATCTTTCCTGCTCCACCCTTAACCTTTTCTGCAGCTTCTCCCTCTTTCTGAGACAAAAACAATAAATTAACCCACTTTCTCATGTAACGCACTTTAGCCATCTCTTCATTTGCCTTCCATTGATTCAGGTCTGTGCTGTAATGTCACTTCATCTGAGAGGCTTTCTATGGCCATTTATCAAAGTGTTGTGTGCTGTTGAGTCAATTCTGACTCACAGTGACCCCGTGTGACAGAGTATAATTGCCCCATAGGGTTTCCTAGGCTCCAATCTCTACGGGAGGAGACCACCAGGTTTTCTCTCCCACAGAGCCGATGGTGGGTGAAGCCGCTGCCCTTTCTGTGAGCAGCTGAGGGCGTCAGTACTGCAGCATCAGAACTCCTTACCAAAAGAGCACTCCGTTTTCTCACAGACATTAGTGACTTCACTGTTCCTTCTTTAATTTCGGTCTCCCTAATTGAAACGTAAGTGCCACAAAGTCAGGGGTTTTGTCTATCTTGTTCACTGCTGAACCCCCACCTTAGACCAATGCCAGACCCACAGCAGACTTGGACAAATATTTACTGATTGATCTTGCACCCCCTTCCTGACAACACTGCTCGCAGGGTCTCACCTCAAGGGGCTTTTTCAAAGAACTTTCCTAGAGAAAGATCATATCTCTCTAAGAAAAACTGCTGTTAGCTGTCAACCTATTTTATTATGTTAAAATGTAACCCTTGTTACAAACAAAATCAGTAATACATTAAAAGAATATTATATCATAACCAAGTAAAAGTTAGCCAGGAAATTCAATAAACAAATCTATGAATACACCACTTTAATCACCTTAATAAAACAAACCATATGATGATTTTGGTATGTATGAAAAGGCATTTCATAAAACTCAATATTCTTAAACCTTTTTAAACAACACTATGTTTTCTTAAAACTTAAGAGTAGCCATTGAAAGTTAGGAGACCAACCTAGAGAGGCTCCTTCCACAAACAGGAATGTGCACCTCCAGCCCCTTGTCCCCACTTCTGTCTCAGCTGAGGCTCACATTACCCCTTACCTGGACTGTAACAAAAGTAGCTCCCTGACTTCTGCCCTGGTCCCAGATTCATCATTCATGCCACCACCGGCACCATCTTTACTAAATGCAAATCTGACCATATCCTGTCTGTCTTTTAAAAATTTCCTAAAACTCCATGTTATAGGTCAAAAGAAAGGAACCTAATTTGGGGTGTTTCCATGGAAAGCTGCGAAGAAGCCATATAAAGTAACATTAATTTTGGTAAATTCACCGTGACTTAGACTCTGGCCTTCAGCCTTGCAGCCCAGACCTTGATCACATGCGTCCCACCAGGCTGATCAACCTCTGGAAGCCTGAGTAACATGAGCTAAACCAAGCTGTTGAACTCCTGGCCACTGGTAGCTTCCTTCCTGAATAAGGCACCATAATGTCGAGGCAGCTGAGTCTACAAAGCAAAGAGAAATTCATCCCATTTTCTCGAAAATTTAAAGAAGGGCCAATCACTGTGGTTGTGTTTTTCTCCAGCCATGTTCAGCTGTTTGAGTGCAGGCTCAGATAACTGGGTTATTTGCTAGACGAGTGAGTGCCATGAAGGGAAAGAAGGACAAAGGAATGGGGATGGTGGTAGATACAGAAAAAGCTGGACAATGTAGGAAGAACTTGGAGGAGAGACAGTGAAAACTGGTAGATTCAGTGGATTGCCATAGAGCAACTCAAAAATAGAATGGCTTGAACGTGATTATGTATTGAGGTCAGAAGAGCAAGAAAACAATAACATCCTTAGGTCCCTTCTTGCCTGAATTAAACAGAGTTAGCTTGATCATACAATTAACCCAAGGTAAACAAGCCATAGAAGCCCCGTGGTGCGGTGGTTAAGCACTGAGCCGCTGATGGAACCCACAGCCACTACGTGGCAGAAAATGTGGCAGTCTGCTTCTGTGAAGATTTGCAGCCTTGGAAACCCTATGTGGCAGTTCTACTCTGTCCTATAGGGTCACTATGAGTCAGAATCAATTCAACAGCAACAGGTTCGGTTTTGTGTTTTTTTTGGTAAACAAGCAAGAGATCAAATTCTTTTCATTTTTTTCACCTTCTTTCATTAATTTACCAAGTTGTTCTCAAGACTGATTTGGTCCAGAACGAGGCTGAACCATGAACCATTTATGCTTCACAGGGTAGATGTGAAACATTCTTTTTCTTCAGGGAACATAAAAACTCATAGGATTATCTCCTACAGAGATCATAATCACACATGGGCTCCAGCATTCTGAGAAGTTACAAATGGGATTTGGGAATGGCACTGGAAAAAAGATAAGGAAAACCACCCATTTGGGGCTGAATACTGTATAAGGGCAAGTTCACCACTTTTAGTGTTTCGTCGCCCATCCCGCAGTCAGAATTCTAAAAAGGTTTTTAACATTTTCTTTAGCATAAAGCAGTAGTAATTTGAATGAATTTAGTGGCAGATTGCAGGAGATATTAGGTTTATGTAATCCATGGTCTACAGATGCTGCCCCTCATTTGTCAGGGCTGCCACTTTCCAGAGACACTATTTGAACATGTCGCCTCTACCCACGCCCCAGATCCAACTATAAACGAAATACAGTCAGGATCCAATTTTGTACAATGTTTTATGGTACTTGACAAGTTGATTCTAAAAAAAAAAAAAAAATCATGTGAAACAAATATGCAATAGTTCATTTTGAAGAAGGAACAAAAAGCTGGAGTGAGTTGTTTACACTTCTATTTAGTGGCGAAGTACTAGTATGAATCTGCAGTAGTTAAAGCAGTGTGGTGTTCATTCAGGAAAGGACAAATAAAACAGAACCAAATGGAGAGTACAGAAATGGATCTGTACAAATTCATGGGTAGTGTTTCAAAAATCGTTATTTCAAGTCCGTGGGAAATGTTGATGGCACAATTGACTACCATTTCGTATTTTCCATTTCAGTAATTTCCCAGCTTTATACATCTTTGTTTTTTGTCTCAGTAGTTGATCTAGAGATCACAGTATACATTTTTAACTTATAATTTACAGAGTTAATATTGAATTACTTCAGGTAAAATACAGGAGAGGAATCCCTGGTGGCGTAGTGGTTAAGTGCTAGGGCTGCTAACCAAAGGGTCAGATACAGGAACCTTGCACAGTATGTTTTCATTTACCGCCCCCGTCTTTAGTGCTATTTGTTGTGGTACATATATTACATTTATATATCTTACAAACCCCAAAATACAGAATACATTGTTATTTTTTTTTTTTTTTGCTTTAAGGGAAATTAAGGAAATTTTAAGGAAATTAAGAAAATACACATATATAAATTAAAAAATGCCATTGAGTCAACTAACTCATGACAACCCCAGGTGTGTCAGACTAGAACTGTGATTCATACGGTTTTAAAAGGCTGATTTT
Source organism: Elephas maximus indicus (assembly GCF_024166365.1). Classification (NCBI taxonomy): domain Eukaryota; kingdom Metazoa; phylum Chordata; class Mammalia; order Proboscidea; family Elephantidae; genus Elephas; species Elephas maximus. The sequence continues at coordinate 80,962,443 of NC_064840.1, forward strand.
TCAGAAGTAGGACAACAGGCCTCTCCTGAGGCACCTACGGGCGGACTTGAACCTCCAACCTTTTGGTTAAGAGCCAATACTGTTAACTGTGTGTTTATCACTTAAAAAAAAAATTTGCCGTCTTGTCAACTGACTTGCAGCGACCCTTTATGGCAGGGTGGACTGCCTCATGAAGTTCCCAAAGAGCAGCCGGTGGATTGGAACTGCTGGCCCTTTGGTTAGCAGCCGAGCTCTTAACCACTGCGCCACCAGGGCTCCCCGTGCGTGTGTGTAGTCAGTTGCTGGGGCGTCAGCTGTGACCCGGGCGACCTCACGCACCACGGGACACAGCGCTGCCTGGCCCTGCGCCACCTTTGGGTCTTTGATGTCTGAGCCCCTTGTTGCGGCCGCTGTGTCGATCCATCTCACTGAGGGTTTCCCTCACTTTCACTGAACCTCTCTCTACCAACCGTGATGTCCTTTTCTAGGAATTGGTCTTTCCTTATGACCTGTCCAAAGTAAGCAAGACAAAGTGTCGCCATCCTCATTTCTAAGGAGCATCCTGGCTTTATTTCTTCTACACCTATGTACACACATGTGTATATATGTGTCTGTATTTGTTACATATTCACCATTGCTGGTGGCCTCCATTCCCTCCTACCACCTGAGTTGCCACCTGGCATCGTTTCCCATTTCCTTTCGACCTGAAGGATTCCCTTTAAAGGGCATTTCTTGTAGCACAGGTCAGCAGATGATAAATTATCTCCAATTTTGATGATCTGAAAATGTCTTTAACTTGCCTTCATTTATCGTTTCTCTGGTTGACAGTTTTTCCTTTCACCTTTAAATACGTTATTCTGAAATCTGGCCTCCACTATTTCTCGTGACAAGTCAGACAATGGCATTGCTGTTCCCCTGGATATACTGTGTCATTTTTCTCTGGCCACTTTCAAGATTTCGTCTTTGGCTCCCTGTAGTTTCACTGTGATGTGCCTTCGACAGGGTTCGTTTGTGCTTACCTGCCTCAGGCTGACTGAATTTCTTGGAGTCCTTCCAGATGCAGTTTTCAAGAATAATATCTCCTCCAGCTTGTGTTTGCTTTAGCAACTTCCCAGTGCCTTTAAAAGGTTGTTCTTTGATTTAATAATTCTTATCTGTGGGAGGATTTATGGACCCACTTCATCCAAGACCATTACTTACAAGTTCTCTCTTACTATCCAGTTGTATCCAGCTGGGAGGGGAGCTAGATACCCAACTCACATATTCACAAAAATAAATCCCTATAATCAGGGAATCATGAAAAACAAAACACTGTTATTTTCTTTACTATTTCCATGGTGTTTACCCATCAATAGTACTTTGAGAGAGCAATGAGGAGGTAAAAGCTAGAATGCAGGCGTACAAAAATGTATTTGACTATTTGTCAATAATCTTTTCCTTTTGTGTGACGGTTGGCGGTTTGGGTCTGATGGATATTGGGGGGGGATCCTTTTGTTGCTAGTGGCTAGAACCTCTTGTAGCCTTCTCGGTGACTGTGTAGCCAATGTCATTTGAAGATTAGCACATTGGATGTACATGATCACTGAGCACGCTTACGGGGGATGTGCTTGGAGAGAGAAGACAAGCAGTTGTTGAGGCTCACAACTGTACTGTAAGAACTGTAAATGTGAAAGAAGTTACTGCCTAGTCTTTCACTTTGAGAAGTTCTAAGAACTCTGTCTTCAGTGAGTACCAATTGAGGATACGGGTTATTAGATTGTAAGGAGGAGAGAAAAAAGGAAACCCATACCGAGGCATCTGGAAGCTAAAAACTGATGGGAGAGGCTAAGCTGCTGTCTTCCATCCCAGAACTCTTATGAATGCCTCACCGGGAGATATATTTTTACCTCTTTCTTTGTTATCTCTAGCCTGCAGATTACAGGACAACCATAACACCTGGACATAGGTTCATATTATACACCATGTCAGAGGGTGGATACTCTACATTATTGGGGGAAAAGAATTTAGTTTGGGTAAAACTAAAAACTGCGGTTGTTTGTTCTTTTCCTTTGTGGAAGGAAAAAGGAATGGAATATATGAAGAAAATTGTTGAGTCTCCATGTCCCAAAGCAAGACATTTACAATTTGCAGCTGCATACAACCTTGGACGAGCTTATTACGAAGGAAAAGGCGTCAAACAATCAGATGAAGAAGCTGAAAGGTACTCTTACCTGAGGAGGAGACTTTCTTTTAATGAAATGCTGAAAAAAAGAATAACCCGCCTCTGCCTTTCTTCTTTAGACTGTGGCTTTTTGCTGCGGACAATGGAAACCCGAAAGCTAGCGTGAAGGCTCAGAGTATCCTAGGGTTATATTACTCAACAAAGGAGCCTAAAGAGCTAGAGAAGGTAACGTGTACCTTTTTTTGTTTGTTTTTCAATAACGCTAGTGTTATATTTAAATTGATATGTTTCATCATTTCTTTTTTAAAAGGAGGGTGGTGAGGAATAAGCTTGTCATTTTGAATATCTTTCACATTTATTTGAAATGTAAAGGAAATTTACACTTTAGAATCTCAAAGCTCGTTTCACACCTGTCTTCCAACCAGTTGCCTTGGGGCTGAGTCTGACTCACTGCGAGCCCGTGTGTGTCAGAGTAGAACTGTGCTCCACAGGGCTTTTTCAATGGATGACTTTTTGGAAGTAGATGGCCAGGGCTTTCTTCTTCAGGCGCCTCCTATTGGGCTCAAACCTCCAACCCTTAGGTCATAGCCGAGTGCAGGAGCCATTTGCAGCAGTCAAGGAGTCAGACCTTTATTTATCCATATATACTCCCTTCCCTGCCTCTTCCAAAGGAAACCATGGGTGTGAGAGTATTTTGTATACTATAAAGAGCTACATCTACAAATAATTATTATTGCACCATAAAAGCTCTGACCCAGAGCTCTGAAATTAAAGCCCAAATCCTTCAAGTACGAATAAATTAATGTTATTACATCTGACTTCAGGAAGTAATTAACAATCTAGTAAGCAAAATATACTAAGTATTAATTTAAAAATTAAAGATTTTTACAGAAATTAATCTCTTTAATCATTAGTGATTGAAACATTTTCCAAGAAGTCCTACAGGAGAAGGACATGTTGGGTTGAGTCCTACTTGTAAGAGAGCCATTAACGGCAAACTTGTAAGGAGCACCTAACAACTAAGACCACCCTCGGGCACATTCACAGCAGCTGAGTGTTAAACAAATCTGTGTGATGCTACATACAACTGCCATCTCTGAGATCCACTTCCAGCTCTTTTTTTACCTCCGAGCCTCGTTACAGGCCCATCTCAAAGCCTTCACACACTTAGTTTCTATTTTGCACCTTCTGGATCCTTACTCTTCGGAAAATCAGAAAATCTTGCATCCTGGGACAGCTTGATGCTCTGCCAGGAATCTCGGGTGGGGTCTCTGAACTCTGACCTCACCTGCTCAGTGGGTAGAAGCAGCTGGATCACCTTAGCACTCACGTTTAGGTATGTGACTTTGGCGCCATCCTGAAACATATTTGAAGGGGCCAGGGCTGCTTCCTAGAGATGAAGAATAATGTTACTTTACAATTAGAGATTATTTTCCTCCCAGTATTTCCTTACTCGTAATTTCACTTTGTGAATAATAACTGGCGAAATGGTGCTTTTCCTTAGGCATTTTATTGGCATTCCGAAGCATGTGGCAATGGAAATCTGGAATCCCAAGGTGCACTTGGTCTCATGTACTTTCACGGACAAGGCATCCGCCAGGACATGGAAGCTGCCCTGCACTGCTTAAGGGAAGCAGCGGAACGTGGAAATGTCTATGCCCAAGGGAATCTCGTGGAGCATTACTATAAGATGAAATTTTTCACAAAGTGTGCTACATTTTCCAAAAGGTAAATAAGCTGGATGAAGGTATCTTCAAGAACTCTTATTACCTGTTAGATCTGTTCAACAGAACTTTCTACAACGTTGGAAGCGTGGCTAGTGAAACTAGAGAACTGAACTTTTAAATTTTACTTAATTTCAATAGTCACGTGTGGCTGGTGGCTACCATGTTGGATAACAGTTCTGTGCCGTCAGTCTTCAGGATTTCAGCGCTTTTCACTATGTGTATTAGCTGAGTGATCTTAAGCAACCTTCTTAACTTTTTTGAGCATCAGTTGCTTTATTTGTAAGAAGAAAATATTTCTACTGCAGAGTTATAAGAACAGTATGTGTAAAGTACTTAAGACAACTTAGCACATCAAAAATGTTTATTAAATAATCTTTTAATCTCTTGTTACACTCTCCAGCCACAGACTCTATCAGTGCAACTGAATATAGCTTGATATGAAATGTAAAATTAGAACAGTCAAAAAGCCCTGACACTAGTATCTTATAAAATATATGGAATATTCTCTCGATCCCATAAGGCTCCATGTACTTTCCTACATTTATCTGCTCATACAACGTCTGGACACGCCGTTTTGTAAAAAGTAGATCATAACTGATATCCCGTGTGACTTCAGTTTAATGTCTCCAACAGGATTGCTGATTATGACGAGATGCATGACATCCCCATGATAGCCCAGGTCACGGACTGCCTCCCGGAGTTCATCATCAGAGGCATGACCTTGGCCTCTTTCTACCATGCACGCTGTCTTCAGCTTGGCTTGGGTATCACCAAGGATGAAGCAAGAGCTAAACACTATTATTCTAAAGTAAGCTTCAGCACAGTTTAAAGTAAGCATTAGAATAACGACCCAAATAGAACTTAACTGGAGTTTTAGACGAGTCTTGAATATCTTTATAGATTAATGTTTTTTCCTACTTAATTACTGTACAGATAACCTCTGCCTACACAGAGGTTGTCAGACTTGCAGACAATTCTGTCAGATTCTTATTAGCATAATTAAGCTTAGATGGTAAAAGTCCTATTTTGATGCAAATTATTTTCTTTCACTTTGGTACTATCAGCAGCCTAAAGCCCAGCACCAAGACTTTACAGCCAAATGTTCACAGCTTCTTTCACCCAGAAAGTACCACATTCTAGGACCTTCATGAAATGAGGTTTTAAAAACAGTTTTTTATGCCTGGCATCTACCACACTTGAGGTTGCTGGTGAGTTTGAGGTAATCAGTTATAGTAAGTCTTTTCATATTTTAATCCATGTGATCAGTTTATTTTGATCCCAAATGGATTTTTGGAAATATGGCAACTGTTGGGGGCTGGGGAGGGGGGTAAATCTTGAATAGTAGCTGCAAGTAAATTAAAACAACAATAAACAGCATGACTGGGAAGCATGACATCTATAAAGCCCAAAGGAGAACTATATCGTGATAAAATCTGTAAAATATTTTGTAAAAAATTGTTCAGCTTGAGCAGGGTAATAACACAAGGAACAACTTTCTAAGCCCCCTGCCTGAATTTGATCATATTACGGCAATGGTCCCCAAATTTGTCTGCATTCTAAAATCACCAGGGGATCTTATAAAACTTCCAAAGCCCAGGCTGTATTTCAGAGTAATTATGTTCTCTGAAAGGAGAACACAAACATAGTGTCTGTTGAAGCTCTGCAGGGGGTTCCAATGTGCAGGCAAGTTTGGAAACCACCGAATTATTTTGTTTGAAATTAAAATCTCCAGAGGATGGACCCCATATTAACACATAAATACAGGAACACGGTACACAGCCAAATATAACTGGCCTTTGAAGTATTCACCTTCACTTCATTCTATAGTGTGGGTAATAGTTGTCTTTATTTTTTTAACCTAAACATTCTCTGTATTACACCAATTTTCAAACCAGTTCCAGGATCTACACCGTCAGGCTGGGAGACACTGTCACCTACTTTGCATCTTAGGGTCTCTATGAGACCAGCACTGTATGTCCTCCTAGGATTCTTCTATGCTCCAAAGTACATGAAGGAAAATTTCTGCTTCATAAAAAGAAGACTATTCTAATATAAGTGTTTAGGAAATAAAACAGTTTCCCCCATAAAATGGTGACTTCCTGCCACTGGAGGCAACCAAGCAGATACCTAGCCACCAATTATCATAGTATTGAAGGGTCAATGTCTGTACAGAGTGGGATTTGGGCATGATAACTTCTGATGTCTCTTCCAAAATCTTGAGACTCTATGAAATTATGCACTTTATCACTATTTACTCTAGTGATAATAAAGACTAACAACAAATGTTTCGTTCTGTTGTCCACAGGGTTGCTATGAGTTGGAACTGACTCAATGGCACCTAACAACAACATAAATGAGGTTATTATAGACGCTGGTGTTCCTGTAATGAAATCAAAACAAGTCTGAGGCCGAATGTTAACGTTTTCCATTTCACTCCTTTTAATAATTCATAACACGGAATGCTGTGTAAATTCTCTTTATTCTCAGCACTGATAAAATTTTCTCTCCTTTCAGTGATAACAGGGTTAATTTTGAGTACCACCTATTTTGCATCGGCTAACTCTAAATTTACCTTATTTTTTCCTAGGAAATCAGAAATGTATCTTAAGATGTTCCCTTGAAATTCTTTGTACTTTATTGTTCTTAAAAAAAGAAAAGAAAAATCAGCACTTTATAACGCATCTAAGTAACGGAATCTTTTCTCTCCGACTTCAAGGCCTGTCGTCTGAACCCCGCGCTGGCAGACGAGCTCCACTCTCTACTTGTCCGTCAGAGGATTTAGACCACAATGCGCCTCAGCAGCCATCATCAACCCTGGAACCGTACAGCATGTGTATTTTTACAGTAGCTGAGTCTGCTTATTTTCTACAACTGCACTTACATGATCCTGGGTGTTTTACTGACACGCTACCTTTGTTCTCGAATCCTTATGCTGTAAGTTTTACAACCTGAAACCTAGCCACAGGGTCAAATTGCTGCACGAATCCTCAGAGATCCACCCCTGGCCTAGAGGCTGGCCTAGACCACGTCAAACACTGAGGAGCGCTCTGAAGAACAAGCGTCTTTCTCCTTCCTTAAAAAAAAAAAATTTTTTTTTTTTTTAGAGTGTCCCAAAAGACTCCGCGCAGTTTCAGCTTCAACAACTTCACAAGTGTAAATGCTACTACAGACTTATAAAAGAGTCTTTTCAAAGTTTAGTTCTCTACATTTCTTTGACTCTTAGCTTTATGGATTTTACATTTAAAAATTTTAAGTGACTAAAACAAAAATTAAACATTATTCAAGTGTTTAGGTGTCCCCCATACCTTCCCTTAAAAACCTTAATTTAATGACTAATTGCTATATTTCTGATGAATATTCATAATAATTTAAGCAAGATGTTTGTGTTTTAAACTATTTTTATACTTTTAAATATTAAATGTATTTCAAAATAAAGTAAATGTGAAAAAACTGCAATGCAATCATCTACCAATAATCACTATAGTTAAATACGGCTAAAAAAATTAAATTAGCAAGAGACTTCCCTTGTATCAGTGACATGGATGATGGCAAAAGCTGACAGCCAAGGCTAGCAGGATACACATGCGAAGACTCTGAGGGATACAATTCTGCAAAAGAAATGTCCTGAAAATGATATAGTGCCTCAGTGGTACCTTGCTTATATCTTCTCTGCAAACATACTAATGTGGCTTTATTTTATAAACTATGACCATCGTTTCCAAAACTGGATCTCCCTTAGTGGGAAAATGCAAGTGACACGTTGTGCCAGTCACTGAAGAACCACTGGATGCAGAGTTAATGTTCTGGTGTGAAGTTCTGGTTTGTCTCTATTACTGGAGCCTCATTTTATCTTTACATCGAGGGAAGAAAACTCAGCAGACTTGGGTCTGCAAGATGCCATCAGGTACACTTCTCTCTTAGATCTCTCAGAAAGGATAAACTTAAACAATCCTTGAAAACTAGTCTGAGAACCCAACCACAGGAATATGCTGTATGTGGTAATATGCTACGCCTAAATAGCTGCAGGATTCCTGGGTGGTACAAATGTTTAAGTTCAAGGTTACCAACAGGAGGTTGGTGGTTCAAATCCACCCAGAGGCACCTCAGAAAAAAGGCTGATCTGTTTCCAAAAGACCACAGCCACTGAAAATCCTGTGGAGCACAGTTCTCCTCTAAAACACATGGTGTCGCCATTAGTTGGAATTGACTCCACGGCAGTTGGTTTAGTTTTTTTGGCTTAAATTCTTCAGTAAGTCTGACAAAGAATTATAAAATCATCATAAAGCAGGTGCTTCTGGCACAGGTGAACCCCTGCAAACCTGCCCTGCTGCAGGTGTGGTACACACCTTGACGCTGTCAGTGGAGCCAGTCTTTCAACTCAAGTGAGATGAGGCTTCCTGATTATGATACAAATTTTCTTAAACTTCTGTAAGACTCCTTTTAGCTGTTATCTCATGAAAAACTGAGAATTCATTGTAAAGAAATATTAGGGAGTCAAAATAATAGTTTCTTGTCTCATCTGCAGTATAAGTGTAACAGCTACAGTTTAAACAGCAGATAGAAGTATAAATAAAGTAGGCACTTCTAGTAGCTGTGCTGTGTATGATGAGTTCTCTGGGCCTGGCAGCTTCACGCTGCTTCTCTTCTCGAACTGCATACCGTCCTTTCTACATTCCTATGAAGCATAATTCTTATCCATGTAAATAACCGACATTAGATTTGTCAAATATCCTGGTTTAAAAAGGGATCAAGAAGTGTAACTAGAAAAATCTCACAGATCAAATTTGGTTTACCAATTTTTAATCATTATCTTTCAGAACTTATGTTTCGTATCAAGAACTTGGCAAGTATACCCTATCAATAATATAATCAATACCACTTTTAATTTATATGGTATTTCTCTTTCATGAATTCCAAACTGAAGTTTTGCCTGTTAATTGTTTTGTTTCCAATATTCCTAAGGGTTAGAGAGAAAAAAAAAAAAACAGTTGCCGTCACGTTGATTTTGACTCAAGGCAACTCCCACGTGTATCAGAGAAGAACCCTTCTGTTAGCAGCTGAGAACTTAACCGTTTGTACCACGCAGGACGCCTAGAGGTTAGAGAGGGAAAGGCGTTTTGTTTTCACCGCACACAGACGGTGAAACCAAGGGAAACTGATTAAGTGACTTGTCCGTGGCCCCACCATCAAATAAGAAAACAAAATCTGTACCTTGGATCTCACCTAATACCCCTTCTAGCCCACAGGCCTGATGAAATAATGAAATCCCTCAGCTCCTGAAGTAATTCCCCCTCTGTTTCCCCACCTTCTTCCTGCCCACACCTCAAGGCTCAGCCCAGTCAGGTACTAACTTGACTCTTGTCATTCACTACAAACCTCCCCCAGCCCCCACGTATGTATGCTGTTTCTGGAGAGAGGCAGCAAACTGTATCTTCCTTGCAGAAATACTTACGTGCACAGTCCTACAGAGGAGCCACTGTGTTTCAGCCCTTTTTTGAGATAGAAACATCCTAATTGCCATGGCCACCACTCGTCTGTCAGTCTGTCGTTCTGTGGTGACTTACGTGTTGCTGTGAGGCTGGAAGCTAGGCCACTAGTGTTTAACATACCAGCGGGGCCACCGAAGGTGGACAGATTTCAGCGGAGCTTCAGACTAAGAAAGACTAGGAAGAAAGGCCTGGAACTCTACTTAAAAAATTGGCCAATAAAAACCCTATGTATAACAACAGAATATTGCCTGAAATAAAGTGCTGGTAGATGAGCCCCCAAGTTGGAAGGCACTACACAATGGCCACAACAATGCGCTCAAACACAACGATGATGGTGAGGATGGCACAGGACGGAGCAACACCGCGTTATGTTATGTGTACGGTTGCCGTGAGTCGCAGCTGACGTGATGGCGACTGACAGCAATCACAGAGCCCTGTGAGTCATTTTTATATTTTATTGCTTCAAATGCTTCAAACTATGGGAAATCTTTGGTAAAAATAAAGACAAAAAATTTCCACGACAACTTTACACGAAGCATTGCACGGTAACGTTCTTCAATACGTGAAAGAGTAAAGGAATGGTCGGAATCCTCAGCGAGGAGATCAGCTCTACAATAGTTGCAGTTGTTCATTTTAAACAAAACTGTCTTCATAAATATTTAAAATATTTCCTAGGTTCTTATCACATTTTAACATCTGTATTTCAATCAGTATGTTCAACTTTAAAGTATTTACATTACTATTTAAATAAAAACCAATAATTAACAAATTTTTCTCTGTGGCCCCTATAGCATCAAGCCCCCTTCCCCAATTCTGCTTCCTTCACATAAAACCAGAGGGAGGTAACGAAAATAAAAATCATTACGGTTCTCAGTCAGGCCCTCTGTGGAAAAGAGGAAATGTCTCATGTCTGTTTTCACACAGACATTTCTCTGGGTTGTTGTGTGGTCTCACACTGGACCAGTTTTCATTTGATCTAAATGAGTTCTCAGCTCGGGACACAGTTCGATTAGCAGCAGTTCCATCAGCACCTAAACCAAGAGAGAAGGAAAAAAGGTAGGAAAAAAAAGTGTTTTTCTCCAAGGGTTTACTCAGACGTCTACACACGAGAGCAAGTCTAACTCAGGGCTGAGATTATTCTCTGTGAATAAGTGACTCTCAAACGATTCTCATCTATTTCTCATGTTAAATAAACGCCCACTTAGCACCAGACTGATTCATTTTTATGGTCTGTTAACCATTATCGAACCATCAACAATATTTACTATTGCTGACTACCATCAATGATAACCAGGAAAGTCTGCTTTGCCGAGATAAGAAAACCAAGCAGTCAGGCAGAAACGTGGCACCGGAAGTCGAGAGAGACAGTGAGTATGAGAATGAGAAGGCTGCATCCACTGGGGGTTGTTTTTTCTTCTTTTTTTTTTAAGCCAAACAAACAAAAAACACAAAGCAGAGAAAATGGGTTCAGGGTTATAAGTAACAAGAGTGACTAACAACATAAGAGATTAAAATCTACCCCAAAATGTGAACAGAAATACAAAAGCCAAGACATAATCAATCCGCTGGTAGGTGTTAATTTACTCACATACAACAGATGCTTATTGGCTCTTGTTTCTTGCAGCGCATTGAATATTTTTATTATACCATGGCGGGCATTTTGCTGTCCAACAAGGCTCTGAAGCATATCTGAATTTAAAAATGAAATGGAATGAAATTTCTCATCTATGCTGCTGTTGATAAAGTGCACAACGCAGACAGTCCATGAAAAGCTGTCACCTGATACATGCACAGTGAATGAAAGGCACTGAGACATAAGGAACATGAATGGCCAGTTTTTCCAATTGTTTAAAAAGAAAATAAATGTATTCAGAGTTTTTCAACATAAAGGCATTTACACAGGCTACAATTTTAATATAGTGCTACCCAATTAAAAATGAAGCTCTCCAAACAGTATACTTCAGCAGGATCCCTAAAGCACATAATTTATTATCTATTCTAAAACATTTTTCTAGTTAAAAGAAAGTATTCTAACCAGTAGTGCTCTTGTTAAGCTTCTCAGTGTAATTTCTTATCAAAGGACAAGAAATGCACCCCCCCAAAAAAAATTATCATTTTTTTCATGGTAACTGTTTCCTAAGATATATACGTGCTTATATCTATAGGCTCACTATGGGTCGGAATCGACTCAACGGCAACTTTTTTTTTAATATCTATAAAATGCCTTAATAAAGTGGTTAACATTCCCGTTTTCTCCCTCCACTTTTCAGGACACTAACCCAGACCTCACCTGGAATGTTTTCAAGTAGCTTCTGCTGTGCTCGCTGTTTTGTTTCCTGACTTTGCTGTTTGTTTCTGATTGTGGTTGGTGATGCCAATTTCCCATTTGGCCAAAAAGCATCCCGGAAAACACTGATGTAGTAAACCAACATTTGCTCACTGAAAATCCAGTTCACTGTATCCCGGATTTGTCTTTTAAGAGAAAAATATTTCTTGGATGATTTTTTAAAAATTTTGTACTCTATTCTCAAAAGGCGTTTATCAATGGGGGTAGGTTAAGATACAGCCTGATCTAAACGTTGATGAATAAACTATGAATTGGGTTTTTTTAACTCTGGCTTTGAAAGTTGTTTTTTATTTTTTACTGCTGGATGGCCACTCATCCCTGAGGCTCACGTTTTCATTGGCAATGACTTCTCTAAACGCTTGAGTGCAGCACCTTTCAGTCTGTACATTCAGGACCTGAGAGGGGACTGACTGATTTTTTTGAAGCTTGCAGCTACTCTAACTGCGCACAGTACTCAATACACTAACTTCTCCATGAAGTGGCATAAACGGCCTGGCAAACCTCCCTGAGATCCTAAGCTTTTTCACCAGCTGTCTCTGAGTGTTGCTATGGCAGATAACTGGGCAGAATACTCCGACCCGGGGGACTTCTCCTACGCTCCTGAGGCAAGGAAAAAAAGATACTCCCTTTTACCACAAAGTGAAGGACTTTGAAAAGGTACACTGCTAATCTAGCCCATTCTAAATTTCCACGTGAATGAAAAACTGGGCAGACATTTGACTTGCGCAGTTACCCACAAAGAGCTCTTATCTGGCTGCCCAGGTCTTCCACACAAGCCCATTTCCTCAGTCATTAGTCAAATTCTAGCCAGTTACAGGACTTCTGCTGTCAGGAGTCAAGAAAACACAGTTCAAAGAGCCCAAGAGTAGCTAAGAATCATCTCAGTTATTATTACTAGAAAGACCTGAAATTTCAATCTCAATTCAAAAACAGCATTAAAACAAGAAGTCCTTTAAGAATCTGACTTCCCAACCAGCTTTTTAAAGAGATGAGGTAAGATTTTCAGAAATGGTATCTGAAACAGGTGTTTCAAACATAATACATCGTACACAGCGATCAGCCACTACTGAACTGAACGTCTAAACTCCACTGAGTCAAAACTACAATGTTAATTCTGTGTATAACTACATGTTTCCCAAGATACTTCCCTACATTGCTTTGAACTGTGCAGTACAAATACAGACCAAATAAAGTTACTAACAACCTCTGCTTTGAGAGAGACTGCCCGTCTGCATTCCTAAGAAAAATCTACAGAAATATGTCAGCATCTTGTTTTTGTTCTGTAGTCTTGTTTTGGGTTAATCATTAACATTACAGGAAGAAATTTTCAATTTACAGCTTAAAATTAGGTAAGTGACTTTTCCCAAAGGCCATAACCTAAGTCTGTTTTACCAGTTTAGGTCTGATTTTCTGTTAGACAAAACCTGTAGGAAGCTCTTGAAGCAATGCTGGTATGTGAAATTTTACTTGCACAGGGCAGGAGGGATACGCTGTAAAAAAAACTGCTGCTTAATTTCACGATGTGTAATCATCCACCGAAGGCAGAAATAGCAAAGGGCCAGGTCTCTGCATTCTCTCCTGAAAACAGGGCCACTGAGACGAACAGCCTGAAATTGTCTAAAGGGAGCCTCTCCTCCAGCCCGTGGAAATCACTGCCGTGTGTATTCACCACTCACAGGCCGCGGCTGCTCGGTTTATAACTAACAGCCACAAATACCAGCAGGGAAAGTCCCCCTGATCTGGTGAAACTGAAAAGGAAAATGAATGAGCAAATAAGGTCATTTTGGAAATTTCTTTATCCAAGGCCTGTCAATAACTAAGGTAAGAGGGTTGCCTTAGATGGTAACAGTAAGTTAACAGGCATTTTTCTGATTAAAACAAAAGTCTGATTTTAGATCAACTGGATAAGCTTCTGATGAGCAGCTAAAGCCATTTTTTAAATTTTTAAGGTAAATTTTTATTTATGACTACAAAGAAAATATATCCTTTTTGCAAATCAATAAAAATAACAAGTGTTCTCCACTATGTTTTTCAGAAAAATTTATAGGATCTGTATGATAAAACTATCATATTAATTAACTTTCTACATATATTTGACAACTAAATCTTTCACTTAGAAAAATCTAAAAATTTCATCTTAAACTTTATTTTGCTGTTTAAAAAAAAGCTGACTTTTTTCTTATTTCTAGCATCTGACTCAAAGTCCTAATGTTTATCTCTTAAAGAATACTAAGTACAGAGTTACAATTTAAAAAGCCTTGAAAATGGCAGTTCCAACTTTCAGCTGCAAAGACAACATAAGTCATGGCTGGGAAAAGCAGGCCCCATGCTGGGGGTGGGCGGGAGTCTTGGTTCCTCCTATCACTGACCATCCCTGTGGCCTTAGGTATGTCACTTGACCTCCTTGGGTCACGGCTTCCTCACCTGCAAAACGAGGCACACTAACCTCTACAGCCCCTCTAGGCCTGACTCTGTCCTGCTGCCGTCAAGTCGGGCCCTGCACAGCGGGGTCTGCCGTCAAGTCGGGCCCTGCACAGCGGGGTCTGCCGTCAGGTCGGGCCCTGCACAGCGGGGTCTGCCGTCAGGTCGGGCCCTGCACAGCGGGGTCTGCCGTCAGGTCGGGCCCTGCACAGCGGGGTCTGCCGTCAGGTCGGGCCCTGCACAGCGGGGTCAGCCGTCAGGTCGGGCCCTGCACAGCGGGGTCAGCCGTCAGGTCGGCCCCTGCACAGCGGGGATCTGCCGTCAAGTCGGGCCCTGCACAGCGGGGTCTGCCGTCAGGTCGGGCCCTGCACAGCGGGGTCTGCCGTCAAGTCGGGCCCTGCACAGCGGGGATCTGCCGTCAGGTCGGGCCCTGCACAGCGGGGTCTGCCGTCAGGTCGGGCCCTGCACGGCGGGGTCTGCCGTCAGGTCGGGCCCTGCACAGCGGGGTCTGCCGTCAAGTCTGCCCCTGCACAGCGGGATCAGGTGTCAAGTCTGTCCCTGCCCAGCGGGGTCTGCCGTCAGGTCGGGCCCTGCACAGCGGGGTCTGCCGTCAGGTCGGGCCCTGCACAGCGGGGTCTGCCGTCAGGTCGGGCCCCGCCCAGCGGGGGGTCTGCCGTCAGGTCGGGCCCCGCCCAGCGGGGGGTCTGCCGTCAGGTCGGGCCCTGCACAGCGGGGTCTGCCGTCAGGTCGGGCCCCGCCCAGCGGGGGGTCTGCCGTCAGGTCGGGCCCCGCCCAGCGGGGGGTCTGCCGTCAGGTCGGGCCCCGCCCAGCGGGGGGTCTGCCGTCAGGTCGGGCCCCGCCCAGCGGGGGTCTGCCGTCAGGTCGGGCCCCGCCCAGCGGGGGTCTGCCGTCAGGTCGGGCCCCGCCCAGCGGGGGGTCTGCCGTCAGGTCGGGCCCCGCCCAGCGGGGGTCTGCCGTCAGGTCGGGCCCCGCCCAGCGGGGGTCTGCCGTCAGGTCGGGCCCCGCACAGCGGGGTCTGCCGTCAGGTCGGGCCCTGCACAGCGGGATCAGGTGTCAAGTCTGTCCCTGCCCAGCGGGGTCTGCCGTCAGGTCGGCCCCTGCACAGCGGGGATCTGCCGTCAGGTCGGGCCCCGCACAGCGGGGATCTGCCGTCAGGTCGGGCCCCGCACAGCGGGGTCTGCCGTCAGGTCGGCCCCTGCACAGCGGGGTCTGCCGTCAGGTCGGCCCCTGCACAGCGGGGATCTGCCGTCAGGTCGGGCCCTGCACAGCGGGGTCTGCCGTCAGGTCGGGCCCTGCACAGCGGGGTCTGCCGTCAGGTCGGGCCCTGCACAGCGGGGTCTGCCGTCAGGTCGGGCCCTGCACAGCGGGGTCTGCCGTCAGGTCGGGCCCTGCACAGCGGGGGTCTGCCGTCAGGTCGGGCCCCGCCCAGCGGGGGTCTGCCGTCAGGTCGGGCCCCGCACAGCGGGGGGTCTGCCGTCAGGTCGGGCCCCGCACAGCGGGGGGTCTGCCGTCAGGTCGGGCCCCGCCCAGCGGGGGTCTGCCGTCAGGTCGGGCCCCGCACAGCGGGGGGTCTGCCGTCAGGTCGGGCCCCGCACAGCGGGGGGTCTGCCGTCAGGTCGGGCCCCGCCCAGCGGGGGTCTGCCGTCAGGTCGGGCCCCGCACAGCGGGGTCTGCCGTCAGGTCGGGCCCCGCACAGCGGGATCAGGTGTCAAGTCTGTCCCTGCCCAGCGGGGTCTGCCGTCAGGTCGGCCCCTGCACAGCGGGGATCTGCCGTCAGGTCGGGCCCCGCACACCGGGGATCTGCCGTCAGGTCGGGCCCCGCACAGCGGGGTCTGCCGTCAGGTCGGCCCCTGCCCAGCGGGGATCTGCCGTCAGGTCGGGCCCTGCACAGCGGGGATCTGCCGTCAGGTCGGGCCCTGCACAGCGGGGTCTGCCGTCAAGTCGGGCCCTGCCCAGCGGGGTCTGCCGTCAGGTCGGCCCCTGCCCAGCGGGGATCTGCCGTCAGGTCGGGCCCTGCACAGCGGGGTCTGCCGTCAAGTCGGGCCCTGCCCAGCGGGGTCTGCCATCAGGTCGGCCCCTGCCAAGCGGGGTCTGCCATCAGGTCGGGCCCTGCACAGCGGGGATCTGCCGTCAGGTCGGGCCCTGCACAGCGGGGATCTGCCGTCAGGTCGGGCCCTGCACAGCGGGATCAGGTGTCAAGTCTGCCCCTGCCCAGCGGGGGTCTGCCGTCAGGTCGGGCCCCGCCCAGCGGGGTCTGCCATCAGGTCGGCCCCTGCCCAGCGGGGTCTGCCATCAGGTCGGGCCCTGCACAGCGGGGATCTGCCGTCAAGTCGGGCCCTGCACAGCGGGAATCTGCCGTCAGGTCAGGCCCTGCACAGCGGGATCAGGTGTCAAGTCTGCCCCTGCCCAGCGGGGTCTGCCGTCAGGTCGGGCCCTGCACAGCGGGGATCTGCCGTCAGGTCGGGCCCTGCACAGCGGGGTCAGCCGTCAGGTCGGGCCCTGCACAGCGGGATCAGGTGTCAAGTCTGCCCCTGCCCAGCGGGGTCTGCCGTCAGGTCGGCTCCTGCACAGCGGGGTCAGACGTTCTGATCCATCCCGTCTTCACTGGCTGTTTTTTCTAAGTAGATCACCAGGCCTTCCTCCTTAGTCCATCGTGGTCTGAAAGCTCCACTGAAGTCTGCTCAGCATCACAGCAATACCCAAGCCTCCGCTGACAGACGGGGGTGGCTGTGCCCAGGTGCACCGACCGGGAGCTGAACCCGTGTCTCCCGCATGAAAGGTGAGAATCCTGCCACTGAACCACCATTGCCCCCAACTCTTTATAAACCTATCGAAATGATTCTGTTTGACTTCCACTGGTTGCATAATTTTGCAGTTTTGAAAAATCTCAATATTTTACTAGAAACTAATATTAATTCACTGTGAGTTCTCCGTAACAGACCCACTGGGCTTACATAAATGAATGACCAAAATGTGGATTGCTTTTCATGAACAACACTAGAACACTCTGTGACAGATGCGTACATATATAATATACATATTTCTATGTATATGGATAATGTATAAACACAACAGACTAAACACACCATTTACAATAGTGTTATATGAATAAGACACACACAAACACATACCTGATGTAGACTCAAGTATTAACTAACAAGAAGAATTACCATTTTAATGCTGCGTCGATAATATGAGGTTTGTATTTCCCTTCAAATAAACACCTGCCATGTGATCCTCACCTCGCTTTCATTCTGGCTCAGGACTGATTACACTCCCTCCTCCCATAATGTGGCATGAAAACACTACACCCAAGACACTCAAACCAGTCAAGAACTTCACAGAACAGAACCTTCTGACCATGGCTGGCCGGAACGTCAGAACTAGCTCCAGCTTTTACTGTCTAATTCATCATACAACGCAGTGGCAGAAACTCTTCCAGAAATCAGCTTCCCTATTCAATCTTAGAATCATAACAGAAACAAAATTAAGAGAAAATAAAATCCCTCCAGCTAGAGAGATCACTGGCTACCATACCATGAAGTAATCTGACTACTAAGACAAAGAGTAAAGCAAGAATTAAAACATTAATTTCGTGTTACTCACTTGTTGATGGTTCTTCCAAAAGTGACCTGAACAAGAGCAATTAATGTTCTTCTCACCCATTTAAACACTAAAATGTAAACCAGAGGAAAAGTGTTATCACAGGATACCAAACCATGACGTTTTCATAGCTGTGCAAAGCATAAATCTATGCATTTAATTCAGTCTGAGCCCTGACAACAAGTCAGGCCTATAGTATCTGCCGACCTGAGGTCTAGACTAGCAACTTCTGTCCAGAAAAACTCCTATTTTCTGCTTAGCAAGGGAAAAAATATGAGCTAAGAGTTTCTACAGCTTTTCAGTGCCTGAACAACAGCTGAGCTAGCAAGTGGAAATACTCCACTTCCTATGTTGCTGGGTTACTGACAACATGTCTCTCTCCCACTGGCAGACAGAGTAATTCCTATTTCTGATTTCTGTCTGGCTCATGCGACCCGATTTTCTAACATACCACTCTGAATGAGAAATATCTGTAGTCAAATGTTGACAAATATTTTGAGATTATTAATAAACTGACATGTCTAAATGCTTGCATTTCGATAGTAGTTGTAGATCGTCACGTACTTTTTAAGTACATTTCACACTTTTGGAGGAGGAAAGGTGAACTGCAAAGAGCCAGGATCTTGAGTCAGATGTGAACTGAACACTCTGCTGCACCACTTCCTACGGTGTCCATATACCACTGCCGTAAGTCGATTCCCACTCATAGTGACCCTACAGAACAGAATAGAGTCACCCCATAGGGTTTCCAAGGCTGTAATCTTTACAGAAGCAGACTGCCAGTTTTCTCCCTCGGAGTGGCTGGTGGGTTTGAACCCACAACCTTTCAGTAAGCAGTCACGTCCTTAACCACTGTACCACCTGGCCTTCATATAGGAGCTGGCCATAAATCACCCCCTAGCCTCAGCTTCCTCATCTGGCAAAGGATGATAGGAACACTTGCTTTTTTTGCTCTGGGGGTCTTGTCAATATTACGTGTGAAAAGGCTTTGTGGAGAGTTTTACAAATCTAAATTTTCATTATTAGCATGGAGACACATTTTTATAGGTAAAGAATGAACATAAACCAAAAAGAAGGCAAAGAAATGCTGTGAGGATGTTGTACGTCCACAAATTGGAATTTAACCCCAAATTTCCATTTATATTCACCTCCATTCACTGAAGTGTTTGGCTGACACGTGGGAAATTCACACCTCAGTCTATTGGGGCCAAGGGCTCGGGGCTCTGGCGCTCAGTACGAAAACACAGAAAGAACAAATCCACAGGCATCTCCATACAATGGGAGCTGCACCAACAGAAGTCAACAGTCAAGACAGCCTCGGTTTAGACATTCTAAAGTCATTTCTAATGTTTAAGTGGATCTAAATGTCCAGTTACAGTTGTGTCATTAACAATCCTTTAAGCAAAAATCAAGCGTTAGTGTCAGACCAACCAAAACCAAACCCACTGCTGTCGAATCGGTTCCGACTCACAGCGGCCACAGAGGGTTTCCGAGGCTGTAAATCTCTACGGAAGTAGATTGCCACATCTTTCTCCTGCAGAGCCACTGGTGGTTTCAAACTGCCGACCTTTTGTTAACAGTCGAGCACTTTAACCACCGTGCCACCAGGGCTCCTTTTAATGTCACAACTACGCCTCAGAAACGTCTTGAGACATTTGACGGAATTCAGAAGCACGAGGCCAGTGTAGCAGAGTTGTTATCCTCAGCAGATGTGCCACCAGGGAGGCCGTGATGATAGCTCGCTGTCACTGGGTCCTGCTAGGGCAGCAGGGTGCTAGGGCAGCAGGGAGGTAGGAACCCCGAGGTCTGAGGACGTGTCTCAGCTCCAGCCAGGAGGTCTCACAGCCGTGTGACTGGTTACAAGAAAGGCTTATTACTGGTCTTTTTACAGACTGACTTGAGCAGGAACCAGATACGGTTTTGGTGCAAATCTCCACCACCCCGATCTCCTCTTACTCTACTGTTTTTTCCTACCCTTCCCCAGCCCCACAACACACATTAAAAAAAAAAAAAAAAAAACCATCATTTCTTTTAAGGACTCACTTGTTCAACAGAGGCAGCTGCAGCAGAACTAGGATTCTGCTGATGGCAAATATATCACATCTCATTTTAAGTGATGTTCTATTTATTCCCCTCTGAAATGTCACTAGCAAAACCAAATACGCTTCTGAGCAGGACCACGGGGGAGGCAGCACACACGGCAAAGGCAGCTTCGCAGCCCCACTCTTGCCCCACTGGCTCTGCCAGTCCTCACCTCTCTTGGCCTCTGCATCACGAAGGACGCACTAGCAAAGGCCAGGATAATGCTTCCCATTCCTATCAACTCTATGGGAAAAAGGGGGAATTCACGGTTTAACGGGCCAGATTTCACTGAGGAAGTCAGACACCATATTCAGATTTTGGGTGGAGTGCTTATTTTTTGTTTGTTTTTTAATACTGAATCAAGTTAAACATCAGTATATACCTTAAAGTGTCGAAAACATGAAAAGGTCACAACTTTTACATCTGAAAGGATTTTTAATATTTGGATAATATTCCATCATACGGGTATGTCTTAAATAATTTGACTTTCCCCATTTCTGAAGTTTAGCTTAGTTCCAACTTTTTTTCACTAAAACGAACATCCTTATATATAAATCTCTGCCTGTAGTCTAGAATGTAACTTGGTCTCCTACTTAGTGTGAGTTACATCTGTAAAGCCCTTATACTATAAACTCACTGAAGGCAGAACCTACATCTGATATATTTTTTGTTTACCCTACAGGGCTATATATATAAAATATATGCTCCAAAATTACTGGCTGATTGATATATTTTCTTAGCTTTGGCTTGGGGGAAAAAAGTTCAGTGATAATTCATTCATGTTCAAAGATAATTTCTGCACTTAAAATTTTCTTGTCCATTCACTCGTCAGTCCATCCACTCAGGCGTCTTACTGATCACCTTGGAAACCCTGGTGGCATAGTGGTTAAGTGCTACGGCTGCTAACCAAAGGGTCAGCAGTTCGAATCTGCCAGATGCTCCTTGGAAACTCTACGGGACAGTTCTACTCTGTCCTATAGGGTCGCTATGAGTCGGAATCGACTCGACAGCACTGGGCTTGGTTTTTGGTTTTGGACCACGGGACAGGCGTTTACAGTATTACTGAGGATTAGACACCTAAGACTAGCACAACAAGTGTTTAACAGCACTTGAAATTTTTTCCACCTGCTAACGATTCTTCAAGTGCTGCGTTAAGGGACAGATAAATAAGAAGGGATGCTGCTGTAGCCTTGTTTCCCACACAGGAACAACTCTTAGCCCATCTCTTCCCTTAAGGGGAAAGGTGCTGATCTGAGTGAACAGAGTCCAGGGCATTCACGGGGCAACACTTTACTGGCAGGTGACATTACTGTGCCTTGCAAATCCTTGCTCTTCTCATTTGCTTCCCCTTCTAGGTGGCTGGGTATACCTTTTGGCACCTCTAAGCTCCAGGTAGGATTCTGGTCTCATGATTTATTGTTTTGGGGCCCTGTGGAATAGGAAGACAGCCCTATTAAAGACTCAAGATGAAGCCATGCGCTCCCATCTGACCTTTCACTGAAGTGCTGCGTTTGGGGTGGGGGGGTCCAGGCACTTCTGCAGCTCTTTAAAAATGGTATTCTGGCTCCCATTTTGCTGTTGTTTCTTCTAAGCACATCTCCCTCAGAAACTCTAGGGCAGGATTTTCAACCTTGGCACTTGCTGACATTTTGAGCAGGTAATTCTCTGTTGGGGGGCGCTGTCCTGTGCACCTTCTCCTCCCTAATTTGTGACAACACCAACAAAATGTCCCCAGACATCGCCAAATATCCCTGGGGGGCAAACTACCCCTGCCTCCTCTCCCTGCTGCAGTGAGAACCTCTGCCTGAGGAACAAAGGTGGCTGAAAACAGCACCAAAACCTCACCTTCGACAACAGGGTTCTTCCTCTGCTAACAAAATTAGGTTCTCATAACTTCTGGAGGTAAAACTTTGATGTTCTGAGTCACTTAACAAATGCAATGACTTTTGTCTTTCTGTATTCAGTGGAACATGGTGCTGGGTAAATGAGAACCCTAAGCTCCATGAGTACAGAGGCAATATCTGTCTGAAGGTTATATCCTTGGTTCCCAACATAGTGTTTGGCTAGCCCTTAAACATATGTGTTTAATTTCATAACATGGAGGAATCTGGAAGGCGTTATGCTGAGTGAAATTAGTCAAATATAAAAGGACAAATATTGTATGAGACCACTATTATAAGAACTCCAGATAAAGTTTAAACAGAAGAAAATATACTTTGATGGTTATGAGGGTAGGGAGGGAGGGAGAGGGATATTCACTAACTAGATAGTAGACAAGAATTTTTTTAGGTAAAGGGAAAGGCAACACATAACACAGGGATAGTCAGTACAACTGGACTAAACCAAAAGCAAAGAAATTTCCTCAATACAACCAAAAGCTTTGAAGGCCAGAGTAGCAGGGACAGGGGTGTGGGGGCCATGGTTTCAGGGGTCATCTAGGTCAGCTGGCATAACAAAATGTATTAAGAAAATGGCCTGCATTCCACTTTGGTGAGAGGCGTCTGGGGTCATAAACACTAGGAAGCGGCCATTTAAGATGCATAAATTGGTCTCAACCCATCTGGAGCAAGGGAGAATGAAGAATACTGATGACACAAGGTAAATATGAGCCCAAGAGACAGACAGGGCCACATAAACCAGAGACTTCATTGGCCTGAGACCTGAAGAGCTAGATGGTGCCTGGCTACCACTGAGACTGCCCTGACAGGGAATACAACAGGAATCCCTGATGGAGCAGGAGAGCAGTGGGATGCAGATCTTAAATTCTCGTAAAAAGACCAGGCTTAATGGTCTGACTGAGACCGGAGGGACCCTCATGGTCAGGGTCCCCAGACCCTTTGATAGCCCAAGACTGGAACCATTCCCGAGACCAACTCTACAGACAGGGATTGGCCTGGACTATAAGATAGACAATGGTGCTGGTGACGAGTGAACTTTGTGGCTTGACACATATACTACGCAGGCGACTCCTGTCTGGTGGTGAGATGAGAAGGAAGAGGGGGACAGAAGCTGGTTGAATGGACACGGGGAATACGGGGTAGAAAGGAGGAATGTGCTGTCTCATTAAGGGGAGAGCAGCTGGGAGTGCACGTTGGGCTGTGTATGGCTTTTTGTATAAGAGACTGACTTGATTTATAAACTTTCACCTAAAGCACAATAAATACATTTTTAAAAAATGTGTTTAGTGAATGAATGTATGAATATAAATACATGTCTGATTCACTTCAGGAATAAAGGGATATTAGGTGTGCGTGAGGGTGTGTGTGTGTGTGTCACTTAACCAGCAAATACCACTAAATAATAACAAAGAAGCTTACTTCCTCGAAGTTCAAAAATCTCCCCAATCAACATGAAACACGGTTCAGCCAAGGCGTCTTTCCTCCCATCCATGTCATCACCATAATCTGACAGGTCACTGTCCTCCTCTGTCTCCTCCTGCGGGTGCAGCAAAGTCACAGGAATCAGAGCACGTATCCAAGAACACGGGTAGACGTGTTCTCCTTCTTCAAAAGTAAATTCCAAACAAAATAAGTCCTCGTTTGTTTTTTTTTTTTAATCGGAAAAAAAAAAGTAAATTCCAAACTATTGGCTCAGATTTTAGCCTTACATAATCCTTCAACTTTCCAAATGCAGAAATCTATTTCCAACATGATGGACAGAACACATCTAACCTGAGGGAGGAGCCTGATTCAAACTTTAAGTTAATTCTAAACTCTGTCACTATACAAACAACCAGTGAATTAACAAATGTTTTCTAATCATCTTAAGTTTAAAAGGCTTTTAAACTTAAATGACTTTAAATTCACTTTTTTTTTTTAAAAAAAAAAAAAAACATATGCATCTGAAAGTAATTTAGCTATTTGCAAAGTTTTGACTCAAGCTTTTATTCCGTACTTCAGCTACTCTCATTTCCTGACCTGTGTTATCTGCACGGTTCTGTTCAGAACTTACGATACGCCAGGCACCAAGCTGGTGCAAACGAGTGTGATGGAGCCAGCCTTTCAGTGGTCCACGACTACCTGGGAGACTCACAAATACACAAGCAGCTGCTTCTGTCAGGCAGGATGGGGCGGTACCACAGAGGTGCAAACATCAGACAGTGGAAGGCCGGGTGAGGAAGGCCATTCTAATGTCTGCATACAGGTGAAAGCTGGAGTGGTGGCACCAATGACAAGACACTGGGGGGTGTCTACACTGGGTGAGCTGAGGAAAGGACTAAGGAGAAGCCACAGAAGTGGGAGAAGATCTCTAAAAATACACACAAGCCCAGCAACATCAAAGACTTCAAAGAGGTTGAGGAAGGGGAGGACTGAGAGGAAGCCACTGGATGTGGCCATGGATGCTCACCTTCAAAGAGTAACCTCAGTAGTTACTGAGCTGTAATGTAAACCCCAGGGGGTTCAGGAATAAATGGGGGATAATGGAGGTAAGTAGCCAAGTACAGGCAGACACAGCATGGATGGCCACGAACAAAAGATGTGGGACAGAAGCTTGGCAGGGAAGCGGGTTTACCATCAACCTGAACACAGATGTGAGTATGTTATAGGGTCTACACTGATTTATCCCCCAGCTCAGAATGCAGTAACAGTAGAATGCTGCTTTTCATCTCCATCTATCCAAACTCTTTAAACCAATCCTGGTGAGGTACGTGAGTGAGGACAGTGGCATTTGGGGATGGACTAAGGAGATGCCAAATTTTGGAGATGTTCTTGTGCAATCTGCTAGAGAGTGAAGAAAGGGGTTCCAGTGGCTTAAACTTAGGTTGGGCTGAAGCCCAAAATATAAGGTCACACAAATATCTGAAGTCTCTCTTGATTCATTCCTTTACGCATAGCTATATTTGCTAGAGTCTTCTTGCTTTGAAAACGTTCCATGGTTCTCCATTCCCAAAGAATAAAGTCTCAACTCCTCAGTGTGGCATTTGAGGCCTTCAACGGCCCTGCTCCTTCCCTCTACCCTTTGCCTCATCTTCCATTAGACCAACACGGAACGCCTCCCTCTCCTCAAAGGACAAACTGACTATTCCAAACACACCCTCCTCATTCCTGAACCTCCTACTCATCCACAACAACTGTCCTCACTCAGCTCTCCCCCCTACCCCCACCGCAGAACTGCTTTCCTGTAGGGGGGCTCCTCAGCTTCCCCACCCCCCCAGGACTGCTTTCCTGTAGGGGGGCTCCTCAGCTTCCCCACCCCCCCCAGGACTGCTTTCCTGTAGGGGGGCTCCTCAGCTTCCACCCCGCCCCCCCGCCAGGGACTGCTTTCCTGTAGGGGGCTCCTCAGCTCCCCGAGCCAGAACTGCTTTCCTGTAGGGGGCTCCTTAGCTTTCCCCCCCTCAGGACTGCTTTCCCGTAGGGGTCTCCTAGAGAACTCCCATTCATATTTCACTTTCCCACCTTCACTAATCCTTTTAGTGCTGTACCTTATCTCTTCCAAGTGGCTTGTGGGGGAGGACAAGCAAGTGCCCCCAAATATGATGGAGATAATCACCGAAAATAGACACATTTGCTTTTGTTCCCATTAGCAACATTCTTTCAACAAATATCTGTTAATTCAAACAGCCTTCAAAAAGACACCCAGTTAAATATATTACAAAATTGAACCACCTTTAAATGACTCACCTCCTGGTGGGAGAAAAAGTCACGAGGAAGTCTTTCCAAAAATGAGGCTAATGAAAAAGTGGGTTTTTTCCCCTGCACGTCAATGACCTTGAGGTAGTCAGGAGAAGGGCTCAAAAAGGCATAGAGTGCTTCACTCTGACACAGTCTTTCATCTGAGAGCAGGTTCTGTGAAAGAAAGAGAACTGATCATTCCTCAATAGGAACATATCCACGCTACCAGGAGCCACTACACGTAAAGGCACCAAATACCAAGCCCATTGCCAGCAAGTTGATTCAGACTCATGGCGACCCTATAGGACAGAGGAGAGCTGCCCGTAGGGTTGCCAAGGAGTGGGTGGTGGATTTGAACTGCCAACCTTTCAGTTAGCAGCCGAGCACTTAACCACCATGCCACCAGGCCCCCAAGTAAAGGCAAACAAGGCAGAACTGACTGTGTTGGGGGATCTACTTTCATCCTAATTCTGAACCTAAAATCGTTCTCTTTTCCCCCTGAAATAAAACATTTAAGACCAATTCTCAATGACTTTAACGGCAAACACTCCTCTCCAGGTTAACTGAGCGTGTCCTAACCACTCTGCGTATGGGGGATACTGTGCAGACAAGAGAACTCACTCTGGTTTGCACAATCCTTACTCATTCCAGTTCCTGCAACAAAAAATTCTTACTTCGCATACAGCTTACCTCCCGGGCACCGCCTTCAAAAGTCAACTTAACTTCCACTCATTTATGTCTGAACAACTTAACTTTTGCA
The DNA here is from genome assembly GCF_024166365.1 of Elephas maximus indicus. Taxonomy (NCBI): domain Eukaryota; kingdom Metazoa; phylum Chordata; class Mammalia; order Proboscidea; family Elephantidae; genus Elephas; species Elephas maximus. The sequence continues at coordinate 80,988,645 of NC_064840.1, forward strand.
CATTACACATGGACAGCACTGAACCACCCGTTTATGGCTATGGTCAGGCTGTGTACATCAGCTGAAAAAAGAACTGAGTTATCCCATGGTGGTCTGCCTGCAGGAAACAATTCCACTGTGCGGCCACCTCCCAAGAAGTGCTTGTTTACATGATTATATAAGATCCTTCCTAGAGCCAGCAACCTTGAGAGGGCCCAGTACTGCCACTCAGGGACTGGGGACAGCATCAGCACTGCAGGTTCACCAGCGTCATGAGCCGCAGCAGAGTGCTCTGACCACAGGCAGGTCCTGCCTCAGGGGAATGGAGATCTAGGGACAGCGCCAGCTTCATGAGCCACAGCGGAGTGGTCTGACGGAGGGCAGGTCCTGCCTCAGGTACCAGGAAGGAGGTTAAGGGTCTGGGCAAGTCAGTTTCATTACTGCCTTCCTGACCCCTGTACCCAATAAACAGGCCTTTACTCCTTCTTCAGAATTTTTTTTTAATATATATTTTTTTATTGTGCTTTAAGTGAAAGTTTACGAATCAAGTCAGTCTCTCACACAAAAACTTACATACACCTTGCTACATACTCCCAATTAATCTCCCCCTAATGAGACAGCCCGCTCTCTCCCTCCACTCTCTTTTCATGTCCATCTTGCTAGCTTCTAACCCCCTCCACCCTCTCATCTCCCCTCCAGGCAGGAGATGCCAACATAGTCTCAAGTGTCCACCTGATCCAAGAAGCTCACTCCTCATCAGCATCTCTCTCCAACCCATTGTCCAGTCCAATCCATGTCTGAAGAGTTGGCTTCGGGAAAGGTTCCTGACCTGGGCCAACAGAGGGTCTGGGGGCCATGACCACCAGGGTCCTTCTAGTCTCAGTCAGACCATTAAGTCTGGTCTTTTTATGAGAATTTGGGGTCTGAGTCCCACTGCTCTCCTATTTCCTCAGGGGTTCTCTGTTGTGTTCCCTGTCAGGGCAGTCATTGGTTGTAGCCGGGCACCATCTAGTTCTTCTGGTCTCAGGATGATGTAGTCTCTAGTTCATGTGGCCCTTTCTGTCTCTTGGCCTCGTAATTACCTTGTGTCCTTGGTGTTCATTCTCCTTTGATCCAGGTGGGTTGATACCAATTGATGCATCTCAGATGGCCGCTTGCTAGCGTGTAAGACCCCAGATGCCACTCTCCAAAGTGGGATGCAGAATGCTTTCTTAATAGATTTTATTACGCCAATTGACTTAGATATCCCCTGAAACCATGGTCCCCAAAGCCCCACCACGCTACTCTGGCCTTTGAAGCATTCAGTTTATTCAGGAAACTTCTTTGCTTTTGGTTTAGTCCAGTTGTGCTGACCTCCCCTGTCTTCTTCAGAATTTTAAATGTTCAGTTCACCTGGCATGTGAGGGTGGATGAGGAATGAGATACTCGCCCCTTCCCTGATCCTTCAGCTAATTCACACTCCAACGTTACTTTATAAAATAACAGAAAATTATACTGATGGTTAAGTCTCAAACTTAATACAACCAATATAAATAAAGAAATTGTTAATAGTGATGAATCTTTTGCCTAAATTATATTCTATTATAAAGGAAAATAAAATTCTGCATGAAATATTAGAAATATATCATCAAAGATAATGTCTGAGAAACAAGAAATAATTGGGATCCCATAATTTTTAAGCTGAGAATGAAACCCCACCTCCTAACCCCCACTCCGTCCAAACATTCAGAACATGTTATTTTATTCTACTGAAGGTAGTGCAGTGGTTATGCACTCAGCTGCAAGCCAAAAGGTCAGTGGTTGGAACCCACCAGCGGCTCTGTGGGAGAAAGATGTGGCAGTCTGTTTCTGTACCAATTACGGCCTCGGAAACCCTATGGGACAGCTCTTCTCTGTCTTAGAGGATCGCTGTGAATCAGAATTGACTCGAGAGCAGGGGGTTTGGTGTGGTTTAGGGAAGATCTAAAGAGAAAGGTGTGGAGCCTCCTGAGAATAGTGAGCAGCGTGTGCATGCCCAGAAGTGGGCAGAGCTCTGTTGAAGGAAAAGGCAAAGGCGTTCAGCATGGCTGGAGTAGTTGCTGTGTTTGAGGGATGGAGAAGCTGGTGTACAGGCCTGAAGCAGGGCACACGTTCGATGGCATGGCCAAGAATGATCAGCTATATTATTAAATGTCTGTATTATTAGTATGCCTTGATAGGCGAGTCCTGGAGGCACAATGTTTAAGAGCTCAGCTGCTAACCAAAAGGTCGCCAGTTTGAATCCACCGGCTGCTCCTTGGATACCCTAGGGGGCAGTTCTACTCTGCTGTAGAGGGTCGCTACGAGTTGGAATCAGTTTGATGACGAGTTTGGTTTGGGTTTTTTATAGCGAACCATCTGTCATACCTAAACATTCACGTAAAAAAAACATGAATGTTGATGGACTCTGCGTTAGATGGACTCTAACATGCTGGCGATCATGAGGATAACACGGGATGGGCAACATTTCTTTCTGTTGTACCTAAGATCACCACGAGACAGACAACTCAAAGGCAGCTAACAACAACAAAAGAACATTCGATGGAATCCCTTTCTCTGGACAGTCTACGGGCTGGCCTTCTGAACTGCAGCCTGCTGGGCAGCCTACCTAAACACACGGAGTGGTCAGAACTTTAAAATAAACTCTTGAGAAAACAAAAAACAATTTAAGCCATCATTTCCTTTGAGTTAAAAGACAAACGGGCACTTAGACCATTGCTTCCCCAGGTTTAGCGCAGATCTCTTGCCCTTAGCCATGCCCACTCCACCCACCAGCAGGGTGCCAGAGCACCCTGTCTCCTGGCACGACAGCAGAACTCACTCACCCATTTCCATCATCACCTGTCCAGTAAGAGCACACACTGAACTCTCCCTGGGGCCCCACAGTACAGACATAAGCACAATTTCTGCAGCATATCAGGCAAGTTATCAGAAGCCTGGGAGGACCAAAGTGAGACCCTCCCAGGGTCTGGAGGAAAACCAAAGAATCAGCTGGAGGATTTCAAACCTAAATACCTGGGGCTTAAAAATCTTGCATTTTTAATAACACATATTGCAATGCAAAACAAGGGGCAAAGTGGGCAAATCCCACCTTCACTGCTAACTTCGTGGTAAAGATCAGCATGAATCCAGTTTCCACCTAGAAATGGATCCAGTTCTCACCTTGCCACAGCTCCATGGCCTCCATTACCTTGTAGCCAGCCACTTAGTGGCACGCTATCTCACCCCTGGCTGCCCTGAGCCAGGACAAAACACACAAATCATCTGCCTGTGCAGCCCTTGTCCGAATTAGCCACCCCCAGCTAAGGCAGAGTTCACAAGTTAAAAAGATCCAGGCCCCTGCTGGCCTTTACTGCCCCCTGTGGCTTCGTTAATTCTCTAGAAAGGCTCACAGAATTCCCAGACTACCTGTACCTACAGTTACCCATTTATTATAACCGGAAAAGATACAAACGAAGACGAACATCAGGTGAGGACGTTTCAGGTAAGGATCCTGGCAGGGGGCTTCTGCTGTCCCCAGGGATGTGCCACCCTCCCAAAAGCAAACGTTCTCACCAATCTAGGAAGCCCCCAAACTTCCATGCTCAAAGCGTTTTATTGGCTTCACTGCATAGTCATGGCTGGGGCCTCGCCGCATAGTCAGGCCTAGGGCCTCGCTGCAGGGTCACAGGAGGGGCCTCGCCGCCTAGTCAGGGATGGGGCCTCCCTGCATGGTCACGCCCGGGCCCTCGCCACAGGGTCACGCCCGGGGCCTCGCTGCATAGTCATGATCCACCGAATCACTAAATGAGCACGACTGAGTTATACCCCTTTCCTTTCCTGAGGTTAGCTGCCACGTGCAGTCTGAGTAGCCCCCACTCACTTGCACAAATTTACGTGTCACCTGGTTGTCTTAGAAGACAAAGATGTCGCTATCGCTGGGGAATTCCAAGGGCTTTCAGAAACCAAAGACTAAGGCCAAATCAAGTTCTTGTCCTACACATATTCATGTCACAAACAAGATCTTAAATTTGTTTGAATGACTTAATCACATAGTGTATTCTAAGTACATTTAGTATCTCCTAAACATTCAGAATCAGTAACAAAATGAATGTTAGTTTTAAATTCTCTCTCATATGAACATTTAAATATTAATAATTCTCTATCCAGTTCTGCCATAAAACAGCTCAGAAAGTTCTTCTAAGGTCCGTTTATTTTATTTCCTAAGGGAAATTCTTTTATATATTCACACACACACACACACACACACACACGAACACACGCAAAAATGTGGAGCAGTCAGAACCCCTGAACACTGCTGCTGAGACTGTAAACATTTCTAGAACCACTCTGGCATTACATACTAAAGATGAACACATGCACACCCTACAGCCCAGCAATCTCACTCCCTAGGTGCACACTCAACATATACTCACCGGAAGACAAGCACTAAAAGGTTTACAGAAGCACTCTTTGTAATAGCCTCAAAATGGAAATTATCCCAATGCCCATCCACAGCAGAACAAATAAACTAGTGTATGCATATAATGAAAAACCTCTCCAGCAATGAAAATGAACGGCCTACAACTAAAACATGAAGGATGAATCTGATTAAAGAAGTCAGGGACAAGAGTCCGCGCTGCATGATTCCATTCATACGAAGCTGAGGAACAACTGTAACCAGCTGCTGCGGTGAGAAGTCGGACGGTGGCTACGCGTGGTGGGGGCAGCGACGGGAAGGAAGCTGGAGGGTACTGGCAATGCTCTGTTTCTTGGACTAGGTGCTAGTTACATGTGTTTAGTTCATGAAAATGGAGAAAGCTGTACACTTATGATATGTGCACTTTTCAGTATGTACGTTATACTTCAATAAAATGTTGGAAAAAAAAACACCAAAACCAAATATTTCGAAGATTCAGCACAAACCATGAGAACTGGAAACAAACCAGTAAGCTTAGGATGATGATAATTTAACCCAAAATAAGTAATTTCCTTCTCATATCCAAAACTTTTCACTTGCTTACCTGTAAAAACTTATTTAATTGATTCTTTGACTTCTCCATAAACTTTTGATCAACAGATTTGAAAGGCAGCTTGCTAAGAGAAGGCAACTGGACTTTTTTTAAAGAAGGGAAACACTGTGGGAGGGAAAAAGTGAATGTTAGTATTTGAAACTATATTTTAATCCTTTAAAAAACTGTTATAATTGTTGTTGTTAGATGCCTTTGAGTCGGCTCTGACTTAGAGTGACCCCACGCACAACAGAATGAAACACTGCTTGGCCTGTACCATCCTCACAACGGCAGGTGTGTTTGAGCCCATTGTTGCAGCCACTGTGTCAATCTACCTCGTAGAGAGCTGTGCTCTTTTTCGCTGACTCTCTACTGAAATGGAAATGGAAGACCAAAGAAGAACTGACACACCTGAATTATGGGGCTGGTGAAGAATACCGAATACACCATGGACTGCCAGAGGAACAAACAAATCTGTCTTGGAAGAACTACAGCCAGAATGCTCCTTAGAAGCAAGGATGGCAAGACTTTGTCTCACTTACTTTGGACATGTTATCAGGAGGGACCAGTCCCTGGAGAAGGACACCATGCTTGGTAAAGTAGAGGGTCATTATAACTAGAACATACCAAGTATCTTCCTCCTCTACTTGTTCCTTTGAGATTTAAGGCCTGGAAACCTGTCCGTACTAATCAGGCTTAAAGAATCTGGAAGAATGTGACATTTGATAGAAAAAAGCTACAACTCATCCCAGACCTACAAATGCCTGAAAGCTGGGAAACCATGGCACCAGGCTGATAAGATGGGTTTGCAAAACACACGTTTCTACAACACACAACCGCAGTACAATACGCTAGGCATGAATACCTGTGTTACAGGAAGAAACTATTTCTATCACAACATGTTTTACTTATACCACCTCTGTAAAAAGTTATCAAAGTTGCAAAAGAAACAATGGAAAGAGTAACTTGATTTATAGCTATACTCATGCCTTCCAAGTGCAAACTGGATAATACCAATCTAATAACAAAACACTTTATTAAAAAGCAGTAACAGGCCACCCTTTGTGGATGAAGTCCTACACTCTGTCAGGCAGTGTGCTGGACACTTGGCATGTGTTACTTCACCCCTACAGGTCTATGAGCTGAGAATTATCATCATTCCTGTTTTACACATGAGAAATGTGAGGCTCAGGAATAAAACCCATGTCTACCTGACCTTATACCAATTCCCACAAGACTGTGCCAGTCTGTCCCAATTTCAAACATTGGCCTTCATGAAGGCGCTGGGGCCACTTGAAACGCTTGATGAAACGGACTGGTATTGAAAAGCAAACAAGCACAGAGCGTGCTGCCACAGCTGTTACTCTGCGGTCATCCGTCCACAGAAGGGTCACAGCAGCCCTCTTCTGGTCTGGCCACAGCACAGCACCCAACAAGTTACACCGAGCAACAGTGACAAGTGCATGTACGTGCTTACGTGGTGGCAAAGGAAAACGAAAACTGGCCTTTCCTATACAAGCTACCACAAGTACAATGGCATCTGCCAAGGAAGGCTGTAAGGCAGGACCCAAATTCAGGTAAATTTTTAGAGAAATGAAACAGGCAGTGAGAGCTGGGGGAGAAAATTAAATTCGCCAGGGACCTGGAAGGTGCTTCCCGTCATAGCTGTCAAGAGCAAGGTTCTTTCAAAAGATGAAAACGCATACAATAGGAACGAGATGAGGATCAAGGAAGAGCCAGTAATCATCCACAGATGAGGAAGGAGGACAATGAGATGGTCAGACAGACATGGAGCTTTACAAGGTTTGTTTCCGTTGTGTGTGTATGTGCGCGCGCGCGCGCGTTTTAGGGGAACAAGGTTTGTTTCTTCTACTTCAGTGTAATTACTTTTTTATTTTCTAAGCACATTTTATTTCAAAATCTCCCTGAGATTCCTTTTCCTCTTTCCTTCTGCTTTTCATCAGCAGATTTAGACTGATGCAAAACTTTGGGTTCACAATGGTTTTTCACGGGTAAACAGTAGGTCTTCCTGAAGTGTCAGTTTTACTCCACAGTTTGGGGAAATTTTACTCCTGTGTGCTATAAACGTTTTTACACAATGCTGTGGTGACCAGCATCTATTTCAGAAACACCGTGGTACTCCAGCCAGTTTTGGCCACCATCTTTTTAAAAGGAGTTGAAGTTAGAGCATTCAGAAGTTAGTGATTAAGACAGTTTAAAAATGACCCTTGAAGACAAAGTTAAAGGAAATAAATATACTGTATCATTTTCAAAAGGAAGGTCTGAGAGGTGACCACAGGGTTTTACCAGTATCAGCTCATTCTGAGCAAGAGGGAAATAGAACTAAATTGAAATGATTGAAGAACTTTTTAATTGTTGGAGTAAAGCGCAATTACCCCCAACAAAAGGAGAGCTGGAGAAGACGCAGTTTCTGGGGAGAAGTGGGAAGAATGATGAATCAAAAGTAAGACCACTAGATTCTATTCCTGGTTTGGCCACTATGTGTCTTAAAAAAAAAAAAAAAATTTTTTTTTTTTTTTTTTTTTTACGACAAGTCAATTAAGCTCTATGAGGTCAGTTTCCCTCATCTATCAGATAAAAGGACTGACCCAGGTTAGCAGCTTCTAAACATTTTTAACAAAAACCCCAGACAGTTATCTATCCTCAACTACTCAGACCAGACTGGACGATCCATGAGAAAATGCCATCTTGCCATTATCAACAAAAAAAGAAAACGATTAATTGGTTTCCGTATCTGTAAAAGGAATCTTGAATCTCTTCTTGCTCATAAGTGTAGAGTCTTGTGTTCACAAGCACGCATACCTCGCTCAGTTTCCGGTGTAAATTCTGAAACTCACTGAGCCTTCTGGGGACTGTCCAGTTCTTAGCTCCAACTCCACCAGCTTCTTGCAAGCTTACCGTGACAAAGTAACAGGGCATCTGCTCACCATTCTCTTCCGTAACCTTGAAAACAACCACCACCACCAAAAGCACGGTGAGCAGATGTGGTAGGCAGAATGGCAAATGTCCCCTGGATCCCCCCGCCCCAATGTACATGCCTTGCCTGATCCCCAAGGCTGTGGATACGACGGATTTTATTCCAGCAGCTGGTTTACGTTATACATTACAAGGCACCCACTAAACCCTTACAAGGCACAGGAGACCCTAAAGTAGGGAGATTATCTGGGTGGGCCTCACCTAATCACATGAACCCTTTAAAAGCAGAGAGGAGGTCAGAGAAATGCCAAGCATAAGAAGGATCTGACAGGCTGTAGCCTCAAAGGGAGCAACAACTGATTACCAGAGCAAAGTGCCCTGGTGAGGGCTTTCCTTTCTTTCTTAACATTTGCCTTTGGAATATGATCTTAAAAAACTGTGAAATGTCAGAGGTAGATCCAGCCTAAACTGAGGAGGTGTCAAAAGTCTGTGTTACTTCCCTCCCACAGGCCTCTTCTATATTCTGACATTACAAAGCCTTGAACCTCCCTCCTCCCTAGACTTCCACCTGAAAGATAACTCCATCTGCCACTATCACGGGTTTCTCTGTGGTACATCAGGGCAAGGGCAACCTTCCCTGGTCCACTGCCCCAACCTCCCAGCGAAAAGGTGTATTGTCCTGCAGCTTAGCTTAATGAAAGTGCCAGCAAGTGTCAATGACGTGCTAAGAGTACTTGGTTAAGCTCCCAGATAGTGTTTGTGCTTTTAGGGTAGCTCTGGAGAACTTGCTTCGTTTTGCTGTTTAATCTAGAGGTTAATTTAAGGTTGTGAATTTTAAGCACAATACGTGTGTCAAGGCATTAGTTGAAGGGAAAGGCAGGGATGTACAAAGGTAATTTGGATAAGATGGGCTCCTGCAAATCTCAGGTGTTGTGTATTTGCTTAGCCATTTGAAACAATAATAAGGCAGAACACTACCACTGTCTTGCTCAGGATCTTGTTTTTTGTATTAGATGGTAGACATGACTTTTATCTCCAGTATCCACATGACTGATAGTAGGGCAGTGGGAAAGGAGTAGATCCCTATAAGCTCCTTTCTTCCAAAGTGAAATTATTTTCACAGACAAAAGGGATACAGTATACTCTGAAAACTGTTATCCTACATCCCTCAAAGAATGGCAAAAGATTTTCTAATTTAAAGGGAAACATATATTCACTACTGAAGATCGTAGAGCTATTGGGTTTTGAGCAGCTGAAGTCACAGCAAGACAAAACAATGAGAAACACCTAAATTTTTAATTTTTCATCTGTGAATTTCAAAAAGTGCTTTCAATTTTATTTCAAGCCTCAGTGGAAAAATAAAATCAAGGACATGAATTGCCCCTATCCCACAGTTGCTTATAATTCCAAAAGACAGTGTCACTTTCTATACGAAGTGGTGTGAGATCAGACCTACAGCGGCAGCCTAGTACAGCCAGGGGTGAAGCAGACTTACGATACGCTGGTGGGAAGAGGGGACAATATGGTCTAAAAGAATAAATACGAGTTTTCTATCCTCAACCCTAACTATCTGGAACAAAATTTTGACTTATACTTTCAAACTTGCAAACTAAATTCAGGGAAAGCAGTGGGTCCCACCTCGCCACTGGTGACGGAGGCTTTCCACATGCCGAGGTTCTCGCACCACCAATCTGTTCTCGCCATGTGCAGCTGAAGCTCCGTGCGCTCCTTCTCCATCAGGATTATCTCATCCTTCAACTTGGAAACAATCTGCCACAGAGAAAACATCCTGGGAGTTATGAAACCACTTAAAATACCATGCCCACCATTTGCTTTGATCTCTTCTGTAAGAAAAAAAAAAACATAGGGTGATATACCTCTGCAGTTTCAGGACGGCAGCTCTGCCCCAAACTCTCCTGAACCTGCAGCCTACAAGGCTCCCTGCTTCCTCGGAAAGTCTGCCGACACCCTTGTCCAGCAATCTACTACCTAGGCTTCTTCTCATGAGGCCGTTTTTCCAGTCAGCACTTCCGCTCCCCGAGGGCAGGTGCCAGACTCCCTATTCCACTGTGTCCTTCACTGAACACCACACCCCCAACCACTTAATCATCACTTACGTTTCTCAGGCTCTGCCTGGTTCATGATTTACTCCCAATATTAACCTAAAATTGGACAGTTTGCTCAAGACTCACAACATCTCTGCAGAGAGGGAAAAAAAACAAAAATCCTGGGAAGTGATTTCAGAAAACCAAACTAAAATGCTAATTTCACATCCAGTAGCAAAGGACACCGCTGGTGCAGAGACTTGTGAAATGGGAGGGGTGGTTAGGCAAATCCCTGGCTTTCTTTACTGAGGGAAGAAGGCTGCTCCACTGCGGACACACGGGAAAATGATCTGGTTTGCAGTTAGATATGTAATCCAGAAAAGTCCTCTATAATAGGATCTTTTTAATGGATGTTAATTGCTACATTACCAAAACCTTTTAAACATGAATCGGGACTTAAGTTTTAAAGAAACTTAATCAAACATTAGATATACTATTTTATTTTTGCCAACATGAATGAAAGATTATCAAAGGAGGGGGTCTCTCCTGGAGAGCAGTACCAATTCCTTTACATCCTGAGTCCCTCTGAGTCCTGTTCACACCTGCCAGAAGCAGAGTGCACCCTTGAGCTGCCTGTTGGCAATGTGGCGTAACATGAAATGTAGATCGCTGTAACTATAATCAAAGACTTGGATTCAATTTAAGCCAAAATATCAGTCAGTCTCTCCATATTTCCTGAGAATTCTTTCACACAGTCATAGTTTGCAATGTTTCATTCCATAGTTACTGTTAAGTTCTTTTAAGGAATACTGAAGAACGGCTTTCAACCTAACGATGACCCCAACAGGAAATAATGAATAGTCTCTAACTCATCTTTCATACCGTCACCCATAAATACACTTTATAATGAGATGAATCCTGAACAAATGAAATGACTATTCTTAAGTACATGCTGTATCACAGATATTGATCATCTCCAGCTGGTTCTCTTTAGCGTCTCAAAGCCAAGCTTCTCACCCGGGAGGCCGTGGTGCTTTCCAAGTTCTCCACTGACTGACCAGCAACGACTCATGTAAGGGGGAGAATGAACCTACTTCTCATGACAGCCCAGGAAAGGGCACCACTAATGATTACCAAAGTGACTTCCATGTTAAACTTGCTGTTATACAGAAAGGAATATATAGAGTTCTTTCCAATTCTATAGAAAGATAAGTACTAACAAATATCACAATGCCTTCCATCTTTGTTTTTTTCTTTTTCAAACAAAACCCACTGATTTAACCAAATAGTAACTGGGTTATTTATAAATGAATAGATATTTTGACTATAAGTTGTTCATTGGCTCACAATAAGCTGGTTTTCTTACATCTTGTTTCAGGCATATTTTACTACTACAGAAGTACTTGAATGTCCACAAAAGAAGTCCTGAAGATGGCTCAAAAGAATTGAGCACATGTTCCCAGAAAACCCAATACTATTCATTGAATTTTTTTCTTTTATTTATTTTGTTGTTGTTGTCGAGAATACACACAGCAAAACATACACCAATTCAACAGCTTCTACATGTACCATTTAGTGACATTAATTACATTCTTCGAGTTGTGCGACCATTCTCACCCTCCTTTTCTGAGTTTTTCATCCCCAATTAACATGAATTCACTGCCCCCTAAGGTTCCTGTGTGATCTTTTGAATTGCTGTTGTCAATCTGATCCCACATAGATAGTTATTAAAAGAGCATAATGCTCAGGGCAGACATTTTTTACTAGTTAAGCTAAACTATTTTTGGTTTAAGGTTTAAAGATTATCTCAGGGCAATAATTTCAAGGGTTCCTGCAACCTTCATGGCTCCAGGAAGTTGGAGTCCATGAGAATTTGAAATTTTGTTCTACATTTTCTTCCTTTTGATCAGGATTCTTCTGTAGAATCTTTGATCAAAATATTCAGTAATGGTAGCCAGGCACCATCTGGCTCTTTCTGGTCTCATGGCAAAGGAGGCAGCTGTCCATGGAGGCAATTAGCCACACATTCCATATCATCCTCATATTCCTCTCCCGCTGTTGTTCCAGGCAAACAGAGACCAATTATTGTGCCTTGGATGGCTGCTTGCAAGATTTTAAGACCCCAAGCACTATGCGACGAACTAGGAGGTAGAACAGAAACACTAAACACGCTATTGGGCCAATTAACTGGGATGTGCCATGAAACCACGACTCTAAACCTACAAACCAAGAAACCAAACTCCAGGAGGTGTTTAGCTGTACATAAACAGCCTCAGCAGCTGTTCTTTGTCTCTCTTTCCTTTTTTTTCGGTCATGGTATATACATACATCTATCATACAACTTTTGCCAATTCAACTTTTTACAGGTATACAACTTATTGACAGCAATTACAGTAATCAGCTGTGCAACCCTACTCTTAATTAATGCAATATTTCCATCACTGTTAACCCTCCCTCCCACCTCTGGCAACCACTATAAACTTTGCTCTCTATACATTTATTTGGCTTTTCTTGTCTTTTTATGTAAGTCAAGTCATACAATATTTGTCCTTTTGTTACTGACTGATTTCACTTGGCATTCTTCCAACTCCATCCATATTGTAGCATGTATCAAGACTTCATTTCTCCTGCTGGCTGAGTAGTAGTCAATTGTATATGTGTACCACATTTTATTTATCCTTTCATTTGTTGATGGGCATTTAGGTTGTTTCTACCTCCTGGTTACTGTGAATATTGCAGTGAACACTGGGGTACAAGTCTCTTTTTGAGTCTCTGCTTTCAAGTCTTTCAGGTATATACCTAGAAGTGGAATTGCTGCATCATGTGGTAGTACTATTTTCAGTTTTTTGAGGAACTGCCACACTGTTTTCCATAAAGGCAACACCATTTTGCATTCCCACCAGCAATGGGTAAGGGTTCCAACTTCCCCACAACGTTGCCAGTATTTGTTTTTCAGTCTTAGCCATGGTATCTCACTGTTGTTTTCATCTTAGCCATGGTATCTCACTGCTGTTTTGATCTTAGCCATGGTATCTCACTGTTGTTTTGATCTTAGCCGTGGTATCTCACTGTTGTTTCGATCTTAGCCGTGGTATCTCACTGTTGTTTTCATCTTAGCCGTGGTATCTCACTGTTGTTTTCATCTTAGCCGTGGTATCTCACTGCTGTTTCGATCTTAGCCGTGGTATCTCACTGCTGTTTCGATCTTAGCCGTGGTATCTCACTGCTGTTTCGATCTTAGCCGTGGTATCTCACTGCTGTTTCGATCTTAGCCGTGGTATCTCACTGCTGTTTCGATCTTAGCCGTGGTATCTCACTGCTGTTTCGATCTTAGCCGTGGTATCTCACTGCTGTTTCGATCTTAGCCGTGGTATCTCACTGCTGTTTTGATCTGCATCTCTCGGACATCTAACGACGTGGAGCATCTTTCCCTGTGTTTGGTAGCCATTTGAGTGTCATTGTCTATCCAAGTCCTTTCCCCATATTTTGATTGGGTTATTTGTTTTTTTGTTATCAAAGTTTTATATATATTTTGGTATTTAGATTCTTATCGGAGATATGGATTCCAAAGATATTCTCCCAGTTGGCAGCATGTCTTTTCACTTTTTTAGTAAAGTCTTTTGATGAACAAAAGTTTTTAATTTTTTTGAGGTCCAGTTATTTATTTTGTCTTTTGCTGTTTGTGCTTTTGTTATTAGATAATCCATTATTAAAGGTAGACTGACAGCATTGCCCCTGCTTTTTCTTTTAAGAATTTTATGGTTTTAGTTTGCACATTTAGGTCCTTAATCCACTTTGAATTTGTTTTTATGTATGGTGTGAGATACAGATCCTGTTTCATTTTTCTGCGTGTGGAAATCCAATTTTCCCAACACCGTTTATTGAAGAGATTGTTCTCCCCTCATCAAATGGACTTTGCACCCATGTCAAAAATCAGTTGACCATAGATATGTGGGTTTATTTCTGGACTCTCAATTCTATTCCACTGATCTAAGTGTATACTGTTATACCAATACCAGGGTTTTTTTCTTCTTCTTCTAATTGTGCTTTAAGTGAAAGTTTACAGTTCAAGTTATTTTCTCATATAAAAATCCATACACACATTGTTATGTGGCCCCAGGTGCTCTCCCTATAATGTGACAGCACAATCCTCTTTTCCACCCCGGATTTCCCATATCTATTCAACCAGCTCCTGTCCCTCTCCACCTTCTCATCTCTCCTCCAGACAGGAGCTGCCTATTTAGTCTCCTGTATCTACTTGAACTAAGAAGCACACTCTTCATGAGTATCATTTTATGTCTTATAGTCCAGGCTAATCTTTGAAGAGTTGGCTTCAGGACTGGTTTTAGTTTGGGGCTAACAGAGAGTCCGGGGGCCATGTCTTATTGGATCCCTCCAGTCTCAGTCAGACCATTAAGTCTGGTCTTTGGACCAGAGTTTGACTTCTGCACTCCACTTTTCTCCTGCTCCGTCAGGGACTCTCTGTTGTGTTCCCTGTCGGGGAGGTCACTGGTGGTAGCCAGGCACCATCTAATTCTTCTGGTCTCAGGCTGATGGAGTCTCTGGTTTATGTGGCCCTTTCTGCCTCTTGGGCTAATATTTTCCTTGTGTCTTTGGTGTTCTTCATTCCTTTGCTGCAGGTGGGTTGGGACCAACTGATGCATCTTAGATCGCCACTTGCTAGCTTTTAAGACCTCAGAGCCACTTACCAAAGTGGGATGCAGAACATTTCAATAAACTTTGTTATGCCAATTGACCTACATGTCCCCTGAAACCATGGTCCCCACCCCTGCTATTCTGTTTCTCAAAGTGTTTGGTTATATTCAGGAAACTTCTTAGCTTTTGGCTTAGCCCAACTGTGCTGACCTCCCCTGTACTGTGTGTTGTCCTTCCCTTCACCTAAGATAATTCTCGTCTACTGTCTGATTACCTAATACCCCTTTTCCTCCCTCCCCACCCTCGTAACCACCAAAGAATGTTTTCTTCTGTGTTGAAACCTTTTCTTGAGTTTTCATAATAGTGGTCTCATGTTATATTTGCCCTTTTACGACTGACTAATTTCACTCAGCATAATACTTCCAGGTTTATCCATATTATGTTTTGTGGATTTCATCACTGTTCTTTATCATTGCGTAGTATTCCATTGTGTGAATATACCATAATCTGTTTATCCATTTGTCCATTGATGAGCACCTAGATTGTTTCCATCTTTTTGCAGTTGTGAACAGTGCTGCAATGAACATGGGTGTGCATATGTCTATTTGTGTGACGGCCCTTATTTCTCTAGGATATATTCCAAGGAGTAATACCAGGCTGTTTTGATTACTGTAGCTGTATAGTATGTTCTAAAGTCATGAAACGTGAGTCCTCCTACTTTGTTCTTCTCTTTCAATATGGTCTTAGCTATTTGGGGCCTCTTGCCATTCCATAGAAAGTTGAGGACTGGTTTTTTTTCTATTTCTATAAATCACCAAAATTGTTTTATTTAAAGTTGTTTTCCTGCTGGTCTGCTTGAAATCCTCACACATTCAGAATGTACCAGAGGAGACCAGCTTGGCCAACCCAAGAACATCCGTCACCCATACCTCCTTGCTGAACTCCAAAGAGACATACACACAAAGCAAAAAGCCACACCACATCTTGGGTTGGAGAAACACTGATTAGTAAGATGCTGTTTATATTTTTGAACTTTCAAATTCTGCTGGCTTCTAGCAAAAAAATTTACATCTTGCATAACTGTGAAGTTTTTTAAATTGCACTCGAGGCATTTAAAAAAGAAGAAAAAAGACTGTCCTTTAGTATCTAACTTAATTCCAGAAATGACTTTGACACAAGAAAAAAACTTTGCTCGCTTTCCTCAAAGGTACTTAAGGCAAGTCAGATACAAAGAACACAAAGTTACTCATAGTTCATGATTGGGAACGCCAAACCTAACCCATTGCCGTCGAGTTGATTCTGACTCATAGCAACCCTACAGGACAGAGTAGAACTGCCCCATAGAGTTTCCAAGGAGCTCCTGGTGGATTTGAACTGCTGACCCTTTGGTTAGCAGCCGTAGTACTTAACCACTATGCCACCAGGGTTTCCTGATGATTGGGAAAGAACCCCAAATAGCAACCCTCTAGGGCGGTGCAGAAGTGCCCCACAGGGTTTCCAAAGCTGCAGTTCTTTATGGAAGCAGACTGCCACAGCTTTCTCCCATGGAGCAGCTGGTGAGTTTGAACGGCCAGCTTTTCAGTTAGCAGCCGAGCTCTAAACCACTGCACTACCAGGGCCCCTTTTTCTAATTCTATACCAGAAGCAAAATAGTAACAACAACAACAACAGAATGTGTTCACAGTTAAAATTCTTTTGAAAGAAACGCTGAAATTCTCAACATAAACTGAAAGCTACTATTTATCAAATTAAACAAACGGAAATTTTCAATACGACCTTGAAAACAAAAGAGTTACCTTCTTGTCAGGTTTTGGTGCATTCTGAATAGAAATTAGAGCTTGCCTTTTATATTCAAGTTTATCATTGAGTTCTCGTAGTTTGTTTACAGCGAAGCTGGCTTGTTCATTCATCCGTCTGGTGCCTTCATCTACAGATTCCTCACCCGCCTCACCTCCCTGGCCCTGGGGGGGAACGGTCACATGAACCACTGTATCTCACAAAGACAGAATAGTCTGTAATTATTATCTATGCTCGAGATTCAAGGTCATTACAATACTGTCCCAAAGAACCAGACTCCATTAAGGAAAGGATCTATAGCAGAACCCTTAGAAGATGACTGGTCTAAGCCACAGATGGCCCACCCGCAGTTCACCTGCCACCTCGCTTTCCAGGAGTCAAAGTGAGGGTGTGTTCCAGGTCTATGCAGAGGGCAGGGAGGCCTCTGACTCAATGCTGGCAGGTAGTACCAAGGTAGCCAGAAGAGCAAAGAGGGAAGAAAAAAATAACACCAGGACAATAAGGTAACTCAAGTTTATTTTTTATGCCACTTAAAGTCCTGCATATTAAAAGACTACGGTGCATGTCAAATGTGGCACATTCATGATGCTCCCACTTAGTCACATTCACAGCTCATCCACCGGAAAGGGCACAGAAAGTTCAATGACTCACCACTTCGTCCTTGTCAGAAATCAACCGTGGGCCATGTTTTTCTTCTTCTTTTGTCATCAATTTCTCATACAGGTCACTGACGATAAAGGAAGGGTAATACCTATCCTTTAGGGTCTCATAAACATCTCCCTGGATTCTGCAGAATACCTCGATCCCTTTATTTCCTACAAGACATTGCTGGATTTCTTTGTAAAGTGATTTTTCCACAGGTATTTCTTTGTTCTCCACAAAGAAATTCTGATAAATTTCACCAACTAACTGTGGAATTTCATTCTGAAAAGATAGGAAGATAAAGAAAGAGAAAAGTAAGAAATGGCACCACGGAGGGAAATTACTTTCCTCTGAATTCTCTGCATTTCAGAGCTGAAAGGAAGGCATGCAGGCTGTACTCTGGCCCTGGTACAGCGCGGGCTTTTTGTGTCACATTCAGAGCCAGGGGCACTGTCAGACCCTGAACAGTTAACCTCTGCGATTTCTTTAAACACTGAATGGAAAAAATAAGAATCAGAACAGTTTTCTTTCTGAAGAATTCCTTTTCATATATGTCAATTTCACAGGGATATAATTTATCAGCTGAATTCAATTATAATTAGAAGTGCCATATCTCACACAGAAAGTCAGCCTAATAATCACGCAATTTAAGAAAAGAAGATATTCTAAAAAATGATTACTTATTTCATTGTAATCAAGCTTAAATTACACAGTTTAGTCTAAAACATTAATTTAGGTCATCAGTAGCCTATTTCGAAAATTCAAACATCTATCCTGATTAACATAATCTTTGTATTCTCTCTAGGGACATCTCATTAACTCTACGCTTGTGATGCAAAGTCTTCAACGGTCATAAAAAACAAGGACACACAAGGTAATGAATATAACTAATTTAACAAACACCCCAGAACTTTTAGATCCAAATAGTGTCGCTAGGTCAAAATATAGCTACTTGATGAGGCTGTATGCTTTTATTTCACTGAAGTTTTTTAAATTGTTTTCAGTAATTTAGGAAAACCCTTTAGACTGTTCACAATATGCTCTCTTGAGAGCAGCCAAAAGATACATGGAGTCAGGCCTAGCAAATAATATGAGCAAAAAGGTGGCACATTCAATACTGGGTAAAAGGAGGTAATTTGTGGCTCGTAGTTAAGGATGAAAGTCATTCCAAAGATTTAAGATACCACGAAACTGGATATAGTGCCTTAACCAGGAGTTTGTGATTTATAACATACTGACACCATCGTTCTGCTCCGCAACACTTACATTAAGTATAACAACTAATTCAATGTACAAAATGCCCTTCGTGCTACTTCAACGTTGTTGCTGTGTGCCATGGAGTCAATTCTAACTCATATCGGCCCTATGTGACAGAGCGGAGCTGTCCCCTAGTGTTTCCTGGCTGTAATCTTTACGGGGGCAGATGACCAGGTCTTTTCTCCTGTGGAGCAACTGGCGGGTTCAAACCAACAATCTTCAGGTCAGCAGTGGGACACTTAGCCAATGCACCACCAGGGCTCCTTGTTATTTTAATAAACCTCTCGAGATGTTATATATTGATGTAATAAATGTTTGTTATATATGTACTCTGTGCTACACATAGTGTTATGTGCATTTATAAACATATATATAGACATATATTTCAATTAATTTAATTCCTAAATATATATTAAGAACTTGCCAAGTGTAAAACATAATACTTATTATTGGGTTCTTCATTTTAAGAGGCATTTATAACCAACAATGCTTTTCTGTTCATTTACTCAACTATATTAAGGAAATAAAAGGATAAGAGTAGTATAAAATATGCCCGTTATGGTATTAAAGATGGCTGGCGAGGTTCCGAGACTGAGGTGGAGGTGCTAAGACCAAGTTCACTATATGTGCAATGTGAATAAAAATTAAATCTTTTGGTATATTTATAAATCTTTTTTCCCTTGACTATACATTCAAAAGCATCTTCTATAAAAATAAAATCATAATTTTATTTATCATTACAAAAGCAACCAAAAAACAAACCTGTTGCCGTAGCGTCAATTCTGACTCATTATGACCCCACAGAACAGAGTAGAACTGCCCCCATAGGGTTTCCAAAGAGCAGCTGGTGGATTCGAACCATCAACCTCTTGTTAGCAGCCAAGCTCTTATCCACCCTGCCACCAGGGCTCCATTTACCATTACAGGCTAGTACATAATGTCAATATCATATATGGTTTAAAATATTCTTTTAATATATATGTATATACATTAAA
Organism: Elephas maximus indicus; assembly: GCF_024166365.1. Taxonomy (NCBI): domain Eukaryota; kingdom Metazoa; phylum Chordata; class Mammalia; order Proboscidea; family Elephantidae; genus Elephas; species Elephas maximus. The sequence goes on from NC_064840.1 coordinate 81,007,962, forward strand.
CATCAGTACACATTTATCTTAAAATAATATTGTATTACAGATAAATTCATATTTATCTTACATCTTCATACAGAAACAGAGACATACTGTCTAACATGCATGTTTTCACCAGTGAGTGACTAATTCTCCCTTGAGGTTCTACTCACTACCTTGTTAGCAGTCTTTAAACGCTCCACAGACTCCCAAAAACTAATGAGAGCTCTTCTGTCCATCCTTTCCACGTATATTCGAAAGTGCTCTCGGTAGCATGCATTGGCCATGATATCTTCAAATTGAAGAATCTATTAAAATAATTTAAGTAAAAGTTAAAAAAAAATCAAATGCAAATATTAAATATCAGTTTGCTTTAACTTCCAGTGGTTCAATTTCTATACTGAGAAAAAAATGCCTGTTTTTTTTTTAAGTCCATAGTCAATGTACTATAGCACACCTAGTAAGTTTAAATGTCTACTTCATCTAAAATTTAGTAGAATAAAGCTTACTGAATATTCAAAACGCACATTTTAAAAAAATACCAATTTTCAATTAATCATTCAACGGAGATGTATCTGGCATCTGCTATGTATAAGGCACAGCTGTGGGGAATAAAACATGAAAATCCTTGCCTTAAGGGATGTACATTCTATTCTAAAAGCAACAGGTATCAGTAATAGAAAAACTGAAGACACAAGTATAAAAGACAAGGAAACCAGTGTCTAGGTTGGCATTTTTGCTTTCCATCATATTTTTATATAGTTGAGGAAATCTGTAAGTGATTTTATATCACATTTTTGGTTTAGAATATCACATTCATAAACGCATCTTTTATAAGCCATCCTTTTAACTAGTCCATAATATTACATTGTATAAAACCAAGCCCACTGCCATCGAGTTAATTCCGACTCATAGCAACCCTATACGGCAGAGTAGAACTGTCCCACGGGGTTTCTGAGGAGCAGCTGGTGGATTCAAACTGCTGACATTTCAGTTAGCAGCCAAGCTCTTAACCACTATGCCACCAGGGCTCCTTATATTGTATAAAAAATATATAGATGTACCAAATTAGTTCAACTACTCGCTTGCTGGTGACCATTACAGGTATTGACTATTTTGCATGATTTATTCTTTTCATGCTCACAGGGAAAGAAAACTGAGCTTTTTGAAGACAGAGGAGAACACCTTTGAGTGTGCACTGCCATAACATGAAAGACAGCTGACCTTAATAATAATTCATGGCTCCATTAATTAGGAAAGTTGCCTCAAGTTAATTTAGAAGAGACTTAAGGCCCATATCTTCAGTTCTGAATTAGTAATAAGAAAAGACATCGCTAACAAGTGGAGTTCAAATCAATTAAATGAAAATGTTGATTTTGAGATTCTTAAAATTAATATTGTGGCAGTGGGAAATTTTCAAGAAATATTACCAGTGAGACCTTCACTGTCAGTGCACTGTCCGCTGTTCTGTCACCAGCAATCTGTGGAGCTTCACTTCATCTGTTCTGTGGGCAGAATGCTCAGGCATTTTTCTAACGAATTCAGGTAACCAGTCAAAGGCGATGGATGGCATCGCTTGCTACAGATGTCAGCATTTAGTTTCCACAAATACTTCAGACCACTAGTATTCAGTCAGTGCACACGCTTTGAGGCCTCACAGAGTCCGTATTTACTTTGTGTAAACCCTAGCTGTGAAGCATTTTAAAGCATGAGTCCTAACTGTACATGCTTCAGAGAAGCTTATAGGAATTCCTACCAGCTCTGGCTACAGATGTCAGATCACTCAGAGTTTACTTATTTTTAACAAAGGGAGAATGTGAGGAGGACGATAACAGGGTAGACATCCAATAATTTCCAAGGACATCTTCCCAGTATAAATTCACTTAGTTTGAAATGAATTCTAAAGCAGATAAAGATCTAACAACTTGCAAAAACAAAGTCTAAAACTTATAAAATATGAGGAATTTTTATATTCCTTCATTTTGTCTTATGAACACTCTATGTAAATATACAAATAAAGTATAAATATATACAAATAAGCAACAGCAAGTATATCTGAAGTATAACTAAGTATACTTCCTCTGTTTAGGAATCTATCTGATCTGTTCTCAGGTTAAAAAAAAAAAAAAAAAAAAAACCAGCCCTGCAAACTAAAAGCAGCATGAACGTCAAGAAGGAAAGCGGTCCTTAGGGCTCCTGCAGCAACAGAAAGAGGCAGGAAATCGTTTCAGACTCAAGTGTAGAGCCCTGGACCACACTCAACCGTATTCCTTTTGGATTGACCTTGGATCAAATAAATAAATCGATACAGAAAATGATCGTAGAGACGAGGTCGGACATTTGCTGCCACTGATCTCCAAACCCCACGTATTTTCCTCTTCTCTTCTCCACTTTTTCATAAGCTCATCCTTCCATCTTTTCCATTTGGAACCATTTTTGGAAGTGTTCCCTTACAAAGAAATAAGGCAAAACAGATTTTTCTGTTGTCACATTGGGATGAAAACAAAGTAAGATAGGAAGGTAACATGGTACAGCTAAATTGTTTAGGCTTTGGGGCTAGACATATCTAGGCTTGAATCCTGGCTCTGCCACTTTCTAGTCCTGTGCTCTCTAGGATACTCTCTCTAAGCCTCAGTTTCTTCTTCTGTAAGATGGGGATAACACTACCTACTTTACAGGCTGTTATCAGACAACAACCACCACCACCAATCACGAAGGGCCTGAACCAGGATTTTGGCTGAGAAAGGGAAGGTACTGACAGGTGCCAAAATTCAGGGTAGTCACTTTCTAGAATAGCAAATCTGGATGAAAAGCTTGGCTCATGGCTCTCAACGGAGGTGAAGGAAGGGTTACCAAACAACAACAAGAAACTGTTATGCTGTTGGACGTGTTTACTGTCTTGGCTGGTTTCATGGTTTCATGGGGGTATACATACATTAAAACTTACCAAATTGCACACTTTAAATATGTGCAAAGTGCTGTATGTCATTACACCTCAATAAAGCTGTTCAAAAAACAACATTACATCTTAGAAACAGCACTGCAGACAAGAAGTGTACACAACAGTTATGCTAAGGACCCACTGTCAGCAGCACAGGTCCTGGAGTTCTTTCTCTGTTTTCTAATGGCAGAGTTGTCCCACAGGGACACTATATTCTTCTTCCCATGCCCCTTATAACCAGCGCAGTCAGCTGCAAGTCAGCTAGCTGGGGACAGGAATAAAGGTCACAGAAAAGCTTTCCTTTGGGTAGAATGAAATGGCAGGACAGAAATCAAATGTGCAATGATGATTTCACATTCCTACCAATTATAGTTACTGTTGCAGATGAGAATAAACAACCAAGAAAAGTATAAGCAAAAGGCATCTGATAATGACCATCTTTTAGTATTATGTTTGTATATATTTGTAAAGCAGGATCAAGCAGCTAGCTTCCTGACTCCCATCCCAAGAGCTCTTTTCCCCTTTAATCCATTCAATACCTATTTCTTGCTTGAATCACCCCTAGCTCTTGTTGACCCTGGCATTCCACCCATCCCTCCCACAACCAACCTCAAATCCAGGTGGTACTGATGCCCTTCATTCAAACCCACCATTTAAACATCACCAGCTTTCCCTTGAAATTTCTCCCCAGCTTGAAGTTCTCCATCCCTCGGGCCCTTCCTAATATGGTAATTACCCTTTTCTTGCAAGATTCTGGTTTACCTCCTTAATCCTGGCTTGCCGTCTCGTTATCCTGAGCACCTTGATCCCATTTCCACCCTGCAAAACCAAAATGCGACCCCACTCATTCAGAGGAAACCTTACTTCCTAACGCCTTCTCCTCCCCACTTACCTCAAAGACCAAAAAAGAAAAAAAACCCACTGCTGTTGAGTTGATTCTGACTCATAGTGACCCTATAAGATAGAGTAGAACTGCCCCATAGGGTTTTCAAGGAGGGGCTGGTGGATTTGAACTGCTGACCTTTTGGTTAGCGGCCGAGCTCCTAACCACTATGCTCATGTAATTCTGTTACAGACACAGTCAGCCTTTAAATTGCACAGAATCCAACCTCTGAGGTCTTCCTTGATTCCCCTCTTTTGACTCTCCCTACTCAGCCAGCCAGTCATCCAGTCTAGCACATTTGCACTGCCATACCCTATCTGTGCTATTAGGACTTCTTGACTGGACCATCACAACAGCTTCCTAATATCGGTCTCTACCTTAAACCTTTTTGATCGGTACTCCTCTAAATACCAATCAAAACGTTAGGCCAAGAAAAGACTCTCCAGCAGGAAAAGAAAATGCAAGGTCAAAAACTGCTTTTAAACCAAACTCATGAATTGGACAGTACCATCACAGAAAGAGAATTTCTAGTTTATTGTTTACAAGATAATTCATTACCTTTTCATAAGTTTGAAACCTGTTTCTCAAAGTACAGAAACATTCTAAAGGTGAGGTGCTGAAGGTCATTCAACTAAATTACCTTCTCTTTTGCTGGGGTGGGGAGCTCTTGGTGAGAATATAATGTTTTGAGGAGAATTTTGCCTTTACCCTGAGTATTTTTGCCTGGATAGTATGAATGATATATGTTTCTCTAGTAATTATCTTTAACATTTTAAAAACAAACTTTATTGAGGTATTATTATGTAAAATTAATGTATCCATTTTAAGTCTACATTTAATAAGCTATGACAATTTTATATTACCCTGTAACCACCACCACAATTAAGCCAGGGAACGCTGCCATCATTCTAGCCAATGCTCCCCCCATCTCCCAGCCCAGGGAACCACTGACCTGTTTTCTGTCACTAAAGATTAGATCTTTCTTCTCTAGAGCGTTACGTAAGTGAAAGCATGTACTCTTCTGTGTCTAGCTTCTTTCATTTAGCTTAATGTACCTGATATTCACCTACGTTGCTGTGTCAATCAGCAGTGCACTCCTTTCTATTGCAGAGTGGAATTCCACAGGGTGAACACACCACAACGTGTTTACCCATTTACTGTCCCAGGGGTTATTATGAATAAAACTCCTAGGAACGCCTGTATGTCTCTGAATGGATGTATGTTTTAATTTCTCTGGGACTCGAATTGCTGGGCACTGGGGTTTTGGGGATGATAAACGCGTGTTTATAGAAAATGGCAAAGCTGTTTTCTAAAGCAGTTGCACTCTTACACCCCCAGCAGCATTCTAGTGCTCCACACACTCGCCAACGCTTGGGGTTATCGGTCTTTTTAACTGGAATCATCCCAACGGTAACACAGCAGCACTTCACTGCAGTTTTAATTTGCATTTCCCTGATGAAAAAATTAAGTTGAACAACTTTCATGTGGTGGGTGGGTGGGTGGATGGATGCATGGACGGATGGACGCATGGTTGGTTGGACGCATGGTTGGTTGGACACATGGACGGACGGACGCATGGACGGATGGACGTATGGATGGACGGACGCATGGACGGACGGCCGCATGGATGGATGGACGCATGGTTGGTTGGATGCATAGATGGATGTTTAAATCTTTTGCCCATTTTTAAACTGAGTTGTCTTCTTCTTATGAGTTATAAATCTTTATATATTCTGGATACATATCCTTTGTCAAATATGTCTATTGCAAATATTTTCTCCAGTCTGTGGCTTGTCTTTTAATTTTCTTAATGGCATCTTCTGATGAGCAGAAGTTTTTAATTTGGATGAAATCCAATCTATCAATTTTTCATTTTATGTTTAATTCATTTTGTGTCCTAAGAAATCTTTACCTGCCCTGAGGTCTTGAAATTTTTTTATTCAATGTATTTGTCTAGAAGCATTAGTGTTTCAGATTTTGCATTCAGATTTTTATCCATTTCAAGATAATTTTTGTTTATGGCATTAGGTAATGGCCAAGGTACATTTTTTTTCCCCCATATGAATAGTCAGTAGTTTCGGCATCATTTATTTGGAAAAACTAATCACTCCCCCACTGAATTGCTTTGCCACCTTTGTCTAAACTCAACCGATGATGTGTGATTTCTGGATTCTATTCCGTTTCACTTATCTACATATTTATCCTCACCAATGGTTCAGCACGCGGCAGCTAATCAAAAGGTCAGCAGTTTGAACCCACCAGCCGCTCCACGGGAGAAAGATGCAGCAGTCTGCTTCCATAAAGATTACCACTTTGGAAATCCTATGGGGCAGCTCTACTTGTCTTATAGGGTCGCCATGTGTTGGAAACGACTCAATAGCAACAGGTTTGATTCTTTTTTTCTTTTTTTTTTAGCTCTATATTAATGCTTGAACTTAGGTAATATAAGTCCTTCTGCTTTGTTATTCTTTTTGAAAAACTTCTTGGCTATTCTAGGTCCTCTGCATTTCTATCTAAATTTTAGCAGCAGTTTTTCAATTTCTACCAAAAAATTCCACCAGAATTTTGATTAAGATTGTGTATAATCTTTGATCAATGTGGAAAGAGCTGATATTACAGGAAGAAAAAAAAAAAGTCTTCCAATCCACGGATATGATATATACCTTCATTTACTTAATATACTTTTAATACCTTTCAGGAATATTTTATAGTTTTCAGTATACAGATCTTGAATATGTTGTTTTTTTTTTTTTTTTTAAACACTAAGTACTGTATTTCATGTTACTGGATGCTAATGTAAATAAAATAGTTTTAATTTCACTTTCTAATTGTTCAGTGCTAGAATAAAAAGCTGCAATTACATTTGATAATCGTCCTTGTACTCTGCGGCCTTCTAAACTTACTTGTTAGTTCTAGCACTTGTTTTTAGATTCCTGAGGATTTTCCATGTATACTATCATGTCATCCACAAATACACGTACTTTTACTCATTCCCGATTTGCACACCTTTCTCTATCTGCCCCCCGGCCCCCAGCCCTGGCTTATTCCACTGGCTAGGACCTCCAGTACAATGGTGAACAGTATTGACAGAAAGAGAGCAAATACTCTGGCCTTGTTCCTGATCTGAGGAGGAAGGCGTCCAATACTTCGCCATTAAGTCTGAGGCTCAGTCTTTTGCCCTTTATTAGACTGAGGGTGTTCCTTTTTATTCCTGCTTTGCTGAATTCTTACCATGAAAAGGTGTTTAGTTTTGTCAAATGCTTTTTCTGCATCTATTGGGATGATCTTATTTTCTTTTTTACTCTGCTGATACAGTGGATTATTGTTTTCTAAATGTTGAACCAAATTTCCATTCCTGTATAGACTCAAATTGATCATAATGTATTTTTATCCTTTTTATACACTCCCAGATTCAATTTACTAATATTTTGTTAAGTACTTTTCTGCTTAATGTTATGAGGGATATTGGTCTGTGGGTTCCTTTTCTCGTCATGTTTTTCCCTGGGTTGGTATCAGTTATGCTGGCTTCATATGCCGAATTGAAAAATTCCCTCTTCCTCCTCTATTTTTTGAAAGAGTTTGGTTAAAACTGGTATTACCTCTTTCTTAAATGTTTAACAGAATTCACCAGTGAGACGATCTGCCATGGAGTCTTCTTGGTGGGAAGGTTTTAAATTTATGAATTCATTGTCTTTAATACATCAAGTACAGTTCATTCATATTTTCTATTTGAGTTTAGTTATGGTAATTTGTATCTCTCAAGGAATTTGACTATTTTGTCTAAGTTTACGAGTTTTTTGGCTTAAAGTTGTTCATAATATTCCATTATTACTCTTTTAATATCTGTAGGATTTGTAGCAATGTCCCCTCTCTTATTTCTAGTATTGGTAATTTTTGTTTTCTTTTTTCTTGGTCATTCTAACCAGAGTATATAAATTTTATTGATATTTCAGAGAACTAACTTTTGGCTTCTTTAATTTTCTCTATTGCTTTTCTGTCTTATACTTCATTGATTACTATTCTTATATTATTTCCTTCCTTCCAGTTATTCCAGTTTTAATTTGTAGCTTCTTAAGATGGAAGCTCATATCACTGATTTTAGACTTCTCTTATTTTTTTCTTATTTTCAAATATTAAAAACTATATATTTCCTTCTAAGGGTGGTTTAACTACATCCCACAAAATTCTGATGTATTATACTTTTATTTTCATCCCATTCAAAATACTTTCTAATTTTCCCTGTGATTTCTTCTTTGACCCATTTTTTTTATTATTTAGACATGTATTGTTTCATCTCCAAATATTTCGGGGATTTAATGTATCTCTTTTTATTGTTGATTTCCAGTGTAACTCTGTTGTGGCCAGTAGTTTTAATCCTTTCAAATTTGTTGGGACTTATTTTATAGGCACTGGGTTTATTTTATAGGCTAGCATACAGTCTTTCTTGGTGTATGTTCAACGAACAGGTGAGAAGGGTGTGTATCCTGCCGTTCTTTTGGGTGGAGTGGTCCATAAACGTTAATTAATTCCAGCTGGTTGTTACTGTTGTTCACCTCTTCTACATCCTTACTGATTTCCTGTTCACTTATTTTATCAGTTACTGCGAGAGGGGCGTTAAAATCTCCAACTATAATTGTGGATTTTTTTCTCCTTTAAGTTCTGTCAGTTTTTGTTTCATGTACTTGAAGTTCTTTTTAATGAGTGCACATATATTTAAGATTATTATATCCTCTTGATGAATCTTCCCCTTTATCATAGTGAAATTATCCCTGAAGATACTGTTTTAAAGTCTACTTAGTCTGATGTTAATATTAGCCACTCTAGGTTTCTTATGCTTAGTGCTTGCATGTGTACCTTTTTTTCTCTCTTTTACTCTCAACCTATCTGTGCCTTTGCATTTAAACTTCATTTTTCGTACAAGGCACTGAATTGTGTCTTGCTTTAAAAAAAAAAAAAATTGCTGTGACCATCTCTTTCTTTTATTGGAGGATTCACCTAGTTTTGAAATCTAAGTTCTAAAATAAAGTTAGTGGTGATTTCTCTGGATCAGATATAATTAGAGTGCAGGAAAACTGCCCTAACCACTTAGGAAGATATCAGAATGGCCCCAAACTAACCAACGTCTTACCTTTAGAACACCAAACCACCAGAAATATCAGAGCTCTATAATACTATCTGGAGCCCTGGTGCCGCAGTGATTAAGATCTTGGTTGCTAACCAAAAGGTTGGCAGTTTGAATCCACCAGCCACTCTTTGAAAACTCTGTGGGGCAGTTCTACCCTGCCCTGTAGGGTCGCTGAGTCAGCATCAACTCAACAAAAACCAAAAAAAAAAAAAAAAATCAAACCCAGTGCTGTCGAGTCGATTCCGACTCATAGCAACCCTATAGGACAGAGTAGAACTGCCCCATAGAGTTTCCAAGGAACGCCTGGCAGATTCGAACTGCCAACCCTGGTTAGCAGCCGTAGCACTTAACCACTGTGCCACCAGGGTTTCCTCGACAACAACAGGTTTATATTATCTGAGCCTTCCAGTCTGATGACTACAGGAATGGTTTTACCATGAGAATAAATTGTTGCAACAGAAATGGGTTTCTCTTCTCCTCAGCAGCTGGGAGGAAAGAACCAGGAATGAAGCTAGCACTGGATTAAGTTAATTATAGCAGGCACTACCAGACAACCTGTACTGAAATCACATTCAATTCTCCTAGAATGACGTGGCCTTTACCCTTCTCCAGGTGTCCATCTAAAAGCACATCACTTGCTTGGTTCTCCTGACTAGGTAGCAGGCCATCAGGTGCCTCTTCTAGGTGCATGTCTCACACCTCTACGGGATCAGTTACCTCCCAATTTTATACTCAGATGTCGCTTTTTAAGAGCAGGGATTCTATCCCACCCATTTTGGATCCTAGGACTTAGCACCGGACCTGAGAGAGAGTGGGTCCTCAATAAATGCGTGTCGAATGAATAAATGAATAGGGCTCAAGAAGAGAACCTCATCCTTGGGGGAAAAAAAAAGAAAGAAAGAGATTTATTTAACAAGCCAGAGGCTGAGGAAAAGGAGGAAGAGTGGAAATATTCAACCTGTCAAATCCACTCTCTCCAGGTTCACCAAAAGATGAGGTTTTCATTTGGGGCCACCAAGTCAAAATCTCAGAAAGGTAGATTTGCTGATAGCAAAATAATCAGAATTCCAGTGATTAGGGGGCCCCTCTATAAAACAAGAGCTCCTTGGGGCTGCATTTGCACCACTTGTGTGAGATACTGGAGAAGCAGTCTGCTCTGTACTAGGGCTGGGAACAAGTAAACAGGTAAAAACTCAACATTGGAACAGGGAGACAGAGAGCGTCTCAGACAAGGGTCACAACTCAAGTAGAGAAATGAAAAGGAAGAGATGAGGAGACTGAAAATCAGAGCAGGTGATGACAGAGACCCTAGTCAGGGTTAGGTTATACTGACGTTGCCTTCTTTGCAGCGGAGTGCCACTTTACAAAGGAGGAGTTTAGGTAGAGTGTGCCTTGAGGGTCCTGTTCCCAAGAGGTAGAGCCAAGCTCCTCAGGGAGCATCAAGGCTATTTCCCTCAATCCTAGCATGCTCCAGGTCTTGGAAGACAAGCTTCATCCTTGAGACTAAGGACTGGTATTGAGGCAGGGCTAAAACACTTTCCTAAGTTCTGTGATTTAACGACTTGGTATCAACATACAGTCCAGAGTTTCGCTGTACAAAAATAGTCACTGACACATTATAGTTTAGTGCAAAGCACCGAAATTTGAGAATCAGCCAGATCCAAGTTTGTATCTAGTCCTGCCTCTTCCGATCTACGTGGCCTTAGTCAAGTTACTTAATTCTGTTTCTTCAGCTAAAAAGCAGAAATATCAAGCACATATTTCATAGTATTATTGTGAGAGTTAAGTAAAACAACTTATATAAAGTATTTTCTACTTTATAGATGGTTCTTTCTATCCAGATGGTAATAGGCGACTTGACTTGGCCCTTGCACCTATGTCCCTATGTAACTGGGGGGAGGGGGTGTGTAAAAGGAGTGGATAAATACACACACGTGCATGCACACACACACACACCCTACTTCTGCCCATCATACCGATCACCATTCACAGAAGTCAAAGACACAGATTAATATAGCTCTTTGACTCATAAAAGCAAATACATGAGTATAGTTTGGAACATGTGTCTTAAGTCAAAAGTGTATATGTGGTTACATCAGTGTTCATAATAAACGTGAAATGGTCAAAACAGAAACTACAAAGTCCTACCTTTTGGCTTTGAGGCCCTTCCCCCTCATCCAAGGCCCCATCCTCTTGCTGGTCGTAGGCAGGGCCTCCCAGGATTCTGATTCTCTTCTCACACTGCTTCTTTGCCACAGTCAGTTGGTTAATGTACCTTTTCATATTCCGGGCCCTTAGGAGGTCAGCTTTCATTGCAGCAGTTTCTTTACCTTGGATAGGAGTGATGGACAAGGACTCAGTCAGAGGACAAGATGTAAAAGAGAGGAACACAACTCTGAGCCAGACTGCCGTCTGACATCAGTGGACATTAAACAAAATAACAGAACAGAATTCATGCTACACACATATACGTGCTCTCAAATACAAAGACCAATTAAAGCAATTTCTAGGTGCAAGGGGGTCCTTGTCACCACTGACAAGACTTACTCAAGTGTAAAACATTAAAAAAAAAAACTCCATACACATACGCTTACAAATCAAGGTACATGTGTTTATGTGTGTGCATATTCTAAAATATCTTTTATATATGTGTGTGTGAGAGAGAGAATGTATGCACATTCGCACAGAAGCATGTTCTGACTGCTCACATGTGTCAGGCACTGCCTAAGCACTGAGAACACAGCAGTGAAGAAGGCCAATTCTTTGCCTTCATGGATGTAGCAAGTCTAGCAAGAAGTAAAGCAGACAGCATGAGCCATTACAAATGTGATAAGGGCTGTGAAGACGTGCGCACACCACTGAACTGTTTAACAAGAGACATTAACGCAGGCGTCCTTGAGGAAAGTCCATCCAAACAAACATGAAGACAAGTGGACTGTGGCAGAGAGAATGCCAGTGTGAAAGTGAAGACCCTGAGGCAGAAAAGAGAACAGAACTTTGGAGGAACTGAAAGCAGGGCACTTTGCAAAAGAACAAGGGCAAATCTGAAGTAGGCAGGAGCCAGGAGATGCAAAACCTTTTAGGCCATGGAAAGAAATTGGGACTTTTGCCCAAAAGCACTGAGAAGCTTTTCATGGGTTTTCAGCAGTAGTATATGCCATAAATGGATTTGTATTTTTAAAGACGACACAGAAAGCAAGGTAAAAAATAGACTAGAAGGTGAAAGACTGATGGTAGGGAAAACAGTTGGAAGATGATTGAAGTAACTAAGGAGAGAGATGACAACGGCCTAAACTAGAATCTTGGCAGCAACAGCAGAGAAGTAAGACTGTTAGACAATGTTCAGGGCCTAGTGACTCACAGTGGCCCCATAGGGTTTCCAAGGCTGCACATCTCTACAGAAGCAGAGTGCCACATCTTTCTTCCGCAGAGCTGCTGATGGTTTTGAATTGCTGACCTTCCAGTTTGCAGTTGAGCACTTTTACCACTATGCCACCAGGGCTAGATAATTATAAATACTCCCCCTTAGATACGGTAACTGCATAGTTAGGCAGGTCAGATCACATTTCCTGGAGGTGAGTTGTAATATGCTTCACTTAGATCTGGAAGTACCAAGTAACAAGAGAGGAGGGGCTGTAGTTCATTTCTTGGTGCCCTTAAGCAATGTTAGCACATCTCAGCTGGAAGCTTCTAATTCCCTAGGATGATCGTTTCTCCTTTCATGTCCCTTAGGAAGTCTGTGAAAACGTTTAAAACAGTGCCTAAGCACGCTGAACTAATCAACTGGGGGGAAAAAAAAAAAAAAAAAACTTGGACACGGTACCATGAAGCATTTTTATCTGTCAGAAGCAGCTTTTCCAGTACTTATCACAAAGGGTCCTAGGAATGCTACAGGTCAGCAGATCTTGTCCAAGACATCTTTATTGCCTGATGCCTCTCCAAAGGTCTGTTATATACTGCAGGATGTTTCCCATATATGTGCTGAGGACATATTTTCATCTGACTTACACAATTGTTCCTCTACTTTTCCTACGCTTATTGGCTAATGGAGAGGCCCTGACCAAAAAAAAGGGCCCGTTAATTTGACATTCATCTTCAGGAGGAAAAATATTATTTCAGAGACCCTTTTGTGGGAGAATAAAGGTAAACGTAGTTTGCGCCCAAATTACCAAATGAGTCTATCACAAACTAAGATATTTCTGGGTGGGTACCTAAACAAGTGCATGCTTGGAAGAGATAATATTTCAGAAAGTTTTTCACTTTAAAAGTATATACCCTAATCTCTAAATTTCCTGAATAACATTTAATTACCCCAAAATTTGAGGATGAAAAGTTACCTTTTATAAAACAAATCTAGGCTTCAATTTTGATTTGGGGTTGAAAAATGCTAATAAAGAGACATATGCATACATATACAGGAGGAAACTGACACCCATTTATCAAAAACCATATTCTTCTAAGCCCAAGAAAGTTTAAAAGCCTGTCTAAAAAGGACAAAACCTAGAAGCAAATTCTAAAGAGAAGGAAGAAAGGAGAGAAAAGCTTTCCCTAAACCCCAGCTGTGAGGCTGAGAAGAATGTTCACGTTCTGCCTGAATATCGCCTGCTCACGTGAACGCATTCTGTTTGTTAAAGGGCGATACAATGCCATTGTCTGCTCACAAAGCTTGTTGCGAGCAAATCCAGCAGCAGCTTGTTGCTTAGACAATTCTGTTTATTTTTTCCTGAGAAAACTGGTGCTGCGTTCAGGGCTCAGGGACTAACATGCAGCCCATGCTTCTGACGTGCAAAAACCCTTGTAAATCCAGCAACGCAGACGAATGTGCTCCTTTGTGATCTTAAAACCCATTCACCCAAGAAATATTCATGTCAAGAAAAGTGCAGGCAAGGGGCGGCGGGGTGTGAGACAACACGCTGTGACCAGCTCACGCCAGATTCAGATGGCTGCTTCTCTGCAGAGGCTTAGGTAACACCGTGCATTGTTAATAACTGGGTTAATCACAAAATGTTTAATCTAGTCTAAAAGGAAGGCCAAGACGATGAACAGTGGCCAGTGAAAACCTGGACAGTAGCCCTTTACACTGGTGCCAAGATGGATACGCAAGTGGTATAACATTCTGAAGCAATTAATTATTAGTGTTTACTGTTTTTCCTCCCAAATAGTCTGGATTCTACTAAGGTCAGAACAAGAGGGAATTGGTTAATTTGGGTTAATTTGCTGGAAAAGGTAGTTAGATTACATATTAGGTGAACCCCTTGGGCTACAGAAACGTTCAACGGATTTATGAGTAACATCACAGAACTGCCTTCTGCTACAAACCATCTGCTGGGGACTCAGTTCTTCCTTAAGCAAGTGTCAGGTCTCAGAGTGAAACGGAAACACGAGAGGAGAGCTGTTCAGTGCTATTTCTAATTGTGCAAGTAGAGTGAGATAACATAGCGGTAAATAACCACTCCAGAAATATTACAAGTATAACTGGATTAAAATGGTGCCGCTGCATTTTTCCGATTTCAAAAATGTTAATAGTAGAATCTTTTTCTTCTCTCATAGCATGCTGCCAAAATCCAAAGCATATCCTATCACCAGCACCTTCAGCAGGCTGATCCTATCAGCAGCACCTTCAGCGGGCCGATCCTACCCGCAGCACCTTCAGCGGGCCGATCCTACCAGCAGCACCTTCAGCGGGCCGATCCTACTGGCAGCACCTTCAGCGGGCCGATCCTATCGGCAGCACCTTCAGCAGGCTGACTGACGAACTCGGTGGACAATATGGAGCTGGGTTAGAGCACGTTTCTGAACCTCAGCTCTGCTGACATTTTGGGCCAGCTAATTCTTCGTTGTGGGGCTGCCTACACATTATCACTGTTGAGTGGCGTCCCTGGCCTCGACCACTAGATGCCAGTAGCATCCCTTCCCCCAGTTGTGACAACAAAAGTGTCTCCAGACAGTGCCAGATGTCCCGGGGCGGGGGCGGGGGGGGGCACAAAATTGTGTCCCTATCCCTCTGGGAGTCACTGATAGAGGTACAACCTCTGTGACCAGGAATAGGTGGACAAGTTACATACCCCACCCCTACTCCCCAGCACGAGGTTCTCAGAGGCAGCAGCCACCTCTCTCCCCAGGATACACGGAGCCTTCTCCCTAACCCCAGCAATCTAAGTCAGGAGCAAGATAGTTCTTCACTAGAGAAGGTAGGGGCCGCCATTCCTCATTCTCTGTCCACACTGATACCCTAAGAAGCCTTTGAGTCTTCCTTCTAACATTTAAATAGAAGCTTTACTAAATCCCCTGGATAGGAGGTTCGGGAAAACAAGTCTATATTTACTTACGGTCTAGGCAAGATTCAAAATGAGAAATGGTGATTGACTTAACCCAAAGCTGGCAGCAACTCTCAGTAGTTACTAATCATCACAAACTTGTTCAAAGTTATCTGAAAATCATCTCAAAACTTGCCCAGGAACTAAAAAAAAAAAAATGTTTACCTTACTTTTCAACTTGAAGCTGGTATGTTCTTTTTGAAAAGAACAAATGAGATTCTCTTACCATGCTAAACACCTGAAATTTCATAGTATAGAGTGTCACTCAACTTTAACCCACTGCCGTCGAGTCAATTCTGACTCATAGCGACCCTACAGGACAGAGTAAAACTGCCCCGTAGAGTTTCCAAGGAAACTCAACTTTAGCAGAAAGTATATTTGAGGGAACAGAAATCTTAGCAGAAGCTGATAGCGAAACCATTCATTTTATAATGGAGAAGACTAAAGAGACCTCGGAAGTCTTGCCTAGTCAGGGTACGCCTACAGCACACCTTACCTTTTACTTCCTTCCTTGAAATACCTCAAGTGCTAGAACATCCACCACTTCCTTTGGTGGAAGGCTCTCCAACTTGCTTGCAAATGTATATTTAAAGTAATACGTCATATCAATTAAATCCACACTCTAAATTACCAACAGAGCCCTGCTCCCAAATTAGTGCTATGAATCGAACGGATTTGAGATATACGCTCAAAACACAGATCTGACCCACACAACCTGTAAGTTCTGAGCATGACTCGTAACACCTACCTGTGTGAATGAGGAGTGCAGTAGAAAGAGTTCTGGACTGAAAATCAGGAGACCTAGGTTTGAGCTCTAGATCTGCGTGACTAACTAGTTCTATTCACACCAGGTAAATTATTTAACATCTCTGGACCTGAACTTCACTTGCATAAACATTAGAGTATAGGATGGCTAAAATTTTCTTGGGGGAGAGACATGGGCTTAGACTTGGCTGTGAAATCCTGAGTCTACAGAGTGCAACAGAAGTTTCCCGAGCTCTTAGGACCTTGAGACAGAGTGGATGGAGCTAGGTCGCTATGCTGGGAGAGCAGGTGCTACAGGCCGGAGCACTCACAGCGTGAGGACTCCATAAAGAGAAACCAAGCCAGAGCTCCTGTAGCAACAGCAGGGGAGAAACCTGGCATCACTCACAGATTGGGAAGTCTTTGTATCACATTAGTGAGATACTAGAAAATCAAATCGCTACAAAGGACGCGGAGTCTACAGAGCAGCTCCTTTCAGGCAGGATCAACACTACTTTTAAAATGCCAGAACGGAGAGAAAAGCTACATAAAACCTATAAAAAGATCATTCCTAATGGAAATCATTACAGGTTTTATCACCAAGTGAGTTAAGGTGTGTCTGTGTGCATACAGACACATGTATGTATATAATTCATTTATCCTACCATTCTTCTACAGTTCTACTTGATATTTCAATTCTAAAACTGTTCACTTACATTCTAAAGAAAACAAGGTGCATAGTTTTACAAAATAAATAAAAAGGCAGACCCTCCTGATCTCTACAACGAGTAGATCCCTCCCAAGTGTGCACTAGGAGTGATTTTTGTAGACTCAAATCAGCTTCCCGTCCTTTACTACGGCCAGCTGAGCGGACTTTACAGGTATCACGTTAAGTGTTGTTGACAATATTTCATGATTCAGAACAGCACAGAGGAAAGCTTTAAAGAGAGCTCAAATACTAAGTTTATTCACATCATCTTACAGAGAAGGTTTAGTGTATGTCTCATTGCTACCAGGCTTCCCACACTTGCCAGCCATTTTAATAGGCCACTTCTCAGCTCTTCTGGCCAGTTGTAAGTAAAACCTACAGGCTTGGTACGGTGAAATGAGTTCTCCTATGTGGCCTTTTGCCCTGGTTCTTTGGAGAAACACCTTGAGAGATTTTTCCCCTAAACCCTGACAAGTTACCCTTGCCCTCGTTTTCTACCTCAGAGGGTTTGTTACTTTTGTCCAGGCTGATTGACATTTCCTAGGTAAGCAGTATACAACTTGTGGTTTGATACCTCTAGTCTAGCCCTGGGCTGCGGCCTGCCCTGTGATTGGTGTGTACCATGCATGGATTAGTCAATATACTTACGCGAATGAATGGACAGCCTACTATGCAAATGAAGTATCTGGGGCCTACCGAGAGTGGATTGGTCAGTTCATGGCCCTGGTGGGGAGGCCACACCTTGAAATTGACCAGGAGTTTGCTTCTAAAACAGACAACCCTACAGAGGTTTGGCAGCCAGAAGGAGAAGAAAGAAGCAGGAAAGGAGAAGAGGCAAGAAAAGAGAAACAGACAGAGGTAGCAATGAACCTCCTAAAAGAGCTGTAACACGGGCCAAGGGCTGTAACACTAAAGACAGTGAGAGGCTGAGGAAGAGGCCCGGTGGCAGAGTCGGTGGTAAGGGCAGAAGTCTGCTGTCAGGAAAGAAGCTAAGAGAGTTGAACAAAACTGCTACACTGACTACGAGCTCTGTCAGTTTGCAGTGGAGAGGCTGACAGGAGGGAGGCCCAAGTCAGAGAGGCCTGCCCTCAGGGGGCCAGGAGGAAGCCTGCAAGGCTGAGAAGGGGTGTGCACAGCAGAGAGAAGGGCCTGCCTACTTGTATGGCTGAGAGGAGCTGAGAGAACTGTCCTGCCCTGAAGAGGAGGGGGGATGTGCTTTCCTCTTCAGGTGAGCCCTCCAGACTTTGCCTACACGCTCCCTGGTCCTGATCCTGAGTTGTAGCCAGTTGGTCCTGATTCCACGTTGTACCCTGTTGCTTCCTTAACAAACCACTTAACTGTGAGTTTGGTCTGTGAGTTCTGTGTGGCCACTGCAATGAATTATTGAACCCAGAAGAGAAGCAGAGAGTGCTGCGGGAGGGACAGCTGATGTCAGAACTGGTTAAAAAAAAAAAAAGGTGGACAGTGGCGGTGTCTGACCGCTACCTCACAGGGATCAGCCTTGGGCTGATCTTGATTCTCATTTTCCCCCTGAAGGAGACAGGTTCTGATGCTGCTAGAACCATTTGACACTTGGGTATTAAAATGCACATATGAACACATCAATGGCCCTCTATCATTTACAGCAGTGGTTCCTGGGGAACCAGCAACTTCTTCGCCAGGGAACCTGTGAGAAATGCAAACCCCTGCGGCCTACTCCAGGTCTTCAGGATCAGAAATTCTGGGGCGGGGCCCAGCCACTGTGTTTTAACAGGTTAAGAACCATGCTCTACAGGTCTCAGTCCAAGCTTCGTAGGGTACCTTGTGAGACCCTGGCTTCTAGGACAAGTAAGATTTCAAGAAGGAGTCAACAACATCAGATGCTGCTCACAGGTCAAAGAAGATGAAGACTGAAAAAAGTTCACTGAAATTAGCCAGTTGGACTTGCTAAACTGGCCAAGTTTCATGACCTACAAGCAGTTGATATAATTAGTGGGTAAAATTCAGCCCTCAGTGATATTATATTTGGTCAGGTATGAATGATAAAATAAGGTCAGAGGCAAGAAAATTTTGTGAGCAAACTAAAACTTCTGAGACTAATTGTTCTTAATTGTTTAGAATTTGTAAGTCCCCTGTAAGAACTTTTTTCCTAATTATACCTGATTTCGTTTCCTTGCCAACAGCACAGGAGTCTGAGCAAGCCTGTGCTTACCTTGCCTACTGGGTAATCTGCCTCTGGACTGTTTCAGGATCCATGATCAGATAATTTTTCCCAACCTGTTAAACGGTATTTTTTTCTTTAAATTCTCAAAGTATTTTCACAATTGCATGTCATTTCTTTATCATCAATAGCTTTCATTTAAAAAGACTGGCCAGAAACATCTTTATATCCAGCAACAAAACTATATTTATAAATATATACACCACATTCATAAATAAAGTTCTCACACTATTCTTAGGACCGTCCATCTGTTTACTCTTTCTTTAAAATCCTTCAGTTTCCCACTTACAAAGAACATGTGGAAATTAGGAGAAACAACACTGGACACACAACCTGGAGCATCCCTACATCATCACTCTGAGATAGGAATGAGTCCACCCTCTGTTCCAGGTTTAAAAGAAACCACAGTGTGGACAGGTGAGGTTTGTGGGGAAAGGTAAACATAACTAACTGTGGCTTCTCCAACTATTTGCCTGATGGCATTTCTTTCAGATCACACTACCTCTAAAATGCAAAGACCTCCAAAACAACTCCACAATTTATTTTGGGGAGCATTTTAACGTTAAAAATTTAACCTTGCATAATGACTTTTACGAGAAGAAAAAACATGTTTGTCTTAAATAAATTAAAGAAAAAATTAGAGAAAAGAATGAGATGGCTACCTTTATTTTATAGTAGCTATCCAGGATCAGTTGATAAATTAACCTTTCATTTGTCAGCCACATCAAAACTCCAAAGGTGACAGAGAAACAAGACTTGCTTCCCGTAATACTCAACACTTATTGAATATTCAACTAAAAAAAAAGGTAAGGACAACGACGAATGCTATATCTAATCTTCAAAAAATAAAAGAGTATCTGTACTTAATTTATAACAGCTTAACACCTACACACGAACTTTAAAGATGGGATAGCAAACGGTATTATGAATTAGAGAAACTCACTTCAGACTGTCAACACATTGTTCTGCTCTAACGACTGGGAACACAGCATCAGTTTTACACAGACACTTGACTTGGAGACAACAGTTTATAGATAACTATAGCTACTATCTCTATAATGAGAACTTCCAAATATTTCTCTCCAGAGCTGTACTCTCTTCACAGTCTGAATCCCAACCTAGAAATGCCAAATGAGCACCTTTCTGTTCTCCTGTCATCTCAAACCCAGAATGCCCAAGACCAATAAGCACACTCACCCCAAAAGAGCCTCCCTCATAGGTTCCCCAACTCTTCCAACGGCTTCACTGAGAAGCCCTTTAAATGATCATCTGAGCCAGCACTCAATCTAAAGGCAAGAAGACTGAGTCCTAGTGAAATAAAAGGACTTGTCCAGGTTTCACAAGGAAAAAAAGCTAGCAGCAAAATCTAAGTTGAACCAAGGTCTCCTAACTCCTGCTATGGTGCTTTTTCTTATAGACCCCACATATCACATCACCTGAAGCCAATGGGACATGACAGAAATGGCAGCAGACTAGAAGTTAAGATCTCAGCCTAATTTAATGAACTTCTCTAGACTGGTACTTCTTCATCCTTACAATCAGCAGGTTGTACCAGCACTATAGTCCTCCTGGATTCTTTGTTCCATCTTACAATTCATTCCGACATCCAGTCAGTCCTCAAGTAGGCTATTTTTCTTTATAATCTTTTATATTAGTCCTTTTCACTTCAATTACCGAGGACCTAGATAGACCGCAATATCTTATTGCTGGACACTGCATTAGTTTTGTATTCTCTAAAGGTATTTTTTTAAAGTTCCCATAACAAATCTACTTTTTCATTTTTCTATTTCCATTTATACACAGTCATGCACTACACTATCTCTCCAACCCTGTGAGGGCCACGCTGCCCAGTGGTACTATACTGACATTTTTTTTAATCATAAAAATATGAACAAATAGGCTTTAATCATAACTATGCCATAGCCATACAGGAGCCCTGGTGGCGCAGTCGTTAAGCACTCAGCTGCTAACCAGAAGGCTGGCGGTTCAAACCCACCAGCCGCTCCACAGGAGAAAGATGTGGCAGTCTGCCTCCATAAAGGTTTATATACGGCCTTAGAAACCCTATGGGGCCGTTCTACTCTGTATTAAAGGATTTCTATAAATTGGATTCAACTCCACAGCAACGGGTATGCCATAGCCCTAACCTGAATAAAAATAGGAAAAATTAATAAATTAAATGACTTTTTTTGTCAAAAATTAATTTCTCATAAGATTTTAAGTATTTAATAACTCAAATAATTTATGGAAAATATTGAACAACTATTTTGGTGGAATTATTCATTAAAAATATAATGTAAATACTACATCAAAACATGCTATCAGTGTACAGACCACAGATGAAAAGTTAATTATAAAAATCTTGCGTGATCACACTGATTTGTCCGTATTTATTTGACACATGAGGCTAATACGAACGTAAGAGTTTGCTATGTGAAATAATGCTAAATGTGGCTCTCTGCACAATAAATTCTGAGGTGCACATTCCGTATCTACTGAGTGGTCAAAGAGTGACAGGAGAGCTAACGTTCTTGTTGTTAGGTGCCGTCAAGTCGCTTCCTGCTCACAGCAACCCCACGTACAACGGAACACAGCACTGCCCTATCCTGTGCCATCCTCGCGATCTTCACTATACCTGATCTCGTTGTAGCCACTGTGTCAATCCATCTCCTTGAGGGTCTTCCTCTTTTTCGATGAAGCTCTGCTTTAACACGCATGATGTCCTTCTCCAGGGAGTGGTCCCTCCCGATAACACATCCAAAGTATGTGAGACGAAGTCTCAACATCCTCACTTCTAAGGAGCACTCTGGCTGTACTTTTTCCAAGACAGATTTATTCCTTCTTCTGGTAGCCCATGGTATATCCGATATTCTTCACCAACACCGTGATTCAAAGGCATCAGTAGTTCTTCAGTCTTCCTTACTCATTGTCCAGCTTTCCCATGGATGTAAGGAAACAGAAAATACCATGGCTTGGGTCAGGTGCACCTTAGTCCTCAAAGTGACACCTTTGTTCTTTAACCTTTTAAAGAGGTCTTTTGCAGCAGATTTCTCCAATACTTCGTTTGATTTCTTGGCCGCTGCTTCCATGGGCATTAATTCTGGATCCTGGTAAAATCAAAACCTTGGCAACTTCATTCTATCCTTCATTTATCATGATGTTGCTGACCGGTCCAGCTGTATTTCTGTTTCCTTTATGTTGAGGTGTAATCCATACCGAAAGCTGTGGTATCAATTCCTATCAATTCTTCTTGGTACAGTGACTCTGTGTCTTCCTTCCATCTTCATTTGATGCTTCCTGCATCATTCAATATTTTGTCCATAGAATCCTTCGGTATTCCAACTCTAGGCTTGAATTTTTTCTTCAGTTCCTTCACCTTAAGAAATGCCAAACACGTTCTTCCCTGTTGGTTTTCTAATTCTAAACCTTTGCACGTGTCATTATAATACTTTCGTCTTCTCGAGCCACCCTTTGAAATCCTCTGTTCAGCTCTTTTACTTCACCGTTTCTTACATTTGCTTTAGCTGCTGTACATTCAAGAGCAAGTCTGAACATTAATGACCAAAGACCAGACGAGTTGTGGGATGACATCAAGGACATCATACAAGAAGAAAGCAAAAGGTCATTAGAATGACAGGAAAGAAAGAAAAGACCAAAATGGGTGTCAGAAGAGACTCTGAAACTTGCTAAGAAGGAGAATTAATAGCAGGCAACAAATACCCAGTCACCTTGACTTTTCTCCCCTAAAGGCTTGTCTCATTTATTCCCAGCACTAGATACCCAACTGCTGTCAAGTCAATTCCGACTCATAGTGTCCCTATACAACTGAGTAGAAATGCCCCATATGGTTTCCAAGGCTGTAATCTTTATGGGAGCAGACTACCACTTCTTTCTTCCCTGGAGCGGCTGGTAGGTTCCCTGACCTTTCGGTTAGCAGCCAAGCACTTAACCACTGCACCATCAGGGCTCCTCAGCACTAGATACTGATCCCTAAATGAAGGACCTTTTAGACCCAAATGATATCCTAGGGCCCTAGCCTACTTCACGAGAGAACTCTTACTCTCATGTGGGCCTAATGAATCAGAACTCTGAACCCGACCTGATGTCACCCTGGCGTAGAGATCACTTCTCCCCAACTCTAAGCCTCTAAAGTTGTTTAAGCCAGTTTTGAAGAAGCAAAAAGCATACAAAGCAGAGTCCTAGACCTCAAGAAGGGAAGAGATGCTCTGGCTCAAAGACAAACCAAACTCCACCAGGACTATTTAATTAAAATTTAGAATAAAAGTTCAAAGAGAAATACATTTGGTCAAATAGCTTTTTTAAAACGAGACTTTGCTTATTACTCAATTTCAACTCTCCTAAGTACCGACATGCCAGAAACTATGCTAGGCACTTGTACTTGCTGTTTCTTTTACCGGTAGTCACTGAATTAGGACTGGAGAGTCCTTGAAATTCCTAAATACTCTCCTGCATTGCCCAATACAAAAGCCAATAGTCACATGTGGCTATTTAAATTAGTTAAAATTAAAAATTCAATTTCTCAGTCATAACTAATCGTATTTCAACGGCTCAATTAATAGCCATATGTGGCTAGCGGCTACCATCTTGTTTGGCACAGGTATAAAATATTTCAATCATCATAGAAAGTTCTACTGGACAGCATTGCTCTAGACTCTAGGCCCCAGAAAGGCTCAAGTTAGCTTTGCTTCAAACTGAATTTTCAGTCTCCATCTCCTCATTCTTTTTTTTTTTTTTTTAAACTGCTTTAAAACCTAAAAACCAAACCCACTGCCATCGAGTCAATTCCAACTTATAGTGATTCTATAGGACACGGTAGAACCGCCCCTTAGGGTTTCCAAGCCTGTAACCTCTATGGAAGCAGACTGCTACATCTTTCTCCCTAGAACAGCTGGTGGGTTCCAATCACTGACCTTTTGGTTAGTAGCTGAGCACTTAACCACTGTGCCATTATTGAGATATAAGTCAGACACCATAAATTTCACCCATTGTAATGTATACAATTCAATGGTTTTTGGTATATGTGCAGAGCAGTAAGTACAGTCATCACCGCAATCTAAATGTATAACACTTTCTTCACCCCAAAAAGAAATCCTGTAACCATTAGAAGTCACTCCTGATTTCTCAATTTGTTCACCTTCTCCCAGATGGCAGCTTAAATACAAAGGGGTTGGGATATCCAAGGCAGCTGTAAAGGCAGCTCAAAGAGAAAAGGGAGGCCTGCAAGTAAGAATTATCTCCTGACACTGAGAATGTCTAGTAATATAACACAAAATAAGAAGGGCATTTCTGACTAAACTCATGTAAGAAGGAGGAGTGTAAAGAAAACATAATAGTGGCAAGAAAAATCTCTCTCTAGTATTCCCTTTAAAATATGAAAACAAAGTATCTTCTCTACAAACACAAAGAGAAAAAAGTGAAGAGCGAAGCCCACACTCTTGTAGGAATTCATCAGATCTTGTCTCCTTTGCCCAAAAGCTTCTAGACTTCCCTCCTCATTCAGAGTAAAAGCTAGAGTGCCCACAGTAACTAGCAGGGCCCTTCGTGATCCAGCCCCCTGGCACCTTTCTGACCTCATGTTTGGTTTCTCTCCCAAACTCATGCCTTTCAGCCACTCTGGCCTCCTCAAAGGGGCCCAGAAAGCTTCTGCCTCAGGGTTTTGCCCAGGCTCTACTCCAGATACCCTCAGGCCCCTAAGTCTCTGCTCACAGGTCAGATGATCCCCATTTGAAAGCAAAACATGCCCCCCTTCCAGTTGGCCCAGTATTCCCCACCCTCCCAGCCCCACCCCGTCTGCTGTATTTTAATCCAAGGCGGAAGTTTCTGGTGGCGCTAACAGTTAAGCCCTTGACTAGCAGCCAATAGGCTGATGGTTCAAACCCACCCAGAGGCACCTTGGAAGAGAGGCCTGCCTATCTGCTTTGGAAAACCTATGGAGCAGTTCTACTCTGACACACATGGAGTGACGATGACTCAGCATCAACTAACAGCAACCAGGCCCACATCACCCTCTGAAATGTTGTTTATTGTTTAACCGCCTCCCGGCCTGGTGCACGGACTGGATGAGGACAGAGATGTCTTGTTCACTGCTAATCATTACCATCTAATAGCTGCTCAGTACACATCTGCTGAACGAACACAGCTGCACAATCTTCTTTATTGGGCTGAGATAAAGAATTAGTGCCTCTTCAAAGCCTATACCTTTATTTCTTTTTTTACACAGCTCCTGCCTTCTGTCAATGACTCAAGAAAAGTCCCCAACTTCAAGCTTCCTTTTGCCTCTGAGTGCCAGTTAGAAGCCTGGGAGTATATTTTAAAAGTCTCTGGTCCAATTCTTCCGGGTTCTTCTAGAACTTTACCCCTGACAGAGACTTGAGTGAGCCTGGAAGCCTGCAAGGTGGAAGTAATGTTTGCTGTCTCTCAGCTTCGAACCAAGGCCCACTCTGCACTCTAGACATGAGCACGTCCTCCAGCTTCAAGTGTGAGATGGGGAATACACCAGCATCGAGCAAACTACAGAGGAGCTAAGAGTATTCCTTATTCCTTAATTATCCCTCAGGATCATGCCTGGGTAAAATTCGTCTTCATTTGAAGAGGGAAAGAAAAAAAACAGGAAAAAACCATAGAGTATATATTTTTAAATCTACAACAAAAGAATGTAAGAAGGAAAAAAGCTATTAATAATCCAAATGCTTAACAAAGGAAAAAGGTTAAGAAAATCATGAAACGTCCACTCACTGGAGTCATTTAAGTGACTATCAAGATCATGTTTCAAGACAGAAATATTGATGAATATTAAGATTAAATTTCAAATATGAGAAAAAATTATGAAATAATGTTTCATTTTAAGAACAGAACAGAAGCAGTTATGCCCAAGAAATATATACTTTCTAAAAATGACGACTACATGTGATTAAAGTTTATAAGGAACACATGGAAACACAGATTCTTGTTAGGATGAAATTATGTTTACTTTCTCTAACACTTTTATGGAAACCCTGGTGGCCTAGTAGTTAAGAGCTACAGTTGCTAACCAAGAGGTCGGCAGTTGGAATCCACCAGGTGCTTCTTGGAAGCTCTATGGGGCAGTTGTACTCTATCCTATAGGGTCACTATGAGTCGGGATTGACTCAACCACAGCGGGTTTGGTTTTTTGGTTTGAACGCTGTTACAGTATTATTTTAATAAATCTGAAATATTTAAATACAAGTCAGATGAATGCTTGTACTTGCCAAACCTCTGACAGGAGAGAGAGGACTGGGGGTAGACCCAGGACTTTAAAATGTATAACTTAAGAAAACAAGACAGGTTCTTACCCTTGTGTCTCTTCAGTTGGGGAAAGCTGCTGATTGTAGTCGCTTGGATTATTTCCACTACAATTTGATACCTGGTTTAAGAAGAGGGAAAGACAAGAGATTGAATAGAAAGAAAATACTATTTTCAGAGACACTTTTAGACTGTATTTGTACAAAGCAAATACAACACAGGAACTGTGAACCCCGCCCAAGTATTATTAAAACAATCTAATGTAGATTAAGCACCTAAAATAGGCCGGGCTTTGTGCCATGTGCTAGTCATTTCAGAGGTCCTGGCGTGAGACTCACGAACCTACTCGTCCAGCTCTGTTTCCTGTTCCGGAAGTCCTACTGCCTGTCCCGTTACTGAAGGTACAAACTGTGAGGTTATGTTCAACTCCTCCCTCTCCGTCCCCTTTCTCCCACCCCTACCCTCTTCTCCCCCATCAGTAACAACAGCCTAAATAAATCTACCTCCTAAATAAATCTGGGCTGTCCAATAAAGTGGCCATGAGCCACATGTAGCTATTTAAATTGGCAACTAAACAAAAGTGCAGTTCCTCACCTCAGTCACACTAGTCACGTCTCACTTGCTCAATGGCCTGTGTGGCTCAGGGACCACGTCTGACAGCACAGCAGAAGGTTCTAGTGGGCGGCACTGTCCTATATACTTGGCAGTGCTGTCCTCTCCCCTCTAGCCCACTGCCACCGTTCAGTGTATGTCCACATTCCTTCTCACTCAGAAGACCAGCCCAGACCAAGAGGATCGGGAGATCTGCGGTGGGAGGGACTCTGGCATCAATATCTTTAAGACACTCCCCAGCTAATTCTAATGCAGTGAGAACTGAGAAACACTGGAATAAAGCTCGAGAAGACCTGAGTCAGGAAAAACAAAGCTTTACATTTCAAGTGCTGAGTACAAGCCTAGAGTTGTGGCTCTTTTGAGCATACTCATTTGGGCCGTATAAACCCAGGTTCTGCAGGGTTATCCAGATGTTACCAGGTAACATCCTCATCAACTGATCTATCCTGAGGTGTTTCTAGCCCTTATTTATACCGACTGATTAAGAATCTTCCTGTAATAAAGCTATTTAATATTAATTCCTACTTTGAACATAAGCTTTGTAAAATTCTAAGATTTAATGCTATATTTGGTTAGCTTTTAGAGCACAAAATAACATTCTTTTACAAAAGAATTAATCATATTCATAGCTATTCACAGACACCTCAAAAATTCACATCTTTTTGTTTCTTCATTTATGTAATATAAATATCAATGCCTGCCCCTCACCACCTCACAGAACGGGCCGTTAGGAGAATCTTCAGTAAGCCATTTGGGGATTGTGGCAGACACCGGTGGTTGCCTACCCAACATTCATTCTCCCCTCCTTCCTTACTCACTGCACCCCAGTTTTATTTTGAAGTAACATACCCAGCTAAAAACTCGAACCTTCTCCCTTGCAGTTAGGGAGGTTAGGAGCAGCCAGATGATATAGTTCTAGCCAAGGAGATATAAGTAGAAGGTGCTGGGCAGAGACTCCAGGAAAGCCTTCTAGAGGGCAGACTCCACAGAAAAGCCCCTTCATCTCTTTGTCCTTGCCCTCCCCCATCTTCCTGCCTGAAACAAGGGTGGCAGTCACCTTGCAGCCATGCGGATGAAAGTCACAGGCTGCAGATGAGGGAGGACAAGGAGAGTTTAGCTCTCCAATGACATCACTGAGCTACCGTAACTGCCCCAGACTGCCTATCCGCAGACATCTTCTTACATGAACAGAATAAACCCCTTCCACGTTTAAGTCTCTGTATGCCCAGCTGTCTAACAGTCAGATGACATCCCAACTGATACAGAGCTTTTTGAAGACTCCTACACAGAGAAGGTATCTCAAGGCTGGATACTCAAGCAATGTTCTCCAAATTGAAGGCTTGCTAAGACATTAATGACCAATAAAGTTTTCTGGTGGAACTGCCTTCATGCCTCCAAATAATAGTAAAGCACAAAATGGCTCTTTATGTGAATTTTCCTGCCTGGCAATCTGCTCCTGTAAAAGATCACACAGCCTAGCATACTCATGGGGCAGTTCTACTCTAACACGTGGGGTCACTGAGAGTCAAAAATCGAGTCCATGTCACCTAACGGCAACAGTGAAAAGTGCTGACTTTTCACTCCGCTCCAGCTGTCTCCAAACTCTCCCTTGGACATTGCCACCTGGACGTCCTGCAAAATAGGCCTAACGTCCTTTCACTCAGTAATTCCAGTCTCGGGAACTTATCATAAGGAAACAATTCAACAGAAGCAAAAAACTATCATACACACGCTTGTTGTAGCAACTTCTACAAAGAAAACTAAGGGAAATAAACTATGTGATCAATATGTTTTCATTCAATAAACATTTGTTAGGCTTCTCCTGTGGTCTAGATACACAGGAATGACTATCACCAATATTGTCCCTGCTTTCAGAAAGCTCTGGGGACGTACCAGACAAGGGGTAGGCACTTAGCCAATAATATTTAAAATGATAAAGACTGCATAAAAAAACACTAGTTTAAATAATACAAAAAGACATATACATTTATAATTGCAGATATGTGGAATATGTGGGTATATGAACCAGGGCTATAAGGCAAAATAGAGACATACGAAAATGACGTACAGCTGTGTTAAAATGGTAGAATTATGAGGTCATTTCTTTTTTCCTTGTTCCAAAATGTTATCTATCTTTCTAAATATCTATCTAACCTCTATCTCTGCCTGTACAAACTGCACAGTAAGTTTTCCTCACCTCTTTGTTCTGCACTGCACCACCATCCTTCTACTGTTCTAAGCTCAAAATCCTATCATGTTAGGATTGGTACCTCCTGTAACAATAAATATCAGCCTCCAATGCCCTATTCATTAGTCCTCTTTAAATTAGCTCCTTTTTTTCTCCTCCTTCTGCTACCATCCTACTTCAGGCCTCTTCTCACACATGAACCACTGTAATAGCTAAACAGTCTTCTAGTTGGTCTCCTTGACTTCATCCTTCCTTCTCCCATCTAAACCATCTTGAATGCCCATCAAAACACCTTCCTACAAAGCCACCTTAATCTCATCCTTCTCTTGCTCAACACCTCCAGCAACCCCCTACCCCCACCCCCACCCCAAGACTAACCCTACATTCCAGCCCGCCACTCCCTCTACAACCCGGCTCCGGTCCTCTTATCCAACCCAACTTCTTTTTGCTCCTCAATATAAACCTGGATTTAAGCCAGGCCAGCATCCATATATACTGCCCTCTCAAGACCACCGTTGCTCTCTAGGCTCTCGCTCTTACAGTGATTCCTCCTGGGAGGATTCTCCCCACTTGTCCACCAAAGCAGATCTTACTTCTATTATTTCTTCCCCAGCAACCCTAATCCACGTTAGCATCTCTCTTCCCTGAACTTCTACATTACTTCTGCTCTAACAGTACCCAAACCAAAAAACCAAACCGACTGCCGTCGAGTCAATTCCAACTCATAGTGACCCTATAAGACAGAGTAGAACTGCCCCATAGGGTTTCCAAGGAGCGCCTGGTGGATTCAAACTGCCGACCTCTTGGTTAGCAGCCATAGCACTTAACCACTACGCCACCAGGGTTTCCTAACAGTACCCGCGTATCTACTATTTTATATTGTTGCTTCAAAGAGACTTATTTCCAGAGAGGGTGCTGTGAAGAAAACGATGCATCCAATCATTTCTGTCAAAATATGATGGCACCTCTGAGCCTAGGACAAAACTGTGGCTTTGTCTACAATACAGCTATGCTGACTTTTTCCTCCCAAACTAGACCACAGACCCCTCGAAGACACGAATTGTACCCTGCATTCTTCTATTTTACCAGGCTTGGCACTAGAAATGTGGCAGACACTCAGTACATATTCATAAGCTAATAAGAGTTAACCTTTCTAACACTTAACAAGTATAAATAATATTCTGAACAATTGGTTCTCTTGATATTCTAGTGATGAGTGTTCTGAAGACAAACGAGTCATCAACAGTACTGAAGAAAAATACACAGCGTCTGAGTGAAGAGCTAAAATTTTTAAACAAAATCAGAATTATAATACTAGCTCACATTTACAGATTCATCAGTACCAGGAACCTGTTTAGATATTTTAATTTACATTATTTCATTTAATCCTCTCAATAAGGTGCTGGAATTATCCCCATGTTACAGGAAGAAACTGGAGCACAGATGTATTAGTAAATCTGTAAAGGTCCCACTGCGTCTGAGTACTGGGGCCACGATTGCAGCCTAGGCTGCCCGACTCAAGCTCACGCTCCTACCACTTTCCTGTTACCCTAACGCCTGTATATGGATGTTTATCTTGTATGAGGCCTTTCAAGGTATTTAGGCATGACTAAGGATAGACAGACAGGGCTCTGGTGGTGCGGTGGTTAAGAGCTATGGCTGCTAGTCAAAAGACCATTTCGAATCCACCAGCCCCTCCTTGGGAACCCTAAGGGGCACTTCTACAGAATCTCTTTACCATCTTATCGCATTTCACTTCCCTCTCACTCAGCTCCTGCCAAACCAGACCACACGCAGTGCCCCAAACACACACCAGAGCTCTTATCCTGACTCCCTGGCTTTGCTCTCCTATTTTTTCTCCCTCTTGTACACAACCTCTCCCCCTTATCTGTAGAAATCCTATTCACTCTTCAACAGAGTCCATTCCTCTCTGAAGCTTTCTCAGATTCCTCTCCTTTGCTGGGTGAAATGCTCGGTCCTACCCATTTCTTCAGCTCTTTATGGTTCATTTCTGGTCTTAGGATCGTGCTTCATATTTAGCCATTCATATCCACATGGGTCTCCCATGCTGCACACCAGACCTCTTGACGGCAGAGGGTGGAATCCAAGGACCCACAACTAGATCTCTTCACACAGCACTTGGTACACAGAAGGCATTTGAAGATGATTACTGAATTTGTATAATTCTTTCACTTGATACGAAAGGCAACGTAGGAAATGAGTGACTCTTCACTCTGATTTTTCTCTACAAATCCAAGCAGTATACACATCCAGATGCCGGCTATCTGTGAGGTATCCCTGGTACTCTGTGGATTTCCTCCTCTAGAGGAGACATGGCCTTGCCAGTGCAGAGTCTGGTTCAGCGATCAGGAGGAGGGTACTTGTAAACATTTCCTTGATTCAGAAATACACAGACTGTTAATATATTTCTATTAAATGATAATGGAAACCTGATAGTAAAGGGAAGTGGCACAACAATAATTCAACTGTTTTCCAACTCTGGCAACATCCTATCTACAACGTCCCTTCTCCCAGGGCCCCCTCTGCCACCCCCCCCCCCCAAAAAAAAGCCACACAGAAATACCCAGTCCCCGCTCCTCCATTGGGTTTTGTACACTTGGTTAAATAAAGACTTAGAGCAGGTCTGTATTTATGAACTCTTCCCACCAATCTAAAACTCATCTGAAACCTTACACAGTCCTTCGAAATAGTCACCTCAGAAATCTACAGACTTGTTTCCCTTCTGTTCTCTATGGTTCAGAATAGCTGTGGAAGTCTATTAAAACTAACCAAAAAACTGACCTCTTCAGTTCATTAGGCACACCTTACACAAATTTTATTTTTAAACTATTACTTCAGCGCTGTGCTCTTGGGTGTGAACATGCTGAATGCCATGAGGGAGTCAAAGGCAGGACAAGCCATAGCCTCAGATGTACAATATGAAAAACAGTTTAAAATAGTGTTTTATACAGAAATAAGGACATATTATGGGCTAAAGTACTACTGTAATAATTTTTTCACCAAAGTTGCTACAGGCTACTTTGTACTAGGCTCTCAGATGCCAAGGGACAATGTTTCATTGGTGATACCTCAGTTAAAGCAGTTGAGAAAATTAAAGCCGAGGTGGCTTCCACCTGCTGAGTGGACGCCCACGGCACTACCGAGAGGGTCTGCTGGGTGATTTAGGAACGGCAGTGAAGAACGCGAGCTCTGGCACCAACAGGCTGTGTTTGGATCCTGCCTCCAACACAAACTGTGTCACCATAGAAAAAGTTAAGCTTTCTAAAACCCAAGAGACCTCATCCATAAAAAAAAAAAGGAAAAATAATATTCTTCCTCATAAGGCTGTCATGAAAATCAAATAACAGTTTTAAAATACTGAGAACAGTACGGAGCCCACAGGGAGAGCTCAGAATGTTAACTTGTTACTGTTCCTTCTCCAGGGAGAGGGCACGCACCTGTGTTTCTAAAACGCACATCAACACCTAAAAAGCAGCTTTACTTTTTCCTGATTAAAAAAGCAGCTCAGCCCAATCAACCTAGGACCACTAGGATTAGATCTGCAATCCTACAAAATAAGGTTTATTGACCTCCTGCAAAGAGGGACAGACTGCAAACCAGAGGAACATGGGGGTCTCTACTCAAATAAATAAAAATACAGAGTCACTATAGGATTCTGGATGAAATTAAAATGAAGCAGAGCTTGATAAAGAGGTTGATTTCAGAGGAGCTAAGGTTCTGCATCCCTGGAAACTACAAAGTTAAGACATAAGGAAAGCTGAGTCCAGAAAAAAAATCGAGGCTGCTTCTCTGTGTCAAAGCGACTTAGATTCTCTAGGCAACAACAGGATGTATCCTTCTTACTGACATTATTTGAGAGCAAAGTTTCCGATACTCTAAGATTTCAGAGAACAAAGTTACTCAGAGTAAGGAAGCAGAGCAAGGGGCTGCTAGGACAGTCACAGCTGCAGGGCCCTCCTGGAGAAACGCTGCTTCCTGTCAACTCGCGCGCGGCTACCTTCAGTGCCTGCCGTTCCAGTCAAAGGAACCGCCCAGCGATTTCACTTTCTCAGTCTGAGCCACGGTTTCCTTTCTCTAAAGCAAGACATGTTCGATGAAGACAATTCGGAAAATACACAAAAGCACAACACCCAAAGTTAGCCACTGTTAACATCTGGTATACCTTTATAACCATTTTCCTATGTAAACACGCATTTGTTGCTTTATAAGGTTGGGTTTGTGCTACACGTGCTGCCTTAACAGGCTTTTTTATTTATCAGCGCATAAATGTCTTTCTACATTAGTAAATACTCGTATGCGATGCTATTGTGACATAGTCATCCGTCGTACAGATGCGTCAATTTTTCTGGCCACACCCTTATTGTTAGGCATTTTGCAAGAAACATCCTTGGGGAAATCTTTGTACACATTCATGATTCTTTCCTCAAGGTAAAGTCTTATGAGTAATTACTGGGTCAACAACAAGGGACTTTTGGTGACTTGTTTTTCATATTACAAAATTATGGTACAGAAAGGTAATAATTTCTACTCCCACCAGTAGGACATAAGGTGTATTTCCTGACACCTTTGCCAACCCCAGATGTCATCAAATTTTTAATCTTTGCCAGTATTGCAAACAAAAGAGATATCTGAGTTTTCGTCTTCGACAGCTATCGTCTCACAAGGCATGTTTAGTGACGTTAAGCAGGAAGTGTCAGGGAACTGTAGCACACAGAAGGGACTCAGAGGAGTAAGACCCACTTTCCAGGAAAGAGGCTTTTAAACCCATCTCCTATTTTTTTTTTTTTCCTATCTTTCTAGCGTGCAGAAGGCGGCTGATTCCACAGAACTAACGCATGTTTCCTGACCCTTTTTTATTCCTAGGAAATGGTATCTGAAAAGAATACTGGAGTATCCAGCCACTCCATACCCTCCCCCAGCGTGATCTTAAAGGCTCTGTGTCAACTTGGCTGGGCCATGATTCCCAGTGGTTTGGCAGTTACGATGTAGTCTGGCAGTCGTATAATGAAGCAGTCAGCTTCATGATGAGATGGGATATAATGTGATCACCTCCATGATGGGATCTGCTGTGAGCAGCCTATTGGCTGAAAGGGATTTTCCTTGGGAGTGTGGCCTGCATCCAATACCGGTGGACTTTCTGGCAAGGCTCATTGGCTTTTACTTGCTCTCGATCCTGCCGCTGGCTCCTGTTAGTCTGACCTCCGGTTCTTGGGACTTGACCTAGCAGCTTACCTGCCATCTTGCCTGCCCATCTTGGGATTTGTCCTTCTTTGCAGCCTGTGAGCCAGAGTCCTGCTGTCTGACCTGCCATTCTTGGGTTTACCAGTCCCTACGGCTACATAAATCAGGAGAAGCCTTCTGCCTGACCCACGGACTTGGAACGTTCCAACCTCTACAAGCTCGTGAGCCATTTCCTTGATATAAATTTCCCTCTATATATACATATTTATACGCTTTACTGGTTTTGCTTCTCTAGAGAAGCTCAGCCACCCAAGGGCTGAGGAAACCTTTATTTCCACACAGCTCTACACTATCTGAGCTGCACCAGCTAGGAAGCTGTGGACCAAAGCAAACCGAGGTATCCTGAGCTTAAAACACAGGTACAACAAATGTTGTATTTACATGAAATAATGTGAAAATACATACACAATGTATTAATAGTTCTTATCTACTTGAACTAAATGATTTTTATTCCCATTGTATTGCTTCTCCATATTTTTAATCTTCCTAAAATAACCATTTTACCATATATTAATTTTATAGTTTCTAGAACTTACAGAAGTTACATGTTACAGAAGCAACCAAAGCTGTCACCACTGGCTGGCTGGTATTCTTTAATTAACCTCACATTTCTTCCCTCTGCTGCCTTTATCTGCTTTCGACCATTGTTCTGCCTATTTTCGTATAAACTATTAGTATCACTATAAAAGGGTGTGTATGTCACCACTGTTATGTTTCATTCTCCATTCTTAGGTTTTTTAGTTCAGAATGCTTACCGGATACCACCTTTAGCTGCCTATTTTATGGTCTGTACTGAAAATGTCATGACTTTCTCATTCACTTTGAAGAAGGTTCTAAGGTGACTTTATTGTGTTGTCCCCATTTCATCCATTAATCCTATTCAAGTCAGGATCTCAGACTTTTGTTGCCTTCTCCTGACAACTGTTATTTTCTCAGCTCTTATTAGGAGTCTAGTATGTGCTGAGGTCCCTTGAGGGCGTGATCAGTTTGTGCTCAACTTCTAACCTAAAGGTCGGCAGTTCAAACCTATTCAGTGGTCACACAGAAGAAAGGCCAGGTGATCTGCTCCCCTTAAGATTGCAGAACAGTTCTCTGTAACACATGGGTCGCCATGAGTCCCAACCAGCTCCATGGCAGTGGGATGGTATGTCCTGAGAACTGTGTTAATGCGTTACATATATTATCTCGTTTAATTACCACAACAACCTTACAAAGCAGAAACTACCTTCTCTATTTTGTAGTTAAAACTGAGTCACAGAATTTGCATAGCTTCCCAAGATCACCCAGCTCTCAAGCCATAGAGCAAAAATGCAAACCAGGTCTGCTAAGTCGTTTCCTTCAACTCTCGAATCCATGCTCTGGGCTAGGACCTACTTTAGATGGTTTGCTGATGACTACAGGCTGACTTCTTGTGTTGTTACTTCTACAAAAACTGCAATTCTGTCTAGTGCAGGGTCATCGAAAGACACCGCCCACAACACATCACTCAGTGCTGAGCTGCAGCAATTCATGAGGTTGTACCAGCTCTTGACAGCCAACTACTAAGTTTTCAGGAATTTTTTGTTGTTGGTGTTAGGTGCTGTCAAGTTGGTTCTGACTCATAATGACCCTATGCACGACAGAACAAATCACTGCCCAGTCCTGTGCCATCCTCACAATCGTGGTTATGCTTGAGCTCATTGTTGCAGCCATGGGTCAATCCACCTCGTTGAGGGTCTTCCTCTTTTCCGCTGACCCTGTTCTTTGCCAAGCATGATGTCCTTCTCCAGGGACTGATCCCTCCTGACAACATGTCCAAAATATGTGACACGAAGTCTTGCCATCCTTGCTTCCAAGAAACATTCTGGTTGTACTTCTGCCAAGACAGATTTGTTTGTTCTTTTGGCAGTCCGTGGTATATTCAATATTCTTTGCCAACACCACAATTCAAAGGCGTTAATTCTTCTTCAGTCTCCCTTATTCACCGTCCAGCTTTCACGTGCATATGATGCAATTGAAAATACCATGGCTTCAGTCGGGCACACCTTAGTCTTCAAGGTGACATCTCTGCTTTTCAACACTTTAAAGAGGTCCTTTGCAGCAGATTTGCCCAATGCAATGCATGTTTTGATTTCTTGACTGCTACTTCCACAGGTGTTGACTGTGGATCCAAGTAAAATGAAATCCTTGACAACTTCAATCTTTTCTCCATTTATCATGATGTTGCTTATTGGTCCAGTTGTGAGGATTTTTGTTTTCTTTATGTTGAGAGGTGCAATCCATAGTAAAGGCTGTGGTCTTTGATCTTCATCAGTAAGTGCTTTAAGTCCTCTTCACTTTCAGCAAGGAAGTTTGTGTCATCTGCATAATGCAGGTTGTTAATGAGTCTTCCTCCAATCCTGATGTCCGTTTTTCTTCATTTAGTCCAGCTTCTTGGATTATTTGCTCAGCATACAGATTGAATAGGTATGGTGAAAGGATACAACCCTGACACACACCTCTCCTGACTTTAAACCTATCAGTATCCCCTTGTTCTGTTCAAACAACTGCCTCTTGATCTATGTAGAGGTTCCTCGTGACCACAATTAAGTGTTCTGGAATTCCCATTCTTCGTAGTGTTATCCATACATTGTTATGATCCACACAGTCGAATGCCTTTGCACAGTCAATAAAATACAGGTAAACATCCTTCTGCCAGGATCCATCTGACAGCAGCAACAACATCCCTGGTTCCATGTTCTCTTCCAAATTTGGCCTGAATTTCTGCCAGTTCCCTGTCGACATACTGCTGCAGCTGCTTTTAAATGATCTTCAGCAAAATTTTGCTTGCATGTGATATTAATGATATTGTTCAATAATTTCCCCATTCAGTTGGATCACTTTTCTTGAGAATACGCATAAATATGGATCTCTTCCAGTCGGTTGACCAGTTAGCTATCTTCCAAATTTCTTGGCATAAACAAGTGAGCACTTCCAGTGCTGCATCTGTTTGTTGAAATATCTCAATTCATATTCTGTCAATTCTTGAAGCCTTGTTTTTCCCCAATGCCTTCAGTGAAAATTAGACTTCTTCCTTCAGTACCACCGGTTCCTGACCATATGCTACCTCTCAAAATGGTTGAACTCCGACCAGTTCTTTTCTGTACAATGACTGTCTGTTCCTTCCATCTTCTTTTGATACTTCCTGCATCGTTTAATATTTTCCCCCATGGAATCCTTCACTATTGCACTCGAGACTTCAATTTTTTCTTTAGTTCTTGCAGCTTGAGAAATGCCAAGCATGTTCTTCCTTTTTGGTTTTCTATCTCCTTGCACATGTCATTATAATACTTTGTCTTCTCGAGCTGTCCTTTGAAATCTGTTCAGTTCTTGTATTTCATCATTTCTTTTGTTTTAGCTGCTCAATATTCAATAGCAAGTTTCAGAGTCTCTTCTGATATCCATATTGGTCTTTTCTTTCTTTCCTGTCTTTTTAATGACCTCTTGCTTTCTTCATAGATGATGTCCTTGATGTCATTCCACAGCTCATCTGGTCTTCAGTCACTGGTGTTCAATGCATCATATCCATTCTTGAGAAGGTCTCCAAACTCAGGTGGGATACACTCAGGGTCTTACTTTTGCTCTCGTTGACTTATTCCAATTTTCTCTGGTTTCAACTTGAACTTGCATGTGAGCAGCTGATGGTCTGTTCCACAGTCAGCCCCGGCCTTGTTCTGACTGATAATATTGAGCTTTTCCATTGTCTATTCCACAGATGTAGTCAATTTGATTCCTGTGTATTCCATCTGACAAGGTCTATGTATACAGTCGCTGTTTATGTTGGTGAAAAAAGGTATTTGCAATGAAGAAGTTGTCGGTCTTGCAAAACTCTATCATGCAATCTCCAGCATGGTTTCTATCACCAAGGCCATATTTTCCAATTACCAATCCTTCTTCTTTGTTTCTACCTTTCACATTCCAATCACCAGTAATTATCAGTGCATCCTGATTGCATGTCCAGTGAATTTCAGACAGCAGAAGTTGGTAAAAATCTTTGATTTCTTCACCTTTGGCCTTACTGGTTGGTGCGTAAATTTGAATAATAGTTGTATCAACTGGTCTTCCTTGTAGGCATATGGATATTATCCTATCACTGACAGCGCTGTACTTCAGGATAGATCTTGAAATGTCCTTTCTGACAATGAATGCAACACCATTCCTCTTCAAGTTGTCCTTCTAGGCATAGTAGACCATATGGTTGCCAGATTCACAATGGCCAATACCAGTCCATATCAGCTCACTAACGCCTAGGATATCGATGCTTATGCGTTCTATTTCATTTTTGATGATTTCCACTTTTCCTACATTCATACTTTGTACATGCCATGTTTCAATTATTAATGGTGGTTGCAGCTGTTTCTTGTCATTTTGAGTCATGCCACATCAACAAATGAAGGTCCCAAAAACTTGACTCCATCCACATCATCAAGGTCAACTCTACTTTGAGGAGGCAGCTCTTCCCCAGTCGTCTTCTGAGTGCCTTCCAGCCTGAAGGACTCATCTTGCCGCACTATATCAGACAATGTTCCGCTGCTATTCATAAGGTTTTCACTGGTAATTCTTTTCAGAAGTAGACTGCCAAGTCCTTCTTCCTAGTCTGTCTTAGTCTGGAAGCTCAGCTGAAACCTGTCCACCATGGTTGGCCCTGCTGGAATCTGAATACCAGTGGCATAGCTTCTACCATCAGAGCAACACGCAAGCTGCCACAGTATGACAACCTGACATACACATGGGGGTTTCAGGGTCCCCCCCTCAGGAATTAAGCCACAATTATTAGAAATCAAGTAATACAACCTTACAATTAAATAATTTACATTAAAAACAAAGGTGATAAGCACTCAAATCTCATTGTTTGCTATTTTTTTTTACTTCACTTTGCTACTACTTGTGCCCTTGAGGTTATTTACATCTATTATATCTGCACAGTAGAAATACTATGCTACTTGCATACCTCTTCCCAACTCTACGCTCAGTGATGTCATGCTCGTTTTCGACTTATTGCGACCCTATAGGACAGAGCAGAAGTGCCCCATAGGGTTTCCAAGGAGCAGCTGATAGATCTGAGCTGCCAACCTTTTGGTTAGCAGCCGAGCTTTTAACCACTACGCCACCAGGGCTCCAATGTCAGGCTAAAACCCATTGCTGATGAGTCGATTCTGACTCATAGCGACCCCACAGGGCAGAGCAGAACTGCCCCATAGGGTTCCCAAGGAGCACCTGGTGGATTCGAACTGCCGACCTTTTGGTTAGCAGCCACAGCTCTTAACCACTACACCACCAGGGTTTCCGATGTCATGCTAATAGCTTTAAATTGGCCATGCAGGAGTATTTACACCACGGAAATTGGCAAATGTTATAAGTCAGGGATTCTCAGTCCCCCTCAAAAGTTGGTTGTTAAAAATTACCAGCACCTCACTTCCACCACTTCTCACTACCATTCCTTTAGTAGATCTTGTCAATCACAAAATTCTTTCCTGCTGAGTCTTTTTTTTTTTTTTTTTTTAAGTAAAAAGTACTACACAACCTCACCTACTGCCACCATGTTTTATTCCAGATACAAGAGGCCCCATCCCTGGCCTCTCTCCACTCCTCCCCAGGAGAGAAGGAGGTTTTTAACATGTTCACACAGAAGAAGGGACTGAGCAGGTGTAGCCCAGCCCTTTCTTTCCCTTTCTCATAGGAGAAGTTCTCTGTCTCCCAAGAGAAGCCAGGTGGGCTCTGCACCTGCCAGAGTGTCCATGGGAAGGTGGAGGTAGGGGGAGATACCAAAAAACAACAACAAAACCAGTTGCCTTCAAGTCAGTTGAAGCTCATGGTGACCCCCACATGTGCCACTGTAGAACTGCACTCCATGGAGTTTTCAACGGCTGATTTTTTGGAAGCAGATCACCAGGCCTTTCTTCTGGGTAGATTCGAACCTCCGACCTTTGGATTAGTAGCCAAGTACTTAAGTGTTTGTGTCACAAGTACTCCAGGGAGAGGGACAGGGAGGCTTATGTTGATCTAGCCCTGCTAGATGGGAAAGACTGTCTACTTCTGAGATATAAACCACATTCTCAATTATCTGATTTATCAGTAACAAAGGGAACGTTTGGTTTTCAATTGCCTTATTCCGTGGCTCTAAAAGGGTTCACACCTCAGGGTGGTGAGAAAAGTGTTATTTATTGGGCCTTCTCAAACCCTAAGGCTCTGCAATGCATATCAGCCAGCCACTGGTAATTGACCAGTGTTCACAAGTCTTCGTTTCCTAGTGCTGATGTAACACAAATACCACAAGTAGGTGGCTTTTAAAAACAGAACTTTTCTCACAGTTTAGGAGGCTACAAGTCCCCATTCAAGGCACTGGCTATAGACGAAGGCTCTCTTTGTTGGCTATGGGGGAAGATCCTTGTCTCTTTCAGCTTCTGTAGTCCAGTGTTCCTCGGTTCCTTGGCAATCTTCACTGTGGCATCTGTTCCCCCGACCCCTGCTTGTGCGTGCATGTCTCTGCATCTATGCCGCTCCTTATAACTCAGAAGTGATGAGGGTTAGGACACACCCTGTACTGATATGACCTCATTAAAAAGACAAAAAAAAACCACTATTTCCAAACTGGATTACACCCACAGCTGTAGGGGTTAGGATTCCAACACATATATTTTGGGGATGCACAATTCAACCCATAACAACAATGAAATTAAATTTATTTGCGATCCTTGACCTAACGATTATAACAACAATAGTTGTTGCTGTTAGCTGCCGTTGAGTCAGCCCTCAATTTGTGGCAACTCATGGCCCTCAACTCACGGCAACCATGGGATCAGACCGTTGTGATCCACAGGGTTTTGTTTTTTTTTAATAAATTATTTTTGTTGTCGAGAACATACACAGCAGAACATATACCAATTCAATAATTTCTACAATTCAGTGACACTGATCCACAGGATTTTTATTGGCTGATTTTTCAGACGTAGTTCACCAGGCCTTTCTTCCTAGTCTGTCTTAGTCTAGAAGCTCAACATCACAGCAACACACAAGCCTCTGCTGTGGTGGCCGCGCCTGAGGTACGCTGGCCAGGAATCAAACATGGGTCTCCCACATGGAAGGCAAGAATTCTACAGATGAACCACCAATGCCCTCTAAACACAGGAGCAGCTAACAATGAGAACGTGCCAGATACTGGGCTAAGTGCTTTACAGAAGCTGGCTCTTGACCCTACGGTGGTTTGCGAAGCAGACACACCTCACCCAGGTGTAGTATCACTCCCATTGTCAGCACATAATGAAGTCCCCTTCTTTTATCAAATTTTACATTGCTGCCAACATTCAATTATCTCTCCTCCTCAATGAAAATAGTATGTGTTCTCTGATAGCGTTTAACTCCCACTTCTGTGCCCTCTACAATTTCTCACACGTCAACAGAAGAAAACATATTCTGAAGTACTTTTATTTCTCCTAAAATGAAAAGATCTTTCAGAACATTTTCATAGACAGCTTCTCATTTTGAGTTTTTTAAAAACTAAATTTATATTCATTTATTCTTTTCATAAAAACTTACCAGGCTTCTCTTTGTTTCACACTTTACAATTTTTCATTTCCTTGTCCACCCACACTAACCTTTTCCTCAGCAGCTTATGTGTGCTCATTGATTTCTGACACGGTGCGTTAGTCACCGTGAGATTTGCTCGATTTCTTCCTTCACGTTCCTCTACAACTTATGCTCGTGACTCACAGTGTATTTTCAAAAACACTGTTCAAAATATTAAACATTTAAGTTATTCTTCACCGAAGCATGGAGTTTTAAGAACTTTAATATTTTAATATATTATCTTTATGTGCAAATGCACCTATACCAACTCAGAGATGAAAATCCATCCCATTAATTTCTAAAGGAAAAATATTTAGCAATCTCCCTCAATAACCCACTTCATCGTTAATTATGATGTCTGAATTTAATCCATGCGTTATGCCCACTTCCTCTTGCTTTATCCTAGGAAAACAAAAAACACGCTGATCTCAGCATATAATACTTCAATCTTTCTTATTTTAAACTTTTCATTCATTATTAGAATTTCCTCTCTATTTTCAGATTCTCCATTTTCTGTTTAAATGACAGGACACAAAATAAACTAGTCCAGAGCTGAAAAACCTAATAAAGATTGAATTGATGCTAAATGAAATTATGGCAGTGACAGGCTGTTCTGACTTTATTACTATGCGCTTCTCTAGCTGCCTGCCCCCATTGCTGTCAATTCCGACTCACAGTGTCCCTATAGGACAGAGTAGAACTGCCCCATAGAGTTTTCAAGACTGTAATCTTTAAGGAAGCAGACTGTCACATCTTTCTCCCACGGAGTGGCTAGTGGGTTCAAACCGCTGACCTTTTAGTTAGCAGCAGGGTGCTTAATCACTGTGCCACTAGGGCTCCTTTCCTTAGTAACAGAATCC
The DNA here is from genome assembly GCF_024166365.1 of Elephas maximus indicus. Taxonomy (NCBI): domain Eukaryota; kingdom Metazoa; phylum Chordata; class Mammalia; order Proboscidea; family Elephantidae; genus Elephas; species Elephas maximus. The sequence continues at coordinate 81,050,644 of NC_064840.1, forward strand.
TCAAATTTTAACTGGGCCTACGGCTGTTCAGGATATGACCACCAACTATATCTCAGTGGTTCTGACCAATGAGATAGAAGTAGAAATGTCATGTGGCAGCTTCTAGAAATTTTCTTAAAAGACAGCCAGTGTAGGACCTTTGCCACTTTTCCTTACCTTCATCCTGGTGCCTGGAATTACGATGTGATGGATGGCACTCTACTATTTACCCTGGACTCTGAGGTTAGAATATACCCTTAGGATGGCAGAGCAGTGGGCTAGAAGTAGCCTGGGCCCTTGAGGATGGTGGAGCCCCCGTATCAGTCCCAGGCAGCCTGGCTTCAGACCCCTTTTATATGAGAAGAAAGACTCTAGCTATGGATGAGCCACCATTATTTGGGGAAGCAGGGGCAGTTCTGTAACTTTTATCTGAACCTAATCCTAACCTAATACAACTAACCTCTATCTATTCATGAAGGAGTCCTGGTGGCACAATGGTTAAGCCGTCTAAGCGATCGGCTGCTAACTGAAAGGTTGGCCATTTGAACCCAGCAGCCACCCTGCAGTAGGAAAGGCCTGGTAATCTGCTCCCGTAAAGATTACAGCCTTGGAAACTCTACGGGCAGTTCTACTCTGTGCTATAGGGTTGCTGTGTATTGGAATCAACCCTAACCACAACTATCTATTCATGGGGTTAAACCAGTGGCTTTGCGGGGGCAGGGGGGCACTGTGTTCCCCAGGGGACATTTTTGGCTGTCACAGAAGCTGTGGGGTGCTACTGGCATCCAATGGGTAGAGGCCAGGAATGCTGCTGAATATTCTACAATAAACAGAACAAGCCACGCAACAAGCAACTGTCTATCCCTGAATGTCGATTTTGCCAAGGTGGAGAAACCCTGGGTTAGACGTCTCTCTCAGGAAGATCAGTGATGAAATGCTCTTGGTTCATTACAGTAAACATGGTGTAAGAATGAGATGTCCTGATTCATCCATGTTTTCCTCAGCAGAGTTACCATATGTTTCAAACAGCGGTAACCAGTTTTCAAATAATTAGAATACAATGAAACGCTCACGCCAGGAGCCAAGATTTAAGACTGGTAGCCTGTGGAAGAATATTCCATTCAGAAGAAAGTCTCAATAACAGTTGCGTACTATAATCACCTGGGGAGCTTTTAAAGAATACTGATGCCCAGGCTCTACTCCAATTATATAAAAATTCCTGGGGATAAAACTCGTATATCTGTGCTCCCATTGAGGGAAGAAACAATTTCCTTTACAAATACGCTAAAGAACTACACAACGCAGGCGGCAGGGGACGCATTCCTGGGCCACAATTTGCTCAGAGATCCTGCAAGAGAAGAGCCTTTCACTTCTCCTTCAGGGTCTACTTTGACTTCACTTTGTCCTTAACACACAGGAACTGTTAAGTCCTCTCTCCAGCACAGTTTTAACTGTCGAGTTTCAGTAACTGATGCAGCTTCTTCATGAGCTCTCACTGGCAGATCCTGACTGTGGTCGCCATCCCACCACCCACACCAGCAGTGGGACGTTTGTCCAGCTGCCCCTTGATATCCTTCATTGAGATGAAATTCAGCTTTCCGGATGCTGTGTTGTTAGCAGAGTTGATCACTACTCCTACTTGAAAATCCTGGAAATTTCACATTTTTGTACCACTACAGCCACCATATCCTTCCTTTGACACCCTTCAGGTGCCAGAAAAGAAGAAAAAGAAAGAAACTGCTACAAAGGACAGAGCATCTAAACTATTCTTGAGATGGTCTCTAGAGTCAGGCGGGATGTATTCAAGGTAGTACTTTGGCTCTTTTGAACTTGCTTTAATATTCTTCAGCTTCAACATTAACTTGCACAGAAGCAATCGGTCAGCCCCTAACTTTGTCTTGACTGATAATATTGAGCTTCTCCATCGTCTCTTTCCACAGATGTAGTCAATTTGATTCCTGTATAAACCATCCAGCAAGGTCCATGTCTTTCGAGTTCTTAAAAAAAGCATTTCTGATGAATAGGTCACTGGTCTTATCATATTGTCTCTGGCACCATTCCTATCACCAAAGCCATATTGTCCAACTACTGATCCTTCTTCTTTGTTTCCAGTTTCCACATTTCAATCTCCAGTAATTATCAATCCATCTTTATTGCATGTTTGATCAATTTCAGGCTTGCAAAAGTTGGTAAAAATCTTAAATCTCTTTATCTTTGGCATTAGTGTCTGGTGCATTAATTTGGATAATGCCGTTTTGAACTGTCTTTCTTACAGGTGTATGCATATTATCCTATCAAAGACAGCATTGTACTTCAGGACAGATCTTGAAAAATATTCTTTTTGGCAATGAATGCGATGCCATTCCTCTTCAATTTGTCATTCCTGGCATAATAGGCCATATAATTATTGGATTCAAAATGGTCAATACCAGTTCATTTCAGCTCACTAATGCCTAGGTTATCAATCTGCAAATGTTCCATCTCATTTTTGACAACTTCCGATTTTCCTTGATTCATATTTCATACATTCCATGTTCCGATTATTAATGGATTTTTACAGCTGTTGCTTCTCATTTTGAGGCATGCCACATCAGCAAATAAAGGTCCAAAAGGCTTTACTCCATCTACGTCATTAAGGTCAACTTTACTTTGAGGAGGCAGCTCTTCTCCAGTCGTATTTTCAGCGCCTTCCAATCTGAGGGGCTCATCTTCCAATACTATATCAGACAATGTTCTATTGTTATCTATAAGGTTTTCATTGGCTAATTTTCAAAAGCAGATCACCAGGCCTTTTTCCTAGTCTGTCTTAGTCTGGAACGTGGTAAATTAATTATGTTTGTGTGTGGCCTTTCTAGCCACGGTCATGTAACTCCAACCTAGGTGACTGTGTGATACAGTAATTGAGGCCTACCACGGCAATTAGTCAGTTTTGTCTTAAAAGAAAGCCAATTCCACAGCAAAGAGAAGAGCCCACTACCACCAAGGAAGGAGAGACCAGCAGAAGAGACCCAGAAGCCAGAGACCCAGCAGCAGGAGATGGCACTGTGGGCATCCCAGCCCACAGAGAGAGAAAGTTGAGTGCCTTTGGGCAGAGACTGAAGGTCAGGAAGGGGCGTGCCTACAAGCACAGATGCGGAGAGGCTGTCCTGATGGAAGAACTGCGTCCTGAGTATTCCTGAGCCTGAACTGTAACTCCTACTTCCCTAATAAACACCATAATGTGAGTGTGGTCTGTGAGTTCAGTGTGGCCACTGCAATGAATTAACAAACCCAGCAGAGAAGTAGAGAGTGCTGTGCGGGGGACAGTTGGTGTCAGAATTGGTAGAGATGGCAGAGAGAGTAGACGTGTTTGACCTCCACCTCATAGGAATCGGCCCCTTGGGCTATTGATCTTAGTTCTCCTCCCCCCGCCCACCGGGTTGGAGGGGGTCAGAACCACCTCCATGCCACTTTTACCTGGAATCTCTACTGAAATCTGTCCACCATAGGTGACCCTACTAGTATTTGAGACTGGTGGCATCTCTTCTAGCATCATAGCAACACATAAACCACCACAGTACAACAAACTGACAAACAAGTGATTTTCAGTTGCCTCATATCATACAAAAGCTGGACCATGATAAAAAAAAAAGGACTGAAGAAGAACTGACACATTTGAATTGCGCTATTGACGAGAATACTTAATATATCATGGACTGCCAGAAAAACGAACACACCTGTCTTGGAGGAAGCACAGCCAGAATGCTCCTTAGAAACAAAGATGGTGAGACTTTGTCTCACTTACTTTGGACATGTCATCAGGGGGGACCAATCTCTGGAGAAAGACATCGGGCTTGGTAAAACAGAGGGACAGCAGAAAAGGAGACCCCACTGAGATGGACTGACACAGTGGCTGCAACAATGGGCTAAACATAGCAATGATTTGTGGGGATGGTCCAGGAGAGGCAACGTTTCGTTCTGTTGTAAATAAGGTCACTGTGAGTCAGACCCAACTTGACAGCACCTAGCAACTAGATAAGACAAAGGATAGTTCGATATCCAGCTATATTTTTTTAAAACTCCCTTGGTGAGTCTAATACACAGCCAGGTTGACAAACCACTGGTTTAATGTATTTAAAGGAAGCATTTCTAGCTCTGTTATCCTACTGTGAAAGCATCTACTGCCAATTCAGAAAATAACCATACTACCCTAGAACTGCCTTCAAGGGTTTTACATCTTATTTAATGCATTCCAGTCTAGTAGAGTTGAAGGATTTTGCTTCCTTTGGAAAACATGTATTTATCTCCCAAATATGTATGAAAGAAAAGTGAATGGTTTTATAAACAGCTTAATCTAAAAAAGAAACATTCCCTGCCTTATGCAGTCTATTCCAAAACTTTACTGAGAGCAATCTGAAGACAGAGACCTAAAACACTATTAAAGTCAGACAGCAAAGTCCTCTAAGTACACCAGAAAAACAACAACACAATTCAGACTCTGATCAAAGAAAGCAGCTTCATTAGTGTTAGGAGGCTGATAAGCCTCATCAATACAGGCTCCAGACAGAAACCTAATAAAAAGCAATTTTACCTGTCAATAATAGTAAGTAGGCCTGATCCTTAAATAGGGAGCAATTTTTGCATTAGACAAACAATAGTCATCTAGCAAGATAATTTATGCAACTTCACCTAACTTTTTAAGCAAAAAGATCAATGTCTGCTCTTCCAAAGTTGTTTCCAGTTGCCTTCCTAGATGAACCATTCTTATTAAGATTCACTCACCTATGATAAAGAAACTGTGCTCAGGTACAAGCTGACAGATGGTGCTACGGTACCATAGTTAACCGTGCAAAATAATCAGCTCTGATAAGAATTCTCTTTTGAGATCTCTTTCTTAGACCATGTCACGAAGTGCGCAGTGCTGGAATCTTCTGGTGCACAAAACGGAACTCTAGGCCACAGTCTGGAAGGCAGTGAATGCTCATTTACACAAGTACCTGACACTATGGATCCTAGATCATGTTATCACAAACTCCCACGGAGTTACCAAATAATTCACGTCTGACTTTATTGCAGTAAGACTGTTTAGGCAAGGAAAAAAGCGCTTAGGAATTCAATGCATTCACAATTTATCAACATGAGGTAGCTGCTCCTGAACAATGTCTTAGAAGGAAATTATACTTCTACAAAGTGGTCCTCATGCTATCTTGGTCCAACCACGTGCACCATGTCTGGGACAAGCAGGCATAAAAGGAAAAGGTGGAGGGGTACTGGGATACAGCTTTGAATAAAGTCAGCATCTCCAAAGGCAGAGCTTGGTGTGTGTGTGTGTTTTGAGAGTGTTAAACGGAATGGGAAACAACGAAAGTGTTCTGTCATTTTAAGCTCTTTCACTTTCTATGCAGTGATGCTCCAAAAGGGGTCAGAGGAGGCCATGGAGAGACGACCTTTGATAATTTATGCTCTTGGGTTCTCTATCAGCTGAAGTGTCACACTTATCAAAATGGAATTTTTGGATTCAGATATAAATAACCGGGAGTGCCATATAGCCTATTCAAGATTCTGCATAGAAAAAAAGTCATAAATAAAATATCCAGAGATTATATCCCATAAGAAAAATTACTTGTACCCAAACCCATGCATGTGGACCCATCACTACACATCTGCACATCTGCAGTGCTCACATAAACACATGACATAGCTGACGAGAACACAGCGTCATCTACGACATATGCCACTCAGATCAGAAAATTCAACAGCATAAGTCACCTTAATGCTGACTTGAGTTCAGAGGCAAAGGTGGCTAAGTCTCAGATCTTCGATTAGTCCAAAGACTCAATTTCAGCTGATATTTTACGATTACATCAGTGATTTACCAAAGTTACTAACAAGAATCAAAACTGACAGACCAGGAGGCGGGGCCAAGATGGTGGAATAGAGAGACGCTTCCAACGATCCCTCTTACAACAAAGTGAGAAAAAACAAGTGAAATGATTACATTTATCACAAGCTAGGAGCCCTAAACATCAAAGGCAAAGTTAGAAAAGAGACTGAGTGGCATGGGGAGGGAGAGAAGGTTCAGAAGCAGAGCAGAGCTACGGGACCTGAATCGCCAGGAACTCTCAGGCACCATTCCCGAAGCGGCTGTGGTGGACTGGTGGTAGCGTTCAGCCACGGTTTCCTCAGGGAGAAGCAGCCAGCTGCACAGCCTACTCATACCTCCAGAACCAGAGAAGAATGGCCTCTCAGCAAAAGCTAAGTACTTGCGTATATTTTACCATGCCCCCCACCCCCAAGCCAGCTTCAGAGGCTGTTGATTTCCGTGGGCCTGAGATAGGTCCTGCTGAGCACAGGGAACCATTCTCCTGGCCTTGGAGAATGAATAAATGCACAAATGGGGGAAAAGATAATTTGCCAGCTCCATTATCCTGGGGAGCTCAGGACAGAAGTGGCTCCTGTCCAGGCATAAACAGTCCATGGACTTTGAATACCTTCCTCCCCTGCATGGACCTGTGTGGGCCTATTTTAGGAGAATAGGCCCTTGTTGGCAGAGTCCAACTGTTTCAGCTGTGCAGTGGAGAGGTGGGTGTTTGATGTTTGACACTGCTTTGCTTATTATACAGGGTCCTCACCTACCCACATCAGGGGCCTAAGGACTAGTGGCTCCACTCAGGTCACCCAGCCACCCACGACAGGGGTCCAAGGTTAACTGGTACCTCCCAGTCCTTATAACCAAAAGCACTGGGTACCCATGGTCCGTCTGCAGAACCCACCTACCTGTATGCTCTAGGGAACAGAGACACACTTTCCTCAGAGACACTTGGGGGATGATTCTCAGCCCCCTGCCTTGTTCAAAGCATGGCCCCCTGCTGCAACCAGATACCGGTACCTACACCAATTACCCCTGCTCCTCTAAGACTGTAGGACAGAGCCTGTACCACACACTTTATGACCAGGTACCTGGACACCTGAGCTGAATTCATATAAGAAAAGCGAATGGACTCCTAGACTGATATGCCTGATAACAGCTCTAGCCATCTGGTGACAGGACGTCAGAGCTTCAAAGGCGAAAACCATCAAGCTAGCTCACTCAAGCAACCCATCTGGGCATATCAAAACAAAACAAAGCAAGAAGCTAGGATACAGTAAGCAAACATAAAATAAACTAATACAATAACTTATAGATGGCTAAGAGACAGTCAATATCAAATCACATAAAGAAACAGACCGTGATCGCTTCAACAAGCTCTCAAAACAAAGAATCAAGGGATCTTCTATATGAAAGTGCCTTCCTGGAATTACCGGATGCAGAATACAAAAGATTAACATACAGAACCCTTCAAGACATCAGGAAGGAGATCAGGCAATACGCAGAACAAGCCAAGGAACACACAGATAAAAGTGTTGAAGAAATTTAAATGGTTATTCAAGAACATAATGAAAAATTTAATAAGCTGCAAGGATCCATAGAGAGACAGCAATCAGAAATTCAGAAGATTAACAATAAAATTACAGAATTAGACAACTGAATAGTCAGGAGAGCAGAACTGAGCAAGTAGAAGGCAGAATTGGTGAGCTTGAAGATAATGCACTTGGCACCAATATATTTGAAGAAAAATAAGATAAAAGAATTTAAAAATGAAGAAACCTTAAGAATCATGTGGGACTCTATCGAGAGAAATAACCAACGAGTGACTGGAGTACCAGAACAGGGAGGGATAACAGAAAATACAGAGAGGCTTGTTGAATATTTGTTGGCAGAATTCTTCCCTGATATTGTGAAAGATGAGAAGATAGCTATCCAAGATGCCCATCGAACTCCACATAAGATACATGTTGAAAGAAAGTCACCAAGGCATATTATAATCAAACATGTCAAAACCAAAGGTAAAGAAAGAATTTGAAGAGCAGCTAGGGATAAATGAAAAGTCCCCTACAAAGGAGAGTCAATAAGAATACGCTCAGGCTACTCAGCAGAAACCACACAGGCAAGAAGGCAATGGGATAACTTATATAAAGCATTGAAAATCATACATCCAGCAAAACTGCCTCTCAAATATGAAGCTGAAATTAGGACATTTCCAGATAAACAGAAGTTAAAGGAACTCGTAAAATCCAAACCAAAACTACAAGAAATACTAAAGGGAGTTCTTTGGTTAGAGAACTGATGGACCAGAATTTCCTCTCTCCACATGTATTATCAGACGCGCATACTAAAAGAGAAGAGGTTAGAGAGGTGGAAGCCTAGAAACCCACCAACTAGACAGCACTGTACAGTCACATCGTATACGTGTACACGGTAACAGAAACAATAAGTAAATAAAAACACACACACACTCACCCTTAAAATATCTCAAGTATGATAAGGGAGATAGAGCTCTCCTATAAAAGAGACTCCTGGAGTATATTTCAAATTAGTCAAAACGATTAGTCAAGTGCCCCTTATTCCCAAACGTGGGATTCAACAATTGTTTTATGCTGTAATTAAAAAAACATGACTTCCTTCCAGGGCTTCTGTAAGGTATGCATCTGAACAGCCAGGTAGGACCTCCTAACAACTAAACAGCTTTCAATCGAGTATAGCTTAATAATTTGAAAACAACTAACCAATTTCACTGCTAAAGAAGAAGCTGGTTAAATTTGGTCGTCACTAAACGAGAAGATGAAAAACTTCTTACATTTCTGCTTCCCTGACCATATTCTTCTATCTAACTAGGCAGAGCATGATCATTAGTAGCTATTGGCACGTGATAATTAAAAACCAAATACCTCAGTTGCTTCAGGAATTCAACGTCCGAGTTGCCGTTAATGAGCTTGATGAACTCCTCGTAAGAAGGAGCGTAGGCATAGGCTCTCTTGTGATGCTCACTCATCTGCTCTCTGTGTTCCAGCTGCGTGAGCAGCATTTGGTTAATGTAATCAGGGTCACTCAGCAACTCCACTAGTGGCATCAAGACTGTAGGAAAAAGAAAGCGCCAACGAAAAAGAAAAGTCTTCCAAGGAATTTTTTTTTCATGGCACGTAACTGAAACTACATTTTTAACTACCCAAAAGGGAGAAATTACAAACAATTCAATTATTCAAAAAATACACACACACACACAAAAGGCTACCTAGCCCTCTAGGTATGTTACCAACCATGGCTACATTCAAGTGGTCATTTAATACAGGAGTTAAATGTCAAGGAATAATGAAAAAGCCATCTGGAACACGAGCTGCTAACAAAGCTATCAAAATTAATTACATTAACTTTTTTCTTTTAAAATGCTCCATATGTTTTGACCAGTTTACTCTGCCAAAGATGAAAGTCAACATTCTTCCAACTAGTCAAAGCAGACCTCAAGAAGGAAGACGTTAAAAAGTCAAAGATACTACTAAAAATTCACCTTACTAACTTTACATTAAAAAGTTCTCCTTTACTCTGTGTTTGGTTATGTCAGCTAATGGGCACAGACGACTAATACTGGAATAATAAACAAGACAATTATTTATAAGATAAATAAGACAATTAAATAATCAATGTATCTCAGTGTTATTTGTTTCGAATTCTGAGATAAAGTTGCTCTTAAGTCATATTTTCTTCTCCTACCTAAATAATTCATTGGAAATAGTTAGCTTTTTCTAGAAATCACATTATATTGTGGTTTATTATTGTCCTCAGATGCCGTCCAGTCAGTTCTGACTCACAGTGACCCTATGTACAACAGAACAAAATACTGCCCAGTCCTGCACCACCCTCACAATTGTTACTATGTTTGAGCTCACTGTTGCAGCTACTGTGTCAATCCATCTCCTTGAGGCTTTTTCTCTTTTTCACTGACCCTCTGCTTTACTAAGCATGATGTCCTTCTCCAGGGACTGATACTTCCTGATAACATGTCCAAAGTACGTGAGACAAAGTCTCGCTATTCTCACTTCTAAGGAACATTCTGGCTATACTTCTTCCTACACAGATTTGTTTATTCTGGCAGTCCATGGTAGATTCAGTATTTTTCACAAAAACCATAATTGAAATGCATCAATTCTTCTTCTGTCTTCGTTATTCACTGTCCAGCTTCTGCATGCATACTAGGCAATTGAAAATACCATAGCTTGAGTCAGGTGCACATTAATCATTAAAGTGATATCTCTGCTTTTTAACAATTTAAAGAGGTTTTTGGCAGCAATGCAATACATTGTTTGATTTTTTGATAGCTGTATTCATAGGCATTGATTGTGGATCCAAGTGAAATGAAATCCTTGACAACTTCGATCTTTTCTTCCTTTATCATGATGCTGCTTATTGGTCCAATTGTGAGGATTTTTGTTTTCTTTATGTTGAGGTGTAATCCATACTGCTATAGTCTTTGATCTTCATCAGTAAATGATTCAAATTCTCCTAACTTTCAGCAAGCAAGATTGTGTTTTCTGCATATTGTTGTTGTTGTTGGGTGCCATCAATTCGGTTCAGACTCATAACGACCCTATGTCCTACAGAACACTACCCGGTCCTGCGCCGTGCTCACAATCACTGTGATGCTTTAGCCCACTGTTGCAGCCACTGTGTCAATCCATGTTATTCAGAGTCTTCTTTTTCACTGACCCTGTACTTTACCAAACGTGATGCCCTTCTCCAACGACTGATCCCTCCTGACAACATGTCCAAAGTATGTAAGACGCGGTCTCGCCATCCTTGCCTCCAAGAAGCATTCTGGTTGTACTTCATCCAAGACAGATTTGTTCGTTCTTTTGGCAGTCCATGGTATATTCAATATTCTTCACCAGCACCACAATTCAAAGGCGTTAATTCTTCTTCAGTCTCCCTTATTCACTGTCCAGCTTTCACATACATATGATGCGATTGAAAACACCATGGCTTGTGTCAGGCGCACCGTAGTCTTCAAAGTGAAGTCTTTGCTTTTCAAAACTTTAAAGAAGTCTTTCACAGTAGATTTGCTCAATGCAGTGCATCTTTTAATTTCCTAACTGCTGCTTCCATGGCACTGTTTTGGGCTTCCATGGGGGTTGATTGTGGATGCAAGTAAAATGAAATCCTTGACAACTACAGTCTTTTCTCCGTTTATCATAATGTTGCTTATTGGTCCAGTTGTGAGAATTCTGTTTTCTTTATGTTGAGGTGTAATCCATACTGAAGGCTGTGGTCTTTGATCTTCATCATTAAGTGTTTCAAGTCCTCTTCATTTTCAGCAAGCAAGGTTGCGTCATCTGCATAATGCAGGTTGTCAATGAGTCTTCCTCTAATCATCCTGTGCCCTGTTCTTCTTCATACAGTCCAGCTTCTTGGACTATTTGCTCAGCATACAGATTGAATAGGTATGGTGAAAGGATACAACCCCGACGCACACCTTTCCTGATTTTAAGCCATGCAGTATCCCCTTGTTCTGTTCGAACAATTGCCTCTTGATCTATGCACAGGTTCCTCATGAGCACAACTAACTGTTCCGGAATTCTCATTCTTCACAATGTTAACCATAATTTGTTACGATCCACACAAAGGCTTCTGCATAGTCAACAAAACACAGGTAAACATCCTTCTCGTATTCTTTGCTTTCAGCCAGGATCCATCTGACATCAGCAATGACATCCCTGGTTCTATGTCCTCTTCTGGACCCGGCCTGAATTTCTGGCGGTTCCCTGTCGGTACACTGCTGCAGCTGCTTTTGAATGATCTTCAGCAAAATTTTGCTTGCGTGTGATATTAATGACTGTTCAATAATTTCCATATTTGCTGGGATCATCTTTCTTAGGAATAGCTATAAATACAGATCTCTTCTAGTCAGTTGGCCAGGTAGCTGTCTTCCAAATTTCTTGGCATAGCGCTGCATCCATTTGTTGAAACATCTCAATTGATATGCCACCAATTCCTAGAGCCTTGTTTTTCGCCAATGCCTTCAGTGCAGTCTGGACTTCCTCATTCAGTACCATCAGTTCCTGATCATATGCCACCTCTTGAAATGGTTGAACACCACTCAATTTTTTTGGTATAAGGACTCTGTGTATTCCTTCCATCTTCTTTTGGTGCTTGCTGCATCATTTAATATTTTCCCCATGGAATCCTTCACTACTGCAACTCGAGGCTTCAATTTTTTCTTCAGTTCTTTCAGCTTGAGAAATGCCAAGCATGGTCTTCACTTTCGGTTTTCTATCTCCAGCTCTTTACACATGTCATAATCCTACTTTACTTTTTCTTCTTAAGCCACCCTTTGAAATCTTCTGTTCAGTTCTTTTATGTCATCATTTCCTTTTGCTTTAGCTACTCGACATATAAGAGCAACTGTTTTTCTTTGTAAGCTTATAGATATTATCCTATTACTGACAGCATCATACCTCAGGATGGATAGATCCTGAAATATTCTTTTTGACGAATGAATGTGACATCATTCCTCTCCAACTGTCATTCCCAGCATGATTGTCCAGTTGAAAATGACCAATTATTGTCTGATTCAAAATGGCCAATACCAGTCCATTTCAGCTCACTAATGCCTAGGATATTATCCTTCAAGCATTTCATTTCACTTTTGACAACTTCCAATTTTCCTTGATTCATTCTTTGTACATTCCATGTTCCGCTTACTAATGGATGTTTGCAGCTGTTTCTTCTCATTTTGAGTCATGCCACATCAGCAAATGAAGGTCCCAGAAACTTCTCCACCCATGTCATTAAGGTCAGTTCTACTTTGAGGAGGCAGCTCTTCCCCAGTCATATTTTGAATGCCGTCCAACCTGAGGGGTTCATCTTCCAGCAGTGTAGCAAACAATGTTCTGCTGCTATGCATAAGATTTTCACTACTTGTCTCAGTTGTTGTACTACGGTGGCTTGGATGTTGCTGTGATGCTGGAAGCTATGCCACCGGTATTTCAAATACCAGCAGGGTCACCCATGGTGGACAAGTTTCAGTGGAGCTTCTAGACTAAGAGAGACTAGGAGAAGGACCTGGCAATCTACTTCCAGAAAAGATTGGCCAGTGAAAACCTTATTGTAGCAGGGTTTCTTTTTTACTTATCCCAAGTTCACAGAATTATGTATAAGCATTATCAATGAATCTTATAACAAGGGTATTTTATGTAATGCTACATCAGAGCTTGAATATATAACATTGCTTCATTAATGCATATATTATTGACCCAGATAGTTCAAAAGCTATCCCAAATGGATGCTTCCCTGTGGAGGCCATAAGGGCTGGATATCATCCTTCCTGTGTCAAAATAAACAACAGAATGAATTGTGCATTTGACCGTCTGTTACACAAAAATTTAAGCTTAGCATGGATGGCCAAATGATGCTCTCTTGATGTGACATTTAAACTTAAAAATTTGAAAAGACTTTAATCCCCACATGTCCCACAGCATACAAAGCCTGTTCCGGTGTCACATACGGAGTTATCACGTTAGTACGAAGCACATTAGTTTGCATGATTGTCACTGCATTAGTAGTATCAATCGTATAAGTCTACCTTTTGTTGTGAGGATTTCTGCAAGCACTATACGTAAGCTGAGAGACTGGGCATCCTTTGAGGGGAGGAGACAAAACACCAGAACCCGAGAACACGTTTGCAGAAACCTTACTTCCTCATCTGAGTTCCTCAAGCACGTGTGCAGCGCAAAAGGCCTCGGCTGTTCTTCATGTCTAAAACAATAAATAAATGAACAGATAGAAGAGGAAGGAAAGAAATTCTGGAAATAATTTAGTTATACACCATCAGGTAAAAAACGTTTCCAATAGAAAGGAACAGTACACATGTTTCAATACACAGTTTTAATAACTGTGTCACATCCTCAACGGTATCAATAATTTACTCCATCACAGAATCATCTGAAAACCTTATCCTGGAATAAATAAAAATGACTATATTTATATATTATATTTACACAGAAACCAAAAATTATCAGTGGCTACCTGGGGTGGGAGGGAGGGGGACAGAGGGGGCATTCTTTAAGAATTTCAAATCAAGTGATGATAACTACTTCAAGATGCATCACCAGTCACAGGTAGCTCCCAAAGCACAGCAACAATTCGGAAAGATCTTTATTTTTAAGTCTTCTAGATCTCTTCCTTAAATGTGAGCTCTGGCTTCGCTCTCCAAAGCAAACAAGCAAAGCATTAACCAGGGTCACCAGCCAGCTTTCCTGACTGGGTGGTCCTGGGGTGAAAGTCTCAGTGTATTCCTAGGGAGGAGAAGGTCCATGACTGGATGACACATAATCTGATGGCCAACTGTCTTTTGTGAGGCTCACAGATATTTTCTAACCAGTCTTGTCAACCCTCATCATGGACTTCCCTAACCTCACTTCCACCCCAGGACCAGTTATTTGGAGGATCTGGGTGAAGAGCGGCAAAATTGGGGCTTTCTATACCTTTCCTTCCCACAGCATCTTTTTCATTATCATTACTGTGAAAATATACACCACAAAACATATGCCAATCAACACTTTCTACATGTGTAATTCAGTGACACTGGTTACATTCTTGAAGTTGTGCAACCATTCTCACTATCCTTTTTCAGATCATTCCACCACCATTAAGATAAACTCACTGCTCCCTAAGCAAAAACTCCCCACCCTCTTTCCCACTCCCTCTCATACCCCCGGTAACCACTAATAATTTTTGGTTTCTATATATTTGTTTGGAAAGCCTGGTGGCATAGTGTTAAATGCTACGGCTGCTAACCAAAAGGTTGGCAGTTCAGATCCACCAGGTGCTCCTTGAAAACTCCACGGGGCAGTTCTACTCTGTCCTATAGGGTCACTATGAATAAGAATCAGCTCGATGGCAACGGGTTTTGCTTTATATATTTGCTTACTCCACATAAGTGAGGTCATTCAGTACCTGTTCTATCGTGACTGACTTATTTCCCTCAGCATGGTGTTTTCTAGATTCATCCATGTTGTGGCATGTTATCAGGACTTCATTCCTCTTTATGGCTGAGTAACATTCCACTGTACATATGTACCCCATTTTGTTTACCCATTCATCTGCCGATGGGCATCTTGGTTATCTCTACCTTTTGACTAAGTGAACAGTGCTGCAATGAACACTGGTGTACACGTGTCTGTTTGGGTGGCTGCTTTCAGGGTTTTTTTTAAGGGAAGAACCGCTATATGGTAGTTCCCACAGGATCCTGACACCAATTCAAGAAAGGCTGGGAAGCTAATTTTTCTAATATTTCCTCCAGATAAGAGGCAAAATATAAGGCATTCTCAGGGTGACTGGTGACCAACACTGAGGAACAACACGAAGCAGATGGGGGAAAACCACACTCGGTACTAGAAAGGGCGTGCAACAAGCGGACGCATTCTGTTTCTGCACCAGAGACTGGGGGCTAGTTTCTAGGGCTCGTACACAGAAAAGAACGGGTTCTATTTATCTTGTACAATGAGCTATAAGAGGCCAATCCTAATATACAAAACCAACCACAAAAAAGATTTAACAGTATGCCTTTACATGTGCACTCACACATTTTCCTTTTAAAAAGCAGTAATTTTAAATATTTTAAACTCTAGCTATGCTGCTAGTTAGAGCTAATATTTTCATGTAGTAAGACTGAGATGCTATTCCCTTGGCATGTATAATACTTTACTACAAGAAATAAAAATCCAAACCCACTGCTATCGAGTTGCTTCCAACTCATAGCGACCCTGTAGGACCGAGTAGAACTGCCCCATGGGGTTTCCAAGGCTTAAATCTTTACAGAAGCAGACTGCCACATCTTTCTTCCGTGGGGTAGCTGGTGGGTTCAAACTGCTGACCTTGTGGTTAGCAGCTGAATGCTTTAACCACTGAACCACCAAGGCTCCTTCTAAAAAAAAAAAAATAGTTGGTTAATATTTATTGGGGAATGTTGGCCAAAAATAACCACCTTTACAAAAGAAGCTTTTTTTAAATACTATGAAAATCTCTCTCAAAGTGGAGTCCCCTTTCTGTCCCACTAGCAGGCAGGTAATAAAAGGAACCTGGCCATCAAACTGCCACAAGTTCCCTTCTCTCCTAGGGCTCACCTGCCAGGTGAGGCAAAGACCAGAGGGTCAGTCGAAGAAGACTGGCTTACAGAAGATGGAAAGGGAATCCCTGGGCTAACTAAGAGCAAGATGTTCCTATGACCCTCTCTAGACAGTGAACATGGAGCTGATAAGGGATCACAAGGCCCGTGACCACTTCTGGGTCAGCAGATGTCTGTCTAGCCTTCTGGTGGGTTATAGTCTTAGTCTATGCAGCATCCTTCTTTCCTGCCAGTGTTCACCAATCATTTGTGTACTGCAATTCCAACGCTTACCTCTGGGTTCTCATACCTGAGTGAACTAAAGGTCCTAAGTCTCATGAGTAGTATTATTTAATCCTCACATCTACATCAAGAAGGAGCTATCACCATCGCCATTTGGTAGGTGAGAAAATTAAGGGCCTGAATGGCTAACAGTCCACAGTCACAGAGGACAGAAGTAAAAGCTCTCAAATTCTGTTCTGGCTGTCAAGTCCGGGCTCTTTCGATTACATTATAATCAGAGATTGCAAACGTAAATGGGGAAAAAATTGCAGAAGAAAGAAGCAAAATATGTGAATAAAAACACTCACTCTTTTTTCCCCTCAAACAGTGTGCTGGTGCTTGAAACAAAAAAGATGCAGAGATTTTAAGGAGACTATGAAATTAAAGATGCCGTTGATCTAACGGAGCTCTGGTGGCACAGAGGGTCAGGAGCTCAGCTGCTAACCAAAAGGTCAGCAGTTCAAATCCACGAGCCACTCCTTGGAAACCCTATGGAACAGTTCTACTCTATCCTGTAGGGTCACTATGAGTCGGAATCGACTTGACGGCAACAGGCTTAGATTTTTTGTTTTTTTTTTTAATTGATCTAATAGTATAAAAACAATCATTTTTAGATTTCCCTGAAACAAGACAGACGGGACAAAGGAAGAGAACGCAGAGGCAAGAATTAAATGTGATCTGGATTGGCTTAAAACAACAACAGGATGGCGGGCCTGGAACTACATACAGGCTGACGGGGAAGCTGCTGCCACACGACTGCCTAACAGTCAACCAGAGGATGCACTGCTTTTATTAACGCAGTTTATTATTCTCTTGTCTGATTGTGGCCAATTCAATCTGGTGACGCTAAGGCTGCTAAAACCATTTCGCAGCTGAAAACTCTGTACACCAATGGAGGTTTCTAGGCTGAGGGTACTGTTTACTTGCAGAAGGTAAATATATAGATATAACCATGAATCCTAGCGTCACTGTATGCTGTCTCATTGTGTGCTTTGTATAAGATGATGCACTATCAGTCAAACCCTAGCTCACCAGGGTTCATCTCCAGGGCACAACCATCTATATGCAAAACACCAGTGACTTACTCGCACGTCTTTAAATATCCATAATCCCAGAGAACAGTGGTAGTTTTTTTTTTTTTTTAATAATAATTATCAAGTAGAACTTCTAGGCATAGCCTGTTGATGTTGTTGTTAGGTGCCAAGGAGTTAGTTCCAATTCAGAGCAACCTCGTGTACAACAGAACGAAATGCTGTTCAGTCCTGCATCATCCTCACAATCGTTGCTGTGTTGGGCTCACGGTTGCAGTCACTGTGTCAGTTCATCTCACTGAGGGTCGTCTTCTTTTCTGCTGACGCTCTACTTTACCAAGCATAATGTCCTTTTCCAGGGACAGATTCCTTCTGATAATATATTCAAAGTACGTAAGACGAAGTCTCGCCATCCTTTTTTCTAAGGAGCATCCTGGCTGTACATCTTCAAAGACAGATTTATTCATTTTTCTGGCAGTCTATGATATATTCAGTATTCTTCGCTAACACCATAATTTAAAGGCATCAATTTTTCTTCGGTCTTCCTTACTTATTGTCCAGCTTTCGAATGCACATGAGGCAATTGAAAATATCATGGACTGGGTCAGGCACACCTCAGTCCTCAAAGTGCCATCTTTAGTTTTGAACGCTTTAAAGGTCTTTTGCAGCAGATTTCTCCAATGCAATACATCATTTGATTTCTTGACCACTGTTTCCATGCGCATTGACTGTGGATCCAAATAAAATGAAATCCTTGACAACTTCAATCTTTCCTTAATTTATCATAATGTTGCTTATTAGTAGAGTTGTATTTTCCTTTTCTTTGAGGTGTTTAATTCATACTAAAAGCTATAGTCTTTGATCTTCATCATAAGTGCTTGAAGTCCTCTTCACTTTTGCAGCAAGCAAAGTTGTGTCATCTGCATATCGAAGATGACACATTAACAGCCTGCAATATGCAGGCATAGCCTAGATATTAGTAAAATATATCTACCCATGGAATAAGAAAACTAGAAGTCCAAAGAGAAGGACTTCTAATATGGAGTTAGCTCTCTGTTTCCATTATTCTGATGCTTTACCTACAAACACTATCTTTATACCGTCCACAAATGCAACAGTTTCGGACCTGGTAAATGTCTCAGTGAAAACTATATTCTCATATGCAAATTAGATTATCAAGGAAACACTAAATTTCTCCAACTACTGGCTCTTCTCTCAAACTTAGATCTATCAGTCATCCACCTAGAATAAGGCATTGATATAAAATACTGTCCTTGACTGGACTGTAATTTAAGTAGCTTACTTTAAAATGAGCCTTTAATTGAATTCAAACAAGTCTTTGATAGGGTCTGTCAGGGAGAACCACGGAACACAGGGGTTAACAGCTCAGCTGCTAACCAAAAGGTTGGAAGTTCGAATCCGCCAGTCACTCATTTGAAACCCTACGGGGCAGTTCTACTCTGTTCCTACAGAGTCGCTATGAGTCAGAATCAACTCGACGGCAATGGGTTTTCCAAGGGGTTGATGAGCTTTCTGAAAGGAGAGGCTGGAGCTTTTGAGACCACAGATAGGTAACCTAGGAGTCCTATTTTTCTCACTTTCCTTATTCATACACACACCCCCTTACTGGAAGTTACTTTCTCTACAAGCAGCCATTTTCAAAGGGTCCATGTGGGGAACCCTAGGGGTTCCAAGACTCTGTCAGGGAGTCAGTAAGGTCAAAACTCTATTCACAGTAATAGGAAAATGCCACTTGTCTTTTTCACTCTCATTCTCACAAGCACAGAGTGAAATTTTCCAGAAGCTACACAATGTGTGATGATATCATTGCTCTGATGGCTAACTGAAAGCATACTGTGTATTCCTGTACTTTAAACATTTCTTAGTTTTAATTTCTAATACAGTAAATATCAATATGTGGTGAGAAGGTAAATGTTTAGCTACTTTCTCTCCAAGGGGAAAAATAAAAGCTCGATTTATAGCATTTGTAAATTCTGAGGTATAAATACTCCCACCATGGCCAGTTTCCAGCTACCAAAGTGTTATCACTGAACTCAGAGTCTAGAAGAATCGTACACAATCAGCTCTTACAAGTCGGTGCAAGCTAGATTTAGCACATCACCAGATGTAACCCACACAGACAAAAGTTCTTTGAGATTCTCAATAGTTTTTAAGAGTGTAGAGGGATCCTGGAAACCCTGGTGGTGTACTTACTGGTTAAGAGCCACGACTGCTAACCAGAAGGCTGCAGTTCAAATCCACCAGGTGCTCCTTGGAAACCCTATGGGGCAGTTCTATTCTGTCCTGTAGGGTCGCTATGAGTCAGAATCAACTCAACGGCAACAGATTTGGTTTTCTGGAGGGTTCCTAAGATCAAAAAGTCTAATAACCACTGTTCTCCAGGAATGTTTTACAAACCATGGGCTTGACCCACCAGGAACAAAATCATTTTAGTTGGTCTCAAAAAGCATTTTAAAAATCATAAAGGACAAAAAAATATAAAAATTATTACAGGTAGTAAGAATATGGTTTTATGAAACTGTGTCAAAAAAAAAAAAAAAAGGAGGCGTATACAACGCTGATCTGCAGGGAAGCCTTACGGGCAGGTCTACTCTGTCCTGTAGGGTCACTATGAGTCACAATCCACTCAACGGCCATGGGTTTGGTTTTTTGGTTATACTCATGTCCATAATATTTTTTATACACAAGTTAAAAGCACTACAATTCATCTTCTTCACACGTATTCAAAAGTTGTAAGATACACATTTAAGATCCTATGAACAAACCTGAGAAAGTGAGAGTTCATTATGAGTGACAGAAATAGCCTTGTTGAAGTCTTCTTCCAAAGGTAGATTCATCGAAGAGGCACAGACAACCCCTTTTCAAATATAACAGCACAAAGGGCCAACATGCCTCAATATTAGCTATTTTCACACTGGAATATTTTCTCTAATTACAATCCACAAGCTCCTATATTAGGCTCCTTTTAAAAATCAATTTTCAGGATATTGTCATGCAACATAATACAGGACTCACAAAAAGAAAAACATGAACTATATTTAAATTTTTTCAAAAATTGTCAACTGATTGACACTGTTACAGAACAAAATACTGTAAATTTTCTATTCCTAAGTACTGTTTGGAAACCCTGGTGGCGTAGTGGTTAAGAGCTATGGCTGCTAACCAAGAGGTAGGCAATTCAAATCCACCAGGCGCTCCTTGGAAATTCTATGGGGCAGTTCCACTCTGCCCTATAGGGTCGTTATGAACTGTAATTGACTCGACAGCAGTGGGTTTGGTTTTGGTGGTTTAAGCATTGTTTACGTTGATTACAAAATAAAAGCGTCTATAAAGTAGTTTACTATCAGAAAGTATAAAAACAACCTACTCTAACAGAACACTATAATTATCCTCCTTCAATAAAAAAAAAAAAAGGGCTTTATATTTTCAAGGCAAGTGCCAGCAAGACGCAGATCTGTCTTGACTTTGACCCCTTATTTAATAAGAAAAATATTTTAATGTGGAAAAAGGGGGGAGGGGTTGCTCCTATTATAACAGTTACCTGGTATTAGCAGCTTTCAGATCACAGAAATGAGCAAGTAAAGTTCTCACAACATCATTGCAGACAACTTTAACCATATCCACGTGGCTCAGTCTGTGGCGCAGCTGTTTGGCGATTTCCCAAAAGTCTTCTGAGAGCAGATGATAAAGCTGTCCCTCATCTCTGCTGAGGCTTCCATACCAGGAGAGAATATAATCTCTGTAACTGTAGTCGAACACTACCAGGAATAAACAAAGCAATAAGTAAAACGTACATGAAAGAAGCAAACACAAGACAATATTTATACGGAATCTGGCCACCACCTATTTAATACTCATCTCCTATTTAATATTCATTAAAATATAATAGAAAACAGATTTCAAGAAAAGATAAGTAATTTTTCTTTCCAAGATCTTTTAAAATGAAAGCTTTTCATCTAACTAGAATGTTTGGGATATGGGACTTCATGTCCCGAATTTTCTTGGACAGTCCAATTTTTAATTACTGTATTTTAGTTCCAAACTATCTAGATTTTTGGATAAAAAAACAGAACATCTGACACAGTGACAGTACAGCACGTAGTGTGCCAGTTTCAGTTTTCTGCCTCTCCGTTCCAAATTCACCGCTTCTGCCCTGCTTTAGGGTGCTTCTGCCCCGCTGTAGGGTGCTTCTGCCCCGCTGTAGGGTGCTTCTGCCCCGCTGTAGGGTGCTTCTGCCCCGCTGTAGGGTGCTTCTGCCCCGCTGTAGGGTGCTTCTGCCCCGCTGTAGGGTGCTGGGGCTGCCCCTGTAAACATTTCTTCTTTGCCAACTGGCGTGATGCTAAGCTTTGTCAGCGGAGGATGCTGGTGGACATCTAAAAGGAAGGGAGCTCTCCCCCTGGTCTTCATGCTCTTCCCTGGTTGCTCCTGCAATCCAAACTTTCAGCATGCAGACCACCAGACATCACTCCCAACAAGTTCCAAGGCACCCAGAGGGCTGCTTCGCAGAGAACTCTGCTGTCCCCACGCGGGTGGCCTCTCCCATCCAGCCTGAATGACCTCAGTCAGCATCTCTAACATCACTGGGCCAAGGCCACGCTGCATCAGAGAGGCTGGGATCTCTCAGCCCTAGGGTGAGGAACAGGCCCCTTTTCTAAATTTATTCCTCCTGAAGTGCTCTGCCTTACCCCTATAGGTAGTGGCTGTGTCCATTATCTGCTCTTTCCATATTCTTTAGAGTTCTCGTTACCCCTGAGTAGCTAATCCCATGTTACAAGTTAATAATTCTTCATATTAAACTTTCCCTGTTCAGTTACTCTTGGCGAGACCCTGTCTAAGGCATGACGAAGCCCGTGCGGCAGTCTCAAGTATCACACCAGGTTTAGTATTTGTGGCCAATTACCTTCTTTGGAAGATTTCTAGTGTCTATTTTCTTAATTCTGGATTAATTCTATGCCTTGGAATTAGAAAACCGATCAGTGCTATCCAACAGGAACATGAGAGCCAGGTATGTAATTTTAAGTTTTCTAGTAGCCATATTAAAAAGTAAAAAGAAACAGGTAAAATTAGTTTTAATACTATATTTTATTTTACCCAATAAATCCAAAATATAATTTCAATATGTAGCCAAAATTTTAAAATTTTAGACATATTCTGCATTATTTTTTTTTTATACTAGGTCTTTAAAACTTGGTGTGTATTTTACACCTGCAGCCATTTCAATATTGACTGGCCACGGTTCAGGGGGCTCAAGAGCCAGTGTCCACTGACTACCATGTTGAGCAGTACAGCTCTAGACCACAGAGAAGGTCAAACCAATGTGGTTTTTGTAAGGACTTAAGACTTTTGGAAAATAAAAATGCTACTGGGCAAGTAGTGGCTCCCACAACAACCCGAAAAGAGAAAAATCTTCAGCTACACAATCCTGGATTGTACTGACGGATACCCGGCATTTTTTTTTTTTCAAATCACCACTTATTTCTCCAAGCTTTTTTCTTCCTTTTCTTTTTTTAAACAACACTTGATTTGGCTTAATTCCAGTTGTTACCATACGTCGTCTCAGATATGATTTAGCCTCCTGCTTTACTCATCTTTTTTTTTTTGCTCCTCTGCACACTGCTTTGTCCCCAGGAAGCCTGTGGAACAAAATGTAACTTGAGACCCTACGTCTACTTTACCCCTGGCATACAAATGGGTAACCGTGATTCTCAAATAGCTTTTTAGCCTAAGATCTGGTGTTCATTTTATTCATCCTGGCCACTTCAGATCAACTTAGAGAGTGAAGAACAATAAATATAGTTGGGTTTTCTTTTTTTTTTTTGGAGGGAGGACGAGGCGGAGGCATGTGTTTCTGAGAAAACTGAATGGCAGACGGAACCTCCAGCTCAGGATCAGTATTCACCCTGTGTGACAACTCCACGTACCCACAAGTGTCCACAGGCCAAAGGAAGCACCGTTCTCTTTTCAATACTCTGTGACGGTTTTCTTCTCAGAATACCAACCATGAAAGCGTACCCAACGTTTTTCCACACTTCCTGCAATGCAGCTTTGTAACAATTTACAAAACAGTATCTTGAATCCCACCGCTCAAAAACATACATCAGGATTTTTTGTTCAATCACACATATACAAAGGTTTAGACACGCAAAGTGATTACAATGGACTCAAATAAAAAATTCATGGCGAAAGGATGACTGCGCCTCATAATTGAGAACAATTCCCTACCGAGCACTGAAAAGAAAAGATGTGTACATTTCAGTTACAGTACCTCATTCTCCGACCAGTCATTAAATATTTATAAAGGGCTTCCAGTAAATAAGTAGGACTCAATCTCCACACCACTAACCACTTAATATAAAAGGCAAAGCAACACAAACCCAACAAAGACATCATTCTGCAACTTCCAGTCATTTTCTGTTCACTTCTAGATGGCATATTGAATAAATGGCTATTATATTTGCTAGATTTTGCAGAAGGAGACAGATCTCATTTCTAATTGGAACAATTATTTCATTAAGAAGAAAAAGAAAAGGTTTCTGATCCAGATGTAAAGAAATTATGGGAAAAAAACGCAACTGGGCCAGCCCTATAATCTCATTTATTGGCAACAAATAAACAAACCACGGTTCCTACACAGTAATTTAGTTTGATCTCTTCAGAAAATTGAGGCTCAATGAAGTGAAATAACTTGCTCAAAATCAAATAGGTGGCAAAGCCAAGTGTCCCGTCTGCCAATCAAACATTCTGTCTACTCAGTTCATTCTAGCAAATAAATCTGCAGCCCAAATGTTTGGAAAATAGAAGTATTTTTGCTTTTTGTTAAAATTTAATTTTAACTTAAGATTTAATTTCAACTTATAACAGTTAGGAAATTAAGAGTGATTATAAAAGATCTTAATATCTTTAAAATAAAATATTATACATGCTAAAGGCTTAATGGGGTTTTTTGTTTTTGTTTTTGGTTAAAGGCTTAATGTGAAGATACATTCACCTACAAAATGTCCCGTTACGTTTGCTAACCACACTGCGTATGTTAATAAATACAACCCCACAACTAGTCAATTCCAGCTCATAGCAACCCTACAGGATGGAGAAGAACTGCCCTATAGGGTTTCCAAGGCTGTAAATCTTTACAGTGCGGTTATCATTCAAACCTATTTTCTAGGACTATTCTCAAAGGAATCAGTAGGTAAAGGAGAAACACCGAAGATTATAAAGAATGAAATAATATGACTGGAACTTTAGTTTTCATTAAATTAGCCTGAAAAGAGGGTAACGGAGTGGAGAAAAACTAGAGGTGAGGAGAGAAGAGAGCACTTATGAGGCTGCCATGTTAGTCCAGATTATGTGATGTTAGGTAATCTCCATCTGTAAATTTTCAGAACAAGGAACAACTCAAGCTAAGTAAACAGTATAAGCAGGGAAAGAGCTCCAAGAGAGCCATTTTTTCCACCCCTGCCTTTTCCTGAGAGCAATTTAGAGGTACAGCGATTCCTGGCCATTAGGTAGAGTGCCGTGAGTCATAAACATCCACGACCCAGGCATCTTAGAACCAACCAGGAAGAGAACAACAATAATCCCACTGTCCTTTAGACGGCCCTTATGGTTTGCAAAGGTTTTAAAGGCAACTGAGAATAATTATTTGTATTTGGAAGCAAAGTCATCTTCTGAGAAGATCTGGGGTTATTACCTTGTCATTGATTGATCTGTTCCATCATTCAACAGAAAAATTTGTATGAATTACAGGCCCCTGGGTAAAGGGCAAATGAGTTGAGCTTAAAGGGATGGGAGAAGTCACAGTCTTTGAGGGGCAAGTCCTGCTTTCTCTGTGTTAGCATCTAGTCCTTAGGGATCTGGCATTCTCTAGGGCTGGCCACAGAGGGGGCCCGGTCAAAGAGCTCTACCATATCAGGTTGCCCTTACCTAGGACCTGTTTCAAGGAGAATAAAAACTCCATCACTGCTGGACAATGACATTGCAATATCTTCTGTTATCACTAGTGTTTTCAAGTTATGGTCCTTTTGCACAACCTGGAGCATTTGCTAATACGCACGTTTACTACTGAAGTTCAGAGAGGCAATGAGAGCTACTCAAAACTAAAAGGCATGTATTCACTTTGAAATGTACATGCAATGTTAGCCACATATGTAAAGAACACTAAAAAAGTAATGATAAAGTAATGGTATTTCTCAGACATTCGGAACATCGACTTATAACACAAAGTACTGAAGTCAATCCCCCCAGTGCTTTGAAAATGACAGCATTTCATAAAGAATCATTTCCAATTCAAGAACTTTCAATTTAATATTCAGGACACTACAGAGCAAATAGCGATACTCACTAATTACTTACTGAATTAAATTCTGTGGTCCATATTACTGAGATAATTCAGGGTAGACTAGTGAAAATTAGGCAACAGATCTAATGAGATCTACCATTAAGTCAAACAGATATTTAAAAGAGTCCCTTTTCTACCCTCTATCAGTTTCTCTGTCCAGGAAATGCAGCTTTAGGAGAAACCTTTAAGGGTATCTGGTGTAGAAAGGCGGCTGACATCTGAAATACATATAGTTCATTCAGACTATATCTGAACCCCTAAAATATAGTTTTTACTTTTTAAATTGACTAACAAAATGGTTTTGTGAGCATGGTGCAGGACGGGGCAGTGTTTCCTTCTGGGGTACATAGGGTCACTATGAGTCGGAGCTGATTCCACAGCACCTAACAACAACAAAAAGGTCATAGCATATATGCTCTGATCATCTTCCCCATGTCTGCTCTAACTTCCAGCGTTTGTAGCATTAGTTGTACTTAACGTGTCAGAGAAACCCCAACTACATTATTTTGCTCTGCATTTTTGACTATTCTTTCTTCTTTGAAATTCAGTCTTTAAAGACTTAAGACAAATCCTAACTTATACTGAGCCACAGCACAAACTCCCTTTAAAGACAAAAAAAAAAAGACCTACATACAAAGCGTATATACATGCTTACACACACAAACACGCCTTGGTATTTTATTCTACACTTTGAATAAATCATTTTTAAATTATTCTTTCTAAAAGTGATAAAACAGATATATAAAGATAAAATGATGCAATGTTATCTCATTTAAACCATTTGCAAAAGAAAAAGCTTAGATAATTCATAAGCCTCTCGTATCACCTGAACTTAAATCACCGCTGCCTTAACACACATCCCTGTTGTTTATATTTTGCAAGCATACAAAGAAACCATCAATTTTATGTGAAATCAGTACAAGTCTTTTATAGCTAGCCAGTAGCATTTTGAATTTCAATTAAATACACTGGTGCCAAGGTTTGGAAATGTAAACTAAAATTCTCAGGAAATACAAATGAGAATCACTACAAAGATTTTCTAAATGTATAAGAAATCTCTTCATCTTCTTAACATATATCTCTATGTTCTCACTAATTCACCATTAAATTAAATGTCCAAATTATTTCTAAGGCGGTTTTGGTTTGCTTTTGTTTTTTAATAGCTAATGCCTAATACAAAAGTTTTACTCCCAATAACCAACTTTACAGCAGCCCATAACTGTTTTTGCTACATAATGTTATACACAGACAAGAAGAATAGAAAAATTTGCTCAAGATTATTATTCCACTTTCAGAGCATAAAGAATTCCTTTACATAATAACGATATACTCTCATTTAATCCTTACCTTCTTTTAGAGCTTTATCCATATTATGAGAAATTACCACCCTTCTGGACTGAACTGACTCATGTGAGTTCCCACACACAGGACTCTGAAATGCAAGGGAAGAAAAAAGATACATATTTCTAAGTGAAGTGATCATTTATTAAATCAAAACCAAAGGTATAAAATAGCATCTAGATTACATTAAAATAATGCTTGACAGATTATAAAGCTGTCCTGGAAAAGTCAATAAATGCTTAAGATTAGTGAAAACATTCTTTGTAGAATTAAAAAAGGATTTTCCCTACCAGATACCAGAACAGGATGATGGCAGTGTGGCAGCAACAAAACAACAGAACAGTACAGAGAACAAAATCAGACACACATATACACGGGAGTTAAGAACACCACAAAGAAAGAATTTGAAATCAATGAGGAAAACATAGCACTCAATAAATAATGTTGGGATAATTTGATATTCAAGTGGGAAAAACAATTAGATTCGTACCTCACATCTTATACATAACAGCTTCAATTTGATTAAAGAGCTAATTTTTTTAAATTAAAATAGTATTAGGAAGAAATAAGGGAGAAGCTGTTTATGATCTTGGGAAGTTATAAAACAAACAAACAAAAAAACCTGACAAATGACTATTTAAATTAGAAAGCTCCTGTGTAACAAACACACTATAAACAAAATAGAAACTATAAACTAGGATACATTGTCTGCAACATATGAAACAAAGGACCATTGTTTAATTTATAAACAGCTCCTAAGAAAAAAGTAACTCAAAAGAAAATAAAGTAAAAAAACTGAAAAGGCAAATCAAAAGATAAACAGATTACCAATAAATACAGGTTTTAAATGCAACCCCATTTTTAATTACAGAAATGCAAATTAAAGGAATGAGATACTATCAGACAGCCAAAGTGGATAAAAACTCATAATATCCGATGTTGGCAAGGATACAGGGAAATGTCATTTCCGTACAGTGTTAGGGGGAACATCTGTTTCTACGGGCTTTTAGGAAGGTAACTGATATAAATGCTGAAGAAAGCATCGCAACAGAACTGTGGAACTCCAAACTTAATAAGCTGTCAATAAAAAAAAAAAAAAAGTGTCTAGAATATACGATGTTTTATTATTTAAAATCACTGTCTCAAGTTTTTTGTTCAAAAAATAAAAATTTGAATAAAATAAACAAAAAAAAGAAAGACTACACAATACCGGGGAGATCAGCACAACTTGACCAAGACAAAGTCATGGACGCGGCACTGAAACATCCAAACTCCCTGAGGGGCCACGTTGCTGGGCTGAGGGCTAGGGACCATGGTCTCAGGGGACACCTAGATCAACTGGCGTAACAGAGTTTATAAAGAAAATGTTCTACATCCTACTTTGGTGAGTAATGTCTGGGGTCTTGAAAGCTTGTGAGTGGCCATCTAAGATACTCCACTGGTCTCACCTTGTCTGGAGCAAAGGAGAATGAAGAAAGCAAAAGACACAGGGAAAGATTAGTCCAACGGACTAATGGACCACAACCACCACCGCCTCCACCAGACTGAGTCCAGCACAACTAGATGGTGCCCAGCTACCACCACCAACTGCTCTTACAGGGCTCACAATAGAGGGTTCCAGACAGAGGTGGAAAAAAAAAACAACAAAATTCTAACTCACAAAAAAAGACCAGCGTTACTGGTCTGACAGAGACTAGAGGAACTCCAGGACCAAAGTCACGGGGCGGGGGGCGGGGAGCGGGGGGGAAGGAAGGTTACCAAACCCAAAAACCCAGTCCACATATACGGAAATCCTAAAATTCTATCCTTTGATTCAGCAATTTCACTTCTAGGAGTCTATATGACAGAAATACACATATGCAAAACAGTATACGTACAACACATCTCACTGTCATATTAATTATAAGAGCAAAAAACTGGAAATAACCCAAATGTACATCAATAGTCAAACAATTAAACCAGGGCTTCAAATCAGTTTAAACCAGCTCACAAAGCGAAACCGGAATAGACTTGAATTTTTACAATTTGGGTGATTCGGAAGGATGACCGGAACAGGAAAAATTACTGATAGAAGCCCTGGAACGGGAGACTCGGAAGAGGTGTAGCGAGACCTTCCAGGAGCCTGATGCACAAGCCAGGAGTGTGGAAAGCGGACAGGTCGGCCGCCACCTTTGAGCCCGGCACTGCTGTTTCCCACTCTGCACAAAATCCAACAGGCAAGAGATCTGGTTGCTATGCAATGCACACGCTGCCCTTGTTTTCTAAAAGGGAGATTAGGTTTCTAGCAGGACTTCAACCGTAATTTTTCCCGTTCCAGTTAACCCAAATTTTAAAAATTCTCATCTGCTCTGATTTCACTTCCTCAGCCATGACTGAACTGGGAAGAAGCAGTTTGAATTCAATTATGCCACATTCATGCTTTAGAATATAATACAGCCATTAAAAAGAATGAGTTAGAGTTACACGTATCTTCATGGAAAGTCTTCCATGACGGGAAAATGTTTGGAGGTACATATGCCAAACTATTAAAAGTGATTTCCTCTAGGCTGGAAGAAAGAATTTAAAATTTTTAATGGTAAAAAGATACTCTTTGGCCAAAAAAAAAAAAAAAAGAGAGAGAGATAGAGAATATGTACAGATTTAAATTCTCACTACCTGGCTAGTAAGACTACATTGGATAAAAAAAAATTTTTACTTGATCACATACCAAAGTGATCGAAAGTGTATATTATGTAATTGGGGCACACACGATTGATTTTGGAGGAAAAAAGGGAAAGAAACCAAATAACATTTATAAATTGTAAAGCATTTTTGTGTACTTGTGAAAAATTACAAGTGCTTGACTAGTATTACCAGCCACAGAGGAGATTACTGTCTTACTATCACCCCCATCCAAAAAACAAGCAGGAGGAAATGGCTTTGTTCTCAGGCAGGCCACACCAGCACAGCCGCAGTCAATCCCACCGCCCTGGCACACCAGCACAGCCGCAGTCAATCCCACCGCCCTGGCACACCAGCACAGCCGCAGTCAATCCCACCGCCCTGGCACACCAGCACAGCCGCAGTCAATCCCACCGCCCTGGCACACCAGCACAGCCGCAGTCAATCCCACCGCCCTGGCACACCAGCACAGCCGCAGTCAATCCCACCGCCCTGGCACACCAGCACAGCCGCAGTCAATCCCACCGCCCTGGCACACCAGCACAGCCGCAGTCAATCCCACCGCCCTGGTCCACGCAACTGACAGGGGGGAGTTCCTAGTCCTGGGCTTAGTCTCATGCTATCCGTGGATCAAACGCCAGTTTCACTGCTGTTCGTCCTCATTGTTATTAAAAACAAACAAACCAAAAGCCATAGCTTTAAGTGTTTAGTGGGAATACTTTTAAAAGCCTTAAGATGTACTTATCGCAGTCATGAAAGAGAAGACACTCCTTTATACTATCAATTAACCTATAACATTCAACACTTTCCCAAAAAATTTAAAAAACTTAAATAATTATACTAATATATAGAAAAAGCCATTTAATGAATTAAAAAACAAACCCATTTAAAACAATTTTCTAGCCTCTAGGTAGCTCTCTATAAAATTAAAAGGTCAGCATACTTTATTGTAAATTTTTAAATTTTTCTTTAGTTGATTAAAAAAATGAGGAAAAGAGAAGACTTTTTAAATTCTAGTACTTTTTAAACCCCAGGCAGACATTTAAACAACATAAATTTTTGACAACTTTTTGAGTTAAATACTTCTAAAAGGCTATACTGATAAATGGAGTCCCTGGGCAGCATAAACGATTTAGTGCTCAGCTGCTGGCCGTAGGTTGGAGGTTCAAGTCCACCCAGAGGTACGTGGGAAGAAAGGCCTGGCGATCTATTTCTGAAAAAATCAGCCACTGAAAACCCTGTGGAGCACAGCTCTGCTCTGACGCAATGGGGATGGACTCTCTGGAAACTGGAACTGATAAATAATTACAATCACAACTTTTCAAGGTGTTAGCAAATTACCTGGTTATCGTTTCCCCATTATAGGTATGGTATTTTACTGCACAATGTCAGATGATAAAACCAAAGCCAAACAACACTTATTTGAGAAATTCCTGAATTTGGGTTTTTTAAATGTAAATTGTCTTTCAGGGTGGGGGAAATGCAAGTATGAATGCGAATGACAACACCATATTCTCAGTTTTACAACTTCCTTCAGAGCTTTTAATTTTTTTATTCTTACCTTTTTTTGTCCCCTAGTTGTGGCTCTACTACGTCCTGCCATGTGTCTGCATATTTCTTCTCTCTTCACTCCACATTTAGCTGTTATATATAAACATCTATTTGTCATTATTGACTGTTCACAAATAAGGCCTTTGTTCTCTCGAGTTAAAAAGCTATGAGAACGTTTTCCTATTTTGGCTCTTTAAGCAAAAGTTCTATTATTTTTTCAATCTGATTTTCTAATTTCACCGTGGATTCCCACCACTCTTCCTACCCCATCTCCCTTCATGGATCACCGGCCCTTGTTAGAAAAAAGTTCATCATCTTTATCCCATTTCGACAGCCTGACGAGAGTCTATATGTAAGGAGCAACAAAAATCCAAACCAAACCCACTGCCATCAAGTCAGAGTCAATTCCAACTCATAGCCACCCTATCAGAGAGTATAACTGCCCCGTAGGGTTTCCAAGGCTGAAATCTTTACGGAAGCAGACTGCCACACTTTTCTCCCAAGAAGTGGCTGGTGGGTTCAAACCGCTGACCTGCCGTTAGCAGCCAAGCAAGTTAACCACTGCACTACCAGGGCTCCTTGTAGGAGAGCAGGGAAGATAAAAAAAGAAAACATCATGAGCCAAAAATCACCGGGTGACGATGCATAAAAATTCCTCTCTAAGGATTTAATATTTATGGAGTCAGAATCTCACGTCTCTACTACTAGAACAACTACTACGTGAGTATGAATTATCCACTACATACTCTATTTCTTTCAAGTCACTAAAGATCAAATTTACTAATCATTATTCAAAGTGAAATCTCAAAAAAAAAGTAAAACTTAAACAAATGCGAGTGAATAAATTCCTGTGACCCAGAGGACAACTGAGCAAAAATCATCCTCATTATCCTTCTATTTACAGGCTTGAATGAAGAAACACCACATAAGAGACTTTCCCAAAAGGCTTGTAAGGCAGATGCTCATTTCCCCTGTCTGCACTGGCAGAGGGCTCATTCCTCAGTGACAGCCTACCTCTGCCCGCCAACCCACTCTCTAAAATGCCAGTTTTAGGAAAGACAAAAGAAAAATGTGTATACTTTTTCTATAATTACAAATAAGTGACAGGAATATTCATTATTCTGGTCCATAAATTAGACTTTAAGTGTAGTCTGACCATTGAGCTTTTGCTTTAAGTCTCCAGTACCCATCACACGCTATTAACTCATAAG
This sequence comes from Elephas maximus indicus, assembly GCF_024166365.1. Classification (NCBI taxonomy): domain Eukaryota; kingdom Metazoa; phylum Chordata; class Mammalia; order Proboscidea; family Elephantidae; genus Elephas; species Elephas maximus. The sequence continues at coordinate 81,083,012 of NC_064840.1, forward strand.
AGCTTCAGGAGAACCAGTGCCGCTCTTAGGTAAACAATAACCCAGTCCCAGTGTCGTCGAGTCGATTCCAACTCATAGTGACCCTACAATACACTTTATTTTTTATTTAACGAAAATAAATGAAGTTTGCCTTCATTTTAATGTTTAAACCTAGCTTAAAACCTGCTTGTCAAGATCATTTTTAATCGCAAAGTAAGTTTTCTCCAGAGAAAATGAGAGGTGTCAGTATATAACTGCTCGTTTTAAAAATGTCTTCCAAAGACAGGGCAAAACCTAAAAGCGTTTCTCCAGTTTATGTAACTAGATCCTAGGCATCAAGAAGAAGAGACAGTTCCTGAATACACATCAGCTTTCTGTGTATTCCTGAATAATATCAGCTTTTAGTCTACAGCCATAATGCACTCAAAACTGTCTCTGTGTCAGAGCTGTGTCTCGGGAGAAGGAGCATCCAGAGAGAATCTGAAGAATCTGCACCAAATGACCTGGGTGCTCCGACGTCATTAGCAGCTGAACAACCAGGAACTATCTGGAATCCAGCCAGGACATATACCTCCTTGTCCATTGTTTTTAAATACAACACTGCTCACTGTCGCTTCCTGTGGGTACACAGATGGGGTGGGAACGGCCAACCCATAATTTATAATTCCTTTGGCACCTATTACCTGGACTATTCAACTAAACAAATGCCTTTCCCTTTCCTATACACATTAATTTTTGTTTGTTTTATTTTGAAAAGAAAAACAGTTGTTGTACAGAGTTAAAAAGACGATGGGTGTAATTTCCTGTAAGGCTATTGAAATGGTGATTTATCTTACCAAAATAAACACAATTCCTGGAATCATGATTATTAACCACATGGAGTTGTCACATGGCTGAGCCTTTCCAAATATTCCCAGTATCTGACAATCTACTGGGATCCCATAACTAATACACTCACTCTTAAACCATGTCATTCTCAAAACCATGGTTCCTTACAAACCAATCATATTCTGCTTCAGCCTTGAAAACCAATTTTTTCAAAAGCAAAGAGCTGAAAGAACCACACGTAACCTTCCTCAGAAGCTAGGAATGGGCTGAGAAACTTGGAGGTTTCAGGACAAAAGATTGTGAACGTGAGAGATAAGTCATGCCCAACACAAAAGCTGGGCAGTCGTGTTAAACAGAGCTAGGAGGGCAACAAAAGCAGAGGAGAAAGAACATGAGCTCCGAAGTCAGGCAGGCCAGGGCTCTGCCATTTACTAATGGTGGATCCTTGGCCCAGCCACTTACCTCTCTAGCGTACTTTTTTTAAGTGGGTCAATAATACCTCAGAAGATTGGATGATGAATGTGTACACACACTTCCACCGCAGCACTACTCGCAATAGCCAAAAGGTGGAAACAATCTAGATGTTCATCAAGAGATGAACAAAGAACAGAACGCGGTGCGTACATACGGTGGAGTATCACTCAGTCACACAGAGAAGTGAAGGCCTGCTGCACGCAACAACTCCGATGAACCTTGAAAACACCATGCTGAGTGAGTAAGTCGGTCACAAAATCACATGAAATATGCAAACGTGCAGAGACCCAGGTTCTTCAGTGGTTACAGAGGTAGGAGGGAGGGGGAGAGGAGTCCTTCCAAAGCAGGACTGCGTTTCTGTTAATGGTGGCAGAAGAATCTGGAAACAGCAGCGATAGCTGCCTGACATGTATGTGTAGAAAATGTTCAATTGACAAACGTTTTGTTATACATATTTTACCACAATAAATAAATAATGACCAGGGGAGGGGAGGTAACAGGGGCCAGGTAAGCAAAAAAGTGAATGGGGTTGCCAGCACTCAGTACTTCAGGTGTTCCGACTTTTTTCAACAAAAAAATGAAAATCAAGAATTTTAGGTATCTCCAACTAATTCAACTTTTTTTCTCAACACTGTTGGCCTACACTGTGCCAAACTGTGGGCCATATTCAACCCATGGTCATCCAGCCTGTAAACACCATGGTTCATGTAAACCACTTATGAGAACGCCTGGGATATAGCAGCATTTAAATGATCGATATTATTTCTAATAAAACTCAAAATGTTACTACAAATTGAAAGTTCATTAATTGGTTGGTTAGCTGCATGGCTGACTGGCTGTATGAAAGGAAAAGGAGAGTGTGAATGAAAGCAAGAATAAAGGACTGAAGAGTTGGGCAACCAGAGTAAGAAACAATGTAACTGCTGTAAACTCTTTGTATCATTCCTGAAATTATACTGTTGCTGAAATAATTTTGCCTTGGGGCTATATACCTTACCCAGAGGAAAGTATACATACGTTTCCTGGAGAAGTTCTACTGGGTATGCGCCTTCACATTTTCTATTACTAGTAATGTATCTAAGTATCCAAACAAAACCTGAGTTGATCAGAAGCCCATTTCCTGGATTGTGCTTTATTATGTTTAATCATGAACTAAAGAAGATCTTGTTTTCCTTATCTATAAAGAAGCTGCGAAACACATACACTGAGAGGTTATCATATAAAGAGATCGTACTGACAGGATGCAGTGGTACTTGTATCTTTTTTTCCCCTCTACAATTTCTATTATAAAAAAGAGAAATTATTCTTTGAAATTCTAACCTACAAATTTTCTCATATTGCTGTTTTTCTAGATTTTAAACATGCTACAATTTCTTTTCAAGTAACTACTTCCAATTATATAAATAGCAGAGAACACGTTTTACAACACAGACATAAGAAAGTTCACCCCTAACACCATCATCCAGGAATACCCACTACTGACATTTTGGTGTATTTCCTTCTAATCAGAGAGTCCAACACTTACTGACTAGCTACGTAACCTCGGGCAAGTTATTTAACTTTTCGGTGCCTCCATTTCTTCATCTCTACCTCTTAGGGTTGATGTGAGCGTTGAGTTGGAACACAACACTGCCTGGCACATATTAATTATTATTGGGACTTCTCCGATGCACACACTTCTTTTTAAAAAATTAGGGTCACAGTGTACACACAGTTCTTTATCTTGCTCTTTACACTCAATGTTGTACCACGAGCTCTTCCTGGCCTGTTCCATAATGTACTCACTCTGTTGTTGTTGTTAGTTGTTGAGCAGGCCCCTGACTCGTGGAAACCCCACGCACAACAACCCATTGTGATCCATAAGGTTTTCATTAGCTGATTTTTGGAAGTAGATTGTCAGGCATCTCTTCCTGGTCTTCGTCCGAAAACCCCCCTGAAGCCTGTTCAGCATCACGGCATCACAAAGCCCCCCGACAGACGGGCGGTGGCTGATCTGAGGTGCACTGGCCGGGAGCAGAACCCAGGTCTCCCGCGTGGAAGGTAGGAATTCGACCACTGAACCACCACTGCCTCCTTTAATGGCTTTACTATTACACATTTACTTTGTTTCCACCTTTTTGTTGTTGTTGTTGTTGCTATTTTAAATGAAAAATATTTTCATTCCTATGCTACTGGTCTTAGAGTCACCAAAAATGTTCTAAAAAGTACTAAAAATGTCTTTGAAATGTAGAGTCAGTATTCGGGCTCTGACTTCACTCAAAAGATCATGTACCTCAAGAATCTTCTTGTGAAGACCAGGCTTGCTGGCCTGACAGAGGCCGGAGAAACCCTGAGAGAATGGCCCCTGGATGGCCTTTCAGCTCAGTAACGAAGTCACTCCTGAGGTCCACCCTTCAGCCAAAGGTTGAAGAGGCCCACGGGACAAAACAAGACTACAGGGGCGCACCAGATAGGAAGGCAGGAGGGAACAGGAAAGCTGGTAATAGGAACTCAGGGTTGAGAAGGGAGTGTTGACATGTCGTGGGGCTGTTAACCAATGTCACAGAGCAATGTGTGTACTATTTGATAAGAAACTAGTTTGTTCTGTAAACCTTCACCTAAACTACAATTTAAAAAAAAGAGGAAGAAGAAGAACCTTCTTGTGCTTCAAGGAGAGTCTTCTTTCAGTCAAGAAATTGTAGAAACAACAGGGGGTGGGAAATCCCTGAGAGAATGTCAGCTTTGAAGGACAAACTATGTGAAAGTGAACTGGAAACATCCCTTTACAGCCTCTTCGGCCAACTCTAACCATGGACCTTGAATCCCAAGCCTGTGCAGGACACCTCCTGCTTGTGTCAGTAATCAAACAGGGACACGAGTACGGGACACAAGAGGCAGTGTGCAGGGACAGGTCAGGGTCTCCCCTGTCCTGAGGAATACACAGACAGTCAAGTCAACTCTGCCTCCAGAAACATAAATTCCTAGGATGGTTTTACCTAGGATGAGCCTGGCAAGAGGTGAATGGTAGGTCAGCTCATCAGCAGCTTCTGTAGCTTATTATATCATTTACCAAAGTGCGTGCCGTGTTCAGGCGAAAGGCTAACACTGCCTGCGTGCAGCAAACGTATGAATCAGTGTTCTGTTTACATTTCTATAATGAAAGACAGTCATCAGTTAAGCCAGATCCTGAGACTGGATCCTATGACGGGATATGAAATCAGCCAGATCTTTTCTCTGAACAAATGTGAAATCAAATGTGCTTCATGCTGGGGTCCGTTTCCCCCTAGTACTACTACGGCCAAAGCCTAAGACTTCACATTGCAGTGGCAAGAGAGAGCACTCAACCAAGAGCCAGAAAAAAGTAGGCTATAGTTGCTCTGCCGTTACTTGTCAAGTTATAGTGAACACAACTACTCCTCTCAGATTCAGTTCAATTTAAAATAATAATCTGTCCTATTGAGATAAAAAGATTATTACACATCTCAAGAAAGACATGTAAAAGCGCTTTAAAAATTATAAAGTAGAATACAAATATAAATTGCTATTATGACTCCAAAAGCCATCGTTTAGATTTTTCACAATGTTAATTTACTTCCCAGAGAATGATTATATCACATGAGATTAGTATTACAACCATTCATGCTTTCAGATTTTACTACCACATATCAATTCTTTTAGTAATATTTCTTATTAATCTGTTTTCTAAGAGAAGAATGAATATTAACACAAAGGCAAAATCTCTACAGGCTGATTAAGAGAGGTAGGTTTTGAGGTAGGTTAATATACTTGGGATTGGTTTTCCATCAGCTAGAAGGATTAGACTCGCCCGTGAGGTGAAAACTGTGTTTTGTTTCTAATTTCAAAGACTCGAATATGAAGAACCTTAGAAAGCATGCCCCAGCTGATGACTAGAGAAATTAAGTACATTACAAATTGGACATGGGCTTGGAAAGTGAAAACTTGGAAGTACACAGGCAGACAGTAGTTTGCTTAAATTGATAAGTATAAAACAGATGCAGGACTGAAGAAAAGCAAATAGGCTTAGGAAAAAATGGTAATTAAAAACTATGGTATCAGCTTTTTGTATTCCTGAAGAGGTTTGTGTAATAAAATTCTATAACCATTTTATCACTGGCTTCCACTGTAATTTTGAATTCATAAGGGATATCACAAGTTTCCATGTTATGAATCGCATTCCCACCAATTCATTCAATTATCTAAAATTCAACTGAGGACTCTATGAGAACCTGACACGTAGCTGGGTACTAGAGAGAGACGTAAATAAATTACAATCTCTGTGCTCAACAGGCTCAGTCTCTTCTTGATGGAAGCTCATAACTGAGTAACTAACGAGCCAGCCACCATGGGAGGCTGTTCTCAGGAATTCTAACATTCCTCCTATTCCGTATTCTCCATACATTTTACACTCCAGCCCAGGTCATGCAAGGAAAGTTATTCAAATATACAATCAATTCACAAAATCATTTCATAGGAACTGTGAAGATCACGCATTCTGAAGTATATTACAAAAATAATTCCCATTTCTCACTGAAACCACTGACTATGAATGATGGAGCCAAAACAGCTGTCCCTGCTTCAAAGCTTTCATGTAACTCAACAACTAGATGAGCCACACAGAACTGCTTTCTCACAGGGTCTCTAGTAATGAAATTAATCACTGCTTTGTCCTCCATAACTGCACTGGAATATCATACATCATTTTCTTAATTAACCTGTTGACTGGAAGTTAAATTAAAAGTGATATCTAGTAACTGATCAGCAAAATATTTTGTTAATTTGATTCACTGTGGTCTCTATTTCCATTGTCTTCTCAAGTCACAATCAACACCCATGGAAGCAGCAATCAAGAAGTCAAAAGACACACTGCATTGGGCAAATCTGCTGCAAAAGACCTCTTTAAAGGATTAAAAAGGAAAGATGTCACTTTAAGGATTAAGGTGTGCCTGAACCAAACCATGATGTTTTCAATCGCCTTATATGCTTGTGAAAGCTGGACAGTGAATAAGGAAGACCAAAGAATTGATGCCTTTCAATTACGGTGTTGGCAAAGAATATCGAATATACCATGGACTGCCAAAAGAATGAACAAATCTGTCTTGGAAGAACTACAGTCAGAACGCTCCTTAGAAGCAAGGATGGCAAGAACTCATCTCACATACTCTGGACATGTTATCAGGAGGGACCAGTCCCTGGAGAAGGACAGCATGCTTAGTAATGTAGAGGGTCAGCAAAAAAGAGGAAGACCCTCAACGAGATGGATTAACACAGTGGCTGCAACAATGGGCTCAAGCATAAAAATAATTGTGAGGGTGGCACGGGACCGGGCAGGGTTTTGTTCTATTGTACACGGGGTCGCTTTGAGTCGGAACTGACTCGAAGGCGCCTAACAACAAGCTCCAGGCAGAGTGGCCTCAGTAGCATTTATGTACAAGATGATCTGAATTACTGCCATAAAATACTAGTTGCATAAAATTAAAAATACAATTCAATTAAGTCTACTCAAAAAGGCTGACTTTTATATCCTTTCTAACTGGTAAGTAATTCGCTCCAGCCTAGATACAGAACTAAAAATTGTTTCTTCTGTTTCTATATAAATATGTCGAAATTCAACAAATAAAACTGTCTTAGAAAGAAAAAAGAAAAACATGGTATTAAAACTGGTCTTGTGCTGCAGCTGTTGATACTATATGAGTACAAATCAACACCTCATGGGAATAGTTTTTTTGGTTCAAAGGTTTAGGGGCATGGTTTCATGGGCCTCTCCAGTCAGTTGGCCTAATACTGTTTTTAGAGTTTCTGCTCTACCTCCTTGTTCAGTGAGTAGTGCCTGGGGTCTTAAAAGCTTGCTAGCAGCTACCCAAGATACAACTGGTTGGTCTCTTTCACCTGGAGCAACAGAGGAAGGCTTCAGATCCAGGAGTCAAAGAAGGAAATGAACTGCTGGTCTAACTGCCTCTGTCAACTACTATCACCTCCGCTGCCATGACCAGAAGCAATGAGTGGTGCCTGGGTACCATTACTGGACGTTTCGATCAAAGATCCAATACATGGATCTTGATCTAAAGAATGAAAAGATGTGGAACAGAACTTCATATTCTTATTGGAAACCAGATTTACTGGACTCACTGAGACTGGGGAAATCCCAAAATCTATTGCCTGGAAACAACTTTTAAGCCTTGAAACAAATATCCCATGAAGTCATCTTTAAATTAAATAACAATTTACCTCATTTAATAAGGAAAGTTCACCCTGACCATTGTACTTTTTTTAAGTAATTATCTATATGAGATGAAACAGACAACAGTAACTCTAAAACACAAGCAAGAACTTTAAGGGGCACAAAGTCTAAGTTAATGGTGGTGAAACAATACAGGAAGAGATAGGGAAAACGGTGACCAAAGTGAAGTACGTAACCGTTGTCAATGAACTATACAAGTTAAAAAAAGATAGGCTTTGTACAGCAGCCACTCTACCTCTGAGTAGAGAGAGCTAAGAAATACACACTTGTGCATGGGGGGACATAAATGTATGTGAGTACTAAATGTGACTGAGTTTCATTGGTCCTTGGTGACAACAGGAAGCCTCTATCCATACTTGAAATCATTCCAAATTAGGAGTTTTCAAGAACAACGTGGGGAATTTGTTAAAAGGCAGATTTCTAGACCATCAACCCCTAAGATTCTTAATTCAGATAGTTCAGGGTGTGTCTTTGGAATAAGTATTTTCAACAAGCATTCTTAAATTATTTCTGTAACCCTTAGACCAAAGTTCAAGAAACACTTTTAAGTTGTCCTAATGACAAAAACTATGATCCCTCAAAAAAACAAAGTGTTTTATTACTAGAAAAATCAGGAAAATTTATTTTAATGCACGAGCATAGCAATCACTCTACATAAATTGGGAAGATAGTCACAAATGAAAAGTCTCACTCATAACTTAAGACTTTGCTCAGTTAATGGAAATTATAATTGTAGTAAGTCATTTGTATTCTCAAAAAGAAAAGAAGTAGTATGGACTGTTTGTCTACCAAATTTCTATCCCATAATGATATTAACAAACCATTAATGACTTTAAAAGACAAGGAATCTAGAATTGGCAAATGTATGGAGACCAATATTGCTGACAATTTCAATTCCTTCTCCATTTATTATAGGTCCAGTTGTGAGGATTTTCATTTTCTTCACATTCAAGTGTAAGCCATACTGAAGGCTGTAGTCTTTAACCTTCATCAGTAAGTACTTTAAATCATCTTCGTTTTTTTTTAATGAACTTTTATTAAGCTTCAAGTGAACATTTACAATTCCAATCAGTCTGTCACATGTAAGTTTACACACATCTTACTCCCTTCTCCCACTTGCTCTCCCCCTATTGAGTCAGCCCTTTCAGTCTCTCGTTTCGTGCCAATTTTGCCGTCTTCCCTCTCTCTCTATCTTCCCATCCCCCCTCCAGTCAAGAGTTGCCAACACACTCTCCAGTGTCCACCTGATTTAATTAGCTCACTCTTCATCAGCATCTCTCTCCCCCCCGCTGACCAGTCCCTTTCATGTCTGATGAGTTGTCTTCGGGGATGGTTCCTGTCCTGGGCCAACAGAAGGTCTGGGAAGCACTGCAGCCGGGATTCCTCTAGTCGCCGTCAGACCATTAAGTATGGTCTTTTTATGAGAATCTGGGGTCTGTATCCCACTGATCTCCTGCTCCCTCAGAAGTTCTCTGTTGTGCTCCCTGACAGGGCAGTCATCGATTGTGGCCGGGCACCAACTAGTTCTTCTGGTCTCAGGATGATGTAGGTCTCTGGTTCATGTGGCCCTTTCTGTCTCTTGGGCTCTTTGTTGTCGTGTGGCCTTGGTGTTCTTCATTTTCCTTTGCTCCAGGTGGGTTGAGACCAATTGATGTATCTTAGATGGCCGCTTGTTAGCATTTAGGACCCCAGACGCCACATTTCAAAGTGGGATGCAGAATGTTTTCATAATAGAATTATTTTCCCAATTGACTTAGAAGTCCCCTCAAACCATTTTCCCCAGACCCCAGCCCCTGCTTCGCTGACCTTTGAAGCTTTCATTTTATCCCGGAAACCTCTTTGCTTTTAGTCCAGTCCAATTGGGCTGACCTTCCTTGTATTGAGTGTTGTCTTTCCCTTCACCCAAAGCAGTTCTTATCTACTGATTGATCAATAAAAAACCCTCTCCCTCCCTCCCTCCCTCCCTCCCCCCTTCGTAACCACAAAAGCATGTGTTCTTCTCCGTTTATTCTATTTCTCAAGATCTTATAACAGTGGTCTTATACAATATTTGTCCTTTTGCCTCTGACTAATTTCGCTCAGCATAATGCCTTCCAGATTCCTCCATGTTATGAAATGTTTCAGAGATTCTTCACTGTTCTTTATTGATGCGTAGTATTCCATTGTGTGAATATACCACAATTTATTTACCCATTCATCCGTTGACGGACACCTTGGTTGCTTCCAGCTTTTTGCTATTGTAAACAGAGCTGCAATAAACATGGGTGTGCATATATCTGTTTGTGTGAAGGCTCTTGTATCTCTAGGGTATATTCCGAGGAGTGGGATTTCTGGGTTATATGGTAGTTCTATTTCTAACTGTTTAAGATAACGCCAGATGGATTTCCAAAGAGGTTGTACCATTTTACAATCCCACCAGCAGTGTATGAGAGTTCCAATCTCTCTGCAGCCTCTCCAACATTTATTATTTTGTGTTTTTTGGATTAATGCCAGTCTAGGTGGTGTGAGATGGAATCTCATCGTAGTTTTAATTTGCATTTCTCTAATGGCTAATGATTGGGAGCATTTTCTCATGTATCTGTTGGCTGCCTGAAAATCTTCTTTAGTGAAATGTGTGTTCATATCCTTTGCCCACTTCTTGATTGGGTTGCTTGTCTTTTTGTGGTTGAGTTTTGACAGAATCATGTAGATTTTAGAGATCAGGCACTGGTCTGAGATGTCATAGCTGAATATTCTTTCCCAGTCTGTAGGTGGTCTTTTTACTCTTTTGGTGAAGTCTTTAGATGAGCATAGGTGTTTGATTTTTAGGAGCTCCCAGTTATCTGGTTTCTCTTCATCATTTTTGGTAATGTTTTGTATTCTGTTTATGCCCTGTATTAGGGCTCCTAAGGTTGATCCTATTTTTTCTTCCATGATCTTTATCGTTTTAGTCTTTATGTTTAGGTCTTTGATCCACTTGGAGTTAGTTTTTGTGCATGGTGTGAGGTATGGGTCCTGTTTCATTCTTTTGCAAATGGATATCCAGTTATGCCAGCACCATTTGTTAAAAAGACTATCATTTCCCCAATTGACTGACACTGGTCCTTTGTCAAGTATCAGCTGCTCCTACGTGGATGGATTTATATCTGGGTTCTCAATTCTGTTCCATTGGTCTATGTGCCTGTTGTTGTACCAGTACCAGGCTGTTTTGACTACTGTAGCTGTATAATAGGTTCTAAAATCAGGTAGAGTGAGGCCTCCCACTTTCTTCTTCTTTTTTAGTAATGCTTTGCTTATCCGAGGCTTCTTTCCCTTCCATACGAAGTTGGTGATTTGTTTCTCTATCACATTAAAAAATGACATTGGAATTTGGATCGGAAGTGCATTGTATGTATAGATGGCTTTTGGTAGAATAGATATTTTTACTACGTTAAGTCTTCCTATCCAAGAGCAAGGTATGTTTTTCCACTTAAGTATGTCCTTTTGAATTTCTTGTAGTAGAGCTTCGTAGTTTTCTTTGTGTAGGTCTTTTACATCCTTGGTAAGATTTATTCCTAAGTATTTTATCTTCTTGGGGGCTACTGTGCATGGTATTGATTTGGTGATTTCCTCTTCGGTGTTCTTTTTGTTGATGTAGAGGAATCCAAGTGATTTTTGTATGTTTATTTTATAACCTGAGACTCTGCCAAACTCTTCTATTAGTTTCAGTAGTTTTCTGGAGGATTCCTTAGGGTTTTCCATGTATACGATCATGTCATCTGCAAATAGTGATAGCTTTACTTCCTCCTTACCAATCTGGATACCCTTTATTTCTTTGTCTAGCCTAATTGCCCTGGCTAGGACTTCAAGTACGATGTTGAATAAGAGTGGTGATAAAGGGCATCCTTGTCTGGTTCCCGTTCTCAAGGGAAATGCTTTCAGGTTCTCTCCATTTAGAGTGATATTGGCTGTTGGCTTTGCATAGATGCCCTTTATTATGTTGAGGAATTTTCCTTCAATTCCTAATTTGGTAAGAGTTTTTATCATAAATGGGTGTTGGACTTTGTCAAATGCCTTTTCTGCATCTATTGATAAGATCATGTGGTTTTTATCTTTTGTTTTATTTATGTGATGGATTACATTAATGGTTTTTCTGATATTAAACCAGCCTTGCATACCTGGTATAAATCCCACTTGATCAGGGTGAATTATTTTTTTGATGTGTTGTTGGATTCTATTGGCTAGAATTTTGTTGAGGATTTTTGCATCTATGTTCATGAGGGATATAGGTCTGTAATCTTCTTTTTTTGTAATGTCTTTACCTGGTTTTGGTATCAGGGAGATGGTGGCTTCATAGAATGAGTTGGGTAGTATTCCGTCTTTTTCTATGCTTTGAAATACCTTCAGTAGTAGTGGTGTTAAGTCTTCTCTGAAGGTTTGGTAGAACTCTGCAGTGAAGGCGTCCGGGCCAGGACTTTTTTTTGTTGGAAGTTTTTTGATTACCTTTTCAATCTCTTTTTTTGTTATGGGTCTATTTAGTTCTTCTACTTCTGAATGTGTTAGTTTAGGTAGATGGTGTTTTTCCAAGAATTTATCCATTTCTTCTAGGTTTTCAAATTTGTTAGAGTACAATTTTTCATAGTAATCTGAAATGATTCTTCTAATTTCATTTGGCTCTGTTGTGATGTGGTCCTTCTTGTTTCTTATTCGGGTTATTTGTTTCCTTTCCTGTTTTTCTTTAGTCAGTCTAGCCAATGGTTTATCAATTTTGTTAATTTTTTCAAAGAACCAGCTTTTGGCTTTGTTAATTCTTTCAATTGTTTTTCTGTTCTCTAATTCATTTGGTTCAGCTCTAATTTTTATTATTTGTTTTCTTCTGGTGCCTGATGGGTTCTTTTTTGCTCACTTTCTATTTGTTGAAGTTGTCGGGACAGTTCTCTGATTTTGGCTCTTTCTTCTTTTTGTATGTGTGCATTTATCGATATAAATTGGCCTCTGAGCACTGCTTTTGCTGTGTCCCAGAGGTTTTGATAGGAAGTATTTTCATTCTCGTTGCTTTCTAAGAATTTCCTTATTCCCTCCTTGATGTCTTCTATAACCCAGTCTTTTTTCAGGAGGGTATTGTTCATTTTCCAAGTATTTGATTTCTTTTCCCTAGTTTTTCTGTTATTGATTTCTAGTTTCATTGCCTTGTGGTCTGAGAAGATGCTTTGTAATATTTCGATCTTTTGGACTCTGCAAAGATTTGTTTTATGACCTAATATGTGGTCTATTCCAGAGAATGTTCCATGTGCACTAGAAAAAAAAGTATATTTTGCAGCAGTTGGGTAGAGAGTTCTGTATAAATCAATGAGGTCAAGTTGGTTGATTGTTGTAAGTAGGTCTTCCGTGTCTCTATTGAGCTTCTTAATGGATGTCCTGTCCTTCTCCGAAAGTGGTGTGTTGAAGTCTCCTACTATAAATGTGGAGGTGTCTATTTCATTTTTCAATTCTGTTAAAATTTGATTTATGTATCTTGCAGCCCTGTCATTGGGTGCATAAATATTTAATATGGTTATGTCTTCCTGATCAATTGTCCCTTTTATCATTATATAGTGTCCTTCTTTATCCTTTGTGGTGGATTTAAGTCTAAAGTCTATTTTGTCAGAAATTAATATTGCTACTCCTCTTCTTTTTGCTTATTGTTTGCTTGATACATTTTTTTCCATCCTTTGAGTTTTAGTTTGTTTGTGTCTCTAAGTCTAAGGTGTGTCTCTTGTAGGCAGCATATAGATGGATCGTGTTTCTTTATCCCGTCAGAGACTCTCTGTCTCTTTATTGGTGCATTTAGTCCATTTACATTCAGCATATATTATAGATACATAAGTTTTTAGTGCTGTCATTTTGATGCCTTTTCATGTGTGTTGTTGGCCATTTCATTTTTCCACATACTTTTTTGTGCTGAGACGTTTTTCTTAGTAGATTGTGAGATCCTCATTTTCATAATGTTTAACTTTGTGTTAGTTGAGTCGTTACGTTTTTCTTGACTTTTTTCTTGAGTTATGGAGTTGATATTCCTTTTTGTGGTTACCTTATTATTTACCCCATTTTTCTAAGTAAAAACCTAACTTGTATCGTTCTGTATCGCCTTGTATCACTCTCCATCTGGCAGTTCAATGCCTCCTATATTTTGTCCCTCTTTTTGATTATTGTGATCTTTTATCTATTGATTTCCATGATTCCCTGTTATGTGTATTATTTTGTTTATTTATTTATTTTTTAGAATTAATCTTAATTTGTTTGTTTTTGTGCTTTCCCTATTTGCGTTGATATCAGGACGTTCTGTTTTGTGACCTTGTATTGTGCTGGTATCTGATATTATTGGTTATGTGACCAAACAATCTCCTTTAGCATTTCTTGTAGCCTTGGTTTGGTTTCTGCAAATTCTCTAAACTTGTGTTTATCTGTAAATATCTTAATTTCTCCTTCATATTTCAGAGAGAGTTTTGCTGGATATATGATCCTTGGTTGGCAGTTTTTCTCCTTCAGTGTTCTGTATATGTCGTCCCATTCCCTTCTTGCCTGCATGGTTTCTGCTGAGTAGTCTGAACTTATTCTTATTGATTCTCCCTTGAAGGAAACCTTTCTTTCTTCCCTGGCTGCTTTTAAAATTTTCTCTTTATCTTTGGTTTTGGCAAGTTTGATGATAATATGTCTTGGTGTTTTTCTTTTTGGATCAGTCTTAAATGGGGTTCGATGAGCATCTTGGATAGATATCCTTTCGTCTTTCATGATGTCAGGGAAGTTTTCTGTCAGGAGTTCTTCAACTATTTTCTCTGTGTTTTCTGTCCCCCCTCCCTGTTCTGGGACTCCAATCACTCGCAAGTTATCCTTCTTGATAGAGTCCCACATGATTCTTAGGGTTTCTTCATTTTTTTTAATTCTTTTATCTGATTTTTTTTCAGCTATGTTGGTGTTGATTCCCTGGTCCTCCAGATGTCCCAGGCTACATTCTAATTGCTCGAGTCTGCTCCTCTGACTTCCTATTGCGTTGTCTAATTCTGCAATTTTATTGTTAATCTTTTGGATTTCTACATGCTGTCTCTCTATGGATTCTTGCAACTTATTAATTTTTCCACTATGTTCTTGAATTATCTTTTTGAGTTCTTCAACAGTTTTATCAGCGTTCCTTGGCTTTTTCTGCAGTTAGCCTAATTTCATTTGTGATGTCTTTAAGCATTCTGTAAATCAATTTTTTATATTCTGTATCTGATAATTCCAGGATTGTATCTTCATTTGGGAAAGATTTTGATTCTTTTGTTTGGGGGGTTGGAGAAGCTGTCATGGTCTGCTTCTTTATGTGGTTTGATATGGACTGCTGTCTCCGAGCCATCACTGGGAAACTAGTTTTTCCAGAAAATCTGCTAAAAAAAAATGCAGTCAGATCCCTATCAGAGTTCTCCCTCTGGCTCAGGCTATTCGGATGTTAATGGAGCCGCCTGGGGAGGGTGGGGGAGGGATCAGAGAGCTAGGAGTGTAGCACCTCAGAATATAGCCAGAGTTGTTTGTCTTACTTGGAATGACTCTTATATCTGAGATTTCCGCGGGGCGCATCGCCTTTATGTACTAGCTGTGTGGAGATTGCCCCCCGGGCGTTCTGGCCCGCTGGCGTCACGGTCAGATCCTCCGCTGTCAGCCCCACCCCCAAGGTTAAGGCTCCCCTACTGGGACAGTGCACTCCCATCTCCAAAATCAGTCGCTTTCTCCCGGGGACTCCCCGTCCCACCAGCCACGTCGCGCCCCGCTCCCGCGAACCGGGTGGGCTCCCCCCCCCGGGGTCAGCTCAGGAAAGCGGAGGTCTCCGCGCCTGAGTCGCGACTGCGCGTCCCGCCTGGGGCGCCGCTCTCCCTGCTCCAAGGCAGCCACTGCCTCCCGGGGACTTCTTCCACCAGCTGCTCCGCCACACCGCCCACGCGAACCGGCTGGGCCCGCGCAAACCAGTTGGGACCGCCCCGGGGTCAATTCAGGGGAATGTAGCTGATCTCCGTGCTCACGCCCCGACTGCGCCCGCCAAAATCCCAGTGGGACGGCTCCCCGGCTGGGACGCTGCTCTCCCCGCTCCAAGACCAGTCACTGCCTCCCGGGGACTTCTCCCTCCGGCGCGCCGCAATGCTCGCGCGAACTGGGTGGGCGCCGCCCGCGCGAACGGCTGGCCCCCCCCCCGGGGTCAATTCAGAGGAATGTAGCTGGTCCCCACGCTCACGCCCCGCCCGCCAAAATGCCAGCGGGACGGCTCCCCGGCTGGGACGCTGCTCTCCCCGCTCGAAGACCAGTCACTGCCTCCCGGGGACTTCTCCCTGCGGTGCACCGCGCCGCTCGCGCGAACTGGTTGGGTGCCGCCCTCACGAACGACTGGGCCCCCCCCCCCCGGTCAATTCGGGGAAATGTAGCTGGTCCCCGTGGTCGTGCCATGCCCGGTCCCTGCCAAACTCCCGGCGGGATGGTTCCCCGGCTGGGACGCTGCTCTCCCCGCTCCAAGACCAGTCACTGCCTCCTGGGGACTTCTCCCACCGGCTGCGCCGCCACTCCGCCCGTGCCAACTGGCTGGGCTCCCTCCCGGGATGAGTTCGGGGGCTAGGGCTGGGCCCCTTGTCTGTGCCGTATGCCCCCCTGGGCTCTGCCCCAAATCGGGCTCCGAAGGTCACCTGCCTGGTACGCTGGCTCCTGGCTCTGAAAACAATCGCTGTCTCCCCGTATTTGTTCGTTCTCCGTCTCTAAATCTGTGTTTGTTGTTCAGAGTTCGTAGATTGTTATGTATGTGATCGATTCACTTGTTTTTCCGAGTCTTTGTTGCAAGAGGGATCCGCGGTAGCGTCCACCTAGTCCGCCATCTTGGCCCCCCTCATCTTCGTTTTTGACAAGCAAGGTTGTATTGATCAAAAGGAGAATCAACACTGCATATCGCCGGTTGTTAATGACTCTTCCTCCAATCCTGATGCCATGTTCTTCTTACAGTGTAGCTTCTCAGATTATTTGTTCAGCATACAGATTTAATAAGGAAAGTAAAAGGATACAACCATGCCACACACCTTTTCCAGTTCTGAACTACGCAGTATCCCCTGTTCTGTTTGAATGACTGTCTCTTGATCCATGTACAGTTTTCCACATAAGCACAATTAAATGTTCTGGAATTCCCATTCTTCACAATGTTATCCATAATCTATTATGATCCACACAGTCGAATGCCTTGCATAGTCAATAAAACACAGGTAAACATCTTTCCAGTGTTCTGTTTTCGGCCAAGATCCATCCGACATCAGCAATGATATCCCTTGTTCCACATCCTCTTCTGAATCCCGCTTGAACTTCTGGAAGTTCTCTGTCAATGCACAACTGCAGTCATTTCTGAATTATCTTCAGCAGAATTTTGCTAGCATGTGATATTAATGGTGTTGTTCAACAGTTTCCACATTCCATTTGATCATCTTTCTTGGGAATGGGCACAAATACGGAACTCTTCCAGTTGGCTGGCCAGATAGCTATCTTCCAAATTTCTTGAAAGAGATAAGTGCTTCCATCGCACTGTTTTGTTGAAGTATCTCGACTGGTATTCTGTGGTTTCCTGGAGCCTTGTTTTTTGCCAATGCTTTCGGCGCAGCTTGAATGTCTTCCTTCAGCAACTCTGGTCCCTAATCTTATACTACCGTCTGAAACAGATGTTCTTCCGAACAGCAACCAACTCATTTGTTGATGCTGCCTGCATCATTCAATTTTTTACTCACAGAATCATGATAAGTGGAGAAAAAGCTGAAGTTGTCAAGATTTCATTCCACTTGGATCAACAATCAGTATCCATGAAGTGGCAATCAAATTAAATGATGCATTGTATGCGAACATGCTGCAAAAGACCTTTTTAAAGTTTTAAAAAGCAAAGATGTCACTTTGAGGACTAAGGTGCATCCGGCCCAAGCCATGGCCTTTTCAATCGCTGCGTAAACATGCAAAAGTCAGATAATGAAAAAGAAGACACACAAAGAATTACGCATTCTAACTGTGGTGCCGCAAAAAATACTGAATATACTGTGGCCTGCTAAAAAAAAATGAACAAATCAGTCTTAGAAGAAATATAACCAGAATGTTCCTTAGAAGAAAGGATGGTGAAACTTTGACTTGCTTACTTTGGACACGTCATCAGAAAAGACCACTCGCTAGAAAAGGACATCATGTTTGGTAAAGTACAATGAAAATGAGCAAATTCCTCAATAAAATGGATTGACACAAAAGTTGCAACAATGTAGTGAAACATACCAACAATCATGTAGAAGGCACAGGAGCCAGCAATATTTCATTTTGTCGTACACAGGTTGCCATTAGTCAGAACTGGCTAATGGGCAAGTAACAACAAAAACATAGAGACCAAAGCTTGTATTAGTGGTTACCGGGGGCGGGAAGGCAGTCATTGCTTAAGGGGCACTGAGTTTCTATTAAGGATGATAGAAAAGTTGGAAACTGATAGTGGTGATGTTTGTATAACATAATGAAAGTAATTAATGTCACTGAATTATACACGTAAAAAAACGTTGAAATGGAAAATGTTGAAACAAATGTTTTGTTATACATATTTTTACCACAATAAAAAAGGCAAGTAAAACCAGTTAATGAGAGACAATTTTAAATATAGTGCTTTAATCTAAAATTATTTTTATTCCTAGAATGGTCTACAATTTATACAGGCACTGAATAAAACCATTCTTGGAAATTTAACATGGCTAAAACACACTCCTCTAAAAAAAAAAAAAAAAAAACTCTATTTCATGACATCTAACCTCTATTGCATTTAATCAGTAAAACTGCTCCTGGGTACAGTTGTGAGCAAAGGCCCTGAATGACTCTGGGTCAAGAGCTGGCCTTGGGCAAAACAGTCAAGGAACAACAATCCCACTCCAACCCCCTCTAGCCTGACCCATCCCTTCTGATTTCATAATACATAATGCAGTCTTCCTTCCCTGGAAACATTTCACTACAGAGCTTCTGGGCCAATTCCTTCAATCAAAAGAGAAATAAGATGAGCAATGTGGAACATCAGTCCCAGTCATATCTTTGGCCCTTCCCTTTTTTCCAAGCCCTAGGCGATCTCCTGGCCTCAGTTCCTTCCTTGGCTTAGATATCACAGTTGATATCTGAGCAACTCTCATCACACATTCTTGTGCCCTAACCTTTGATCATATCATGCCACAGTCTGTTTTCTTCACTGCTTCACCTCAGGGGCTAAATGCTCCTCCAACAAAAATTTTGCAACCACGCTGATGGATGTCACCACATTCTCAGGGCCTCCAACCCCATCCTGGCCCTCAACCCTTCAACAATCAGCCCACTTATCTTTGCTACACTTCTCCCTAGTTCGGCAGCAGAGCAGAAAGATTAAGAGTGCTGGCTCCAGCGTCAGACAGAAAGCCTGCAACCATCATTCACAAGTCACTTAATCTCTTTAAATATGTTTCCTGCTTTATAAAATGGAGATAATAATAGTAACTATCTCAAGGGATAACTGTGGTGATTAAATAAGAATCTGCATGTAAAGTAGTGAGTACAGTGTCTGCTATACAGCAAGGACCCAATAAATGCATTTGCTGTTATTTTCTCCAGTAATTTTTCCAGACCTTTACCACCTCCCTAAACGTTATCCTCTACACGTCATCCTCCTCACTATCAGTAATTATTTTTGCCTCCACTTACCAAGAAAGGAAAGGCTATCCAGCTTGAAATCTTAATTCTCCTGCAAAGTTCTCAATACCTGCTCCCTTTTTTACTTCTTGCCAACTAATCTCAAGTCTAAAGCCTCCACCTGTGCTCTGAGGCTGGTCTTTGCCTAAACACTCCGCCAGTCATCATCTATCGCCTAGATTTTCAGTCCCTTCCTCTCTGCAATCTTTCCCTTTAACCTAAAAATGTGCCTAAAACTCTTCCAACAACAAAAATTCCCCAAACACACACCTCGGTCTACCCTCTCATTGCTGCCTTCTCTTCTTCCCTTCTCAGGCGAGCTTCCAGAGACCATGTTATTGCTGTTGTTAGCTGTCGAGTCGATTCCAACTCACAGCAACCCTATATGACAGGGTAGAACCGTCCCACTGGGTTTCCTAGGCTGTAGATCTTTACAGAAGCAGATTGCCAGGTCTTTTCTCCTGGGAGTCTCAGGTGGGTTCGAACTGCTGACCTTTCAGTTAGCAGTCGATCGCTTAACTACTATGTCACCACAGCTCCTTCTAGAGAGCTTAGTCCACGTGCAGTTTCTACTTCCTCGCCTCCCACGCACTCCTCAATCTAAAATAATGTTGCTCTGACCCCAAGCCCACCCTTACCTCTCCACCCAACTCCTGAACAACACTGATATGCGTATCCAAAGATCTCCAAGTTGCCAAATCCAGTGTACACGCCTCAGTCCTCCCATGGGACTTCTCTGCTACACCTGACACTCTTGACCTCTCACTCCTGTTTCCCTGGGCATTTTCCTCCTATTCACCATCTCTGAATGTCCCTTCTCTCACTCCTCTGGGGGTTGCTCCTCCTCTGCCTGACCTTTGACATGTTGCTTTTCAATCATTACACACTCTCTTCAGGCAGTCTCATAGACGATAGCGTTTTAACTACCACATGTACACTGACTACCAACAAATCTACGTATTTAACCCTCATCTCTCCCTCGAGTTGCAGACCTGCACACCTAACTACAAGCTGAACATACCCATGTTGTTGTTGTTGTGTGGCATCAAGCCAATTACAACTCATGGTGACTCCACGTGACAGAGTAGAACTGAACATATCCATGTTGTTGTTGTGTGCCATCAAGCCAATTACAACTCATGGTGACTCCACGTGACGGAGCAGAACTGAACATATCCATGCTGTTGTTGTTGTTGTTGTTGTATGGAATCAAGCCAATTACAACTCATGGTGACTCCACATGACAGAGTAGAACTGAATATATCCATGTTGTTGTTGTTGTTGTGTGGCATCAAGCCAATTACAATGCACGGTGACTCCACGTGACGGAGCAGAGCTGCCCCTCAGGGTTCTCTTGGCTGCAGTCTTTACAGAAGCAGAGAGCCAGGTCGTTCGCCCATGGGGCCGCTGAGTAGGTTCGAACTGCCAACCTTTTGGCTAGCAGCTGAGCACTGACCCACTGTGCCACCAAGGCTCCTTTGAACATATTCACAGACATCTCAAAATCTACACAGTCAAAGCTAACCTCTTTCTATCCCTGCCATCCCAAATCTACCTAAAAGACACCTGTGTCTGCTCACTCATCCAAGCTAGAAAACTGGAATTAATCTAGACTCCCCTCCCGCCCCACCTCAATATTCATCAGACAAATCTGAAGAGCGTAAAAAGTTGACTAGATCGAATGGCACATGAACTGGAACTTCAGTGACAGGTAGAACTACATGTGTAGAAATGTGGGGAGGGCCTTTTTAGGCACGTGCACACGCACATGTGTAAACACACACAAAGCTAAGTTCACGAACAGCAGATAGCGTAAGAGAACAGTGAGGAAATGGAAATGTGAGAGAGAGACTAAAAAAAGTGTTCACTGTTTTGACTCCACAACCTCCTTCCTCTCTAAACCACTGACCTAGGCCAACAGAACTCCCACTTCCCTTGCCAATGACTCATTAGGAGTGGACAACTGCCAAATTAGCCGATAAGACCTCAGGAGGACACTGCCAGGGCCACTTCAAAGAACAGTCCTTGTTCCTAAAGGGGACTTTCTTCCTCTGGATGTCTTCTTGTGTGGCTATGGTGCCTGAAACTGCAGCAGTCACCTGGCCAATATCCCAAGAGTTAATCCAACTCACAGGAGAAGGCAGGGCTAAGAAAAATCCAGAAAAGTAGTGCTGGAAGCCTATGCTCCCCACAGGGAGCAGATCCTACCCCTGGGCCTATCCTACCACTGGATTTTGTGTTATTTCTGAAGATAATAAACTTCCTTATAGTTTACACCAGTATTAGTTGGGGTTTTAATTGCTGCATCAAAGCAATGGCTGAATAAGGGGATAACAAAGGTCCTGACCTCTGTGATAGTTAATGTTATATGTCAACTTGGCTAGGCTATGATTCTCAGCGGTTTGGCAAAAACTATGTAATCACCTTCCGTTTTGGGATCTGATGTGAAGAGCCAATCAGTTGAAAGGGGAGCTTTCTTGGGGTGTGTGGCCTGTCTCCAGTATATAAAAGGAGGCTCTAGCAAAGCTCACTCTCTTTCTCAACCCTGCACTCTTCTCATCGTCTGACCTCAGCTCTAGGGACATAAACCTGCAGAGGTCTCTGGCCTGCCATCTGACCTACAGATTTTGGATTCGCAGCCCCCACAACTCCGTTAGCCAGTAGAGGCCTCCAGCCAGCCCCCTGACCTACAGATTGTGGGTTTGTCAGCCCCAGAAACCACATGAGCCAGCAGAGGTCAGCCTGTTGCCTGACTCATGGGTTTGAGAACAAGTGAAGTCTATGCAAATAAATAAAAAAAAAAAACCCGCTGCCATCAAGCCCAGTCCAACCCATACTGACCCTACAGGACACAGTAGAACTGCCCCAAAGGTTTCCAAGGAGCAGCTAGTGGATTCAAACTGCCGACCTTTTGGTTAGCAGCCTGAGCTCTTAACCACTGCGCTATCGGAGCTCCATATAAACATATATAGAGAGAAATACACTTCAAGGAAATGGCTCACACAATTGTAGGGGCTGGCAAGTCCCAAATCCATCGATTAGGCAATAGGCTGAAAACCTCTGCCAATCAGTTGAAAGGGGCGTTTCCTTGGGGGTGTGGCCTGTCTCCAGTAGATAAATGGATGTGCTGGCAAGAGACCAAGAAACAATGAAACAACCCACTGCACCATCAGGACTCTAATAGGAGAATTTTAATCAAATATGTTGCTGGGGAGGATGTGATCAGGCTTGCATTTTCAAAAGAATCAGTTTAAGAGGGAGCCAACATGGATGCAGAGAGACCAACTGAGAGGCTGTTGCAGTCATCCAGGTGAGACATGACGGTAGCTGGGACCAAGTGGTGAAAGGAGAGATGGAAGGAAGGGAATGGATGCAAGATCCTCCAAAGATAATAAGACAGGACCTGATGATGGGCTAGATATGGAGAGTGAAGAGGATGAGATGTCAAGAACAACTCCTAGGCTTCATGCTCAAGGGACTGGACTTTATATGGAGCCCTGGCAGTGCAGCAGTTAAGAGCTTGGCTGCTAACCAAAAAGTCAGCAGTTCAAATCCACCAGCTGCTCCTTGGAAACACTACTGGCAGCTCTACTATAAGGTCGCTATGAGTCGCAACTGACTCAACGGCAACAGGTTTGGTTTTGGGGGGTTTTTTTAGACACTGATATAAGTCCCTGGCTGGCACAAGCGGTTTACGCTCGACTACTATCCTCAAGGTTGGCTATTTGAACCCACACAGCAGCACCATAGAAAAAAGTCCTAGAGATCTATTTCCATGAAGACTACAGCCAAGAAAACACTATGTAGCAGTTCTACTCTGTAACACATAGGGTCGCCATGAGTAGGAATCGATTCAACAGCATTGGGTTTGGTTTTTTGGGGGGGGAGGGAGGGGCTAGTCACTGATAAAGGGAACAATGCAAGACAGGTAGGAACAGAGATCCTAAGATGTTTTGGACTCATTGAGTTTGAGGCACCACTGGGACTGTCAAGTGGAAATGTCAAGTAAGCAGGTGAGTAAACGAGACCAAAGACGAAATCTGAGCCAGTCCCCAGTATAGAGATGGTTACCATGGGGGACTCAAGGATGAAATTCTCTAAGAGGGAGAGAATGAAAAATGAGACCTCGAGAAGGACCAAAAGGCAAATCTGGTAAACGTACCAAGTTCCTGAATTAATCTAGGGGTTAAAATATCACTAAGAGAAAGGTTTAGTGAAACAAACAAAACAATCAGAAGGAAAAATATGATGAGATTAACAACTCTGCCTCAGGATAGATGCATTGAAATTTCTGTAATATTTAAGATGTTATTTATGTCTAGCAAGTTGGCAAAGCCAGCACGCAGCCCTCACGTACCTATTTGTATGCACTGATTTGCATAGGAGGAAGGAGCCTTCTGGAAGGTGGCTCGTTTGCAGGTGCTCAAGCATGGAGCCTAGGGAGAGCTTTGGCCTTGAGAAAGAAAGTGTTGGTTTGGCCCAGGACTGAGCCAGGTAGAGGGACAAAAAAACAGGGCTGTCTTCACAAGAGTTATAAACAGGGACATAATGTCTTCAGCTTCTATTAAATACCATTTTCTGTCAAGGTGATTCAGACTCAGGGTGACCCCACGTGTGTCAGAGTAGAACTGTGCTCCACAGGGTTTTCAACGGTTGATTTTTCAGAAGTAGGTTCCCAGACCTTTCTCTTGAGGTGCCTCTGGGTAAATTCGAACCACCAACCTTTCAGGTAGTGGCCAGGAGTGTTAACCATTTGGTACCATCCAGGGATTCCTCAGCTTCTATAATTTTGTTATTGTTGTGTGCCATCAATTCCAAACCATCATAGCAATCCTAATCTTTATAGGAGCAGATCACCAGGTCTTTTGTCCCACCGAGCAGCTGGTGGGTTCAAACTGCCAATCTTTCAGTTAGCCGCCAAGCGCTTAACCACTGCGTCACCAGAGCTGATTACAACTTCTATAGCAAGACAGGAAAAAAAAGCATGCCTGACTGAAAGAGACAGGACTACACTCCCAGCTTCCATAAAGGATATAATGTGGCTCTGCCTCAGAAAAAAACTAAATGACCTCAGTATGCCTGTGTATCCAGCTTTCGGGGACTGAGACAGTAGGACCACAACAAGAAATGCGCCTCTGCACAGACCGGAAGTGGTGGCACAACAAAATGGAAGTGCTCTGCAAGCACCAGGAATGGAAGAACGCAAGTGAGCTTGTTCACAAATACAAGACACACTGCCTGTGGACTCCCAAAAATGTTGGCGGAGGGGAACACAGCAAGGGGATGAGGTCATGCAAGAGCAGATAAGAACAAATGCCTATAAAATTTAAATTATTACTAGTAATGTAAACTAATACATATCAGTAGATGAGAACTACAGAAACTGATTACTTTAGAAAGTAATTTTATCTATGTTTCTAAGAGCTGTGTTTAATAAGAAAGCTTATTAAATAGAGCCTAGCAGCCTTAACAGGCAAATCTGCTGCAAAAGGCCTCTTTAAGTGTTGAAAACCAAAGATGTCACTTTGAGGACTAAGACGTGCCTGACCCAAGTCATGGTATTTTCAATCACATCCTATGCATGTGAAAATTGGAAAATGAGAATGAAGACCGAAGAAGAATTAATGCCTTTGAATTATGACCTTGGCAAAGAATATTAAATATACCATGTACTGTCAGAAGAATGAACAAATCTGTCTTGGAAAAACTACAGCCAGAATGCTCCTTAGAAGGAAGGATGGCTAGATTCGGTCTCACATAGTTTAGACATGTTATCAGGAGGGACCAGTCCCTGGAGAAGGACATCATGCTTCGTAACAAGTGCAGAAGGTCAACGAGATGGATTTACCCAGTCGCTGAGACAATGGGCTCAAGCACAGCAACAATTGTGAGGATGGCACAGGATCAGGCAGTGTTTCATTTTGTTGTACACAGGGTCACCATGAGTCGGAAATGACTTGATGCCACCTATAACACAGCAACAGCGTAAACGAGGAGACCTGGTGGCGCAGTGGTTAAAACACTTGGCTGCTTACTGAAGGGATGACAGTTTGAACCCACCAGCCACTCCTCGGAAGAAAGATGTGGCAGTCTGCTTCCATAAAGATTACAGCCTTGGAAACCCTATGGGGCAGTTCTACTCTGTCCTATAGGGTCGCTATGAGTTCGAATCTACTTGACGGCAATGGGTTTTAGTAGCCTAAACAAGTTAATGTGTCTTATTCAAAAAATGTTCACTCCTTTTTACCCCTTGGCCTCAGAGGCATTTTACTGATTTTTCTTTATATCCAGCTCTGGGGCTATTCATATCTGGAACCCCAGGATGACTAATGTACCAGGACTGGCCAGTCCCTAGAGTAGCTGATAAGCGCGAGGACATGCCTCACACTCCTCACTGCATTCTCCCAAAGCAGCACCTAAGCTGTAAAGCCCACCAAAATACACAGAACAGAAACCCACTGGGCTTACTGGAAAGCTCCACGGGGCTTGGAGAAACTACAGAGGCACACACCCCAGGACTAAAGCAGGATGTGAAAATGAGTGACATGGACGCAAGTCCTGGCCATCAGGGCTTCCTGGAGAGCCCCTGCCATCCCCACCCAAACAACCAACCCTAGCTCAGAAGGTGACCTAATGGCGAGGGAGGAAAATACAAGTTCCAAGTTTCCAATTCCTTTTTTCTTTCAAAAGTAAGGCTCCCACAGCAAGTTCGCATGGGATCTTTTAATGCTAACAGCATTGGACAGAAAATATTCCTTTTCTGCAGCCTGAGCCCTCAGCTCCAAACTTGCTGGGTCACCTTTTTAGTATGGCTACATGCACTATTCTGACCCAGGGAATCATACATTTTAAGGAATCTAGGGCACTTCCGACCTCCACATTTACATGGGAAATGAAACCTAAGATATTTTTAAGAAAGCAATATTCAATTACCAAGGTGACATCACAGAATGCTCCAAAAACAAAAGCAGCTCCCAATTCAAGAGTTAGAAATACAACATCCTAGGAATGACCAGGAAAACTCTGGTGGTATAGTGGTTAGTGCTACAGCTGCTAATCAAGAGGTCGGCAGTTCAAATCCACCAGGCGCTCCTTGGAAACTCTATGGGGCAGTTCTACTCTGTCCTATAAGGTCGCTGTGAGTCGGAATCGACTTGACTGCTATGGGTTTGGTTTTTTGGGTTTGGGAATGACGAGAACTAAGAAGGCTCCCACTGAAACATTCAAGTTTGGAGACTTTGATGTTTGTATTTGTGTATAAACAGTGGGTCCCTTTTGGTTTGAGGCTGAATTTACAGTTCAAAGAGAAAGTTAGAACACTCTTGAGAATACCCCTGAACAGATCTGTAATAGCTAATAATAGTACCAGAGAAAAAGCTCTCTCACTCTTAAGCCCATTCCCTCTCCTCTCCATCTGCGGGGTCTCCTTAGCTCTCACTTTGCGCCATAGCAATGGCATAGAACTGCTCCTCTGAAGAACTTCCCACTCACATTTCCACCTGATATTTTTAAAGCCTAGCTCTGATGCTATCACTCTAGTGCTCAGTTAACAGCTGCCCACGCCCACGGAGTAAAATCCAGCTCTATTCTTTCATCCGAGGACTTCCACAGCAGGGTTCAAAGTACCTTCCTGCTTCCCGTGACTCCTCTCACGTGCTACTCGCTAACAACTCAGACCTCAAACCGAACAAGTACTCTGACGCTAAAACCGTTCTGGTTTGGGGTTTCTGTTTTTTGTTTTTTCTGTTTATTTGTTTCTGGTTTTTTACAAAACATGAAAATATGTATTGCTTCCTTTAGACAGTTTTGCCAAATTCAAATTCACATTTTCCTCATTTCTTAGGCTATTTTTTGCTCTTTTTGCTTAGGTTTTTGTTTGTTTTTTAATGTTTTAGGTTTAATCATGTACTATATCTTTCTACATTCAAGTTATTTTCACTATATGTACATAATATGTTTACCAAGTTTAAGGAAAAGTTTATTCATAATAGAAGGTACAGAAAATATATAATTTTCCTTTAGATATATATACTATTCATATATCAAGAGACTATCAAGAATTTCGCTTTTAGAATACATATTTGTATTTGTTTGTATATGTATAAAATACATTTGGAGGAATAAATAGCTATTAATAGCTGCTGCCTAAAGGGAAAGGAGTTTTTGTCACTGTATTTCCTTTCATATTTTTTAACTTTTTTAACCACGTAATTATATAACTCATGTAAAAATTAAATTAAAAAAAATTAAGAATGCTAGCAACATTTAAAGTAAAACAACCCTTACACTTAGGCAGGATCTTATGGTTTATTTTCCACTAATTACCATGACTTAAAGCCCATTGTTAAAATGCAAACAAATAATCTGAAGACAGTGAGTGTATTATGCCATTACCCACTGCCAAGTTATTGAGGATTAGTTTATCACATTAGCATAAAAAGAGAAAGCCACAAAGAGGCTGTGAATAATCTCCTTATTCCTGTTTCTTTACCCTCTCTCCTCAAATAACTTTTGTATTAGAAAAAGAACTCATTTGGGAATCCTAGAGCTCCAACGCAAGCCAACTGGAGCAGCAGGTCACTGTGTGAATGTCTGCGCTGTCTCTACAAACATCTGCCTTCCCATCTCATCATCTCTGTTAGTCAAATCTACTCAGCTGAGAGGCAGGGACAAGGAGCATCTGGTTCATCTCTGACTCTTTCCCAAAATCAAAAGCAGGGCCATACACTTAGAGAATTAACCGAGCACGTAATGCCACATATTGCAGCCTCTGTTTGACCCTTCTCTAGGAAACTGGCTGAAATTTCAAATCTAAAAATGTCAGCTGTTCTCATCTCAAATAATAACTCATTCATGCAGGCAAAATCCACCTATCAAGAGCCTACTGTGTGCCTGGCATGGCACTCTGCAACTAACTACGCAAAAAACTCTAACGAGATCAGAATAAGAAATATGCAGTACTTATTCAAGAAATGTTTGTTTATTAATTACATTTGATTAGCTTCTTGAACTTTACTATCTGCCTAAACTTTGGAAAGTCTTTTACTATGTTTCCTTCACATGGCAGTGAACTTTAGTTGCCCATATGCTACCAAGCACCCAATTTTGTGAACTTTTTTGTATCAGCTCCTCAATCCTCATTAATTAATGGCTTATTTATTTTCTAACTCACAGGACATAAATATAGAAGAATCTAATAAACTACAATGTAAAAGAAAAGAGAAAAAGCCATAGACTATGTGACAGAAAAACTGACAGTTAAGGAAGTCATTCTCTCTATTGTCAAGATCTAAAAAAATATTCCTTTTTTCTATTATTAGATGCACTTTGAATTCCTGGTAAAGTAGTGATAAGTTTTTCTAAACTACTGATTCCACTTGCCCTATTTCTCTTGCTGTTGCCTTGATTAGATGCTGCGTGAGGGTCAAGTAACTGTGGCTGGTATCTGAGGCTCCAGCTCCAGGCGAGTTAAATGGCCCAACAGAAGACCATGCTACAACCTCAGATGAGGAACAGCATACGATGACAGCCCACTCAGCAAAGGCAGACTAGTAACTGTTATGTCAGGAACAGGCTGGCCCCAGAGCATCACAGCTCCAGTCTGGCCTGGGACAAAATCTGTTTTTCATCAACCTACCTGACCTTACACAAAAGCTTCCCTAATACTTGAAAATACCACTGGATGTTATTTCTACCTGGAACTTTAATCAAGAGTGACTACCATCTAAGTAAAATCAAAATTCTTCAACACAGGAGATGGCCAACAGATACCCAACTAATTGCAGAGGAAAAGCACTAAGTTATTGACCACAAATGAACATCATTTTCTTCATTATCACTGGCAAACATTTCCTGAGCTCTTACAAGGTCCAAGGGATAAGTAAAGGTATCAGTCATAGGCCAACCCAATGGCAACAAACAACAACAGCTACATGGAGTTCCTATCTGATAACTACATTGAGATGCACGCAGAAGGACTGGACCATTTCTAGACATGAAAGCACCTCATGTGCCTTGCCACCCATCCATCAGTGGTGGCTCGTGTGTTGCTATGACAGTGAACAGGTTTCAGCAGAGCATCCAGGCTAAAGAGGTGAGGAACAAAGGCCTGGTTATCCACTTCCACAAATCAGACAATGAAAACTCCATAGATCATAACAGTTTGATTGATCTGCAACAGGTCAAAGGTACTGTACAGGACCTAGCAGCGTTCAGCCACGAGTCGGTGGCTGACCTGACCGCAGCTAACAACAACAGGCATGAAAACACCTTTGCCTTTTGGTTCAGGCTTCTCTAGCTGCCTATTTTGACAGTATATGCATTTTTTTTTTTCTCTCTCCCTCTGAAAACGGAAACCAAGATGGAAAAAAAGGGAAGGATGGGTGAATAGAAGGATGGATCTTGGTGTCTGACGTGTCTGGCTGACACTGAAAGAATTCAAAACGTATAGGAGTTGGAATGTGTAAAGATTCTTTTCTTCTTGTTGAATCAAAATTTCTGTGGTAGTCAGTTATCTTAAGAGGCTCCATTTGATTCACTGCTAAAGAGCCTCCCCCTCCACATATGTTAGATGACCTGTGTGGTCCAGCTCCTACCCCACAAAAGCCATAGATACCTTGTACTACACCACATGCTCATGCTTCCCCACTGTTCCGTTCATAAAGAGAAAAACAACAACAACAAAAGACTTAAACACAAATTATTGTAAATACAGCACAATCAGAGGCTTGAGTAAATAGCCCCAAACCAAAAAAAAAAACCAAACCTGTCCCCATCGAGTCGATTCCGACTCATAGCGACCCTATAGGACAGAGCAGAACTGCCCCATAGGGTTTCCAAGGAGCAGCTGGTAGATTCAAACTGTTCATCTTTGGGTCTGCAGCCATAACACGCCTATCTCTTAACCACTGCGCCACCAGGGCTCCAATTAAAAAAAAAAAAAACAGAATTTTAAGAGAAGAACACGCTTTTCAATTTTAACATATAAACTAAAAATTTCCTAATGTACTTTTTTTTAAAAGCTATTTTAAGAATCCTAGTTCAAAAAGAATGACCAATAATTTTATTTTTTTTAGATCGTACTTCACTGCTTCTGTTACCTGAAATCTTTTGGTAGTATACATGAGAGATTAAACACGTTGCTTCATTTTCTTTGCTTTTCCCCTTCAAAGTGCTATTTTCTCTAATTCCTCTACCAAATCATCTTTGTGGATGATAATCCAAGTTTCATCTACCCAGAGGTGCATGTGAGCTGGGACTTTGCAAGAACATATCTTCCAGGAAACAGAGGTAGTTACCGAGGCTTCTGGGCCCCACAGTGGGGGCTCTGACCAGATCTAACTCAACGACCTTCCCTCACATATGACCAGTTGCTACTGTGTCCATCCCGACTCGTGGCACCCCTGTGTGTCAGTAGAATTGTGCTCCGTAGGGTTTTCAGCGGCTGATTTTTTGGGGGAATAGATCGCCAGACCAGGCTGTTCTTACCTTTCAGTTAGTGCCTGGCACTCAACTGTTGGCCCCACACAGGGGCTCCCTTCCTCTCCCCCCTACACTTACTGTTACTGTTGTTAGCTGCTGTCCAGCTAGGGGGCCTTATTTATAAAGAATGAAACATTGTCCAGCCTGTGCCATCTTCATGATCCATTGTTGGTATGTCTGAGTCTACCTACTAGCCACTCTTGGAGCCCTGGTGGCACTGTGGTTAAGCAGTGGTTGAGAGCTCGGCTGCTTAACCAAAAGGTCAGCAGTTCGAATCCACCAGCCACTCCTTGGAAATGCTATGGGGCAGTTCTACTCTGTCCTACGGGGTCGCTATGAGTCGGAATTCACTCCAAAGCAATGGATGCTAGTCCCTCTTAATCACTTAATCCTGCTTTTGGTGTTCATAAGCGTTTATCACTAACCAAAAGTATCTCACTTATTTATGTATTGTCTGGTCCCCCACAAGAATGTAATCTCCAAAGAACAGGGCTATATGTGTCTTCTTCATTCAACCACAGCTTCCAGAACAGTACATGGTATAGGCAAATTGTTCAGTAAATAGGTACTGAATGAATTACAACTTCTCACAATGCTCTAAAGAATGGGAGCTTCTTCTAGGATCAATAAATCAACTGGTAAAATCTTGGGGTCCTTGTTTCTTATCACTGCAGAAAAAAACTAGAAGAAAAACACACCTGCTCACTAACTTTTGCTAAATTGATATGAAAAGTTTCCTTCCATTAATATACTGATTTCCTTATCAATTTGCTGAATGAAGAAGCCTCACCTTCAGCCATTATCTCAGAGCACTTGTCTCAACTGACAGATTCAGGAAAGGATAATTCTGGAAGAGAGTGTGACGCTTTTTATAAAGGAGTAAGCACGTTGTTCTTAGGTGTCATGGAGCTGCTTCCAACTCATAGCGACCCTATGTACAACAGAACAAAACACTGCTTGGTCCTGCATCATCCTCAGGATCTTTGCTACGCTTAAGCCCACTGTCACAGCCACTGTACCAATCCATCTCGTAAGCAAGTTCTATCATAAGGAACTACAAAAACCCAGGGGACTATGGTCGCTCTAACAAATATTCTTATGAAGTTTAGGCACTGTTACTTTTCTCACCCCACACTGCTTCAGCAATTTCAGCTTAATGATAGTTATCGTTCAGTCAAGCGGTGAGTGTCAACTTTTATAGGGTTTAAGAGGGAAGCTGAGAGGTAAGAAAACGTAGCTGATTTGGTAGAGGAAAACAGCGCATTTAAAATATTGTTCTTCCCTAACCACAGCCCTCCTGTTCCAGACCTCGCTGAAGGTAGCCTTCCTTTTGTCGCAAACTAGTGTGATTTCTGGCATTCTCTTTCTAAGCCACAGAAACCAGTTGGGACTATGGTGGAAAAAAGGAAAATGTGGTAAAAAGTGGGTGCACTGTAGAAAGACCAGACTTAATGGTCTGACTGAGACTAAAAGGAGCCTGGTGGTCACGGCCCCCAGACCTTCTGTTGGCCCAAGACAGGACCCATTCCCAAAGCCAACTCTCCAGACAGGGATTGGACTGGACAATGTGATGGAAGATGACACTGATGAAGAGGGAGCTTCTTGGATAAAGTAGATGCATGAGATTATGTTGGCATCTCCCATCTGGAAGGGAGATGGGAGGGTAGAGGGGATCAGAAGCTGGCTGAACAAACACAAAAATAGAGAATGGAGAGAAGGAGTGTGCTCTCATTAGGCGGAAAGCAATCAGGAGTGCACGGCAAGGTATATGTAAATTTTTATATGAGAGACTGACTCAGTTTATGAACTTTCACTTAAAGCACAATTAAAAAAAAAAAAAGTGCGTGCAGGCTTGGATGCGAGGTTCTGGGTGTGTGACCTTTGTCAGGTTAACCTGAGTCCAAGTTTCCTACTTGTAAACAGCTGCAGAGTTTCCTCCCATGGAGAAGCAGGGATAGCCGGAGCCCTAGAGTGGCCGGCGCCCAGGGTAGCGGGTCCCCAGGGTAGCGGGCACTCATGGTGGCTGGTGCCCAGGGTAGCGGGTCCCCAGAATAGCCGGCGCCCAGGGTGGCGGGCCCCCAGGGTGGCCGGCGCCCAGGGTGGCCGGTCTCCAGGGTGGCCGGCGTCCAGGGCCTGCATGCAGTGAAGGCTCACTTCCACTCACCAAGGCAGAGCAGCCTCGAGGATTCGGCACGACTACTCGGCTCCCACGGCTCTAAGCAGGGATGGCCGTCGAGCAAGAGCACACCCCAAAAGCCAGCCTCTCGGCAAACTCCATGAAGCCCAAGGACACCCCGGCGCAGGCGAGGCAACGCTCATGTCACCTCCGGGGCCGCAGACCCAGCCGGCATCCTTGGGCTGCCAGCCTCGAAGAGGACCGGGGGCGGGGGGGCTGGGCAGGACCGGGGGCCCAGGCAGGACCAGGGGACCAGGCAGGGACGGGGGTCCAGGCGGGCCGGGGGGGTCAGGCAGGCTGGGAGTCAGGCAGGACAGGGGTTCAGGCAGTACTGGGGGCCAGGCAGGGACGGGGGGGCAGGCAGGACCGGGGGGCCAGGCAGGACCGGGGGGCCAGGCAGGACCGGGGGGCCAGGCAGGACCGGGGTGTCAGGCAGGACCGGGGGGCCAGGGAGGACCGGGGGGTCTGGCAGGCCGGGTGGCCAGGCAGGACCGGGGGTCAGGCAGGACCGGGGGGTCAGGCAGGGACGGGGGGCCAGGCAGGACCGGGGGGTCAGGCAGGCCGGGGGTCCAGGCAGGACCGGGGTTCAGGCAGGCCAGGGAGCCAGGCAGAACCGGGGGGCCAGGCAGGGACGGGGGCCAGGCAGGACCGGGGGGTCAGGCAGGACCGGGGGGCCAGGGAGGACTGGGGGGTCTGGCAGGCCGGGTGGCCAGGCAGGACCGGGGGTCAGGCAGGGACGGGGGGTCAGGCAGGACCGGGGGGTCAGGCAGGCCGGGGGTCCAGGCAGGACCGGGGGTCCAGGCAGGCCAGGGAGCCAGGCAGAACCGGGGGGCCAGGCAGGGACGGGGGGCCAGGCAGGGACCGGGGTCAGGCAGGACCGGGGGTCAGGCAGGACCGGGGGTCAGGCAGGACCGGGGGGCCAGGCAGGGACGGGGGGCCAGGCAGGACCGGGGGGTCAGGCAGGACCGGGGGGCCAGGCAGGACCGGGGGCCAGGCAGGACCGGGGGGTCAGGCAGGCCGGGGGTCCAGGCAGGACCGGGGGTCCAGGCAGGACCGGGGTTCAGGCAGGCCAGGGAGCCAGGCAGAACCGGGGGGCCAGGCAGGGACGGGGGGCCAGGCAGGGACGGGGGCCAGGCAGGGACGAGGGGCCAGGCAGGACCGGGGGTCAGGCAGGACCGGGGGTCAGGCAGGAACGGGGGGCCAGGCAGGGACGGGGGGCCAGGCAGGACCGGGGGCCAGGCAGGACCGGGGCTCAGGCAGGACCGGGGGTCCAGGCAGGACCGGGGTTCAGGCAGGCCAGGGAGCCAGGCAGAACCGGGGGGCCAGGCAGGGACGGGGGGCCAGGCAGGGACGGGGGGGCAGGCAGGACCGGGGGGCCAGACAGGGACCGGGGGTCAGGCAGGACCGGGGGGTCAGGCAGGCCGGGGGCCAGGCAGGCCGAGGGTCAGGCAGGACCGGCCCCGCACCTCTCGGGGCTCAGAGCCGGGAGCGCGGAGGGCCGGCCGCGAGGCGCCGGGAAGACCGGTACTCACCTCCGGGGGGCGACGGCCGAGCGCCGCCAGCCGGCTCCAGGCGGCGGGGAAGGCGGGCGGCGGCGCCGGGCGGCTCCGGCAGAGCAGGGCCAGCGCGGCTCCCAGGACCACGGCGGCCGCGGCGCAGCCCAGGCAGAGGGCGAGCCGGAGCAGGGCCGCGCACGGCGCCCCTCCGCCCGCCGCCGGCCACCAGCCGGGCCCCGGGCTGCAGAAGGACACGGCGGCCAGAGCGGCCGCGGCCGCCGGCACCAGGCAGCTCCAGCCGCCCCGGCGCCCCGGCGCCGCCGCGTCCCCCCGGGGCCCCGGCCGCTCGCCCGGGACGCCTGCGGCCGACGCGGAGCTGAGGCCGGCGCCGCGGCTGTCGGTGGCATCGGGGTGCATGCTGCTTCCTGGGCCGCTAAGGACAGGCACATCTCCCGCCGCGCGGCGCCCCGGGGCTGCCCTGGACCGTGGCCTCTGCGCCGCGCCTCCTCCCCTCGCGGCTCCCGCCGCCGCCGCGCCGGAGGCCCCGGGAGTCGGCGCTCATGCCTCACGGCGGCCCACGGACCGAACGGCTCCGAGACGCCGCCGACCCCCTCAGCGACCCCTCAGCGCCGCCAGCCGGCGCCGGGCTCGCAGCTGCCGGGCGACGCTCCCGGGAGCCGGACCGCGCTGTGACTGAAGCCGGAGAAGCCTGTGGGGGAGCGGGGGCGGGGCGGCCCGCGTGAGTGACAGCTGGGAGCCCCGCCCCACCTGACCGCGCTGTGGCTGAAGCCGGCGAAACCTGAGGCGGGGCGGGGGCGGGTGCGGGGCGGCCCAGAGAGTGTTTCCGGCGGGCGGGGGGCGGGGCGGCCCGCGTGAGTGACGGCCGGGAGCCCCGCCCCGCCTGACCTCGCTGTGGCTGAAGCCGGCGAAGCCTGAGGGGGAGCGGGGCGGGGCGGCCCAGAGAGCGTCTCTGGCGGGCGGAGGGCGGGACCGCCCGCGTGAGTGACAGCTGGGAGCGCGCCCCTCCCGTCTGCGAGGGCCGAAAACCGCCCCGCCCACGCTCCGCCTCCGCCCCCCCCGGAAGCCGTCGGTTGAGGGAAAGGTTGGTGCAGGTGTTAAACCTTTGTAAATTCTCGGGCTCGCGTGATCCCCTAATTCTTCGTCTGCTCATCCCTGACAAGAAACCTTACGTTGTTTTCAGCCCCCCAAATTTCTGCCTCGTTTTCACCTGGTGTTTAAATAGGAAGATTCCTGACCCTCACCTTCACCTTTAACACCGGTTTCCTCTAAGGCCCTTCCCTCGCCACCCAGAATCCTTACATCGGAAACGAGACAAACGTGGAGGGAGCGAATGAAGCCTGCAATTCCCAGTTATGGGAAAGGCCGGAAGAAGTCTGCCTGGTGCCACAAGGTGTACACAGCAGCCAGTCACTTAGGCTCCGATTCCGTGTGTTTGTGTTGCCAGCTATTGACTACAAACGCTATTAGCAATGAAAGTGGTCCAAATAATTTTTAGAGTAGATGTTCTCCTCTTCTACCAGGGCCCCATCTGTAAAGATTACAGCCTTGGAACCCCTATGGGGCAGTTTTACTGTCTGGTAGGGTCGCTGTGAGTCAGAACCCACTGGAGCACCATGGGTTTTCCATCATGGTCACAGCCATTAATGTACAGATAACGCTTGCTGAGGTGATGGATGCCTACCATACACCAAGGATTACTACTAACACCACTGAAGAAGCAGATGTACATTTAATGTATTTTTTTTTGGAAATGAAGACTTCTAAAGAGAGTAAAGATCATTTAAAAGGAAAATGAGAGTGTAAAGACGGTAAATTAAAAGGAAAAAAAGGGAAGGGGAGGCAAATATGAGCGACCCAAACCAAACCCACTGCTATCAAGTCGATTCCAACTCCTAGTGACCCTATAGGACAGAGCAGAACTGCCCCATGGGGTTTCCAAGGCTATAATCTTTACTGAGGCAGCCCTGGTGGCACAATGCTAACCAAAAGGCTGGCAGTTCAAATCCACCAGCTGCTCCTTGGAAACCGTATGGGGCAGTTCTACTCTGTCCTATAGTGTCAGTATGAGTGGGAATCAACTGGACAAGTTTGGTTTGGTAATCTTTACCAAAGCAGACTGCCATATCTTTCTCCCCTGGAGCGGCCGGTGGGTTCCAATCGCTGGCCTTTCTGTTAGCAGCAGAGTGCTTAACCACTGCGCCACCAGGGCTCTTTAGATGAGGGAAGCAGTGAGAAATAAAGACAAATTTAATGATATGAAAACCATTTAGAAGAACCCAGGACTCTCTCCGTGCAGTTCTAATGAAGAATTTCCGTGTTTTAGAAGCGCTGTTTTTCAGTAATTGAGCTGTATCTCACTTCCCAGGGAACACGCTTAAAAAAAATAAATTTCCTCAAAGAAAAAATGTGACATTTGTACAAAATCTTCTTTTAAAACAAAACACTATTATCTAAGACGCCATTATGAGAAAGGAAAAATACTGGTGTTCACTGACATACACAGCCCACCTGTGTTCAATCATGTCTTCATAACAAATCTCTGGAACGATATGGATGTCAAGTACAAGATGAGTAAGAAGTCTAAAAAATTATCCCTAACATTTAGCTCTTCATGAAAGAGTGCAGAAATGAATTATTTCATCCATCTTTAGCTATAAAATGTATTCACATCCCTCATTTTCTAAATCTTTTTGTTTTTATGTTAATTAGTATTCATGTGGTACTTTATTATACCTTATAAATCAAAAACAAGGAGATAAGTAATGCCTGATGCCAGATGTTACTTTGCCATGCCTCAGTGATAATATCATAAGAAGTTACTACCTTCCGGTTCTTCCCTCCTTCCCCTTTTTTTATTTTATTTTTTAACAAAGCACATAACTGATTTTAAAGGAGCCCCTTGCTTCTAAAGCCTTCTCAAAGTGTGCCATGTAAATCCAAATCATTTCAATTAAAGCATGGTAGCTTGTTATTACCAAGAATCCTATCTACATTTTTTAACATTTACATGCCAGGAACTATGTGCTGAAGGCTTTTGTACATTCCCCAATTTAAATGCACTGCTCTCATAAATACGAATTCCTGGAGCATTTACCATGCATCAGATACTATTCTAAGTGCTAGATATGCATTTTTTCATTTACTATTCACAACAACCCTTATACTGTTATCTTCATTCTACGCAGGAGAAAACTGAGGCACAGAAAGTAAAATAACGTTCTCAACGTTACAAAGCTAATAAATATCAGAGCTAGGATTTGGTTAGGAACCCATGTGGTCTGGCTTCAAAGCTTTTGCATGTAACTGCTGTGCCATGGTGCTTCCTGAACACCCTGTGATTTACTCGGCTTATCCCACAGATGGGGAGATGGGAGACAAGGTTTAAATTCATGACTAAAAGTATTGTTTAGTTTTGTTTGTGAGAATAACTAGCACCTTAGGTAGCCCCCTCACAAGTGCTAAATGATTATAACTTGAATTAATAATGACATTTATTCAGAGCCCAGATCTGTAACTCTTATGACCCTGATCTTTCCAGCACATTAATATATTGTTCCCA
This sequence comes from Elephas maximus indicus, assembly GCF_024166365.1. Lineage (NCBI taxonomy): Eukaryota > Metazoa > Chordata > Mammalia > Proboscidea > Elephantidae > Elephas > Elephas maximus. The sequence goes on from NC_064840.1 coordinate 81,120,925, forward strand.
AAAGTACTGAATATTAGGAAAAATGCACACCTGTGGAGAGAAAACTTCCGTAAAGCATACTGCCACTAGGTCAGCATCAGCACCTCGTATGTTTAATGAACAGCAATGGGGCCTCTAGGCTGCTAACCAAAAGGTGGGAGGTTAGAGCCCACCAGCTGCTCCAAGGGAAAAAGATGTGGCAGTCGGCCTCCATAAGGATCTACAGCCCTGGAGATCCTACGGGGCAGTTTTACTCTGTCCTATAGGGTTGCTGTGAGTGGGAATCCATTTGACAGCAGTGGGTTTTATGGGGTATCCTGTGCAAAGCTGGAGAACACTGAGAAGATGAGGTACAAGACAGTGACTGGAATCAGGAGGTATCCAAAGAGATGGGCCTCTAAGGCAGCTTTTAAATTAGAATCCAGGGCTTTGAACCAGTTATTTTCAGTTCAACCCCCTGCTGAGAATTTCCCTTTTGACCCCAGATATACTGAACCAGAACCTACATTTTAACAAGATCCACAGGTTATTCTTACACCGCTCCCCCCAATGGACTTCCTCCCTGCCAGACGATACAGAATCCTTAGTAATGTTTTTTATACCAGTGTTACTCGTAAATCCCATATATCATTACTTTTCCTTTAACTACTACTTCGTTCTCAAAAAAAGTTATTGATACAGGTTTACAAATACTAATTACCACAGTACTGTAGCTAATACACTGGAAAATTTGACAAAATCAGAGACTGTGAAAACCCTAGCACCTGCTTGCAGAGCGTGAAGACCAAACCACGAGATCTGAAGCATCATTGTAATTTTGTAATAATGACAGGTTGGACTGGAATGCATTAAAAAAAAAATTAAAAAACCAAACCCGTTGCAGTCAAGTTGATTCTGACTCTACAGGACAGAGTAAAACTGCCCCATAGTTTCCAAGGAGCTTCTTGTGGATTGGAAATGCTGACCTTTTGGTTAGCAGCCAAGCTTAACCCCTGCGCCACCAGGATTTCAAAGGAAGCATCATCGGAAGATTCAAAAAGTAAATTAGCATACAGTTAACTGGGATTACGAAAAATGTTTTTGTTATTATAAGTAACTACAGGGATATTTTTATAAGAAATCATTCATTTCTGCTGAAACACTGAGCAAAAATTTTACAGACAGTCATTTTGGTGTCAACCCTTCTGACAGTGTTACCCAGTGCGGTATGCACTGTTCTCACCTCCCAGTGATGCCACTGAAGGGAGCCTACCTTTAGCCAATTCCCCTGGCTACGGAGGCTTAGTTTCTTGTTGTTTTTAGTTGCTGTTTTAACCTGCGGAGTCCCCATGCGTGTGAGAGTAGAACTGTGCGCTGTGGTATTTTCAAGGCTGTGACGGGTGTCTTCCCAGAGGTCTCTGGATGGGTTCCAACCGCCGACCTTTTGGCTAGCAGTTGAGTGTTTCACTGTGCCATCCAGGGAGCTTATTGTTGTTGTTAGGTGCCATCGAGTCCATTCTGACCCATAGGAGCTTATTCCAAAACCCACTGCTGTTGAGTCAATTCCAACGGATAGTGACCCTATAGGAGAGACTAGAACTGCCCCGTAGTTTCCAAGGAGCATTTGGTGGATTCGAACCGCCGCCCTTTTGCTTAACAGCCGTAGCACTTAACCACTACACCACCAGGGAGCTTAGTAGGTTGTCTGAAAAACTCTGCTACTCCTGCTTCCACCTAGCACCATAGCTTACGGACCCTGAAGTCCCTCCCCAACCATTTTTACACTCGAAAGCCTACGTGAAACGCTACATTGAACACAACGTAGATTTAACCTTGCTAACAAACATCAAGGAGCCTTGGTGGTACAATGGTTAGGCACTCAGTTGCAAACCAAAAGGTCTCGGAAGGTCAGCAGTTTGAACCCAGCCTCTCTGAAGGAGAAAGATGTGGCAGTCTACCTCCATTGAGATTTACAGCCTTGGAAATCCTACTTGTCCAACAGGGTCACTATGAGTGAAATGAACTCTGTGGCAAGGGTAGCAAACATCAGTCCTCTGAGGGTGAGGGGTGGTGGTTTGTTGCGAGGTCTGTTGCCATGGGACTCCCAACTTGTTCACACGTTTAAGTGTTGCCTGGCTGTTTTAGAAAAACAAAGAGCACCTTGATTGCTTAGGAATTCCAAGTGCTATTTTCGGAAACAAGAGACAAAAGGTCAAGCCCAATTCTTTGTCCCACAAATAGATTGTAAACTTCTGGAAGATAGTTTATGACTTCTGTTCATTCTTTCATTCAGCCCAATACACTGTAGCAAGGCGCTTTATTAGAAAAAAAGCATAAAATATGGTCTCTTTCCTTGAAGGGAGGACCCTGGTGGTGCAGTGGTTAAGTCCTCAGCTACTAACTGAAAGGTCACTGGTTCAAACCCACCACCCACTCCTCAGGAGAAAGATGTGGCAGTCAGCTTCAGTAAAGATTGTTGTTAGGTGCCATCAAGTCGGTTCTGACTCACAGTGACCCTACCCATACAAGAAGGAAACACTGCCGGGCCCTGTGCCATCCTCACAGTTGTTGCAGCCACCGTGTCAATCCATCTTGTTGAGGGTCTTCCTCTTTTTTGCTGGCCCTCTAGTTTACCAAGCATGATGTCCTTCTCCAGGGAGTTACATCTTCTTTTTAGACAATAAAATTCAAATTTAGTGAATTTTGAGAAGGATTTTTTTTTCCTCATGCATTGATAACTTTTTATGACCTTATAACTATGAAGAGACACAAAGGAAATAAAACCTCTGAAGGAGCTGTCAAATGGCTCACACATCCATTGGTTCATTCATGCCACACAGATGACTAAGTGTTGACTTGATGGCAACAGGTTTTAGTTTACCTTAGGCCCTGTGGAAAACTGAGAAAAAAACAAAACTTATATTCATGGCCTATAATAAACTTTGACCATAGGATACACAATCACCCCCAGGAAATGGTGCCAGCATAGTTTTATCAGGCAGAATTTGGTGAAATGTACCCTTCCTTTTAGCCTATGAAAAGAACAGAGAATCATTGTGATTCCCTGTACTTTTTGGTTGTTATTACCAACAGGTACACAATGCATTGTGAAAAAGCAAAATAGAGGCGTTCCTTACTGAGACTCCCTAGGATATGACTCAACCCATAGTTCTCAACTTTCTTTGCATTTTCACTTAAAAAAAAAATTGAGTACCTACTGTATTAGTCTCCTATTGTTGCTGTAACAAATTACCACAGTCTTAGTGACTTAAAACAACATGAATTTATTCTCTTATACTTCTGGGGCTCAAAAGTCTAAAATCAAAGTGTCACATTGCCGCAATTCTGGAAGCTTCAGAGGATAACTCATTTTCTAGCCTTTCTCAGCTTCCAGAGGCTGCCTGCATACCTTGGCTTGTGGCTTCTTCCTTGCCTCCCTCTTATGAAGCCCTTGTAATTACCCTGGGCCCATCTAGATACAGGGTCACTGAGTCAGAATCCACTCAAGGGCAGTCCATTTGGTTTGGTTTTAGGTACCAGTCACTAGTTACCCTCCAGTCAGTTCCGACTCCTGGCCACCCCATGCCTTTCAGGGTAGAAGTGAACCCCGTAGGATTTTTATGGCCTGGTAGTGCAGTAGTTAAGAGCTACAGCTGCTAACCAAAAGGTCAGCAATTTGAACCCACCAGCCACTCCTTGGAAATCCTATGGGAAAATTCTACTGTTTTATAGGGTCACTATAAGTCGGAATCCACGGTTTTGGTTTAACTTTCTGTTACACTTGCTGTGTGCCTGAGAGTTCAAATCCAAAAATTATGTACATGTTCACTACATTCGGGGCATGGATCTTTTTTCTCAGTGGTTTTAACTACTGACCTTTACCAGTCGTGAGAGAACTTTCTAAGGTGTTACCTGCCACTGACCCGTTAACACCAGCTAGTTGTCCGAACCGCTTTGCCACACAAACAACCGCAAGGGCAGTCTCCCTCACCGCTGTTCTGGTAAGGAATCTCCCTCCTCAGCCACCACATCGCGCTCTCAGCACCGCCCTAACAGGAAGGGACGGAAGCCCGCGCACCAACGACGCCCCCGAGCTCGGACGCGTCACCTCCGCGCGTTTCCGCTCCCAGGCGAGCCCGCGTGGAGGTGCCCCCGGGGGCCCACGGGCCGCCGCGCTCCACCACGCCCGCCGAGGGGCCGCCGGGGCCCCGCGCCGACCACCGCCCCTCCCCACGGCGCCCGCGCTCCCGGCCGCCAGCCCCCTTTCCCTTTCCGCTCTCTCCGCCTCCGGAAGTGCGCGGCGCGGCGCTGGGGGCCGAACCTGCCGCTGGGGCAGCGCGGAGGGCAGCGGAAGCGCGCTGGCGCGTGCGCGCGGGGCCGTGGCGACGGCGGCCCGCAGGTGAGCGTGGCGCGTGAGGCCTTCTTTGCTGCCCGCGGCGCCGCCACTAGCTCCCCGGGTCCGTTTGCCCGAGCCCGCGTTGTCGGCCCCGGGCGGCGGGCGTAGCCCGGACTGAGGCGCCCGAGCCCGCGTTGTCGGCCCTGGGCGGCGGGCGTAGCCCCGACTGAGGCGCCCGAGCCCGCGGCGTAGCCCCGACTGAGGCGCCCGAGCCCGCGGCGTAGCCCCGACTGAGGCGCCCGAGCCCGCGGCGTAGCCCCGACTGAGGCGCCCGAGCCCGCGTGGCCCGCCCGCGGAGCCCGCACCACCAGCCCCGCTGCGAACGGCCGGACCTGCGCTCAGGACGCGCCCGGGCCGGGCTGGGGTCGGTCTGGGCCGAGATGTCGGCGCGACCGGGGGCGGCGCCCTGGCCAAGCTGCCCTCTCGGGCGGACAGGAACCGAACCGTGAGGCCTGCGGGACGGGCGGCGTCGCGTTGCCGGGACCCAGGTGTTGACTTCGGCAGAGACGGCCGGGTACCGGCGGGGAGACGGGGAGCCGACTGCAGCGGCGTAGCGTCAGGGTGGGAAGAGCGCCGCGTCGTGTGTGCTGCCCCCAAGGCCCGTGAGAGCGTTAGCGTTCCTGCCGACCCTGCCGCAGCCGCACCTGTGGTGCGCATCCAGGTGACCCCAGGCAGCTTTGGGGAAAAGTGCACCAACAGCCTGACTACGGCCTGGTGAACTACCGTTTCACCTTGGCCCTTTCCCAATACGCCCGTGGAGAGAGTCTGTACTACTTTAAATCCACGTTTTTCTTCGTTGAAGGTCACTAACTTTGAATTAAACGTTACCAAGTGGGTTGCTTGGTGGGTGGAATCGTTGGGTAAATTTTGTTGTAAATTAAGTTAAATCGCCTAACTGAATGTTCACATTCTTACAATAATTGTTGTGTGCTGTCCAGTCGGTTCTGACTCAGCGACCCTATAGGACAGACTAGAGCTGCCCCATTGGGTTTCCTAGGCTGTAATCTTTAAGGAGCAGATGGCCAGGTCTTTTCTCCCTCGGAACTGCTGGTGGTTTCAAACCTGCAGGTCTCTTGGTTGGCAGCTGAGCTCCTGTACAGTAGCCCTGTCTGTTGGATGTTGTGAACCTCAGTTGATACTTGGAAAGTCTTCCAGGCACTGTCCTATGCATCACCTCTTAAGAACTGTGACTGTGTAGGGGGACAGGTGGTTACAACTATTAAAGAACTAGATGACTGTACCAGGGAAATGGAGATAAGGAAATAGTTAGTTCTGGTGTGCGTTGGGTGGGGGGAGCTGGGGAGGGTAGGGAACAGGAGTAGATTGAAACCATTAAGGAAACTAGCTCAGGGAAACCAGGTGATTTTTCTGCTTACATAGCTAGCAGAAACCAGAACTGGGGCTCCGCCTTAAATCTCCTAATCCCAAATTTATTCATGGGATGAGCATTCTTTGAATGGCTAATATTTTCAGGCACTGGGGATATGAAGATGAGCAGGACATCCAACCAGAAAGGCAAACCCCCTGCCGTTGAGTTGATTTCAACTCATGGTGAGCCTATAGGACAGGGTAGAACTGCCGCCATGGGGTTTCCAAGGCCGTAAATCTTTACAGAAGGAGACTGCCACATCTTTCTCCAGTGGAGCGGCTGGTGGGTTCAAACTGCTGCCCTTACAAGTTAGCAGCTGAGTGCTTAACCACTGTGCCACAGGGCTCTTGAGCAAGACATCAGTAGCTCCCAATATGGTAAAGAGAAAAGCAAGGCAAGAAACTATTAGCTGTGGAAAAACGAGAATTTCAAAGAAGTATCTGCAATCGTTTATTTTGGTTTAAGGATCTTGGAATTTAGACGTAGCCCATAAAATGTTAGATCTGTGAAAGAACATATCCTCGTAATGAATAGATATCCTTTGCAGCATCCCAGCCAGTGGGCGATGCAGTGTTCCAACGTAGCTAATGACTCAATCTTACAAAGTAGTTCATTCCGTATTTGAGCAGTCCTCACGCTGTGAGTTCCATCTGTTAATCCAAGTTGTACCTCTGGAACTACAAACAACAGGTCTAAAATCTTTTTTCGTATCGTCAGCCACGTATCTGAATATACCCTTTCCCTTAGTAATTGTTTTCACTGTCTTTGAGTTCCTGTTCTTTAAATCATTACTTATGACTTGAGTTCTAGAGTTTTCACCAGAGCACCTTCTATAAATGCTTCATTCAAGACATAGTTTGACCAAGCAGAATAAAATGGAACTTGGTGTGGTCCAGTATGACTTACGAACATGGTACCTTTTTGGTTTCCGAGTCATGCCTTTGCCACTTGGAGATCTCCTGAATCTTCCATCAGCTCAATCATTCCTTTAAGCCAGGGTCCTCAGTGCACCTACCCTGAGGACTTCTGTCAGCGGTCTGTTCTATATCTGTGCTATCGTTGCAGTATTATTTTGGCTATTTCAGAATATCCCCTTCCTAAAAAAAAAAAAAAAAAAAAAAAAAATTTTTTTTTTTTTTTTTACTAGGTCTTTGGGTTAATTTTCTCCTTGTTTCAATGTCACGTAATGATTAAGAGTGCTGACTCTCCAGCCAGACTTCCTGGGTTCAAATTCTGACTCAGCTACTTTCTGTGTGACCTTGAGCAAATGTGTTCATCTGTTTCCTCATCTCCAACCTCACTTATCAGTATTAAATGAGTTAATGTAAAAGTGCTTAGAACGGTGCCTGGAACGTAGTAAACTTCCTTTCCATTTATCCAGAACCTTTTAAATCCGTATTTTGAGATGTCCATCTCAGTTCTCTTTTATTCAACTTTGATAAAGCTTGAAGTCATAAAAGGCATACTTGCCACAAACTAATAATTTAACTTAATCATGTCATTTGAATTTGCTAGGCCTTTCCTCAAAGGAGCCCTGTTGTCAACAGTGGTTAACTGCTTGGCTGCTGCCCAGAAGTCAGGGGTTTGAACCCACCAGCCGCTTCGCGGAAGAAGGATGTGGCAATGTGTTTTCGTAAAGATTACAACCTTAGAAACCCGAAGAGGCAGTTCTACTCTGTTCTGTCGGGTCTCTAGAATCCACTCGGGGCAGTGGTTTCCTCCTGTTCAGGACTGTTGTGGAACTGCAAGGGAATAATGGTGAGGAAGGGTGTTATTAGCCCTAACATTTATCGTGTGCTGTGCCCTATTGTCAGGAGCTTTACGGAGTTCTCAGCTAACAGAAATTCTGCTGTTGTCCCACACCCGGGAGGTGGGGAGGGGAAGGAGGCAGGCAGGCTGCAAACATTTCAAGTTTAGCAGCTTTCAGAATTGTCATTCTCTTCACCAGAAATATTTTTGGAATTCACTACTCTCTTTGGAAATGGGGGTTTTGGTCACAGGCTTAGGTAGGGATGGGGGATTATTAGTGTGGTTAATTCTAAGTTTTAAATTTTTGTTGCCTAGGGTAACACTTTTTAATTTGGCTAGAGCTACTGGTTCATTTAATTTGGGTGCCAGTGAGATTTGTTCCCGTTTAGTTTGTTGAAGGGAAGCTGGTATGTGACACAAAAATCCAGCAAAACGTGTGGCAAACACTGGCATGTTTATCTAATTTTAACAGTGCAGACCATCCTTTTTTACAACAAACTGTTCCCTAAAACCATATTAGTGAACATTGTCCTTTAAAAATACCCCTATGATGGGAAGATGTCTTACCCACTGTTTGTCATCAGATAAATCACAGATATCACAGCAACGCTATTAACAAATTAACAATAGTAGAAGCAGATTTTACATCAAGGTCCCACACACATATACGTTTCAATAACGGGAACAGAAGTTTCCTGGAACGTGGTTAGGTGCAGTTCCGACTCGTAAGGACCCTGTGTACAGCAGAAGGAAACTGTCTGGTCCTGTGTCGTGCGCATTCCTTGCCCTCGTAATGTGGGACATACTCTACCCGCTGAACTGATTTTACATTGGATTGTGACCTGCAGTTTATAAAGTATTAGCTCTGGGCTATACTATGAAACTTATTTCCTTTTGAAATTTGAGGAAACGTAATTTTTTTTTTTTTAATTGCAAAGTAAGAAAGGAAAAACCATAATCACAAGTCTTTTTTATTCCAGCCCTTGACATTTTGAATTAAAAGGTGAATTACTAAAAGGGTAACTTTTGAGAATTGAATGTTAGTGCTTTAAGACCTGCCAAGCATTCAGGGGCTGTTTTGATTAGTTTTTCTTTTTGACCTCAGGTGGGCAGAATTGGATTGGTAATGCTGTGGGTTTGGGATGGCCTGTGATCTTCATCCCCTTCCACCCTCGTTTCCCAGTCTCATTCCTCCTCGTAGGCTCACACCCTTCTAATCCATGCTCTGTAACTTTGTGCCTGTGGAGTGTATAGTATTGTTTCATGTGTTTTAAGTTTTACATAATTGTATCATTCCTCACTTAATTCTGCTTTTTCAGTCAACGTTTTTGTAGATCTTAGTTCATTCTTTTTTACTGATCTGTAGTATTATGTCATATGCATATAACACATTTTATTTATCCATTTTTCTGTGATAGACGTTAAAGTTGTTTCTCACTCTATAAAGAGGTGTAGATAATGCTGCAGTGAAATCCTTGTACCTGAGCCCAGGAACACACAGTCGGAAAGTGGCAGAACCATTTAGACCTTGTGTTTGTCTGGCTCAGTTCATTCTGTTTCAGATATTTGCAGACTTCCAGTCATCATTTATTTGCTTAATTTATTATATGGAGTCTTGGTGGATCAGTGGTTACTGTGTTCGACTGCTAACGAAAAGGTTGGCAGTTCAAAACCACCAGTGGCTCCAAGGGAGAAGGATGTGGCAGTCTGCTTCTGTAGGGATTTACAGCCTTGGAAACCCTTATATGGGGTCACTGGCAGTCAGAATTGACCCAACAGCGGTGGGTGGTGGTGGGTGCAGACTTGCAGTTATTTATTTAGTTTATTGTATGAACATGATAATGTTAACAGTAATGGAAATATAAAACATGCAGTAGAATTGCTGACGATTTTTCCTCTAACAGCTTACCTCTTAATTTTTGCCACTTTTTTCCTAATTTTTGTTCAAATGTGTAAATTGTATTATTAATCCGGTATAGATAACAATTTTGAGTTCTGCATCTTTGATGTTGGTATATCATGTACATTAAGGGTCCACAGACTTTTATGTTAAAGGTCCAGATAGTACATATTTTAGGCTTTGCAGGCTGGGGAGGTTTTGTCACAGCCACTCAGTTCTGCTGCTGTGGTGCAGAAGCTGTCTGAAATGATACCTAAACGCACGAGCGTGGCTGTGTTTCAATAAAACTTCATTTACAAAAACAGGCGGTAGACCAGATTTTATTTGAGGGCTATGTTTTGCCAGACCCCTCATCTAAATAATTCTCATTTTAGTACAATGATCGTATCCCTGTGTTCAGGGTTTCTGGTATTCCCAGCAGCGCTGTAATTAACACGACTCCCTCACTCTAGTATTGTTTCCTTAGGATAGATTTCCAGAAATGAGTTTACTGGTTCAAAAGTTTTATGGCTTTTTATGGCTCTGAAAATTTTCATTTCTTAAACTACTTGAGAGTTAACTTTGATTTCTATGTGAATAAATGTATCTAAAACTTAATATATACCTAGCCTAAATATATTTAAAGAGGTACTTTATTTTGTTGGTTTTGTTATTTGAATTTTAAAACCTAAAGAGGGCAATTCACCTATGCTATGGGAAATACTTCTTGTATTTTAATATTTAACTTATTGGATATGTGTTTCATAATTTAATTTTTCTTAAAACTTTAAGATCTATTTACATATCTTATTTCAGTTTAGATCTAATAATCTTGTGTTAGAATTTAAAAACTTATGCTTTGATTAATCTTCAGTTAGCTTATAAAATATACATTAAATTACCCTGAACATTTGACGCCATTTGCAGACTTCCTTAACATCACAATCACAATTTTAATGTATCTGTTTTTCTCAAACACTTGGCAAGGCACGCTTAAAAATCTAAAATAGGAAATATTTGTAAGCACTTAGACATTGCTTATAAACCTAGTAAGAGCCTTCATTAACTAACGCGTACTTGAGCTGGTTTAGCCAATCCTATGACATTTTAATACCATCTTTTCTTACTCTGGGCTCCAGCTGTATTGACTGTATAAAGGGCTGTTTTCCTTAGGGTTCACCTAGGTAAACTTGTTTGTGATGTGCCTGTCTTGGTGGTCTGCTTTTATTTTCCTGTGAGCTGAACTATTATTTATTTTTCAGATCATTGGTGCAGCTCATTACCCCCCACCCCATAGCACCATCATCACATCACTGAGCTATGTTTGTTGTTTTGGTAGGGGGAGGGTACAAAAATTTGGGAAAATGATGTGGTAAATAAAAATGAAATGTCTTTAGAAATTAGCCTGATAGTTGCACTTCCTTTTCAGGAGCACCGTGGCCGTCATGGACCGGTTTGGAGACCTGTCAGAAGGTGAGGTGGATCACTCTTTCTTTGACAGTGATTTTGAAGAAGGAAAGAAATATGAAAGTAACTCAGTGTTTGACAAGCAAATCGATGACCCTAAAGAGAGAATAGATAAAGGCACAGAAAATATAAACTTGAAATTTGGAATACAAACCAAGGAAAATCATCTTACTGAGAAGGGAAACGAAAGAAAAGAGAAAATTCCTCCAGAAAAGCACCTTATAGAAAATGATATTCTACAAACTAGCAGTTGTTCATCTTTGACCGCTTCTTCAAAGTCAAAAAAACAGTACGATGCTGTGACAGGACATAAAATGCGCTTGCCCGTCCCAAATAGAATTCCCAAAATTGTGAGAAAAGATGATTACTGTACAGATGGTGAGGAAAGCAGTGATGACGCAAAGAGATGTCATGTGAGGGCCAAGTCGGCTAAACCGCCTGGTAACTTTAAAAAAGGTGTAAATAAAAAGTATCCCAAGATTAGCTCCTCTTCCTCCTCTTCCTCTTTGTCTTCCTCGTCTTCAGGTTCAGTTACAGACTGTTCAGACACGGAGTCTGATGTCTGTGTATCTGACTCATCTCCATCGTTAAGGAAACATGTTTCTGGCATAACTCGCTTGTCACCAAAGCAGAAATATAATCCAGGAATAAAATCAGCAGGAACACAACCTTTAAGTACGAAACCCAAGGTTGGTGACTGTGCCGAGGAATCCGAAGACACTGTGACTGATGTGACTCCTCTGTCAACCCCAGACATCAGCCCGGTTCAGTCTTTTGAACTGGCTGCATCAAATGATCAAAGAGTCAAAGTGAAAAGGCAAGAAAATGTGGGTCAAGAAGTATATGAAAATAGTGAGGATTTCAAGTGTAATTTAAGCCACTTGAAATCAGCCAGAAAAGGGAAAGAAAAGTATGGGCCCAGCCTTAGCTTGACCTCGAAGTCTTCATCGTTAGATTCCAACTTGGACCAAAGATACAAACAAAAAGTCTTACATGACACAATGGACCTAAATCATCTTTTGAAAGGTAACTTTCTTTTTTTTAAATTGTATATTTAACTATTTATTGAACTTAATTATATATGAGCTTAAATGTTATTAATTTGCACTGATTTTTCTAATAGATAATGCTTTAGTGTTTGGGAAAATTGACATAGTGACTTTACCAAATATTCAATTTTACCAAAGAAGTATCTGAAATACCATTATTGGTAATATCGGGTGACATATATATTGCAAAGCTAACCAACCAGCACTTAAAAACTACTTCATACTAGATGTTCTAGTGCTTATAAACTCAAAAATGCCTGGAGGGGCCAGATGAATCATATAAATAAACGATGGAAGTGGGGCCACGTCTCTTCCCACTTTTGATAGAGACAAGCATAAGACATATTTCACTTTCTTCTTCAAGAAAGGCATCTATCTGCACAAAGGTTTAGGTAACCTAACATGCTGTCTTCATGTTACAGAAAGTGGCAAGGATGCCAGCAAATGAAAGGACCCAGAGTAAACTGCGGGGCACTGTTCAGGTTTAAGTTAAAGACTAAAGAGCATTCCCGTTAAACTGCTTGCCGTAGAGTCAATTCCGACTCACAGTGACGCTGTAGGATAGGGTAGAACTGCCCCATAGGATTTCCAAGGCTATAATCATTATGGAAGCAAACTACCACGTCTTCCTCCCTCGGAGTGGCTGGTGGGTTCGAACTGTGGACTTTTTGGTTAGCAGCCAGGCTCTTAACCACTGAGTCACCAGGGCTCCTTGTAAAGAGCATTACTTGAAACTAATTACCAAATTGATGAAATAGCATAATTCAGGTTTCAATTGCTTCAAGATAGAAGGTAAATCAACTCGATGGCACCTAACACCAACAAGGTGTGTTTTTGAATGAGAATAATACTTATTGCTGCATTTATGTATCAATTTATTATCCATGTTTAGTTTCCAGGTGAAATAAAAGCAACTCCAAAGTTTACCTTTAGGCTAGTTAATAGAAATGTAAAAATGATTGAGCTTGCGAACTAGATCTTAGGTAAGTTGAAAGTAAAATTTTTAAATAAGGACTGGGTTCTCTATTTCTGTTTGAAATCTTAATTGAAAGAATAAGTTAATTTACGTAGGATGGCAAGGTAAGGGCACCCCTGAGTCAAGAATAAATACCTTATTTAGTCAAATATCTTATATGGTCAGATTGACAGAGCGTATTTTGGAGAGTAGTTCGTGCTTGTAAAGGTTCCTTTTTCTGTAGGTTTTCTTTCTTCTTGGTCTGTGTGGACGTACTGGTTTAGTGTCTCTGGAAAGCCAGACTCTTGGCATTGGCCATCACCACCTGGTGGCCAAGCTTCCACCCACATGTTTTTCGCTGATAAATATTTGTTCGGTCTCCTAACACTTCAGGATTGTGGATTTTTCTATTCTTGCCTCTCTACTTCTTCCTGCAACAACAAGAGTAATCTTTGAAAAAATAAATCAGCGCTGCTAGCTGCCTTCTCAACTCTTCAGCGGCATACTCTTATGTTCAGAATAAAATCCGGATTCCTCATTGTCTACCAGACGTCACTGATTCTCATGACAGGCAGTACATTAGAGTCACCTGGAAAATTAAAATACTGATGCCTGGGCCCTGCCAACGGACAATTGGATGCAGTTGGTCTGATAAGCTGTTAAAGTTAATAAGTACGTATGGATATTGCCTGCTCCTTCAGTCTTACCACCGTGTTCCAGTCACACTGCTTCCGCACTGTCTCAGAACACTCCAAGTTCTTTCCATTTATGGGATGTTTGTACTTGCTGCCCCCCCCCACACCCCTTTTTGCATAGCTGGCTTATTCCTGTTCCTCAGGTCTCAGCTTATGTCACCTCCTCAGAGGGTCTGTTTCTGAACCTTCTGTCTGTGGTAGCTTTATACCTCCCACTCTTGCCTCTGTCACAAAAGCCATTTTTCTTCTAAAAACCATTCAGGGGACAATAATCTGTGGTTCTGGGCTCTTGTTCAGGAGGACCAATGATGATCAATTTGTACTAATTTAAGATGATCTCGGATGCCGTAACAGAAATTCCTAGTCAAACAATGTTTCTCACATAACAGGAAGCTCAGCGATAGATCAGGCTTCAGGGTTGATTGATTCGGGGACTCAAAAATGTAACCTTGCACCCAGGTGCATTCTGCCACTCTGCCCAGCCCTGGTGTTGGCTTCAGTCTTAGGCTGCTGGTGATACATCTTCAGCAGTTTTCAGTATTCACACCCAGACATGACAGTGTCCAGAGAGAGAAGACTCCCTTCCTCTTTTTTTTAAATGGCAGAAACTTGTGAGAAGCACTGGCAACAGACTTCCACCCCTGTCTCCTGGCCCGGAGATGGCTCACATTCCTATTCCTGAAACAAGGGGGAATGGGATTATCCCAGGCCAGTCAGACTCACTTGGAGCTATCAGGGGGATGGAGAAGTTGACATGACTAGATTTGAAGGTACATTTCATTTTTTGTGTGGATAAAATTAGATCAGTTTATGAAGACTGGTGAGAAGGCAGAGTAGAAACATCTTGTATGACCTCAGAATTTACCACATAGCCTCTGTATGAAAGAATCGCCGTAGGACATACATGAGAAGAAAAAATGAATATGAGAGAGAAATGGGATTACGGAAGCAGTGATGAGCAAAGACTGGTAAAGTTTACAACTAAGATGATGCCAACATAAGATGAAACAAAGCGCCTTGTTCAGGGGGAAGATAGAGGCACCGTAACACTTCCGTTGGAAAGGGGAGGATTAGCTGCTAGCACCCCCTGTCTGACGGCATGTTTTATCCCTCCTTTACCGGCATGCCGAAGCAAACAGGATTCAGGTAGATGAGCAGGAAATGTTAGCTACGCTAACACACTACCAAGCATTACAGAGCACTTGAGAAGACCTAAAATCAACAGACACCAGCCTCATAGCTAAAGAACTTAATACTTGAAACAGAGTTAAAAGATTAAACTCAGTGATTGTAGGGAGGATCTTTGAGAACAAAACTTTTTATTAATAAAACTAAGACATGATTTGCTTTTTACACTCTTCTCTCATGAGTGTGCAGTCTTTTCAAGGACCGCCTGACAGGATAGCAGCATAGATTGAACATAGAAGCAGATACGAGAATCGTGCTGTCTGTTAAGCCAGGCATTAAAACATTGTTGTTTATGTTAACATGTAATTTGTTTATTGTTATTTTCAAATGAATTAATAAAAATCTTTAATTTTTTCACTTTTAGTGTCTAGCATGGTAAATATTGATCAATGTAACCCACATAAACAAATGTTCTTTGGAGTCTTCTTGAGTAGTGTAAGGGTATCTTGAGACCAAAAGTTTAAGAACGTATCTTCTAGAAAAGTGAAACTAGCATATGTGACTTGCAGCCTATTTTTTTTTTTTTTTAACTTAATCATCCAAAAGAAGAAAGAAGAAATAACCAGAGAGGCATTTTTTTAAAAGTAAGATTGTAGAAAAAGAAGCCAAACGTAAGAGTCATTCACAATATATGTAGATGATTTTAAGTTCATCAGAAGACACTATCAGAGTGGGTTAAAAAATTTTAACTACCGTATTTTATGCAAATAGTGCACTCGTTATATGGTTTTTGCCAGCCGAACACCCCTACTGTGTACACTGTATGTGTGGGTGCATTATTTATGTGAAAACCTGGTAAATCCAGCCTAAGAAGACGTGTGAAGTAGTACAGGAAGAATGAAAATAAAGGCTTGAAAAAACATATGCCGAGGAGCAAATAGAAGCATCTAATTAGTATACAAACTAGAATTCAAGGTGCAAAGCGCTGAAAGTGGACAAAGAAGAGTGGTTTACAACAATAAAAGGACCAAATACACCAAAAGGACGGAACAGTCACTGATTTGAAATGTATGATAAAACCAGAAACAGAACTAGACAATGACATTGACAAAGCCACAGCCTCCCTCCCAAAAAAAGTATAACTGCTTATTCGCTGTACTTGGTCCACAGATATTTTTTCTGCCACAATATTTTTAAAACATGATGAAACATAAAAATCAGGGTACCATTGCTGCATAGCAGGCACCCCAACACTTAGCAGACAGACCCAGAGGCCAGGGGGTGACCTGACGGCTGGGAGCTGGAATCATTTGAGGACTCGTTTACTCACGTTGGTGCCTTGGTCTGAGATGCCATGAAGACGAGGCCTGCTGACCAGAGGACCCGCACGTGGCTTCTCCTCGTGACCTGGCCTCACGTGGCAGCCGGACCGCTGATGTGGTGGCTCATGGCTCCAAGCCCAAGTGTTCCAGGAAACAAGCCAGAAACCTGGTCACTCTTTGTGACCTAGACTCAGAGGTCACAGAGGCTCATTTCTGCCATCTCTTGGTTGAAACAGCCGCAAGCCCTGCAAGGTTTATGACAAGTGGCATAGATCCCACCTCTTGATGGGAAGAGTGTCAGATAATTCATGGTCATGTTGTAAAACCTTTTAAGTCCGCCCTCTGGCCACACATTTATTTACGTCCCTCCCACCTGCGGAAAGTAGCTGGGTGGTGCAGAGGGTTAATGTGCTCAGCTGTTGACTGAAAGTCGGAGGTTTGAGTCCCCCACAGGGGCCTTGGAAAAAAGGCCCAGCCACCTACTTCCAAAAAATCAACCATTGAAAATCCTATAGAACACAGCCCTACTCTAACACGCTTGGGTTTGCCGTGAGTCAGATTCTACTTGACCAAAACTGGTTTTTCACATGCAAAACGTACATCCTCCCTTTCCAAATATAACCACAATCTCTAGGTCCAGGTGTGGTTCCTCAGTCAGGCCTCTGCTATAGTTTCTGTAATCTAAGAGAGACGGGGGGTGAGACGAAGTCCCATGTTTGAACCCTATAAATCCTGGCTCCATTATATTTTCTCTGAATTGTGCCTTCATTATCATGGCTAAAATAACCATTGGCACTTTTGGCATTGTGGTTGAAGATCTCCTTCACCAAATTCATCAGCTCTTGAGGTATTTTTTTCATTTTCTTTGACACCACAGGCAGCTATTGCCAAACGTCATGCCAGTTAGATATCAACGGTCTTTTTCCCCTGCCTCCAATGTAAGTTCTTGCTCTCCTCTCAGCCTTCATCATCAATCACTAGACCTTCCAGCGTTGCTCACCACCTGGCTTCAAAACTCATGCCACATATTTTTGGTTTTTGTTCCGGTAGCACCTTACTTCCTGGTACCACATTTTTTACTACTTACTATTGCTCTGTTTACAAATAACCACAGAACTTAGTGGTGTAAAGCAGCAAGCTGGAATGACTCAAAGACTAGTATCACAGTGCTTAACACATGCCTGTCTCTGGTTTATGTCTTCATAGCATGGCTGCCTGGGGGTAGCCAGTCACAGGGCGGGGCAGGAGGGGAGCTGGGCTAGGGGCAATCTCCTTTTATTACCCAGCCTTGAAATCACACATCATCTCTGCTTATCCCATTGGTCAGAGTGCTCACAAGCTTGCCCGGGTTCAAAGGAGGAGACAGGAAAAATGCCACAGGATTTCTCATCTGGCAAGTTGTTAATATAAAGAAGGCAAAGAAATTTTTTAAATTTAATTATTGTTCCTCAGATTATAACCTTGCTGGTGCAAGTGTTATAGGCTTTTTTTTTTTTTTTTTTTTAATAGAGTTGAATATGCCTACAGGTTGTTTTTATTTTTTAAAGAACTTTAATATATGAATGGGAGCCTGGGTGACCCAGTGGTTAAGTGTTCAGCTGCTAACTAAAAAGTCAGCAGCTCGAATCCACCAGCCATTCCTTGGAAACCCTATGGGGCAGTTCTCCTCTATCCTGTAGGGTCACTGAGTCCAAATCAACTCAGTGGCAACAGGTTTGAATATATAAATAAGGACTTAACACAGGTTGGGTTACATTTCCAGTGATAGCATAACACAAATTTTTAAAATGCTGTCTGTATCTCAGATGGCTTAGATGAAAGTAAAGCTGATCCTTCTAGTAAAGGGTGTTGGGTGACTGGCGAAGTGACTTTCGTGATAAGAAACACAGATATGGAAATACGTGTGAAGAGCTTGGACAAAATTGTTTCAATAAGGAAAAATAGAAAAGCAATTTTTCTAAATTAATGAGTTTACATGTGTATGTCCAATTAAATAAGTCAAATATAACCACAGAGGTAGACTTTTGACTATATCCTTGCAAGTTTATTCAAGTTAATAATTTTCTAAATCTTCCTCAGCTGGGAAAACAGTGGATCATGTCCTTAAAGATGCCTTATACTAAGGCTTGTAAGGTAGCTATTCCAGAAAATCCTATAAGGCATATAAAAACCAAAACCAAACCCAGCGCCGTCGAGTCAGTTCCAACTCATAGCGACCATAGAAGGTAGCTATTCCGGAAAATCCAAACCCAGCTCTGTCGAGTCGATTCCGACTCATAGCAACCGTATGGGGTAGCTATTCCGTAAAGTCCTGGTACCGGTAGGTAAGTATTCATAGATACTCTTTCCATTAAGAGGAGCTAGAATGCTCTTTTATTTTAAATGAATTAGATTAAATTTCTTCTTTTATTTGCTTTTTTAAAAAACTAATGTCTTATTTTAGTTTTAAAAACTTTTTTTAATGACATGAGGAAGACTAGTTTACTGTCAATTTCCTTTAGAATTTGATTTTAAAGACTTTCATATATAGTTTAGTTAATCTAGAAAGTGTATTAAATTCTACAAAATAGGTACTTCTTGAAAGCAAAATAATTTAATATGCACAGTACATGTTATATCTTTATAAATGTACTCCTCAGGTTTTATCATTAACTTGATATGATTTTCAGCAAATTAAAAATCAATTTCTTCATTTCCCTTATTGGGAAGCGGCTGTTAATCATTTTTTGAAAAGTTTCTATAATCTTTCACAGTCTTTGGTTTAAGCATCGGGAGGTAGACATGCCCAAGTGATGTAACTTTTTTGCACTATTCTCATTTTAAAATGTGGATTAAAAATGCCCCCTCTTCCAGCACTGTGAAGACATAAGGAACAAATGATATAATGTGTGTAAAATGCTTTTAAGAGCATAAAATGCTAAATAAGTAAAAACAACATAAAGGTACTCATGTAAAAACAAATGATTACTTTTTAAAATACTATAAAAATAGATGTTAGTCTATCTGATATGTTTTCATTTTTAGTGCTTACACTAAAAAAAGTAAGCAAACAATGTTTTTATAAACTTTTCACAAATGTTTAGTGATAATTGAGACTTAGTGAAAATTGTTGTATTATAGAAATTTAAGAATTAGGCATGTTGATAAAAATTTCATTTGACAATCAGCATGCAAAATAATTTTCTTGGTTTAAAACGCCTTTTATGTAATATATTCGTTTAGACTTACGTTTTCATCAAAAATAAAATGTTTGACTTTACAGAAGTATTTTAATGACAGTATTACCAAAGAAAAACCCCATTGCCTTCCAGTCAATTCTGATCCATAGCCATCCTGTGGGACCCTATAGGACAGAGTAGAATTCCCCGTAGGGTTTCCAAGGCTGTAAGTCTTTACCAGAGCGAATTGCTGCCTCTTTTTGCCATGGAGCAGCTGAAGGATTTCAACTGCTGATCTTTTGGTTAGAAGCCAAGTGCTTAAAGTACGTAACCACCGCGCCAGCAGGACTGCTTCTAATGACAATATTGGGATCTATAAATCATTTGTAGTAAAGTTTTTTTTCAGGTTTAGTTGATAATTTCAGAATATTCGTGTTTTTACCGTAGTACAGTCATTGCTTCCAGCATTTGTTGCCGAGGACATTTTATTTTTTGAAGTTTACCCTCCAACTAGCAAAAACTGCCAAAATCAGCTATTTGTAATCCAACCCACCCAGTGCCATCGAGTCGATTCCGACTCATAGCGACCCTATAGGACAGAGTAGAACTGCCCCATAGAGTTTCCAAGGAGCGCCTGGCGGATTTGAACTGCCGACCCTTTGTGGATTTAAACCAGAGGTTTATAACTTCCCCAGTTATTAAACTGCTTTAGGGAAACATGAAATAGACAAGATAAAAAGCATTTTTGCATAAATTATACTTGCCTAAGAACCTTTTTTTTTTTTTTTTAAGAACCAGTAAGGTACACATTTCTTATTAAAATTTTTTCATTGTTTCATGTGTAGCTTTTATGGCCAAAAAGCCCAATGAACATAAACTCTAAGCTACTTCAGATGGATTTTCTACACAATTGTAATCTGAATGACATTAATAAGCATTAATATAGTCATACATATTACATAACTAATATTAATATAGTTGTATGTATTATAGAACTATGTTAATGTATATATTAATATATACATGTATACATGTCTATATTAATACAGCTATATAGTACATAGAACTATCCTAATGCACATATATAAAGTATTAGTATACATTCGTATATGTAAATATATTAACATATATGTTAATATACATTAATACAGTTATATGAGTATACATTAATATAGTTTACATTTTTAAGAGTTAAAGCCTGTACTGTCATATTGCTGTGCTACATTGTTTAGCCTTTTTGCCTTTGTGTTCACTTCTGTAGCTTTTCTGCAATTAGAAAAAAAGGGACGACAAAAACATCACTTGGATCCACCTCCGGTAGCACCTAGGAAAAACTACTCTTTCACAAGAGAAGAGGTGAGACAGATTGATCAGGAAAATCAGAGGCTTTTGAAAGAACTATCCAGACAGGCTGAAAAACCGGGAGGCAAAAGTACGATTCCTAGAAGATCAGTTGGTCACCCCCCTAAGTTGTATCATAGTGCTGTCAACAGACAGAGGGAACAACAAAGGATTGAAAGAGAGAACTTGGTAAGTAACTGAAATCTTTTAGTCATCCAAGGAAATGCATTTGCACTGATTTTTAAGTCCAACTTACAGGACACTTAAATACAGCCAGTATTTCAGACGTAATTGTATAACCAGTTGCTGCCAAGTCAATTCCAACTCATAACGACCCCATGGGACAGGGTAGAACTGCCCCATAGCGTTTCCGAGGAGCAGCTGGTAGATTCAAACTGCTGAAGAACAGCTGAGCGCTTAACCACGGTGCCACCAGGGCTCCTAATTATATAAACGCAGGTATAAAATTGTATGGCATGAAATACATCCTGTGCTAGCTATGAACCTGGAAGGTGCAACGTGTGGCTTTTATCCAGCAGACTCTATTTTGAGGGAACTTTCAGAGAAAACAGGGAGAGCGCATTTGTTTATTTGACCAGATGAGTTAAATCACTACAGTAGTGTGTGGCTTCCAAAGGTCAGATGCAGTGTATCTTCTGTGAAGCATTCAGTCAGTAGCTGAGTCAAACTGTTTCACTTCATTGTGTCCTTTAAAGCTAAAATAGATGATTATTTATTTGAAAGGCTAACCACATACTGTGGAGGAGGTCAGGTTTGGTGACAGGCTTCTGAATTTATAAAAGACGTTCATTGTTAACAATCCTGTGATTACACTTGGACACTCTAAAGGAATATACACAGGGACTATTTAAAATCCTCACATTTAAAATTACTATAGCGTATGATTTTCTTTATGAAATTCAGTTCATAACAGTTGCTGATACGTATTGAGCTCTTGCTAAATGCCAGGCTTTGTTGTGTCTTCCATGTATTAGCTTTTTTGTATCCTCACAATTCTTTGAGATAGGTACCCTTTTTATCTACATCTTATAAATGGGAAAAAATTGTTGTGTCTTCCATGTATTAGCTTTTTTGTATCCTCACAATTCTTTGAGATAGGTACCCTTTTTATCTACATCTTATAAATGGGAAAAAAAAACAGCACTAGAGGGGTTAAATAATTAGACCAAAGTCACGGATCTAGTCAGTAAGTAGCTAAGCCAAGATCTTAAGCCCAGATAGTCTGGCTGTAGAACCTTTGATTTCAAAGTAAAATTCAGCTCTAATGAGCACATAAATTCAGAGCTCAAATAATTTATAAAACTAATAAACTTGCTGAAACAGTTTCCAGAATTAACCCTTGGCATATTTCATCAGAGGAGCTCTGGTGGTGCAGAGGTTACATGCTCGGCTGCTAACCAGAAGGTTGGCTGTTAGGACACAGGAGCTGCCCCTCAGGGTGTGCACTCTGCTTCCATAAAGACTTTAGCCTTGGAAACCCCATGGGGTGGTTCTGCTCTGTCTTACAGGGTTGCTGTGAGTCGGAATTGACTCGACAGCCGTGGGTTTTTATATTTCATGGAAGAGTGCCTGGGTGGCGCAGACGGTTAAGCACTCAATTACTAGCTGAAGGGTTGGCAGATTGAATCCACCCAGAGGTGAGCTTGAGAGACAGGCCTGGTGATCTGCTTCCCAGTGGTCACAGCCTTGAAAACCTTATGGAGCAGTTCTGCTCTGCACACGAGGTGGCCCTGAGTCGGAATGCAGAGCAGAGCAGAGGTGTGAGGCTGGTAGTAGTGAGCTGCATGATTGCTTTCTGCACATCTCTAGAAATACTCAAGATTCATTCATTTTTAGTGAAAATGTAATATTACTGTATGTTACAAATATTTGGGTCTAGTTTTGAAAGTTGAAACCATTAAACACCTATTCCATGTAAGAACAGGGAAAAAACTAGCAGCTTCTGCTCACAGTTTTTATTATCTCCCAAATCAGTTGTGAGTTTCAGCCATTTTAATCAACAACACTAGGTGGAAAACTACTGCTGTATCATTTTAATTACTTCGTATGCATAGTAATCTGTACATGTGAACAGTATTTTTCTTCATTTGATAGTAGGATCTTATTTAACATACTGTTGCACAGTAGAAATGTGTGAGCCACACGTATAATTTAAAATTTCCTAGTAGCCACATTAAAAAGGTCAAAAGAAACTGGTGAAATTGATTTTAATAGTATATTTTATTTAACTCAATATATCTACATATTTCAACACGTAATCAGTATGAAAAATGATTTTAAATTCTTTTTTTCTGTTCTCTGGTGCCCTTTGAAATCCAGTGTGTGCTTTATACCTACAACATATCTCTATTTGGACGAGCCACATTTCAAATGCTCTAGAGCCATATGTTGTTAGGGGCCTTGGCCAGTACAGCTCTGGAATTAAAAACTAATTCATACAATTACCAGGCAATCTAGCAATCTGCTGCAAGGTGTATACCCAGAAGAAATGAAAGCAGGGATTCAAGCAGAGCCTTGTACACCAGTGTTTATTGCAGTACTATTCAAAATAGCCCAAAGATGGAAACAACCTAAATGCCCATCAGCAGATGAATGGATAAACAAAGCGTGGTCCATATACACAGTGGGATATTTCTCAGCCATAAACAGAAATGAAGTCCTATACGTGCTACAGAACGGATGAAGCTTGAAAACATCATGCTGAGTGAAGTAAATCAGTCACAAAAGGACAAATATTGTATGATTCCATTTACATAAGATACCTCAGGGTGTTAGTGGTTTCCAGGGGTGGGTGGGAGAGAGGGGAGTAAGAAGACTCACTGCCAGGGGGATGCTGAGCTTCAGTGTTAAGGGTGATGGAGAAAGTTGGAAACATGATGGTGATGGCTTCACGACATGATGAATACAGTTAATGTCACTAAATCGCACTTGAAGAGCGTTGAAATGGCAAATGCTTTGTTACAAATATGTTTACGACAAAAAAAAGATTTTAAAAAAGCCTAATACATATAATAGTGAGAAGGTAATTTAAAGCTAAACAGGAAAGTAATAAACACATCATTTATTATGTTATTGTGAAGAAAGTTAATCTCCCAGATTTATGTTTAACACTTCATTCTGAACCAAAATAAAGTTCATCCTGTATCTTTTGAAGACTTACTATGACTATTTTCATAGTAACTTTGGTTATTTTTCCTATTAAAAAATTCTACTATAAATTTTCTTTGGAATTATGTTAAATTTACATTTTAACTGGAAAGTGGTTGATATCCTTAAAATATTATCTTCCTACTCAGAAATATTGTTTGTCTTTCCGTTTATTCAAGCCTTCTTACATGCTACCGTAGTAAAGTTTGGTAGTTTTCTTCAAAACTATATGTTGTTCAGTATCGTGTGTGAAATTTTCTTCATTACGTTTTCTAAGTATTTGCTTCTGGTAAGCTATTAATTTTTGTATATTTATTTAATAACCAGCCACCTGCCAAACTTTATTTTGAGCCCTATTGGCTCTAATAGTTCATTGTGAACTGATACACTTTTTTATTTTTGCTAGGTTGTTTATGTTTAAAACATACACATACGTACGTGCAAGCACACACACACTTTTGTAGTCAAATGTGCTCACAATTGGGGCCCGTGTCTTTATAGTTTTTATGATTTGTTTTCTTTTGCTTTCTGCATCTCCAGCAACAGAAATGGCCAGATTCAAGTGGCTGACAGGCCTGACGATACGGTAGTTGTCTTCCAGGATTCTTGTAGCAGCCGATAGCAGTGCAGAGCCTGAGATAACTCAGGACAGGGCAGTGTTGTGCAGAGAAGGAAGGTAGACAAGGAAAAAAAAATAAGATTTAGCCCTGTGCTCGAGAGTTAAAAGCATACTGTTTATCTGGTAAAGTTTGGTATCCTCATTATTTGGTTTTTAATAGACATTGCATCCAAACGGAAAATAAAGGGAGTAATAAAAGGTAGTTTTATCCAGTAGAGGGCGTGCTTGCTCCATATAGATGCAGTTATATTACAGCTTTACCATTTCCATAAAGAGAACTAATTTTTTAATTCTTGAATTTTGAAACATTCTTGTTAAACCATATCCCCTTACTCTTGTATGAATATAAGATAAATTCTGTTTTTCCATAAACACCCACAAAAAACATGTCTTAGCATAATCTTAGCAAGAGGAGGACAATTATTGTACAGTTTTCCTCTGTCTGCTGTCTAAGAAGAGATGAGATTATTTCATTCTCTTAACTGTGAAAGAAGGCGGGGGAGGGGTGGTGCAGTCGAAGGAAGGTCAGGGAAGACGCAATGAGGTTAGCTTCCTGCCGAGGCTCACTGTGAGTCCTGGAGCACAAATGAAGACTTAGCTTATTCATTTCTTCCTTTTTTTTTTTTTTTTTCCACTTTCTAAGATCTCTTTTTAAATACAGGGAAATACTAATAAGTAGACAATAAAGTAAACCAGCAGACCATAATCTTCCCACCTGGGTTTCTGTGTTGAAATATTATTTTTTAAATAAAAATATTACATATATAAATTTAGAAAATCCAAGCAGTTCTCAAAAACGTTAAATGAAAAATGAAATCCTCCCTCCCCTGTTTTTTGTCTGCTGGTCTAGAAAGGTAATTTTAAAACTTTTACACAGATGTGAAAATTATTAAAGGGAGAGTGATAGGAGGAAGATGAAGATTTAAAGAAGGTCGTGTATCTAGTATGAGTATTAATCAGCACCTTTATTCTCAGCTCCCGAGATAATTTATAGTTCACTCAGTCTGGTTCTTCTACTTCTCTGGTTATAGTCTACTGTCTTCTATAGAAGAAAATCAGTAAGAACTAAACAGGTTCCAGTTGTGCAGAAATGTGCAGAGCGATCGTTCTGATTCCCCAACTGCAGGATGCTTGTGATACGTTTGAATGTCCTCACAGGGTCTTTGCTTCCTCATTTTAAAAACGATAAAGCAGCTCACCTCTGCCAACAGCTGCAGAAATCATTTGACAGATTTGTTCATTTGTTTGTTTTAACCTTTCTGTGTCAGAAGATGGGCAGGATTCAGGCTAATTTTCTTCCCAAATAGAATGATACTTCCTGGATATAAAAGGAATATTTGGTCAAACTGTTCTGGGGTTTATGACTAGAATCTGATATGAGTGACACATCTAAGATTTTGTTAAATGTGGTTTGGAGTAGAAGTAACCATTCTTCAACTCATGACATTATTTCTTTAATGTCTGCTGTGAACTGTGTAAGGCACTGGAGGGAATATGAGAAAAATACAAAATACTGCTCCAATTATGTGATTTATAACTTAGCTGGGAAGACAGCACTATTGCACATAAAACATTTAGAAAATAGTACAAAGCAGTATCAATGATACCATTAATATTTAATAAGCCTTCTACATGCCAGGCACTGTTGTGAAAACCTTATATGTGTTATCTTGCTTAGTCCTCACAACTGACCCTTTTAGATGGTTTCATTCTCCCCATGAAGTAATTGGTCACACAGTCAGTGGCAGAGCCAGGATTTAAACCCAGCTCTTTCTGAGTAGAGAGCTTACATTTTTTAATCACTGTGGCCTATTACAAGTGGTTAAGTGTTTTAAACTGTCATTAAGTTTTACCTAGGTGTTCTACATCGATGATTTGATTGATACGTGTGCACTTTTTATTGTCGAGTTTACACTATAATCAACACTTCATGTTTTGGTATTGTTTGTACGAGCAGGAGCTATTTCTGTCTCGTCATTCCTTAAGCTTTTTCTTGCTGTTGTTGTTATTAGGTACTGTCAAGTTGATTGAGACTTATAGCAACCCCATGTAACAGAGTAGGGTTTTCAAGGCTGTAATCATACCGGAGCAGATTGCCAGGTTTTTCTCCCGCAGAAACACCGAGTGAGTTCAAACCACCAACCTTTTGGATAACAGCTGAGCACTTAACCGTTGCGCCACCAGGGCTCCTTAGCTTTTTCTTAATTTATCATACTTACATGACACACAGTGACTTGGGTAGCTAAGTCAAATCATTTCTCTTTTTTTCCCCTGAGTTTCTGTGTGTAATCTTGGCAATTGACGTACCGTGGCTACAGAGTAGTTTCACTTTTTGTCTTATTGTCACATTATTTCAAAATTGATTTTTTATCATATTACTTTACTTTGTTTTACATCTATTGACTGCATTGCAGTATTCTTAATTTTTAAAAAAGAAAAAATACACATAAAAATATATACAAATAAATACGAGGAAATTAGCAGTTTCATTAATTTTGAGATTTCTGCCAGTAAAAAGGCAAAATTAATAGGTAACAGACAATAACAAGTTTTCTCACCTGTCCGTTCCATACCTGCACAGCTCAGTGGGTATTTAATAGAATAATCAGATGAAACAGCAAACGTTACTCTGCGCAGTAAGATACGGTGAAGACGTGATACGATTGTTGAACATGTCTCGCACAGTTAAAAACCGCAGGTAGAGAAGGTACGCTCTTAGGACATTCTGACATCTCAATTATACAGCTTCTCTGCCTATAGAGAGAAAGGCAATAGGTTATGATGAAAAGACTTTGGAGCCAGATGGAACCATGTCGAGATCACAGCCTCGGCCCAGCAGAGAACTTCTAACTCTAGTTGGGTAAAACTTCACTGAGGAGTTGACTTTTTTTCTAGCCTTTGATGGCCACAAGCTGAGAAAGGACATTCCAGGGCGAAAGGACCAGCAGGCAAGCTGACAGTAACCAAGTGCTCTCAGCTGGTCTTTCTGGTTCTGCACTCATCATTTGTCTCCAAACCTCTGTCTTTGCAGTCTTCCTTCTCTCCCTTTTCTAAACAGCCCTTCCCCTGGAATATTTTGGCTTGCTCTAGCATCGTCTGTCCTTTTCCTGGAATTGCTCCAGAGCACTGCTCTAAGAGAGCCTCAGAATACAAGGAAGGGGTGAAACTGATCAGAGCAAAAAACTGAATTAAGCAAGAAGGAAAAAAGATTGTGCAGGGTAACTTGTCCTGTGACTGAACTTGAGCTGACTTTTTGTGTGAATCTTGGTGCAGGCAGCATTCTCTTTTCAAATAAGAGAAATCCACGCGCTACAGGGAAACCTTGGTAACACAGTGGTTGAGAGCTCAGGCTGCTAACGAAAAGGTTGGCGGTTCAAATCCACCAGCTACACCTTGGGAACCCCCTGGGGCAGTTCTACTCTGTTCTATAGGGTCTCTATGAGTCGGAATTGACTCGACAGCAATGGGTTTTATATGCTACAGAGAAACTATAAATCAGTAAAGAAAATAATAAAACAACCATAGATGAATTCCCTGATTCATTTTATCTCTCTAAATACTCCTTTCTCAGCAATAGCTGGGCTCTTAGCATTAGAACTCCTGTTAAATCATTTCTGTGAGAAAATCAGACTTAATGTATTCCACCTTAGAGCACCTTCCCTAAGATTATAGCCTGACATAAAGGAGAAACGTGCCTGTAATGAGTTGTTAAAGTCATAATGGGTTTGGCTAGCTATAGGATAGGAGAAAACAGATTTTTCTGAAAGTATTATTGGATTTTTTTTTTTACGTGGTATATCAGGAGTAATTTTAAATTATACTTTATTTCATGAATTTCTGGTTCTAGAAAGTACTTACCTTTTTAAAAACTATTGCTATTTAACATTGACTCTCAAATTGATTGTCTTTAATGAAGGCTTTATTGAAAAGGCTTGAAGCTGTGAAGCCAACAGTCGGTATGAAACGCTCAGAACAGCTAATGGACTATCATCGCAATATGGGTTATCTCAGCTCATCACCGTCTTCAAGACGAGTGAGATCTACTCTTGGCCAATACACCCCATTAAGTAAGTGTATTCCCAGTTATTTTATACTTGTTTGTACCTTTGATACTTTTTTTTTTTTTTTTTTTTGTCGTATAACTTATGTTCTTATGGTAGAGCTTAAAAATGCTGACTTCTAGGATGGGTTATGTTATTTTCACTGGCATGCTTTATGTTAGTTTACTTAATTTCAGATTTTGTTTGCAGCACATAGTGGCAGCATAGGAAGGAAATCAGTAAATAAAATAACTGGAAATATCAGTAGTTTCTTAGATAATAGGAGAGGCACTTTTAATTTCAATAATTTTTTTTTCTTTTTTTTATTGTACATTAGATGAAGGTTTACAGAACAGAATAGTTTCTCATCAGTCAGTACAACATTGTTCTGTGACGCTGGTTAAAAACCCCACGACATGTCAATGCTCTCCCTTCTCAACCCTGGATTCCCTATTACCAGCTTTCCTGCTCCCGCCTGACTTCCAGCCCCTGCCCCAGGGATGGCATGCCCTTTTAGTCTTGTTTTGTTCCATGGGCCTGTTCAGTCTTTGGCTGAAGGGTGAACCTCAGGAGTGACCTCACTACTGAGCTAACAGGGTGTCCAGCAATATAGTTATTAGGAGAAGAAATAAATGTCTTTTAAAGTTTCTGAAACATTCCCCCTTTCCAGTTAAGAATTATTGCTAATCTTTCAGCTCTTATATGTGCTTTTTCTTCCTCACTGGGAAACTAAAACAAAAATTAGCAATCTGTAGAGTCATCAGATGTAGTAATTCTTAATGCCTGATAAGTGGTGGGTTACACACGTAGCCAGTGTGTACTCCAGAGAGTGTGGGACTGGAGTCACCGCCTAGTGCTGGGGTACGCAGTACACAGAAGGGCCTGCCATTTTCCTTTATAGACGTCTATGCTATTTCTTGTATGCCCTCTGGAATGTAAAACATAGAAGCCAGTACTAAGAGAAAGTTGGAACAATTCATAATGCCACAACTTCCCACTGCTCATGTGAGTTTTAAACTCTCAGATGACTGGTGATTCCACTCATTCATTTTACAAACGTCACTTCCTGTGTATAGTGACTAAGATAAAGTCTTGTTCTAGTAACCCGTACTTAGGACTATGCCTTGAATATACTAAGTTATTTGTTGAATGAATATGTAAATAGTTACACAGTTTTTTTGTTTAACTTGAATCATGTGAGAAGCTTTTATTTTTTTTACGTGAGAAGCTTTTAAAGGCATTTATTCTCATTTCAAGTCTATTGAATCAAAATCCTTACATCTTTTATTATATTTTTAAGTTCTACAGAGAATCTTAAATGCATCCCCAATTGAGAATTATTACACTGGACTATGAAAATGTAGGGTGAGAAGAAAAAAAAACTAGCCTGGACTTAAAGTTAGGAGAAGTTTATCGGGTGATTTATGCATTTAGTTGGAATATTCCAAGCCATCTCTTGCTTTCTCTGTGTTTTCAGGAGGTGCCTCCAGGACATCCAGTGCGACCAGTGGTCTCAGCTCTAAGAGCGAGCGACCAGTTCTCGACACACCCAGTGGCCTGTTGCTAAGACCCAAGCCCTCTAACGTCCGTGCAGCTTGGTTATAAAACCTTTTTGACTTCATTGTTCATCCAGTTTTTATTGAAGTACTCTTGTATATCACTGTAATTCTCTGTGCAAGTGTCTTTAGTATTGTTTTAAGCAATTTAAGGTACAGAGCAGGAGGTGTAATTGTAATTCAAAGCAAAATTATTTTTTAAAAAATTTAATGTAAAATCAGTGTTTCTTTTGAGGATTTATTTATACCAGATGTATATATATTTAAAAGAGAAGTGGTAGTATGCGTGTCTATTTTCTGAACGTACAGACTGATGCAGGGTCTCACTGACGGGACACTGGTGACAGGTGGGTCACCGCTCATTGGACCAAGATGTTGTAGCTTTAGGGTTGTCGTCTTTCCTCCGGTTTTTTTGGTAAGTTTTAAGGGTGTAGCCTTAGGGTTGTGGTTTTTCTTCCATGTTTTTTTTGTAAGCTTTAAGCTGTAAATTTGGCTCCTAAATTTGACTGACTTTGTTCTCTTTTTGCTTCAGAACTTATCTGGTGTGATTCATACCTCAACTGTATGGTAGTTACACCTTCTTAGGACGCAGCAAATCTTGAAATTCGTTTTCATTGGTGGAGCTACTTGAGATTTCGTGAGTAGGTTGAGCGAAGCTTGTACTGGGGCCATCCTTGTGATTTACCAGAGGTATTTCCTGCTTCTGAGTAAGTGCCCTGAGTTAAAACTTAAAAATTTGGTTAACCATCCTACTCCTTCAAACTGAGAATATTAGGAAGTTCAGCGTAGAAGCTCCTCTTTCATGTTTTCATATGTTCAGGTGAAGTACTGTTAATGGTCCTGAGAACAGAGCTGGGCTTCGGAGCCGCGGCCCAATGCGTTGTGAATGTTTTGTCTGAGGACCAGGTCAGCTGTCCAAGGAGACAAATATTTGTTGAATCTGTAAAACAGCACCACCATTTTGAAAAGCCAGGAGGCAGATGTTGAGGTCTGTCAGGCAGTGTTTTAAGTCACAACGCAGCATTTCGTGCCCTGATTGAGTACTTATCGCATTAGGAGAAGGTTTAGAATCAGAAGTAAATACATTGTCTCAAAGTTTTAGAACTTTCAGCTATTTTTTGTAGGGGCTGAAAAAGGAAACTAAAATATGAATGATAAAGGAAGTAAATGGCACGTTTGTTGAGGTTACTTCTTTAAGTACAGCTTTGTGTTGGCCCCTTGGTTGAAGTTTGGAAGTGTCGTTTTGTCAGCACCATATTTAAAGGCTTAGTGATGTTACTGGAAGTGGTTGTGGCAGATGGTGTGCAATAGAATTAACTTTTGAAATTAGAGTATTTTTCTGCAGTCTGTAGGCTTTTATCTCGTGCAACAAAGTATGTTATTCATGTTTGCTTTGGCTGTGCTGTTCTGTTTTCTGCTGCTGCCCTTTTCAGCATGCCTTTAGAGTGAACTGGCAAGTTTCCATGTTAAATGCCAAATATTCCTTTTTGTAATTTGAATTTTTGATCTGTAGCGACAGTAAGATTTGGTTGTTTTATTTTTCAGTATTCACTCAAGCTCTGAGAAATGTTGTAGTGTGTGTGTTGAACTTGCTGCATTTCTTAACACCTGTGGCAGTAAGCTGAACTGCATTTTACAAAACATCAACTCATAATTTTTTGCTCTTAGTTTGTATTAATGGATTTTGTTTCAGATAGGGCATGTGAAGGGTGGGAACAATGGGGTTAAAACTTTAATGTGAACGCAGCTGGCTATGAGATTTTCCTGCTTCTTTCTTTGGGCTGTGATATTCACTAGATGTTATTTGACACTGTGTTCTGGTGGACAGTTTTTACATGGTTAGTGCTCTGCTTTATATATAAGCTGTAGCTATACTCAGCCCAAGATTTATTTTGTTTTTTCACTTACTGTACTTTTAATGTTTGTATAACAACTTGTCTTTAAGGAGACATAAGATGATATTGAATTTAAACTCAGCATTTGGACATCTGCCCAATGGTGAGAGTCAATTTTTTTAAATTGATTTTTAATAGGGAAATATGTTTATATATGTACATATACATGCGAGCTTTGTGTTCATAACGGCAGTAGTCTCTGAGTACATTTTGTATGATCTTTGCTACATAGGTCAAGGTATAACACATACTGGTTTCGTGGATAAAACTATACTTTTATTTTAGATACAAATTTAGTACTTTTAGTTTTACTGCTTTGAATGGGGAACTCATCTAAGTATTATTGATAACAGGGATTAAACTTGAAGTAAAAGCTGGGAAGAGCAACAATATTCACCTTTTTTAAACAATTTACAATCCTTTTGTCATGTTTAATTATATATGATGAATATACATAGAATAGGAGTTGGAGAAATGTGATATTTTCTAGTATAAGTCAAGGTACTTCAAAGTTGTGACGGCTTTGGGGGCATTTTTGTGAAGGACCATCTGGCACTAATTTATATTTGGTTCACTTGTTTTTAGTGTTTGTACCTTGAAGACTTCAGTCTGTAACAAGAGAGCATGCTAATCTGAGGTCTAGAGTTACGAGACCAAATCCTTCTTGAGAGTTAGTATCATCTGTCACGTGTTACATTCATGTTGCCCCCTCTTTAATGAGATTCTGTGAAAGGTTTTAAGCTAGTAAAATTATTTCCTAAGCGATAGCTGTTACCTCGTACCTCCCTGGCTTCCTTTTTTCAATCTCCATAAAAAACTGCTTTTTCTAAATAAAGTTTTCTGGTTTGCTTGTATATGTACTGTAGTGCTTTTTTTTTTTTTTTTTTAACCTGTTAGCCCAGGTGTCCAAAATGGATGTACAAACAACTTTGAAAAAAGGTGATTGAGGGGGCCAAGGTAGTGGAATAGTCAGATGCTACCGTGATTCTTCTTACAACAAAGACCTGAAAAAACAAGTGAAATGATTATATTTATGACAAGCTAGGAACCCTGAACATCAAAGGCAAAGTTAGAAAACGGACTGAGTGGCAGAGGGAGGGAGAAACTGTTCAGAAGCAGAGGAGCTGCTGGACCTGAATCACCAGGAACCCTCAGGCACCATTCCCGTGAGCGGCTGAGGTGGGCTGGTGGTAGCGTTCAGGCCGCAGCTTCCTCAGGGAGAAGCAGTCAGCCGCACAGCCTACTCACACGTCCGGAACCAGAGAAGAACCGCGCTCTCAGCAAAAAGTACTAAGAGCAGTATGAAGTTGGAAATGTGAGTCTATTTACATTTGAGTAATTAAATTTATAAAATGTTCAGTATCTTAAATACAAAGCCTTAACCTGTAAATGATTGTGTACAGTTTTAGAAAATGTGCGTAATGCTAGTAGTTTATTTTTATGCATGAAGATTACTGTATTTTTTATACAAATAATGCATGTGTTAAATAGTTTCTGCCAACCACACAGCCCCCTGAGTGTTATTGTCCTCACACACTATGTACATTGTATGTGTGGATGTGTTATTTATGTGGGTGTGTTACTTGCAAAAAAAAATGTGGTAGTAAGAAACTTAAAAATCAATATTCCTTTTTAATTTCCCAATCCATTATAATATTCTTAGGTATAAAGAACCACCTGGCATAAGGAAGAACAAAATAATAAAAGTAAGTTTTGTTTCTGTATCTTATGTCTAAAATGCATTGTCATGTTCCCATTTTAAAAAATTAGAATAATAACTTTTATGTGTCTTGTCATACTTAAGAATTAGTGAGAAGGAGGTTAAAAGGAGGATCTTTTTGCTTAAGATTACATTCTTGGTTAGTGTTTCTTCAAACTACATCATCTAATTTGTACTGTAAAATCATTACGGTGCTACGGGACACTCTGATAGCTTGAAGGAGTGTTTTTTAAAAAGGATCAGTCTACATCAGTGTTTCACGTGTTACTCTGTAGTATGAGTGGTAAGAAATACTCTCTAAAATTTGCTGCTGAAACCTCAATTTAACAAAGGTTTAATGAAAGGTTTAATAAAAACGGTACCACTGGAATAAGACACTGCACAGCTCCTGTGGTCGTATATCATAGCTCTCTCAGTTACAGTTAAATGTGCTTACAGCAAATAGGTTACATTATCAGAAAAATGTTTATTTGACTTTAAATTCTGAAATTAGCTACCTGCAAAAACCTGGAACTTTGAAATTAAACTTTTAATCCACTTGGAAATATTAGGGAGTCACCATAAATA
Source organism: Elephas maximus indicus (assembly GCF_024166365.1). Classification (NCBI taxonomy): domain Eukaryota; kingdom Metazoa; phylum Chordata; class Mammalia; order Proboscidea; family Elephantidae; genus Elephas; species Elephas maximus. Next base: position 81,154,956 of record NC_064840.1, read on the forward strand.
CAGTAGTAATGTTCTGTGGCTCTATTTCAAAATCTATTTGGTAATTTCATGTAAATCCCGCTCTTTGTTCTAGATGGTGTTTTCGAGGTGACATGTCTTTATTTTACTACAATTTAACTAGATACAGACTTTTATTTATTTGTTTGTTTATTATGTATGAACCTGATCCCACACTATTACAAGATAGTAAAAGAATTTGAATAGTCACCAAAAAACTATTAAAAGCTGTGGTTCCAAATTCTTGGTTATGTATATTGTTGATAATCTTCACCAAGAAAACACACATTACATTTCTTTCAAAAATTTTGAAATTATGGCTTATGTCCCCCCAGGTTTGGAGTGTACTGTTATTCTTAATTTCACTCTGAGAAGCATTATATTTTCATGAAGAAAATGCCGAGAATTGGGCAAACACAGCTGCTTCCCAGGTAGTTCCCTATACTGACTAGAAAACCCTAATTTTACCATTAACTTAAGAAAATTCGTTTTTTTATTTTATTGTGCTTTAGGTGAAAGTTTACAGCCCAAGGTAGTTTCTCATTCAAGAACTTGTACACATACTGTTTGTGACATTGTTTGCACTCCTTACAATATGACAGCACTCTCTCCCTTTCCACCCCAGGTTCCCTGTGGCCATTCGTCCAGTTCCTGTCCCTTCCTGCCTTCTTACTTAGAAGATTTCATTTTTAAATTACATTCTTGTGAATGTTAGAAGGGCCTGGTCTTTTAGGTGAATATCCATAGGTTTTTGTTTTTGTTAAGTATTTGGATATGTAATCAGGAGGGACCAGCCCCTGGAGAATGACATCAGGCTTGGTAAAGTAGAGGGTCAGCAAGAAAGAGGAAGACCCTCAACGAGATGGATTGACACAGTGGCTGCAACAATGGGCTCAAACATAACAACGATTGTGAGCATGGCGCAGGACCAGGCAGTGTTTTGCTCTGTGGTACATACAGTCACTGTGAGTCAGAACTGACTCAATGGCACTTAACAACAAGTATTTATCAAAGTGTTACAGAAATACAGAAAAGGGCACAAAACAAATGTACAATCATAAATTATCTCAAATCAAACTCCTGGGTCGCCACAACCAGATCAAGAATTGGAGTATTGCCAGGACCCCACATGAGCCCTTGGGCTCCCTCCCAGTCGTTCCCTCCTCCCCTGACGACTTTTAGGCTCAGTTGTTTTAACTAACTGCTGCCTCAACTTTTAACACTGTCCTATAATTCTGCCTGTTGTTCAGCTTTGTCTAAGTGGAAGTATACTGTGTTCTTTTGTGTCCGACTTGTTTTACACACATTTTTACACTTGGGAGACTCTTCCAGATGTTTGCATGTAGCTATGATTTATTTTCATTGCTGTATCGTATTCTGGAAACCCTGGTGGTGTAGGGGTTAAGAGCCGCGGCTGCTAACCAAAAGGTCGGTAGTTTGAATCCGCCAGGCGCTCCTTGGAAGCGCTGTCGGGCAGTTCTACTCTGTCCTATAGGGTCACTATGAGTCAGAGTCGACTCGACGGCAGTGGGTATAGTGTTCTATTGTATGAATAGACTATAATTACTTATACATGCTGTAGTTGATGGACATTTGGGATGGTTTCTAAGTTTTGACTTAAACAGTGCTACTGTGAAGATTTTTGTACATGTCCCTTGATTGACTTGTACACACGTTTTGGTTGGGTATGTTATACCTGGGAATGGAATTGTTGGGTCTTAGAGTTGTATGCTAACTTTAGTAGATGACGCCAGACTTTTCCAGAATGGTCGCACTCTTTACTGTCCCACCGAAGCGTATTGGTTCCTGTAACTCCATATCCTCTCCAACATTTGATGTCACTCGTTTTAAATGTAACCATTCAAGTGGGTATGTAATTCATTGTGATTTTAATTGCATTATGCTGACTAATACTTAGATCGAACATCTTTTTCATTTTTATTGGCCATTGGGATATCTTTTGTTGTTGAAAATATACACAGCAAAACATACACCAACTCAGCCATTTCTACACATACAATTCAGTGACATTGGTTATATTCTTCAAGTCTTGCAGCCATTCTCACCCTTCTTTTCTGAATTGTTTCTCCCCCATTAACATAAACTTACTGCCCCCTAAGGTTCCTATTTAACCTTTCAAGTTGCTGTTGTTACTTTAATCCCATACACCAAACCAAACCCGTTGCTGTCGAGTTGATTCTGACTCAGTAGCGACCTTATCAGACAAAGTAGAGCGACCCCATAGAGTTTCCAAGGAGCGCCTAGTGGATTCGAACTGTGGACCTTTTGGTTAGCAACCATAGCACTTAACCACTATACCATGAGGGTTTCCTTAATCACATATAGATATTTCTAAAAAGAGGGTAATGCTAGAACCAAAAACAAAACCCAAACCCAGTGCCGTTGAGTTGATTCCGACTCATAGCGACCCTATAGGACAGAGTAGAACTGCCCCATAGTTTCCAAGGAGCGCCTGGCAGATTTGAACTGCCAACCCTTTGGTCAGCAGCCGTAGCACTTAACCACTATGCCACCAGGGTTTCCAGTAATGCTAGAGGCAGATATTTTTTACTACTTAAGCTATTGTTTGGTTTTAAGAAGACTTCAGGGAATATTTTTGATTTAAATTTTAAAGATTATCTCAGGACGATAGTTTCAGGGGTTCATCTAGCCTTTGTGGTGCCAGACACTCAGGAGTCATTTTCCCCCTTTTTGATCTGGATTCTTCTATAGAATCTTTGATCAAAATGTTAAGTAGCAGTAGCCAGGCACCACCCAGTTCTTCTGGTCTCACGGCAGTTGTTCGTGGAGGTAATTAGCCACGCGTTCTACATCCCCCTGCTATTCCTAAATCCCCTTATTCCTCTTGCTCCAGACACACAGAGACCAATCGCCACGCCTTGGATGGCCAATAAGACTCCAGGCACTACGCAACAAACTCAGAAGAGAAGCACTAAACATATTATTAGGCCAATTAACTGGAATGTCCCATGAAGCCAAGACCCCAAACCTCCGAACCAGGGAACCAAATCCTAGGAGGTGTTTGGTTGTACATAAGCAGCCTCAGCAGCTGCTCTCTTCTTTTTTCTTCTTCTTGATGTTGTTATATCACACAGCGTTTGCCAACTCAGCTTTTTACAGGTGTACAACTTAGAGCAATTACAATAATCGGCTGTGCAACCCTACCTTAACGCAATTTTTCCATCACCATAAACCAAAACTCAGAACTCCATAAGCAGTAGACCCCTTTCCCCCTCCCTCCCACCCTTGGTAACCACGAATAAACTTTGACCCTATACATTTGCCTTTTCTTGTAAGTGAGGTCATACCATACTTGTCCTTCTGTGATTGGCTTATTTCTCTCAGCATGATGTCTTCAAGCTCCAGCCAAACTGTGGCGTGTATCGAGACTTTGTTTCTCCTCCTGGCTGAGGAGTAGTCCATTGTATGTACCACATTTTGTTCATCCATTCATGGGTTATCTTCTGAAGTGTCTGTTCAAGTCTCGACTGTTTTTCTGTTGGGTCAAATGTCTTACTGATTTGTGCGTGCACTTATGTATTCTGAATACAATACAATCCTTTGTGAGTTATGTGTGGCTATATTCTCCCAGTCTGGCTTGTCGTTTCACTCTCTAAATGATGTCTCTGAACAGAAATTCTTAAGTTTAGTGTAGTCTAGTTTATCAGTTTTTTCTCTTATTGTTAATACTTTTTTAATGTTCAATTTTTTGAAATTTTCCTTTACCCAAGGTCATGAAGATATTCTATTGAATTATCTTGTATAAGCTTTGTCTCTCACATGTAGACATGCAGTCTACCTGGCATTGCTAATGCTCTCTTTTTCACTAATTCTACTCTTACATTGATTATTTCCTTCTAGTTTCATTCTTTGAATTTAATTTGCTGTTTTTTTCTAAGTTCTTGAAATGAACGATTAAGTCATTGATTTTCTGCCTTCTTTTTTAACGGATACATTGAAGGCTATAAGTTTTGTCTTAAGTATAGCCTTAGCTGTTTACCACAAATTGTGATAATGTAGTGTTTTCATTTTCATTCAGTCAAAATATTTTCTAATTTCCATTGTGATTTGCACTTCTTAACCTATGGGCTCTTTAGAATATATTTTTAATAAGATCCTTTGAAGTTATTTATGCATGTTTCGTTTATATAAAAACTGTAGAAGAAACTTGAAGTTGTAGATCAGGGGTCCACAGACTATAGCCCACAGGCAAATCCAGGCTCCTGGCCTCTCTTTAGGAGCCCTGGTGGTGTAGTGGTTAAGTGCTTAGCTGCTAACTGAAAGGTCAGCGGTTCAAACCTACCAGCCGCTCTGAGGGAGAACTATGTGGCAGCCTGCTTCTGTAAAGATTTACTCATAGGGTCACTATGAGCCGGAATCGACTGGAAGGCAACCAGCTTGGGTTTGGGTTTGGCCTCTCTTTGTATGGCCTGTAAAGTGAAAATGGCTTTTACATTTTGAAATCAAAACAAGAGTGATTTGTGACATGTGAGAATTAATGAACTTTAAACTTTATCGTCCATAAGTACGTTCTGTGGAGCCCGGCTGTGCACCTTTGTTTACGTCCAGGCTGCTTTGGCACCACCACGGCAGAGCCATGTACTTGTCAGAGGCTGTGTCTGGCCAGCAGAGCCTAAAATATTTACTAGCTGGGCCTTTACAGAAAAAGTTCGCTGGCTTTTGCTTTGGGCGATCTTTTTTCATACAAGATTTGCTTTTGTGTCTGTCAGGCAGCAGGGACACTAGCGATCTCAGATCACCTTTACCCAGTTACAGGGATTAAGGTGATCTGAAGGTTGGCGTCAGTGACGGAAAGGGCCCAACTACTTCAGTTCACCCCTACTCCTATCGGGATCCCGGTCCAAAGCATGGGAGGCTCACCAGGACACCCCTTCCTTGGCCGGCCCCGGGCTGCAGTCTGTCTCTTTCTCCTGAGAGGCTTTCAGAATCTCTTTTCAGTTCCTCAGCCTTTCAGCTGCCCTTTCCAAGATTGGCAGGCACCCCGTGGAGAAACACCACACACCAGACTCAGGGAAAAAAAGTGCAACTCAAGTAATTACAGTGCTGAAGGAGGGGAACGGAGTTACAGATTTTGGCACCGGTCAGTCACAGGCGGGACGAGAAAAACATAGTCTTTATCACTGTGGGTTACATGAGTCCACAGACTGGCCAGAAGACGTAACTGAAAGACGTGGGATCGGGGGGTTTCACGTTGGTTCCAAAGCAACGATGTGGACATTTTCAGGAACGGTTGACGGTTATCTTGCTCAGAGCATTAGATCTCCTGAGGAGAGTGGAAACGAGAGTTTCTGTGATCTGTTACTTTGCCCAGTACGTCAGGCACCGGAGGAGACTGATAACAGAAGTTTCCGTGAAGTGTTCACATTAGCCTAACTTCGAAGAAGCTTATTTCCTTTATGATAATGGGTTGATTTCTAGGTAGAACCTGGGGGGAAAGTTACCTGGAGCTGCTAGGCAGCGAAGGTAAAACCTAGGTGAAAGATTGCATTGAGCTCTTAGAGTTAATTCAGTCACTTTACAGACAAGTCAGATGCCTGTTTTTATTTTATATCCCTTATCAATACCTTGGAAACCCTGAATATGGGTGTCAAATGCTGGGAAGCAGGTGTGATACTAAAGAAGATGAAAGGTGAGTAAGATCTAGACAGTAAGAAAAACATATATATTTGGAGCCCTGGTGGCACAGTGGTTAAGAGCTACGGCTGCTAACCAAAAGGTCAGCAGTTTGAATCCACCAGGCACTCCCTGGAAACCCTATGGGGCAGTTCTACTCTGTCCTATAGGGTCGCTATGAGTCGGAAGCAAATCGGTGGCAACAGGTTTGGTTTGGGTGCCTTTGCAGTGCTGACCCTACGGCATTTATGCTTCTCACTCCTGTCCTAATCTGACTTATGCCTGTTCGTGATTAAAACTTACGCCCCAGGATCGCTTCCCCTGAGAAGCCTTCCATAACCTCAGCCTCCCCCCGTGACTATAAATTCCATAAGGTTAGACATCACGTCTTATCTGACTGGGTCTAGTGGTACAGATGGAACCCTGGCAACACAGTGGTTAGGAGCTTGGCTGCTAACCAAAAGGTCACCAGTTTGAGTCCACCAGCTGCTCCTTGGAAACCCTAGGGGGCGGTTTTACTTTATCCTACAGGGTCACTGGAAACCCTGGTGGCGTAGTGGTTAAGTGCTACGGCAGCTAACCAAAACGTTGGCAGCTTGAATCAGCGAGGCGCTCCTTGGAAACTCTGGGGGGCAGCTCTACTCTGTCCTACAGGGTCGCTATGAGTCGGAATTGACTCATCCGCAGTGGGTTTGGTTTTTTGGTTAGGGTCACTATGAGTCGGACTAGACTGGACGGCAAGAGGTTCGTGGTGCAAATACTTAAGTGCTGCGCTATTAACAAAAAGGTTGGTGGTTCAAACTCACCCAGAGGCACCACAGACGTAAAGGCTGGCAATCTACATTTGAAAGGTTCCAACTGTGAAACCCCTGTGCAGCAGTTCTACTCTGCTCACGGAGTCGCCGTGACAGCAGCCAACAGCAAGGTGGTGCAGGTATTCAATGCGGATAAACTGCAACAGCCCTGTCCACACTTGACATTCATCCCCTTCCTCAAAAATCTATAATCTCTCTTAAGCTTCTTACTCGTAGCACTCCAAATATGAGTTTATCCTAATTTGAGGGAAAAAAAAAAACTCTCCTTATCCAGCTGACCTCTGGCTTTCTCCTTGTTTACTTCTTTATTTTCCTACTCATCATGTGTGTGGTTTCACCTTTCTCTCCCGTTGTACCTGTTGGTCCTCCGCTTGGGATGCCCTTCCCCCGTCTAGCTGGTACGTTTGTCTTTTCAGCAACCCAAGGGTGAATACCCTCCTTGCGTCACCTGCTACATACACCCAATAATCAATCACTTGGTTTTTGTCTCACCACCCCCGTTATGAGACTTACTGTATTCTCTCAGTCACTGCAATTATTTATATCCCGTTCCCTGGTGGCACAGTGGTCAAAGAGCTTGGCGTTAACCAAAAGGTTGGCAGTTCAAATCCAGCAGCCACGCCCCAGAAACCCTATGGGGCAGTTCTGCTCCGTGCTATAGGGTCATTATGAGTTAGAACCAACTCGGCAACAACAGGTTTTATGGGCTCCTCTATTAAAGAGCCCTGGTGGCGCAATGGTTAAGTGGTCAGCGTTGGAACCCACCAGTGGCTCTGCAGGAGAGAAGACCTGGTGATCTGCTTCCATAAAGATTACAGCCTAGGAAACCCTATGGGGTAGTTCTACTCTGGCCTATAGGGTCGTTGTGAGTCAGGATCGACTTGGCGGCACCCAGCCACAACAATGCCTCCATTACCCCTTCTCCATGGCAGGGACGGGGTCCATCTTGTGGCTCCGGGGCGTGACTTGCTGCTTTGGCATGTAGTACCCGTTGCCATCGAGTCAATTCTGACTCATAGCGACCCTACAATCGTGCTCCGTAAACGTATGTGCGTTGAATTCGTCACGTCCCCCTTCTGAAGCCCCACTCCCTCCAGAGCCTCTTCAAGCCTGGCTACCTCATCACTGCCACAGTGAATCTGTTCAGAGGTTACCAATGGCTCCCTCCTTCCAAATCCCAAGACCTGTGTCTCTCTCCACCTCATTTTCTTTAAACCTCTGCTGCATTTGGCATTATTGACCCTCTGTAAAATAATCAAGGGCACTGGTGGGTTTGGGTTTATAAAATAATCCTCTTTTACTTTCATGAGGCGTCCCTGGGCAGTGCACATGGTTAAGTGCTCAGCTACTAACCCAAAGGTTGGCAGTTTGAACTCACCCAGAGGCATGGAAGGAAGCCCTGGCAACCTGCTTCCAAAAGATCACAGCCATAAAAACCCCTAAGGAGCAGTTCTGCTCTGCACACATGAGGTCACCATGACTTGGAGTCAGCTGGACGGCAACTAACAACTACCCTCCTGTAAACGAGCTTCATCTTCCCAGGCCTTCCCGCGCAATGCCGCTTTGCACAGTCGTCTGTGATATAAGGCATCAGTGAAGAGCAGTGCTGCCTGTCCCCCTGCCAGGTCAGACCACTGCACCAGGGGCTCAGAGCTCCTGGAGTTATGCTGAATGACAAATCTCCTTTGCCCAAGGACACCAGAGGTGACCTTTGCAGGACCGGGGGAGGCTGCCCTCTGGCTCACATGCAGACTGCAGTAAATGTGAATTCCTCTTCTCCCCTCCGCCGTTCCATGCCAGCGAGGGCAGAGTTAAAGAGCAGTGAAGGTTAGGGTTCATTCATTCCCATCAGCACCCACCTTCCTCTCTTGGCCTCCTCACCCTAAACTCTCAGGTTTGAAAACTCTGAAAGGGCTGGCTCTACTTGTAGATCTGTTGCACAAGACCAAAAGTACTTAAGTTCCAATTTGAAATTATATTCCTCTTGCTCACAAACCTCTGAGAGCCAAATCCGAAACTGACTTTTTTCCCTAGGTCTTGATGAATTGTTACAGAAAAGTACTGGCAGATACTTTCTACACCCACGTAGCTGAATCTAGTTACTTTCTCTCTAGCTCCGCCTCCTGCCACTCCCTCATTCACTCTCCCTGCCGCCCTCCTAGTACTACCCAACCGAGGTTCATTCTATTAAACGTTATCTAATAATGCCATTACACCCTCTCCCCCACCCCCATTTAAGCTTCTTTCAGGTCAGGCTCATGCCTTTCTCATCATCCACAAAGCTTAACAGGTGTTTAATACTAGCTTGATAACTGATTTTCACTGAATACCCTTCACTTACTATAAAATTCTGGGTATCTCAATTCTCTAAGAGAACTGAAACAACATTTGCTGTTGTTAGTTGTTGAGTTGATTCAGACTCATAACAACTCCATGTGTGCAGCTAGAACTGTGAGTGAGCAGACAGAACTGTGAGTGTGTAGATAGAACTGCGAGTGTGCAGTCAGAACTGTGAGTGTGCAGCCAGGACTGTGAGTGAGCAGACAGAACTGTGAGTGTGTAGATAGAACTGCGAGTGTGCAGTCAGAACTGTGAGTGTGCAGCCAGGACTGTGAGTGAGCAGACAGAACTGTGAGTGTGCAGCTAGAACTGTGAGTGAGCAGACAGAACTGTGAGTGTGCAGACAGAACTGCGAGTGTGCAGTCAGAACTGTGAGTGTGCAGCCAGGACTGTGAGTGAGCAGACAGAACTGTGAGTGTGTAGATAGAACTGCGAGTGTGCAGTCAGAACTGTGAGTGTGCAGCCAGGACTGTGAGTGTGCCGTCAGAACTGCGAGTGTGCAGACAGAACTGCGAGTGTGCAGACAGAACTGCGAGTGTGCAGACAGAACTGTGAGTGTGCAGCCAGGACTGCGAGTGAGCAGACAGAACTGCGAGTGAGCAGACAGAACTGCGAGTGTGTAGATAGAACTGCGAGTGTGCAGTCAGAACTGTGAGTGTGCAGCCAGGACTGTGAGTGTGCAGTCAGAACTGCGAGTGTGCAGACAGAACTGCGAGTGTGCAGACAGAACTGTGAGTGTGCAGCCAGGACTGCGAGTGAGCAGACAGAACTGCGAGTGAGCAGACAGAACTGTGAGTGTGTAGATAGAACTGCGAGTGTGCAGTCAGAACTGTGAGTGTGCAGCCAGGACTGTGAGTGTGCAGACAGAACTGTGAGTGAGCAGACAGAACTGTGAGTGTGCAGATAGAACTGCGAGTGTGCAGACAACTGCGAGTGTGCAGACAGAACTGCGAGTGTGCAGACAACTGAGTGAGCAGACAGAACTGTGAGTGTGCAGATAGAACTGCGAGTGTGCGGACAGAACTGAGTGTGCAGACAGAACTGCGAGTGTGCAGACAGAACTGCGAGTGTGCAGATAGAACTGCGAGTGTGCAGACAGAACTGTGAGTGTGCAGCCAGGACTGCGAGTGAGCAGACAGAACTGCGAGTGAGCAGACAGAACTGTGAGTGTGTAGATAGAACTGCGAGTGTGCAGTCAGAACTGTGAGTGTGCAGCCAGGACTGTGAGTGTGCAGACAGAACTGTGAGTGAGCAGACAGAACTGTGAGTGTGCAGATAGAACTGCGAGTGTGCAGACAGAACTGAGTGTGCAGATAGAACTGCGAGTGTGCAGACAGAACTGCGAGTGTGCAGATAGAACTGCGAGTGTGCAGACAGAACTGTGAGTGTGCAGTCAGAACTGTGAGTGTGCAGACAGAACTGTGAGTGTGCAGCCAGGACTGTGAGTGAGCAGCCAGAACTGTGAGTGTGTAGATAGAACTGTGAGTGTGCAGTCAGAACTGTGAGTGTGCAGCCAGGACTGTGAGTGAGCAGCCAGAACTGTGAGTGTGTAGATAGAACTGTGAGTGTGCAGTCAGAACTGTGAGTGTGCAGTCAGGACTCTGAGTGTGCAGTCAGAACTGCGAGTGTGCAGACAGAACTGCGAGTGTGCAGACAGGACTGTGAGTGTGCAGTCAGAACTGTGAGTGTGCAGCCAGGACTGTGAGTGAGCAGACAGAACTGTGAGTGTGTAGATAGAACTGCGAGTGTGCAGTCAGAACTGTGAGTGTGCAGCCAGGACTGTGAGTGTGCAGTCAGAACTGCGAGTGTGCAGACAGAACTGCGAGTGTGCAGACAGAACTGTGAGTGTGCAGCCAGGACTGCGAGTGAGCAGACAGGACTGCGAGTGAGCAGACAGGACTGTGAGTGAGCAGACAGAACTGTGAGTGTGCAGATAGAACTGCGAGTGTGCAGACAGAACTGCGAGTGTGCAGACAGAACTGTGAGTGTGCAGTCAGAACTCTGAGTGTGCAGACAGAACTCTGAGTGTGCAGACAGAACTGCGAGTGTGCAGACAGAACTGCGAGTGTGCAGACAGAACTGCGAGTGTGCAGACAGAACTGCGAGTGAGCAGACAGAACTGCGAGTGAGCAGACAGAACTGTGAGTGTGCACATAGAACTGCGTGTGCAGACAGAACTGCGAGTGAGCAGACAGAACTGTGAGTGTGCAGACAGAACTATGAGTGTGCAGATAGAACTGTGAGTGTGCAGACAGAACTGCGAGTGTGCAGACAGAACTGCGAGTGAGCAGACAGAACTGCGAGTGTGCAGACAGAACTGAGTGTGCAGACAGAACTGTGAGTGTGCAGACAGAACTGTGAGTGAGCAGACAGAACTGAGTGTGCAGATAGAACTGCGAGTGTGCAGACAGAACTGCGAGTGTGCAGACAGAACTGCGAGTGAGCAGACAGAACTGAGTGTGCAGACAGAACTGCGAGTGTGCAGACAGAACTGCGAGTGTGCAGACAGAACTGAGTGTGCAGTCAGAACTGTGAGTGCAGTCAGAACTGTGAGTGAGCAGACAGAACTGAGTGTGCAGATAGAACTGCGAGTGTGCAGACAGAACTGCGAGTGTGCAGACAGAACTGCGAGTGTGCAGTCAGAACTGCGAGTGTGCAGACAGAACTGCGAGTGTGCAGTCAGAACTGCGAGTGTGCAGACAGAACTGCGAGTGAGCAGGCAGAACTGCGAGTGTGCAGGCAGAACTGCGAGTGTGCAGGCAGAACTGCGAGTGTGCAGACAGAACTGTGAGTGTGCAGTCAGAACTGTGAGTGTGCAGACAGAACTGTGAGTGTGCAGTCAGAACTGTGAGTGTGCAGACAGAACTGAGTGTGCAGTCAGAACTGTGAGTGTGCAGTCAGAACTGTGAGTGTGCAGACAGAACTGTGAGTGTGCAGTCAGAACTGTGAGTGTGCAGATAGAACTGCGAGTGTGCAGACAGAACTGCGAGTGTGCAGACAGAACTGTGAGTGAGCAGACAGAACTGTGAGTGTGCAGACAGAACTGTGAGTGTGCAGGCAGAACTGTGAGTGTGCAGGCAGGACTGTGTAGATAGAACTGTGAGTGTGCAGACAGAACTGTGAGTGTGCAGACAGAATTGTGTGTAAATAAAACTGAGTGTGCAGACAGAACTGAGTGAGCAGACATAATTGTGAGTGTGCGGATAGAACTGCGAGTGTGCAGAGCTGTGTGCTGATAGAATTGTGAGTGAGCAGACAGAACTGTGAGTGAGCAGACAGAACTGTGAGTGTGCAGATAGAACTGTGAGTGTGCAGACAGAACTGTGAGTGTGCAGTCAGAACTGCGAGTGTGCAGACAGAACTGCGAGTGTGCAGACAGAACTGCGAGTGAGCAGACAGAACTGTGAGTGTGCATTCAGAACTGTGAGTGTGCAGACAGAACTGTGAGTGTGCAGTCAGAACTGTGAGTGTGCAGACAGAACTGTGAGTGTGCAGTCAGAACTGTGAGTGTGCAGACAGAACTGAGTGTGCAGATAGAACTGCGAGTGTGCAGACAGAACTGCGAGTGAGCAGACAGAACTGTGAGTGTGCAGACAGAACTGTGAGTGAGCAGACAGAACTGTGAGTGTGCAGACAGAACTGTGAGTGTGCAGACAGAACTGTGAGTGAGCAGACAGAACTGAGTGTGCAGATAGAACTGCGAGTGTGCAGACAGAACTGTGAGTGAGCAGACAGAACTGAGTGTGCAGACAGAACTGCGAGTGTGCAGACAGAACTGTGAGTGTGCAGACAGAACTGTGAGTGAGCAGACAGAACTGTGAGTGTGCAGTCAGAACTGTGAGTGTGCAGTCAGAACTGAGTGTGCAGACAGAACTGTGAGTGTGCAGACAGAACTGTGAGTGAGCAGACAGAACTGTGAGTGTGCAGATAGAACTGCGAGTATGCAGACAGAACTGTGAGTGTGCAGGCAGAACTGAGTGTGCAGGCAGGACTGTGTAGATAGAACTGTGAGTGTGCAGACAGAACTGTGAGTGTGCAGACAGAATTGTGTGTAAATAAAACTGAGTGTGCAGACAAAACTGAGTGAGCAGACATAATTGTGAGTGTGCGGATAGAACTGCGAGTGTGCAGAGCTGTGTGCTGATAGAACTGTGAGTGAGCAGACAGAACTGTGAGTGAGCACACAGAACTGTGAGTGTGCAGATAGAACTGTGAGTGTGCAGACAGAACTGTGAGTGTGCAGCCAGGACTGTGAGTGAGCAGACAGAACTGTGAGTGTGAAGTCAGAACTGTGAGTGTGCAGACAGAACTGCAAGTGTGCAGACAGAACTGTGAGTGAGCAGACAGAACTGTGAGTGTGCAGATAGAACTGCGAGTGTGCAGACAGAACTGTGAGTGTGCAGGCAGAACTGTGAGTGTGCAGGCAGGACTGTGTAGATAGAACTGTGAGTGTGCAGACAGAACTGTGAGTGTACAGACAGAATTGTGTGTAAATAAAACTGAGTGTGCAGACAGAACTGAGTGAGCAGATATAATTGTGAGTGTGCGGATAGAACTGCGAGTGTGCAGAGCTGTGTGCTGATAGAACTGTGAGTGAGCAGACAGAACTGTGAGTGTGCAGATAGAATTGCGAGTGTGCAGACAGAACTGCGAGTGTGCAGACAGAACTGTGAGTGTGCAGGCAGGACTGTGTAGACAGAACTGTGAGTGTGCAGACAGAGCTCCAAGTGTGCAGACAGAACGGTGAGTGTGCAGACAGAACTGTGAGTGTGCAGGCAGGACTGTGTAGACAGAACTGCAAGTGTGCAGAGATCTGAGTGTGCAGATAGAACAGTGACTGTGCAGATAGAACTGTGAGTGTGCAGAGCTGCGAGTGTGCAGACAGAACTGAGTGTGCAGATAGAACGGTGAGTGTGCAGACAACTGTGAGTGTGCAGACACAACTGCGAGTGTGCAGAGCTGTAAGTGTGCAGATAGAACGGTGAGTGTGCAGAGCTGCGAGTTTGCAGATAGAACGGTGAGTGTGCAGATAGAACGGTGAGTGTGCAGATAGAACGGTGAGTGTGCAGACAGGGGTTTTAAGGCTGTGACCTTCCCAGCGCAGACTGCCAGCCCTATCTTCCGAGGCACCTCTGAGTGAGTCTGAACCAGCAACGTTCTGGTTCGTAGTCGAGTGCTTAACCCATTGCACAACCCAGGCACCTAATCATGCAAAATTCCTGAAACTATGATTTAGAACTTTAAAACAGAACATCAGAATTCCTGAAGTCTGCATGAATGTGCATAAAATAAAGCATAACCCATGACTGCGTTACCAGTTCGAAGCCTACAGCGACATCCTATGAAGTAAGCTAAAAGGCAGCCCGTGCTTAATCTGCCTGAGTTTGAAAACCAGAAATTTAAGCATTGCAGCCTGACAGCTGATGTTTAGAAGTGTGTCTATTGGTTTATGAATGATTCATGCTTTAAATATGCATTTATAGTCTTATTTTCAAAATCCATTTAGCAGTTAATGATTCAAGAAGTAGAGAACGTGCATTAAGTGGTCTTTATTAATACTTTACATTCAGTATTTTCTTCATTATCAGTTCTTCAGTTAATTGTACAAGTATGATCAGTTATTTCATATTTGCTATAGAACTTTAAACGTAAAATAAATACAAAATACATCTGTGGTTTAACAAACACTCAATGAAGCGTTTTTTCTGAGGTATTCCCTTCGATCTGGTTTTACCCCAGACCTGTCTTTTCACTTCTCCCAGAAAAGTCTATTAAACCACAAAACAGTTCTGGAACCAGTGAACATGAGTTTCAATCACGTTAGACAAATTTTTTGATTTCATCATACAATACCAATACAAAGGCTCCACCCATGCCTCTCAGTACATTGGACCAGGCACCTTTGAAGAAAGCTTTGGGTCCTTCATCTTTCGCGATCTTCCTCCAGCAGTCAATTGTCCCCGTGTACATAATGTCAGCTGTGGAAACAAACGTTGGTAAGGGCTCCGCGATGGGGCGGGGGATCTTCCTCTGAAAGATGTCTGTACGCAATGTTACCAGTTTTAAAACTCAGGTCACTTGGGCCTCAAAGCCCCGGCTCAATGCAACATTCAGCCAGATGTCCCCTTCCTTGTTTAACTGGTAGGCGGGGGTCTCTAGACTTATCTATTCCTTTGTCTCAAAAACGAGGGGTAATTAATTAACTCACGGAACTGTGAACTGTAAAAGTGGAAGGGGGAGGTGTGGAGTGGGGGTACTGGGCTGTGTGGTCCCCTTTTTATGGAGGTGAAAACTGAGGTCTGGTGTTAGATGACGCTGCCCAAGATTACAGTTAAAAGAGGTACAACTCATAGGTCGGACTGTATAAAACTGTCAACATTTGGCTATTTTTTACTTAAAAAAATGGCAATTTCATGTTTCAACCTAGACAAGCCAAAACTTTTTCTGTCACAACAGATTGCTGATTCCCCCACCAGCTAAAATGCCCTAACCCACTACTATTAGATGAGTGAAGCAAGAATTACTTTTAAATAAACTAGGTAATTATTTCAGTTCTCTTCCCTTGTTTCTGGCTGTAAAGGAAGAGGGCCTAAAGGCCTCTATAATGCCAGACACATAGTTATGGTCACCTCTAACTGTCTCTTTTTTAATGTTTTTATTATCTCTTTAATAAAAACACCACTCAACTGTCAGTCTGTCATACTGTGGTGGCTTGCATGTTGCTGTGATGCTGGAGGCCATGACACCAGTATTTCAAATACCAGTAGGGTCAACCATAGCGGACAGGTTTCAGCAGAGCTTTCAGACTAAGACAGATTAGCAAGAAGGACCTGGCAGTCTACTTCTAAAACAACCGGCCAGTGAAAATTTCATGAAAAGCAGCAGCACATTATCTGACATAGTGCTGGAAGATAAGCCCCTCAGGTTTGAAGGCACTCAAAAGATGCCTGGGGAAGAGCTGCCTCCTCAATGTAGCGTGGACCTTAATGACGTGGATGGAGTCAAGCTTTCAGGACCTTCATTTACTGATGTGGCACAACTAAAAATGAGAAGCAACAGCTGCAAATATCCATTAGTAATCAGAACATGGAATGTACTAAGCATGAGTCTAGGAAAATTGGAAGTTGTCAAAAATGAAAAGCTTGAAGAATGGTATCCTAGGCATTAGTGAGCTGAAATGGACTGGTACTGGCCATTTTGAATCAGACGATCACATAGTCTACTATGCCAGGAATAACAAATTGAAGAGGAATGGCATTGTGTATTCATTGTCAAAAATAACATTTCAAGATCTATCCTGAAGTACAACACTGTCAGTGATAGGATAATATCCATACACCTACAAGGAAGACTAGTTACTACAACTATTATTCAAATAAATGCACCAACCCATAATGCCAAAGATGAAGACACTGAAGATTTTTACCAAGTTTTGCAGTCTGAGATTGATCGAACATGCAATCTGGATGCACTGATAATTACTGGTGATTGGAATGCGAAAGTTGGAAACAAGAAGGATCGGTAGTTGGAAAATACGGCCTTGGTGATAGAAATGATGCTGACGATCACATGATATAATTTCGCAAGACCAATGACCTGTTCATTGGAAATACTTTTTCTCAACAACTTAAACAGTGACTCTACAGGTGGACCTCGCCAGATGGAATACGCAGGAATCAAATCAACTACATCCGTGGAAAGAGACAATGGAGAAGCTCATATCGTCAGTCAGAACAAGGCCTGGGGCTGACTGCAGAACAGATTATCAATTGCTTGTATGCAAGTTCAAGTTGAAGCTAAAGAAAATTAAAGCAAGTACACAAGAGCCAAAGTATGACCTTAGGTATATCCCCCCTGACTTTAGAGACCATCTCAAAAATGGACGGGATGCATTGAACACTAATGACCAAAGACCAAGAAGAGCTGTGGGATAACATCAAGGATATCATATGTGAAGAAGAAAAAGGTCATTAAAAAGACAGGAAAAAAAGAAAAGACCAAAATGGGTGTCTGGAGAGACTCTGAAACTTGCTCTTCAATGAAGAGTAGCTAAAGCAAAAGGAAAAAATGATGAAGTAAAGGAGCTGAACAGAAGACTTCAAAGGGCAGCTTGAGAAGACAAAGTAAAGTATTATAATGAAATGTGCAAAGACCTGGAGATAGAAAACCAACAGGGAAGAACATGTTCATCATTTCTCAAGCTGAAAGAACTGAAGAAAAAATTCAAGCCTTGAGTTGTAATAATGAAGGATTCTATGGGCAAAATATTGAACGATGCAAGAAGTATCAAAAGAAGATGGATGGAATGCAAAGAGTTACTGTACCAAAAAGAATTGGTTGATGTTCAACTATTTCAGGAGGAAGCATATGATCAAGAACCAATGGGACTGAAGGAATAAGTCCAAATTGCACTGGGTATTGGTGAAAAACAAGGCTCCATGAATTGATGGAATACCAACTAAGATGTTTCAACAAACAGACGCCAACTCTGGCAGCACCTACCCGTCTATGCCAAGAAATCTAGAAGACAGCTACTTGGCTAAGTGACTGGAAGAAATCCATATACACGCCTAATCCAAAGAAAGGTGATCCAATGGAATTTGGAAATTATCTAACAATATCATTAACATCACATGCAAGTAAAATTATGCTGAAGATAATTCAAAAACAGTTGCAGCAGTACATCAACAAGGAACTATCAGAAATTCAAGCCAGATTCAGAAGAGGATGTAGAACAAGGGATATCATTGCTGATGTCAGACGGATTTTGGCGAAAAGCAGAGAATAACAGAAAGATGTTTACCTGTGTTTTACTGACTATGCAAAAGCATTCAATTGTGCGGATAATAAATTATGGACAACATTGTAAAGAATGGGAATTTCAGAAGAGTTAATTGTGCTCATGAGGAACCTGAACATAGACCAAGAGGCAGTCTTTCGAACAGAGCAAGGGGATACTGCATGGTTTAAAATTAGGGTTAGGGCTAGGGTTAGAGGACTTCCTGAGAAAGACCAAAGACCACAGCCTTCAGTAAGGATTACAACTCAACATAAATAAAACAGAAATCCTCACAACTGGACCAAAAAGCAACATCATGGTAAATGGAGAAAATACTGAAGTTGTCAAGGGTTTCATTTTACTTGAATCCACAGTCAACCTGCATGGAAGCAGCAGTCAAGAAATCAAACATGTATTACATCCAGCAGATCTGCTGCAAAAAAACCACTGTTAAGTGTTAAAAAGCAAATGTCACTTTGAGGACTAAGGAAGCACATGGCCCAAGCCATGCTATTTTCAACCATCTCATGTGCATGTGAAAGCTGAACAATGAATAAGGAAGACCAAAGAAGAATTGATGCCTTTGAATTATGGTGTTGGCAGAGAATATTGAATATACCACGTACTGCCAGAAAAAGGAACAAATCTGTCTTGGAAGAGGTACAGCCAGAATGCTTCTTAGAAGTGAGGATGGCAAGACATTGTCTCACATACTTCGGACATGTTACCAGGAGGGATCAGTCCCTGGGAAAGGACACCATGCTTGGTAAAATAGAGGATCATCGAAAAAGAGGAAGATCCTCAAGGTGATGGAATGAGAGTGGCTGCAACGAATGGCTCAAGCATGGCAATGATCGTGAAGATGCAGTAGGACCGGACAGTGTTTTGTTCTGTTCTACATGGGATTGCTGTTAGTTGGAACCAATTCAATGGCACCTAAGGACAACAACAACAACAAAAAAGATTTCTCTAAAGGAATAGTTATGAATGGCAAAAATTAAAAAAAAAAAAAAAAAGCCCGTTGCCACTGAGTCAATTCCGACTCATAGTGACCCTATAGGACAGATCAGAGCTGCCCCATAGGGTTTCCAAGGCTGTAATCTTTACGGAAACAGACTGCCACATCTTTCTCCTACAGAGCAACTGGTGGGTTCGTGCCCACAACCTTTAAGTTAGCAGCTGAGTGCTTAGCCACTGTGCCACCAGGGCTCCTTGTTGTGAATGTTGTTTTTATTGTTAGGTGCTGCCGAGTTGGTTCCGACTGATAGAGACCCAATGCACAACAGAAGAAAACATTGCCTGGTCCTGCGTTATCCTCACAATCATTTCTACGCTTGAGCCCATCGTTGCAGCCACTGTATCAATCCATCTTGTTGAGGGTTTTCCTCTCTTTTACTGACCCTCTACTTTACCAAGCATGACGTCCCTCTCCAGGGACTGGTCCCTCCTGATAACATGTCCAAAGCACATTGAGATGAAGTCTTGCCATTCTCACTTCCAAGAAGCATTCAGGCTGTACTTCCTCCTAGACAGATTTGGTTGTTTTGGTAGTGCATGTTATATTCAACACTCTTTGCCAACACACACCATAATTCAAAGAAGTCAATTCTTCTCCGGTCTTCCTTAATCATTGTCCAGATTTCACAAGTATATGAGGTGATTGAAAACACCATGGCTTGGGTCAGTGGCACCTTTTCCTCAAAGTGACTGTTTGGGGGAATTAATTATCTCTCTCATCCCTCAGCCCTTCTTATCAAATAATGTTAACAATTAGTTTAGGATACTGAAGACTGAAAGGAGCAGTGACAGTGTTCTCTTCAGAGAAAACCGAGGAAGATTGAGGTCAGGAGGCCAAGGCTTACCCCCCTTCCGGCCAGACTGCATCATCATCCTCCGGCGAACAGTGTCAAAGGGGTAGGACACCAGCCCCGCGACGGCGGTCACGCTCTGTGCGATCATCCAGCTCACAAAGATGTGCACGTTCTTCGGGTCAGGCAGCATCCCTGTGGGTAGAGCCAAGAAGCCAAACGACTGTGAAGTGATTCCTCATACCAGCTGTGCAATAAGCAGGTGGGGCTTCAGAAGAGGCCACTGCACCTCCAAGCCCATGCCCAGCCCTTCCGGAAGAACCCGCCCCTTGTAGGGATGCCTCACAAAGAGTGACGTAGCCAACCAGAGCTGGCAGCTGCCCCTCTGGATGCAGGGATGGGAGAGCTCTGTGCAGTATCCAGGGTGTGTGGACGCTGTTCCAAGGTTAAACTCTGAGAACTGATACAGCTGTGTCAAGAGGGAGTTAGGCTCCCCCGTCCTCCTCTGTGGATAACTCAAGCCCAGAGTTTAATTCAGTAAAGAGAGGAGGAAGAGAACCCATTGGTTCTTTATTTATCTACACCATATCACTTCCTCATTCAGAAGCTTCAGTTTAGCCCAGGGACCAGGAAAAAACAAGGTAAATACGAAGTCCTTTGTGAGTTATGAATCTCTTAAGATACTCTCTCCACACACCCTCCTCCTCCCTGCCCCCTCTGGCCCCCCTCTCACCCTTGGCAGTATCATAGACTCCGAAGTAGGCAGCCCTGTAAATAATGATGCCTTGGACAGAGACGTTGAATCCCTGGTAGAGACCCCTCAGGCCATCAGACTTGAAGATCTTGGCGAGGCAGTTGCCCAGACCAGTGAACTCACGCTGGGCAGGACCCTTGCCCACGTCGGCAGCCAACCTGGTCCTAGCAAAGTCCAGCGGGTAGACAAAGCAGAGGGAGGTGGCTCCAGCTGCTCCACCGGAAGCAAGGTTACCAGCAAAGTAGCGCCAGAACTGCTTGTGCCGGTCCACGCCCCCCAGGAAGATCTGCTTGTACTTGTCCTTGAAGGCGAAGTTGAGAGCTTGGGTGGGGAAGTAACGGATCACATTGGCCAGGTTACCCCTCCAGAAGGAGAGAACGCCCTGCTCCCTGGGGATTCTCACCACGCAATCAATGATCCCTTTGTACTGCTTCTCAGCAGTGATCTGTTTGCTGGCATGCTGGACCTATGGGGGGGGGGCAGGCGGGGCAGGGGGAAGGGCAGGGGGACAGACGAGGCAGGGGGAGGACGGGGGACAGGAGAAAAAGAAGGTTTGTATTTACTTGAGAAAAAAATGTATGGGGCAACCAAATGGATACTGAGGAAATGTAAATAAATGTCAGCTACTTGGACAACAAGCCAATGTTGCTCAATTATCAGGACATCTGAGGAAGAAGGCTGTGTTCCAAATAAACTGAAAAGGTGATTTAATTGTGTAAAGACAGTCATTTATTTATTGCATTCTTCCCTAGGTGCCAGATCCATGCTACGGTCTTACTGGAAATAGGGAGTTCTGGTGGCACAGTGGTTAAGAGCTCGGCTGCTGACCAAAAGGTCAGCAGTTCACATCCACCAGCCTCTCCTTGGAAACTCCAAGGGGCAATTCTACTCTATCTTATAGGGTCGCTGTGAGTCAGAATCGAATCGATGGCAGCGGGTTTAGGTTGGTTTATTGCAGATGGAAATGAAAGGGTCCCTGCCACAAAGGGCTCCTGATCAGACGTGAGGGGCAGGAGAAAACAATCCTTCATGCCATGTAGTCTCACTGGAGAAAAGGACCTCTGAGTAGCAAACCCTCCAAAAGAGGAAGGAGAATACATTTGCTGGTCATTAAACCAAAAAACCAAACCCACTGCCGTCGAGTCGATTCCGACTCATAGCAACCCTATAGGACAGAGTAGAACTGCCCCATAGTTTCCAAGGAGCACCTGGTGGATTTGAACTGCCAGCCTCTTGGTTAGCAGCTGTAGCACTTAACCACTACGCCACCAGGGTTTCCATGCTGGTCATTAGAGCCCAAAATTACTCAAACATTACCCAGCTAACTAATTACTGAGGAGTTTGTTAACAATTTGTTGGGGTTTTGTTGTTGATAATTTCGGTTTAAGGTTAACGGCATGGAAAGGGTCAGTCTTATTTGACTCCCAGATTGGCGCATTCCTGCCTGAGAGGCCTTTCCCTATTGGGTAAAATTGGGTAGGCAGAGAAAACTGGGTGAATGGGATGATGGTTATAAAGCACACAGAGAGTCCTTTGTGAGTTATGAATCTCTTAAGATACTCACTGCACGAAGGGGAGAACAGATTTGAGGAGAGGACGGGTAAGGCTTATAATGAAAACTGTTCCTAATTCCTCAAAGCCTCAGCTTCTTTATTTGTAAAACCGGGAAAACAATGCCTGTCTGCCCTAAATAAACTGAAAAGTTGATTAATTGTGTAAAAACAATCATTTATTTATTGCATTTTCTCTATATGCTAGATCTATATTACAAGGTTATTGGAAGATAGAAACAGGGATTATATAAAGATAAATGAAATAAATACATATGCCAGCACAGTGCCTGGCACACAGCAAGCGAACTCGTAATAAAGAGCAATTACTTTGATGGTTTTAATTTATTGTTAAAGGTGGGAGTAGATAAGGCAGTGAAAAGGACTGAAAATTAAAACGCAAGGCCGGTCTAGGAGGCCTAAGTGGTGTGCCAGAGCTGTCACAGGCGCAGGTCTGGCTCGCGGTAAAGCGACTCCGGGCAGGTCTCCATATATAGACACCCGAACGCGGGGCGCCACCCGACACCAGGAATCTGCCACTGACGCTGGACCTGCCTCCACGCAGAGGGCACCTTCCCCTTCTCGCGGGCCGCGCGCCCGAGCCTAGGGCCTAGCGGAGATTGCCGCGGCGCCCGCCCCCGCGCCTCCGGCTCGCTGCGCCTGGGTCCCGCCCGCGTCCCGCTCGCTGCGCCCGCGTCCCTCTCGCTGCGCCCGCGCCCCAGGGCTCGCGCTCCTCACCTGCAGCAGCAGTTTCACCCTCTCGATCGGGGCGACCGCGGTCTTGGAGACGGCAGCGGCGACACCACCTGCCAGGAAGTCCTTGAGGAAGCTCAAAGCCTGATCACTCATGGTGACCGCCGGGCGGCTGTGCCTTCAGGGAGCCGCGCTCTCGCTGTCGCCTACGCCCCGGCCAGGCGCTGCCACCCCGTCTCCGTCCCTGCGCGACGCGAAGGGGCCGTTCGCCTGGCCCGCAGCCCCCCTTATATCCCCCACCCGGCCTCTCGCGAGAGGAGGAGGGACCCCGGGCAGGGCGCGCAGTGCGCATTGGCTGGGCAGGTGGCTGGACACCCCTGTCCGTCCCCTCCTCTGCAGAGGGCATTGGGGGCGAAGGCGCTTCCGGGGGGCAGGGTGGGCTGGGGGCTGTGCCTTTAGCTTGGGACGTTTAAAGGGCAAATTAATGTTATCTGTCCCGAGAGCAGAGGGAACACCGTGTCACGGCTGCATGCGGGCCGTTGTATTTATAGCACAAGAAGGCTTAGGCTGGGGCCGGCCTGGGGACAGACACGGGACCCTAGGCCTCATGCCGGATTGCCTGTAACCTCGGGCCTGCACGCGACCCACCCCTGGCCAAGGGGTTTCGGGCTATTTTTTCTCCTTCCATTTAACGCCGTCTCGCACCAGGGCTCACTGTCCGGATTTGGGCTTCCTCAGGGACGAGCGCTCACTTACTCCAATAAATTAAGATCCTTCTGTGTCAATACCAGCTTCACCTGATGCTGTGACTGCCTCTTGTAATCTGGCAACCTGCTTCTCCCCGCTTAACTCAATCGTGCAATCATTCATTCTGTTACCAAATATTAATATTTATGTGCTTGTCCTCAGTACAGGGGCCACTAGATGAATACTTGTTTTAGCAGCGTGTGTGCGTGTGCGTGTGTGTGTGTGTGTGTGTGTGTGTGACTGCTTTTCTGTTAGGTCAGCCCGTCACACTCTGACAGGCAGTCGGATGATTCCAAGATCAGGGGCCCGAGAAAACTCTTTTGAACGGCCTTCACCGCGTCATGTGCCACTTTGCTCTCGATGGAATCTCGGTAAATATTCTGGGCAGATGTTCTCAGTCAGCTGGCCGCTTCTTGAGGGTCTGTGCTGTTAGCCTTCCCATCTCAGTAGCAGGGTGACAGAAATGTTAAGGAAGAGAAGGTCGAATCCTTGACTGTTTTGCCTCTTTTTATAGGCACCTGGAGTTGGGGAAACATGATGTTAAAATTGACTGCAATTGATTTTCAACTTCAAACTCTACCCTATTCAGTCCTCCTCCCAAGCTTGTTGACATTCATTTGTACATTTGTCAAAGTGTATTCATGTTTTTGTTACAAGGGTTTTTTTTTTTTTTTTTTTTTGATGTTCGGTGAATAGATGCAGCATGCGTCCTGTTAGGTGTTTATCCAGCCACAGCAGTGTGTTACCCTGAGTCTGGAGACTTGGTCAGAGCACAGGTCACTAGTCACGTGCCAGGGCCACAAGTGGTACGCGTTTATCAGAGGCCGGGGCAGTCTGAAGGTCAAAACCCAAGTAAGCAGTACAGAAGCTAAGAGAGTGCAAAGTTGCCACAGGTCAGCAGGCAGAAGGTCAAGAATTCAGGATAGACAAACAGAAGCATTATTTCTTCAGGGATATGGAGCCCTTCAGCAATGTTGATGGACTGTGGTTTCCGACGGACCCTCTTCCAACGCTAGTGTTAAAGAAAGCACTTTCTAGTTCTTTGTGCCATTTTATGCAGCCATTCAATAAACACTTCTTGAGCATTTATTGTGTGCCAGGAACAAAGTTTGGCCCTGTAGATTCAAAATGTAAGACATGGCTCAATCCCAAGGACGTTACAGTTCAGCAGATGGAACCAACATGTCACTTGTTCAGCTTTATTTACTGCAGCTTTTCATGAATCAACATAGTCCACGTATCAGTCATTTTTTTATGGTAATAGGGTACTGTGCTGCGTCCCGCTAATACAAAGCAGTTGCTTAGACGATTTTGCTTTTAATTGTTTATTAGGGTTGTTTCTTATCATTATTATTAAAAATAATGTTGCTATATAAACACTTTTTGCATGGACTTTATTTTCTGCTTTCATAATTCCCAAAATGGAATTGATAGGCAAAAGGTTTTGAAGTTTTCTAATTCCTGCCACGTACTGACAAATTGCCCTTCAGAAATACAGAGCCGGTCAGCAATGTTGATAGATTCTCACTTCCCTCGGACTCTCTTCCAGTGCTAACGTTAAGGGAAAAAAGTACTTTTTAGTTATTTGTGCCATTTTTTGAGTTCTAATTCACTTCTTTAATTGCTATGAAATTGTACATTCTCCATGTGATTCCATTTAATTTGGCAGGATTTTCCTTTGTGTAAACTTTTAATCTTTCTTGACCACTTACCTACATATACAATTCTTTATATATTTTTGGCAACAAGTACACGTCAAGTATATTCCAGTTTATTGCATTCCTTTTGATATTTATTTCATTCCGTTGTTTAAATATGTATAGGGTCATATTATCACACTATACTTCACATTTTGAGGTACATGTATCTCTCATACATGCATTAGTCCACTTTCCCTAATATATTAGCCTGTTTTCTTCCACTTCTTTTGGTAGTTATTCTTTAAATGTCTACACTACATTATACATTGTAAGGAGCTATGGATCCAACTTAATTTTTCTCCATACCATTCTCCAGGTATTCACCACTAATTCTTAGGTAGATATTGTCTTCTCTCCATTATCTGTCTGATATTACCAATTTATAGTTGATCATATATTAAGTTATTATAGTAGCTTTAGTTTATGAAATCACCATTCTATGATTTATTTGATCATCATTCTTTAAAAACAAAAAAACTAACACGTGATTCTACCATTTAAAAATTAAAAAGTTGTGTCTGCTTATTTGTCTGGATTTATTATCAAATTTTTAAATTGTATAATTGAACAATTGTCATATTATTTAAAAATATTTTTTCTTTATTTAAAATATATTTTAAATAAGTACTGAACTATTGATTTAAAATAATGATTTATTATACACAATTAAATAACTGCAATTATTCAAACACCACTAGGAGATTTTCAACAGACATTTAAATCAAATAAAAGATTAACTTAGTAACTGGAAGTATTATCACCCTGGTTACTCTTAATTTTACCAATCAGAACCCTGCTATTGCTTAACTGGGAAGTGTCCTATTTCTCCTTGGCTTCTCTCCAGTTATCCTGTCACGCAGGGAGCTGCAGCTGGAAATCCTCCATGAGAGTTTTCCCATGGAAACCCATACACTGTCCTCTCCCTCCATGGACTTTCTCAGAAAAGAGAGGCCTCAGACGCCCTGAGGAGCACGAGCTGCCTGTGATCACAAGACCCAGGTTTCACTTACAAGGCAGAGGAGAGAATGGGGCTTGGCAGAACACGTGTCTGCCCGCCAGTCCCAGCCCTCGGTGGCTTCCCGCCAGTGTGACAGCGGACAGGGCAGCTGTGGGGTAAGACAGAAAACTCTGCCTTCAGATGTGGCTGGTCTCCTGGGACTGGGGTAGGGGTATGCAGAAATGAGGATGGGGTATCGAGCTAGTGTTCCCAATGTTTGGTAGAAACTTTTAAAGAATTATTCTCTTTTACCAAATTGAGAGAGAAAAGGAGCTGCTAAAGAATAATAGGCACTAGAAACAAAGAAAAACACTTAAGGATTTGCCGACAGTGTTGATAGTGTAATGCCTGAGGACATGCGTACGTCTAAAACCACCAGGAACCAGAGCACGCTCTTACCATTTGTACACGCTAAATTTCAGCTTCTGCCAAGAGAAATAAATACCGAAATTTTATTTTTTGCTTATTTAAAAACAGAAAACCTGTTGCCATGGAGTCAATTCTGACTCATAGTGACTCTGTAGGACAGAGTAGAACTGCCCCATAGGATTTCCAAGGAGTGGCTGGTGAATTTGAACTGCTGACCTTTTGGTTAGCAGCCGAGCTCCTAACCACTGCACCATCAGGGCTCCTTTTTGCTTGTATAAGACCGCATATTGGATTGCTGAATTTCAGTCAAGCCCATTCACATTGATACATTGCTTCAAAAGGACAAAACAAAGCAAATGGAATATTTCTCCAAAACTCTCGCTCAGGGTAGCTTAATTAATTAGAGCAATACCTAAATGAAAAAATTCTTTATAATTAAGTGCCTTTACAGTAAACTCCTCATGAAAGTGCAGACGAGCATACCACGGACACCTTCAGAAAGTGAAAATTCATGCAAAACACTCCAATTATCAGCTATTTACTGAATGCCAATCGAAAGTATGAACCGTGAAATACGTAGTGTGTTTTTAACCCAATTGTTCATTCTATAGCCTTATTACTCTTTAGTGAACACCTTTCTTGATTTCTACTTTTCTCCTACTCTTCACCCTCAAAATAGAAATGATATGAACTGTTTACACCCAATTCATTTGTTCATTTTTTTCCTTTTCGTCCTTCACCCCGCATTATTGAATGCCTGCTGTAGACACCAGAGCCTGTGTGGTAAGGAGGGTAAGATTCCTGCCTTGGGGAAGCTCACACGCCAGGGATGGGCATCGCTGTGTTTCCAGCTATGCAGTTATAATGCGGTGTGACCAGGGTCCAAGCAGGGGCTCTGGCGCACTTCCACCTGCATGGCTTTTCATATGTTATGTTAGTCAGAACTTGTATTTTTAACATTTTTATGAATGCTTATGAAACAAAAAGTTTTGTTAGAAATATTTTAGGCATTATTGTTTAAAGGGGGCAATTTCTGGGGGGCAAAGGTTCCTCTCCCCGAAGGCACCCTGAAAGAATCAGCCCGGGCTAGCCCAGTAGTTGCTGGAGGCAGAGAACCCCGGGGGGCCCTCCAGCCACTCCAGCTTTCCCCAGCTAACATAGGCCAGCCTCTCTTCCTAAAAACTGACCCAAACTTCCCCTCTCCCTCTCCCAATCTTAGTACCCTCTTCTGACTTTATCCTAGACTCCCACTAGCATATCCTACATTTTGTGGCAAAATCAAGCTTGTTATTATGCACATGTAATAGTGCCTTCCTGCCATAACCACCCACCTCCCATGCTGACACCTTCCAGAATGATTCCCTGACATGCAGCGTCTGTTATTAAAGCCGTCTCTCACCTGGAGTTGACTTAACTGACCTGCATCTGTGCCACCCTCAAGATCACTGGTATGTTTGAGTCCACTGCTATGGCCAGTGTGTCAATGCATCTCACTGAGGGTTTTTCTTACTTTGCTAACCCTCTACTTCATCAAATACAGTGTTGTATGATAGCCATTTTTAAGGATGTACAAGATTTGAATTGCTGTATCTTCTTGGTGAATTTAACTTTTTATTATTAAGTTGAAGGAGCCCTGGTGGTGCAGTGGTTAAGTGCTTGGCTGCTAATTCAAAGGTTGGCAGTTTGAACCCACCAGACTCTCCACTGGATAAAATCTGCTTCTGTAAAGATTTATGGCCTTGGAAACCATATGGGCCATTCTGCCCTGTCCTACAGGGTCGCTGTGAGTCAGAATCAACTCGATGGCAATGGGTTATCATTAAGTTGTGGTCGTCTTTATCTGTAGCAATACTTTTTTGCCTTAAAGTCTTTTTCACCCAATACTGTATTCATAGAGCTGTACCTGCTTTATTTTGGTTTGTATTTGCCTAGTTTATCTTTTTCTATGCTTCTACTTTCAACCATTTTGTGTGTTTTTATGTAGGTCTCCTGTAAATCTCTATAATATTTTCTTTTTTTATTCTAACTTGGCACTCTTATTCTTTTAACTGGTGTGACTTCTGATGCTTTTTAGACTTTTTTATTTTGAAATAATTACAGATTCACAAGAAGCTGCAAAGAAATGGGTATACATCCTTGAAAATATTTCTGCCATCTTCTTTTATGCTTTCTATTCATCCTCCTTCTGCGGGTCTGGAAGTCGCCATTTGTCTTTCTCATTTCCCGTCATCCTCCTATGTCATTGCCCGTCATCCTCCTATGTTATTTCCCGTCATCCTCCAATGTCAACAACTATATGTGTTTCTAAGTGATGTATTAATGTGCTGAAAGCATCACAATTGTTATTAATCATTACAGTTGGTTACTATTTTTACTACTTTGCTGGGTTCTGAGGATGCCAAATATCACTTCTTGTTTTTTTAGGCACTGAGTGTACCTCAAGACTGTGATGTCAATGTGCAGCAGAAAGCATTAGATTCAAATTAATAAAGAATTAGCACAGCTTTCAAGTATGCTCAGTGTACCACGGAGAAGCTCTGCTCCGGACGATTGCTGGAATTTCATAACATTATTTAATGTGGCCACTAGAGGGAGACCACATATAGCCATTCTCAAAATAGTATCCCAGCCTTTTATTTTTGTTAAAGGCTTGTCAGTAGTACACAAATTAAATGAAAAAAAAGAAAAAATCCCCTACTTTTAAGAAGACATAAAAGTGCAGCCTTGAAATAGTGGACAAAAAGAATTAAGTCAAAGCAGACATTGCCAGATGGGATAAGAAAGCAAGACCCAAGGATATGTTGCCTACAGAAATGCACTTTAAATATAAAGACATAAACCCATAAAAAAAATAAATAAGCAGGTTAAAAACAAAAAGATAGACAAATATATGACAGAAAGAATATTACCAGAGATAAAGAAGTCCATTCATAATGCCAAAGGGGTAAAGTCGCCAAGAGGACATAACGTCTAAATACTGTATTCTGTTTATGGATCTAAAATCAGCTTCAAAATATGCAAAACAAAAACTGAAATAACTGCAAGGAGAAATTTCAATCTCTCTCTCTTAGTAACGGATAGAAACAAGTACACAGAAAACCAGGAAGGAAGTAGAAGACTTGAACAGGTCTGTCGACCAATTTGACCCTGATTGCCACTTATAGAACACTCCACCCAACAATAGCAGAACACACATTCTTTTCAAAGAGTATTTACCAAGGTAGACTGTATTCTAGGAAATTTATAGCACTAAATACCTGTATCCTGGTTCCCTGGGTGGCACAAACAGTTAAGTGCTCAATTGCTAGCTGAAAAGTTGGTGGTTTGAACCCACCCAGGGATGCCTTGAAGACAGACCTGGTGATCTGCTTCCTAAAGGTCACACCTTGAAAGCCCACTGGAGCAGTTCTACTCTGCACACATGGGGTTGTCATGAATCAGAATCGACTTGATGGCTACTAATGACAACAAACGCCTCTATTAGGAAACAGGAAAGGTCTCAAATCAGTGCTATAAGGTTCCATCTTAAAATGCAACAATAAGGAAACAAGCACCCAATTTAAACATGGGCAAAAGATCAGAACAGGCACCTCACCAAAGATATATAAATGGTAAACAAGCATATGAAAGATGCTCAGCATCATGTCATTCCAAAAAAAAAGTCACCATCGGGTCAATTCTGACTCATAGTGACCCTGTAGGACAGAGTAGGACTACCTCATAGGGTTTCCAAGGAGTGGCTGGTGGATTCGAACTGCCCACC
This sequence comes from Elephas maximus indicus, assembly GCF_024166365.1. Taxonomy (NCBI): domain Eukaryota; kingdom Metazoa; phylum Chordata; class Mammalia; order Proboscidea; family Elephantidae; genus Elephas; species Elephas maximus. The sequence continues at coordinate 81,184,923 of NC_064840.1, forward strand.
TTTTGGTTAGCAGCCATAGCACTTAACCACTACTCATTGGTGAGTGAATAAACCGCAAAACATCCCTATAATGGAACACTATTCAGCCATTAAAAAGAGATATCAAGCCACAAAAAAAAGATATTAAGGAACCTTAAAGGTACTGTATATTGTCAAGTGAAAGAAGCCAGTTTGAAAAGGCTACATACTCTATGATTCTAATTATATGAAATTCTGGAAAAGGCAAAGATATAGAAAGTAAGAAGGATCAGAGGTTGCCAAGGGTTCAGGAGGAGACGTGAGTGGGATGAATTGGTAAAACACAGGGGATCTTTATGGCAGTGAAATTATTCTGTATCATATTGTGCGATACAGATGGATGCATACTATTTTGCCTTTGTCAAAACCTACAGAACACAACACAAAAAGTGAGCCCTAATGTACACCAGTGTTGACACAGTGGCTGCAACAATGGTCTCAAGCATAACAATGATCATGAGGGTGGCACAGGACTGGGCAGTGTTTCATTCTGTTGTGCTTAGGATGGCTATGAGTTGGAACCTGCTGGAAGGCACCTAACAACGGTGTAAACTGTGGACTTTAGTTAATAAGAATGCATCAATATTGGTTCATCAATTGTAACAAATGTAACTAATGCAAGATGTTAATAATAAGGTAAGGTATGTGCAGGGAAGAGCGGGTGTATTGAAACTTTATGTACTATCTGTAATCTAAAATTATGCTTAAAAATCTACTAATTAAAATAAAACTGACCATACCAAATGTTGACAAGGCTATAGAGTAACTGGAAATTAATACACTGCTCTGATAGTATAACCATTATGGAAACCAGTTTGGAAGTTTCTTAAAAAGTTAAACACACACCTACCATTCAATCTAGCCACCCCATTCCTAGGTATTAACCCAAGAGAATTGAAAACATATTCATACAAATACTTGCATATGAATATTGATAGCAACTTTGTTTATAGACTAAATGGGAAACAACTCAAATGTGAATATTTAAACAAGGTGAATATTTTTAAACAAATTGTAGTAGATCCATAAAACGAACTACTACTCAACAATAACTCTAGATACATGCTGACCACATTGATAAATCTCTAAGTAATCATGTCGAGTGAAAGAAGCCAGACAAAAAAAGTGTACAGACTGTATATAAAAGTCTAGAAAATTCAAACTGATCTAATCTAAACCAATTGTGACAGAAAGTCATAGGAGGGGGGAAGGGAGAGCAGAAAACGATGGGGGCAGGGATTACCAAGGGATGTGAGGAAACTTTTGAGGTGGCATGTTCACTATCTTGATTGTGGTGATGGTTTCACGGGTACGTACATATGTCACAACTTGTCAAATTGTACAACATCAATTACACATCAACAAAGCTGTTAAAATCATAGGTGGTGGTGGTGTTGTTAGGTGTCGTCAAGTCAGTTCTGACTCATAGCGATGCTACCTATGTACCACAGAAGGAAACACTGCCTGGTCTTGCGTCATGCTCACAACCATTGCTATGCTTTAGCGCATTGCTGCAGCCACTGTGTCAATCCATCTCCTTGGAGGTCTTCCTCTTTTTTGCTGACCCTGTACTTTATCAAGCATGATGATCTTCTCCAGGGATTGATTCTTCCTGATAACATGCCCAAAGTATGTGAGATGCAGTCTTGCCATCCTGGCTTCTAGGAGCATTCTGGTTGTGCTTATTCCAAGACAGATTTATTCGTTCTTTTGGCACTCCATGGTATATTTAATATTCATCGCCAACACCACAGTTCAAAGGCGTCAATTCTTCTTCTTCCTTATTCATTGTCCAGCTTTCACATGCATATGATGCGGTTGAAAATACCATGGCTGGGGTCAGGTGCACCTTAGTCTTCAAGGTGACATACTTGCTTTTCAATAGTTTAAAGGTGTCCTTTGCAGCAGATTTGCCCAATGCAATGTGTCTTTTGATTTCTTGACTGCTGCTTCCATGGTTGTTGAGTGTGGATCCATGTAAAATGAAATCCTTGACAACTTCAATCTTTTCTCTGTTTATCGTGAAGTTGCTTATTGGCCCGGTTCTGAGGATTTTTTTCTTTATGTTGAGGTGTAATCCATACTAAAGGCTGTGGTCTTTGATCTCCGTTAGTAAGTACTTCAAGACCTCTTTCAGCAAGCAAGGTTTTGTCATCTGCGTAACGCAGGTTGTTAATGAAACTTCCTCCAATCCTGATACCCCATTCTTCATACAATCCAACTTCTCAGGTCATATGTTCAGCATACAGATTGAATAGGTATGGTGAAAGGATACAACCCTGACGCACACCTTTCCTGACTTTAAACCGCATAGTATCCCCTTGTTCTGTTTGAACAACTGCCTCTTGATCTATATACAGGCTCCTCATGAGCACAATTAAGTGTTCTGGAATTCCCATTCTTTGCAGTGTTATCCATAATTTGTTATGATCCACACAGTTGACTGCCTTTGCACAGTCAATAGGACACAAGTAAACATCCTTTTGGTTTTCTCTGCTCTCAGCCAGGATCCATCTGACATCAGCAATGATACCCCTGGTTCCACGTCTTCTTCTGAAACCAGCCTGAATTTCCGGCAGCTCCCTGTTGATATACAGCTGCAGCCATTTTTGAATGATCTTCAGCAAAATTTTACTTGTGTGTGATATTAATGATATTGTTCGATAATTTCTGCATTCAGTTGGATCACCTTTCATGGGAATAGGCATAAATATGAATCTCTTCCAGTCAGTTGGCCAGGAAACTGTCTTCCATATTTCTTGGCATAGACGAGTGAGCACCTCCAGCGATGCATCTGTTTGTTGAAACATCTCAATTGATATTCCATCAATCCCTGGAGCCTTGTTTTTCACCAATGCCTTCAGAGCAGCTTGGACTTCTTCCTTCAGTACCATCTGTTCCTGATCATATGCCACCTCTTGAAATGGTTGAACATCGACTAATTCTTTTTGGTATAATGACTCTGTGTATTCCTTCCATCTTCTTTTGATGTTTCCTGCATCCTTTAATATTTTCCATCCTACTAGCCACCAATTCTACTAAGATAAAAACAAAACAAACTGTACATTTAACTTGAGTATCATAAAAACCGTCATAAGGAAATGCGTGGTAACTGGAATGGCTTGGTAAAGAGATCGTTTAACAATTGTGTTAAACCTTCTTCGAGAGGCTGGACACAGGGTGCGTAATGAGTCCTCGGCACTTAATTTCAGTGAGCGGCGAACAGCAAGGACCGCAGGGGGAAGCGTTTCTGAAGCAGCGCCTGTGCGTAATTCGCGGTCAACCTTGGCTATTGACGGGATTTACCAGGGCTGCGGAGCGGTTGGTCTAATACACAGAGAATGGAGCTACCTTCAGACAGCTTGCAATCGGCCTTCCCTTCCCCCACCAGGCCTATTTCAGGGGTTCATAACACCCTGATATCTCCAAGCTGAAAGGTCCCCCACCCAGGCCACTGGCCCCGCACCGCAGGGGCGCGACAAGGTCCCCGCGCGGGCGAGCCAGGCTCCCGTCTGTTCCCGGGGCGTCTCGGGCGGGAACCTCGGGTCCTGAGGGCGGCAGCCCGTTGGGGTGCAGTGGAAGTGGGTCTCCCCGCTCATCTCCTCTTTTCTGCCTCTACAGGACTCTTTCCCAAGTGCAGCGGGAGGGGGTGCTGGCGCCTGTCCCGTTGCCAGTGGCAACCTGCACCCCTCGGCGAGCTGAGCCCAGGACCCCAGCCCAGCACCTTGAAGCTCCCCCGGGAGCAGTAGAGGGGACTCCAGGGGGACCGCAGCCTAGGATGGGGGCTGCGGGGACGCGACGAGGGTCTGAACTGACCGGATGGAGGCGAGAAGAGGCGGGAAGGAAAGCGGCTGCGATCCCGGTGCTGGGGTTTTCAGCACCCCCTTCATAACCACCACGCCCCAGGCTGCCGGGCAGCGGACACCCCGAAGGCAGGACGCCCGGGCTTTCCGCGGGGTCTCTTTAGCCCCTAGATGAGCGTCTGGATCGGCCTGGAACGTGGGCTTCGGGAGCAGGCACGCCCCTCTTGCGCCCGCAGGTCGGTGCGACCCTCCCGCCCGGATGGCGACCCTCCCGCCCGGATGGCGACCCCCCCGCCCGGATGGCGACCCTCCCGCCCGGATGGCGACCCCCCCGCCCGGATGGCAACCTCCGTCCGCCGCCCTCCCGCGCCCGCAGACCCGCGGGGACCCCCGAAACGGCTCCGGGTGCGAGGCGTTCCAGGGCGGCGGGAACCCAGGCCCCGATCCCCGCCGCCGCCGTCGGGGGGAGACGGTGCCCCGGGAGCCCCGCAGCCGCCCGTGCCCAGCCGGGAGGAGCGGCCCCCAGGTGGGTGGGCGCGCGGGGGTCGCGAGGCTGCGCCTAAGGGCGCGGGGCTGGGGGACAGGCCGGAGTTCCTGGAGCCCCGGAGAGGGGAGCGGGGATTGTCTTGCTTCGGTGGGCTGCGGAGAACAAGCATCTCAGACTGGGGGAATCCAGCTCCCGCTCCACCCGCCAGTGCGTTCCCAGAGGTTCGGTGTTAGACTTGGTTCTGAGTCTCATACCCTAAGGAGTCCGATCTCTCCACAGCTTACTTGGAGCCCCCTTTCTGCTGAACACGGTGCCAAGAAAGGCCTTTACGTCTGTTACCACATTTAATCCTTTCAGCCAAATTGTGAGGTAGGCGGTATCACCTGTTTGGAGAGTAACTTGGTCATGGCTAGTAAAAGGCCCCCGCCTTTGTGACCTCTCTCTGCCCCGGGCAAACCTGTGAGGCAGCTCCGATGTGTTCTGGTCTCGGCTTCCACAAGCGCTGAGTTTACAAGGACCCCACGCCCCACCTTTCACACCTCGGACAGAGCACCTGGATTCGCCGGGCTCTGAATGTTCTGGGCCTGCAAGCCACCCAGACAGGCAGGACTGCAGGGAGCCCAGAGAAGGCGGTGTGTCACCACTGTCCCCGAGCTCAATCGCTTTCTCATAGGCCTCTGCTTCGCCCATGTATTTATTCCTACTTTTTCCTGCATGTATATACCATAAATAATGTACAATTATATTTTAAAATTATACATAAATGATATCATACTGTGTATATTTTTTTTTTCACTGAACTTCAGTTTTAAGATTTATCCACGCTGACATAGGTACACAGATCTGGCTCAGCCATTTCAGCTGCTGGGTAGCTTTCCATTACTTGAAGGAACTGAGGTTTATTTAACCACTTTTCTGCGGAGGGGAGGTTATTCTTTCTACAATTAGAGACACTGCTACACTGAGCAGCCTTCCGCCTGTCTTCTTGGGCACACTTGCCAGACTTTCTTCAGGATGGACACCTCAAGTAAAACTGTTGACACTCAGGTGTTGTGGATTGAATTGTGTCCCCCACAGTGTGTGTTATAAACCCTAATTCCTGTAAATTGGGTGTAACCCCATCTGGGAATAGGGGTTTCTTTGTCTGGTTAATGAGGCCACGTCAGTATAGGGTGTGTCTTAAACCAGTCACTTTTGAGATTTAAAAGGAGCAGATTAGGTGCAGAAGCAAGCAAGGACCAACAGGGACAGACTGATGCCAAGCAGAGATCACCAGGTACCTGAGGAACAAAAGCTGACAAAAGACAGAGCCCTTCCCCAGAGCTGACAGAGAGAGAAAGCCTTTCCCTAGAGCTGGGGCCTTAATTCAGATTTCTAGTCTCCTAACTGAGAAAATTAATTTCTGTTTGTCAAAATCACCCACCTGTGGTCTTTCTGTTATGGCAGCACTAGATAACTAAGACATCAAGCTTGTGTGTTTAACTTTATGAAGTATTGATAAATACCTCTCCAAAATGGTTGTGCCAATTTATCTACCTGCAAAGTAAACAAATTTCTGCTTTTCTTATATACTTGCCTGTACCTGGGGTTATCAATCTCACTAGTTTTTGTCAATTTAATGGTTCTAAAATGGTGTTGTGCTTTTTAACTATGTGTTGACATGTCTGTCTTCTCCACTAGGCAGTAGTTCTTTGAAGCTGGAGTGTTTGTCTTACTGATCTTTTGCTAGGTAACACATAGTTAGCATGCCATTTGAATTACAATTTTGAACCAACTTGAAGACAAGAAATTCCTGTTAATTTCCTTTTCCTGGATGTTTTGGAAGGGAAGGAGTGGCCCTCTTCTGGACCTTTGAAGCATTTTGTGTGTGTTTCCTTGTGTTAGAACTACCAACACCGAGTTTAGCACTCCAATTATAATATGAGCCTCTGGAAGACTAGTCATTTTGACACAATAGTTCACTGTGTCTAATGCATACATAATAGGTACTCCAAAAAATATGCTGAAAAATTTGCCCAAGTTCATATATATCCTGTGTGCAACTTTTTAAAAAAAATCGTATTTGTGTTTTCAGTGAAGGTTCACACAGAAATTCAGGCTCCCACTTAACAGTATCTACACAAATTGTTCAGTGACATTAGTTACATTCATCCTAATGTGTAAACAGTCTCAGTATTTCCATTCTGGTTGTTCTGTTTTCATTAATCTAGTTTCCCTGTCCCCTTACATTTTAACCTTTGTTTTTTTTAAGTAATTGTTGACCATTTGGTCTGAAATAGGTGATTTTTTAAAGGAGCTCAGTACTCAACAGGTGATAGTCTTCATTTCGTGAGCCAATCTGTTACATAGCTATAAGGTGACCTCAGGGTCTAGTTTAGGTTCAAGGTTTAAAGAGTATCTCAGGGCAGTAATCTTGGGGAGCCCCCCAGTCTCAACTGGTCCAGTAAATCTTTTTTTTTTTTTTTTTTAGGAGTTTGAGGTTCTGTTCCACATTTTTACATTTTTCTCCATTCTCTCAGGGTCCATCTATTGCAGTCCTGATCAGAATGGTCAGTAGTGGCAGCTGGGTACCATCTACTTACTCTGGTCTCAGTCTCTGCAACTCTTGACAAAAAGAAAAACAAACAAAAGCAGCAAAATGACCAAACCCATGATTTATGTGAAAACTTTATAAAGTAGAGGAGTGTCTGATTTCTCTCTCTTTCTTCGAGGTTGAAAAGGAAGATTTTCCTGTCAGTCCTAAAAAGGTTTGACTTGCATTTGAAGAAGAAATATTTTGAAAATTTCCTGAAAAGGTGCAACCTTATAAAGAGTCCAAGTGGCCATTGATTATTTGGATTTCCTGAGAAACTTCCAGAATCACAGTGAAGAGGTAATTGTGCACAAAATCCTCTCCAAGCCTGAGCACAGGCTGTACTGACCCTCCACATTGTTACTGGTGTTCTTCCAGCCCACGAAGTCCTACTGCGCCCCTTGGTAAACTTTCACGGACACTCAGGTCCTCGGGTTCCCCATTTTTGTGGTGACTCTGCTGTGTCTTCCCAGAGACTTTGCATTGATGGACAAGGGGCAGCCTGGCCCAAGATGGTACATGGGAAGTTGGCTTTGAGAACAAAAATACTACAGGAAGGAAACTATTCCATGTTGTTATTAAAATTATTAGTATTATTATTAGAATTACTTTCATGTGAGAACCAGTCTGCCTTCTCTGGCTGAGGTGGTTACCATAGCCTACGGGAGGATATAGAAGTGCTCATTTGACTCCATCTCACATACTTTGCACATGTTATCAGGAGGGACCAGTCCCTGGAGAAGGACATCATGGTTGGTAAAGTAGAGGGTCAGTGAAAAAGAAGAAGACCCTCAATGAGATGGACTGACACAGTGGCTGCAACAATGGGCTCGAGCATAGCAACGATTGTGAGGATGGCGGAGGACTGGGCAGTGTTTCCGTCTGTTGTACAGAGTCGCTGGGAGTCAGAACCGACTTGATGGCATCTAAAAACAACTACTGATTTGGCAGGACTCGCTCCCCTCTGAACAACTCCTTCATGTTCCCCAGTGCCACACTTTATTTTTATCCTTGGCCTTCTGCAGCACTTGACCTTTTGCCTGGATACAGCAGTGGACTGCGAAGCTCAAACCCACAGGCTTCCCTGTCCTACACCACGCAGAGGATGCATGTCTCAGTCTGTACCTTCCCTGGAAGATCAGCTGTCCAGAGTGGCCTTTTAGAATAAAGTAAAACTGCTTATATTCACACAAAAATCGCTGGAAACCTTGCTTTGCCCATGTAAATTATATATATTTTCTTTTTACATGTCTTACACACTCTGCCAGAAGAGAATGGTATAATCTTAACATTTATGAAAATGTTTTTAAAATGTGGATAAGGATTTTTTGTACCAAAATGTTTATCTCATTCTTTTTAGAATAAGAAAAACTTGGAAATAACCTTCAAAAATAGAAAACTAGTTATATAAATTATGGAACAGCCAAGCAATGAGATACTGTGCAGCCATTAAAAAGTGAATACCAAGAATTTTTAATGAAATGAGAAAATACTAATCATGGAATATTAAGTCCAATGCTACATAACATTTAAATACAGCCTGACCGTGGCTACGTCTGTGCCTGTCTCATTTGGCTCGCTGTAACAGCCATGTAAATGGGTTCCCTTAACCAGGTGTGCCCCCCTTCAATCCATTTTCTATATTGAAGCTAGAGAGACCTCCCTAAATTCCAATCCAATCTTGTCCATCCACTCTTAACACTCTCCAGTGGCTCCCACTGCCCTCTGAATAAAGGTCAGGCTCATTAACATGGATTCCAGGGTCCTTTGTAACCCTGCTTCTGTGAGCCTCTCTAGCACCCGGTCTCTGAGTGTTTTCTCTGCCACTGAAGGACCATGCTTGTATTGCCTGGAGTCCCTGAGTGGTGCAAATGGATAATGAGCTCTGCTGATAATCGAAAGTTTGCAAGTTTGAGTCCACTCAGAGGTTTCTTGGAAGAAAGGCCTGGCAATCTACTTCCGAAACAGCCATTGAAAACCCTGTGGAGCACAGTTCTACTCTGATACACGTAGGGTCGTCTCTATGAGTCCACCTTGGTGTCAGCTAGTTTCGTATTGCCTAGACTTCTGCCTGTGTTCTTTCTGACTAGAACACTCTTGCTTTCTTTTTGCTTTGATGTCTTCCCATCGTTCAGATCTCAGGTTAGCTGTCTTTTCCTCCAGAAAGCCTTCCCTCATTCACATGTCTGCTCCTTCTCTGTGCTTCCATTGCTCTCAGTATGTCCCCTTATTGTAAAATTTATTGCCCTTTAATGTCATTGCTGATTTCCTTACCCACGAAGGAGTCCTGACAGTGCAGTGGTTAAGAGCTCTTGCTGCTAACCAAACGGTCAGCAGTTCAAATCCACCAGCTGCTCCTTGGAAACCCTGTGGGGCAGTTCTACTCTGTCCTGTAGGGTCACTATCAGTCAGAATTGACTCGACGGCAGTGGGTTTGGTTTGGGTTTTGGTTACCCGTGAGAGTTGTGTCTATGTTTGTAGTGTTTATTATTTTGCTCCCAGCGGATAGTACCACAGGATAGGGACTCAATAACTGTTGAAAAGTAAATAATGAACATATCTGACAGATAAACAGCAACTGGTTAACAAAATTTTCTCTGAAGGATGGGATTTTGAGTGATTTTTTAAGTTTCTTCTTTCTTCTCATACTTAAAGTCTTAATATTAACTCCATTAGTTGCGTAACCAGAAAGGAAGTTTTGTGTTTTTACTTGTAAAAAAAAAAAAATTTTTTTTTTCCTGTGGAATCATAGGATTTCAGAGCTAGAAGCCAACTCTAGAACTTCTCTAGACCAATTTCTCTGCCCTTAGCTTTGTTTTTTCCAAATGAGAAAACTGAACCTCAGAGATAGAAAAGTAATGTGTTCATGGTTAAAGGTTAATAATGGCAAAACTAAACTCAGCAAATATAAAAATAAGTAATGGAAGTAAATGTTTAGTCCATGCACATATTTTACAGCATTTTTATGCTTTTATTTTCTACTCAGCGTTAGCTGTTTAAAAATAATTTTGTTTTCTAATATTCCATTTTGTATTTGAAGCAAAAATCATCTAGCCCAATTATTTCTTCGTTCAGAAGGACACAGCACTTATCTTGGGAGGTTGCATTTCTCCAATTTTTTGGTAGAACGCATTCCATAGGTGGCCCAGATTTTACATTCTGGGCATGGGGGTCCTGCTGGCATTAAGGATAAAAGGATTCTTCAGATTTGGGGGAGAATTTGATTCCTGAGTCACACAGATGTAACAGGGCTCAAGGCTGGAGTCATCAGCAAAACACCATGGCTTGTTACAATGTAACACTCTTCTCTGAAAAAGAAAAATCAACATGAGTTAGTTTATCAAGAAACTGTCAAAGAAGACCTTGTTTTTAGTGCCCAAATTACCATGTTTTTACGCAGACAACGCACGCCTTCTGCATTTGTTTGTCGGCTCCACCCCCCACCCAGTATATATTTTTTTACAGCAACCTGTGGAAGAGGATTGGCATGGCGGTGCGTGTAAGGCTGCCTCACGGGGGGAGGACACAACTGGCCAACAAACACAGAAGGCTCACATTATTTGTGTAAAAATACAGTTATTAGTTCAAAGAACATTTATTATAAGCCCGCTATGTGGAATCCCTGAGCAGTGCAAACATCCAGAGGTGCCTTGGAAGAAAAGCCTGGCAATCTACTTCTGAAAAGTCAGCCATTGAAAACCCTGTGGATCACAGTTCTGCTCTGACACACACGGGGTTGTCACCTGTCAGAGTCCACTCATAACAATCGGTTACATTAATGTCTCCCAGGGTCATGTAGAGACACATAGAGGTGTATTTCCTGTGTTAGTGGGAAAACAACAACAAAAACAAGTCAGTGCCATTTAGCTCTAAGGGTAAAGGCTCTCAGCAGTCATGTAGTCAAATCCCTTTACTATATAGATGAGACACTGACACCCAGAGAGGGGTCCAGAGCCACACAGCTAGTCAGGAGCCATGCTAGAACTTGGGGTGACTGCAGGCAGGGTTCTGGGGCAGTTCAGCAGGACAGTAGTCAGGAAGGATACGACAACCTTCTGATCACATGTGGACTTGGTTTGAAAGGGGAGATAGAGAACCTCACTCGCTGTGCTTTTTATTAATATATATATACATTTCCTCATTTACTTGTCAACATGATTTTCAGTCTCGTCTCTTGAACTTCGGCTTTGGATGAGGAAGGAGCAAACTCTGCAGATTTGCAGCCCACTGTGATTTAGAATAGCTGGACAGGATGTCCCGACCCTGAAGGGCTATTTTCCTTTCCTCCAACAGGTGGAACCAGGGAAGGCAGTTCCAGGCCTCAGCTGAGACTCAGCCTGGTGATACGTGATACGTGATGCGTGTCCCTTGGACGAGCTGAAGAGTGACTCGACCTGTTTAAGGAGGGGTCATTTGCTTGATGCTTTGGCTTTATTACGACTAGAAGATGGGAGTTATTTTGGAATGTGCAGCTGCAGCACATTTTGGAGTCATTCTGACGTAAATGCAACACTTTATGTGTTAGGATTTGAGGGAGAGTAGACTCCCAAGTGTTTTACTGTGATTCACCTATGCGGCACTTTAAAAATTGTGAAAATAACGCCAGTGATTTTTATTAAATCATAGACTTGCTTTGTACTTTGCCCTACTTTTATGCCTTTTAAGTTTATATTACTGATATGAAATTTAGTGGATATGAGTACAAATACATTATCACAATTCCCTGAAGTGCGGGAAAAAATGATCATCGTAACACTTTTTTCCAGAGGGTTACAAGAGACCAAATAATAGTCTTTGGACAAAAAGGTACCCCAAGCCATAAAGCAGAATATCCATAGTAATGAGGAATATGTTTACACTTTCGTAATTAATTAAGGAAATGTCCACTGTAACATTTGTTAAATATTGCCCCCATACTATTTTTACTATACCAATTTTATTACAGATTTAGATACTCAATGAAGTAATACAGTCCCTTAACAGGGGTTCAGGCTGCCGAGTCCAGCGGCCTCTAACAGTCCCTCAGGAGGTGCTGTACTTGCAGAATTACCAAAGTGTTCTCCACTGGGCAGAAATTATTACCTGTGTGTTCCTTTCTGTAGCACAGGTGGTCAGAGGTTCTGTGTCTCTCAATGCTGTAGTCATCCAGTGACCTCATGCTCCATCAGGTACACACCAGGTCCCTACGTCCTGAGCTGTCCTCTCTGCAGACACAGATTCTCTCGCACACAACATGTAGAGTGGTAAACCCACTGTCTTAGTTATCTAGTGCTGCTATAACCAAAATACCACACATGGGTGGCTTTATTTTTATTTTCTCACAGTTAGGAGGCTAGAAGTCTGAATTCAGAGTGTTGGCTCTAGGGGAGGCTTTCTGTCTGTTGGCTTTGGAGGAACGTCCTTGTCTCTTCTGCCCCTGGGCAATCTTCATGTGGCTGGGCATCTCTCTTCCCCGCCTGTGCTTGCTCACTTGCCTGTTTAATCTCTTTTATGTCTCAAAAGAGATTGGCTGAAGACACACTCTACACTAATGCTGCCTTATTAAGGTAACAATAAAAACCCATTCCCAAATGAGATTTTAACCACAGGAATAGGGGTTAGGATTTACGACACATTTTTGGGGTGCACAATTCAATCCAGAACACCTACCCAGGCCTAATCAGTAAAAAATCAACCAACAAAGTTGTTGGTTATACATAACTTATATAACTAAGTATATGAACAAGAGGCCTGGAGTTGAATGACTGAGGGTCTTTGCATAAATGTGTATAAAGACAAATTACCAAGAATCTCTGTTTGCTTCCTTTACCCCAAAGGAGTGAGGAATCTTTACTAGCATTTACTTCCTATCTCCCAATTTCAAACTGGAAGTCAAGTTATTTCAACATAATTTGTGTTTGTAATTACACCACGCTGTGTTTACTTACGTGCCAGAATTCTGGGTAGGCAAAATAATGGTTTACTCAAAGTGACAGATTTTTAGTTTCAGAAAGTTTAAAATAAAACACTAGGACTTATACATCTCAGAACATGTAATTCATTTTTCTGCTTCTCATGAGTAGACCCAGAACCAGATAATTTTATCTGAACCAGCTCTCTCATTTGACAGAGGGGGAAACTGAGGCACAGAGAAGTGATGTAACTTTCCCACAAATCTCTTATTGTGAGCCTAGGATCCTTTTGACTGCTTTGCTTGCATTCGTGCTTCCAGCAGACCTGTGATGAGTACATTAGTCCCATTCTCAGGTGACATATGAGGAAATCAGGGCAAACACAGGTTAAGTAACTTGCCCTAAGTCACCAGCTAGCAAATGGCAGGCCAGACTCAAACCAAAGCTGACTTCAGAGCCCCTCTGTGTGGCCAGGACGCTCCGTTGCCTCTCCCTCACGCTGGCCAGTCACAAGTAGATTCACTGCCTCCTGCTGGTAATTGTCTGGCTCAGTGCTGGGCAAGCAGGTGTCCTCCTTGTGCCTTGTGAGGGTGTGTGAGCCTCTGGAGCTCCCTCTACCTCTGATTCCATTCTGCCTCCTAGACAGGGTTTTCAAGTTGTGTAATCTCCCGACTGGTTCACCGTGGCTTTTAAGATATGTTTCTACTAGAAGGAGCTTCTGCATACCTGGTAAAATATCAAATTGCAAAAGGTGTACAGAGGAAAGTAAGCCTCCCACTGACCCCTGCCTCCCCTCTCCCTGCACCAACTACTATCACTTTCCTAGGTCTTTTGTTTTTACTAAAATACTGTGGGTAGCAGGGTCATAAATTTAGCTGATATTCCAACTTAAATGTGCTGATAAGTGTATTCCCTTTATTTTGTCTGTATCAAGTCTAGCCTTCTTTCTACCTCTATCTTCATCCCCGTTTCCCCCCACACCAGCCACACACTAGTGGTGAAAGATCACCCCTGTCCAATCTCATTTAAACCGCTGCCGGATGGTTTCAGCTGTCCCTTTGTGGGTATTCAGCCTGTCCTGGATGTAAAAGGCCTGTCTCCCAGAGAGCCTGTCCTTTCCCTGATCTTTCAATAAGAGGGTGGGGGTGTGGGTGGCTTGTGTGACCTTTAGCCAGTGTTCTCAGGTCACTTGATATCTGCCCGCTGTCCCCTGGCTCTCCTGGCCTCTGAGCAATGCACTTTGTCCTGTGGGGCTGAAATCCAGCGTGGAGGGTCAGGGGTCTTTTGTTTGGGCAGTGCTCCTGGTGGTTCTTCCTGTCTGACCTGACCTCAGCTCAGCTCCTGATGGCCCTGTTGCCCTCTGGGTCTGGCTGAAATTCCTGCTCAACCCTCACAGGCAGTAGTCTCTCTGCAGCCTTCCCCACGTGGGAAGTTTGCCCTTGCCGCAGCTGCTCTGGTTGGCTTCCCAGCCAAGTTCTCATTACGTCTGGGCTCTGTCAGCTCATGAAATCCAAGACCAGCTCAGAAAACCTTGGGTCCTTCTGTCACCTGACCACAATGCACATCTAAGTTTATCCTGATGTGGCAATGCCCCAGATTGGAATGAGATATCCCGTGAGGTTGTTCCCTGCCAGAGACCCAGATGGGCATTGTGCAGGGGGCCCGACTTCCCCCTTTGCCCTCACTGTTACCTTTACTTATCTAACTTTGTCTCCCCTCCCCTCCCCTCTCTTTACTTATCTAACTTTGTCTCCCCTCCCCTCCCCTCTCCTCTATTAAAATTACTGAACTAGCTGTGGTCTGTCACTGAGAGATGTGCTGTCTTCTTTCCTGTAGGAGAGAACCCAGTGAGCATCACCCCTCGGAGCTGGCATGTTGATATACTCAAAGGGTACATAAAGGGGTTTGAACAATTCTGAGTAAAATTCTACTTTCATATCAGTAATTGAATATTATCTTAGCCCTTCTTTAGGCATTCCTTCTGTATGTTAGAATGATTTTGGCTTGAAATGACATAATATCCAGCTAGAACTGGCTTAAACAGTGAGTACATTTGAACAATCTTACAAGAGAAAAAGTCTGGAGGTAGGGGTTCCAGTGTTGTTTGGCAACTCCACAAGGCATCCAGGGCTCAGACCCTCAACACCTTTCTGCTCTGCCATGCTTAGCATGTTGGCTTCTTATCATCAGGCTCATTACCTCAGGGTCACAAGATGGCTGCAGCTGCCCTGGGCACCTTCATCAGACGGCCTCATTCAAAAGCAGGAGGACGGTGGGGAACGGGGGGGGGGGGGGTCAGGGGAGTGGGGGGCAGGCATTCAGAGTGGAGAGACATCTCTTCATGTCTCTCTTCTTTTTATCAGGGTGAAAATCTTTCCAGAAACCCTCCCAGCAGATTTTTCCCTACTCCATATTATCTGTATCATGTCATATGGCTACCCACAGCTGAAAGAAGGTGGGGAAAGAGTCTCAGGCATTTCCACAGCCTCTGCCGGGACGTAGGATTTGCTACCCTGGATGACGGGCAGGCGAGGAGGGGCTGTCGAGTCAGCAAACAACAGCGTCTAGCACAGGAAACAGATCCTAATCTTCCCTGAGGCAGGGAGGTGCTGCAAGTGCTCAGAGAGGGAGAAGAGAACAGTCCACTAATGGTGTTCAAAACAGACACAAATGGGTGTGTGCTAATGCTTTTTTTTTTTTTTGCACTTTGTTTTTTCGCTTAATAATGCCAGCTTTTTTAAAATCACAAACTCAATTCCACATGCACTGCGTCTCATTCTGGGCTTTCTGAGGTGTCTAGTCTTGTGCTCCTTTAATTACTGTAAACTTATGTTTTACTATCTGGTCATCTTCTCTACTATTCTTCAAAACTTGCTTATTTTTTCGGGTTTATTTTTGTAATGTTAGTCCCCATTTAGAGCTCAGCTATGCCTTAGAAGCAAGTTTGTATTCATATTTACATAACATGTATATATATGCTTATTTAGATTTATGTGCTGGACACATTGACTGAGCTCCTATTTCAACACTAAGTGGGTGATAAGTGGCACCTGCCACTGGGCCTTAGGAAGCAGGACAGAGCAGTGGGGTGTGGAAAATTAAGGGTGGTGGACAGAGCAGTGGGACGTGGCAAATTAAGGGGGGTGGACAGAGCAGTGGGACGTGGCAAATTAAGGGGGGTGGACAGAGCAGTGGGACGTGGCAAATTAAGGGGGGTGGACAGAGCAGTGGGGTGTGGAAAATTAAGGGTGGTGGACAGAGCAGTGGGACATGGCAAATTAAGGGTGGTGGACAGAGCAGTGGGACGTGGCAAATTAAGGGGGGTGGCCGACACTTCTTCTGAAGTGAGCAGCGACTATTCAGCCCCCTAGCCAACTGTTGCTGTTGAGGATTATAGACATGGCCACATCCTCTGATTTTTACAGAGGAACTAGAAATCCAGATTTTATGTGATATTTCCTTATTTAAAATGTTGATATTAAATACACCTATGCAGGCCAGATGCCACCTATACAGGCTACTAGTTTGTAAGCTCTGGATTAGCCATAGGTATCACCATTAATAAGTAGCTTTATTTTTGGTAAACTATCATTTTCCATTGACTAAGCCAAATTCTGGGAAACCCTGGTGGCATAGTAGTTAAGTGCTACAGCTGCTAACCAAAAGGTCGGCAGTTCGAATCCGCCAGGCGCTCCTTGGAAACTCTATGGGGCAGTACTACTCTGTCCTGTAGGGTCGCTATGAGCCGGAATCGACTCGACGGCACTGGGTAAGCCAAATACCAAACAAAATACATAGCCAAGAACTAAGACAACTCCAAACCAAAGCCTAACTCATTACCGTCAATTGGACTTAAAGTAACCCTATAAGGACAGAGTAGAACTGCCCTATAAGGTTTCCAGGGAACGACTGGTGGATTTGGACCATCAGCCTTTTGGTTAGCAACCTGAACTCTTAACCACTTATCCATCGGGGCTTCTACTGTCTTATAGATGATATAAATATGAAGTGGCTAATATTAGCCCTGCTTTGAACTTTTGTTACACACACACACACCCCATGTTGTTGTTGTTAGGTGCCGTTGAGTTGATTCTGACTCATAGTGAGCCTATGTGTAACAGAACGAAATGTTACTGGGTTCTGTGCCATCCTCATAACATTAGGTATATTTGAGCCCATTGTTGTAGCCACTGTGTCAGTTAATCTCATTGAGGGTCTTCCTCTCTTTCACTGACCCTCTACTTTACCAAGCATGATGTCCTTCTCTACGGACTGGTCCCTCCTGATAACATGTGCAAGGTATGTGAGATGAAGTCCAGCCATCCTTGCTTTTAAGGAGCATTCTTGCTGTACTTCTTCCAAGACAGATCTGTTTGCTCTTCTGGCAGTCCATGATGTAGCCAATATTCTTTGCCAACACCACAATTCAAAGGCATCAATTCTTCTCTGGTCTTCCTTTTTCATCGTTCAGTTTTCACACGCAAAGGAGGCAACTGAAAGATCATGGCTTGGGTCAGGCTCACCTTCCTCCTCAAAGTGATATCTTTGCTTTTTAACACTTTAAAGAGGTCCTTTGCAGCAGATTTGCACCTTTTGATTTCTTGACTGCTGCTTCCATGGATGTTGATTGTGGATTCAAGTAAAATGAAACCCTTGAAAACCCTGCTTGCTGAAAGTGAAGAGGACTTGAAACACTGATGGAGAGCAAAAACTGCAGTTTTCAGTATGGATTACACCTCAACATAAAGAAAATAAAAATCCTCAGAGTTGGATGAATAAGCAACAGTCTGATAAACATAGAAAATACTGAAGTTGTCAAGGGTTTCATTTTATTTGGGTCAATAATCAGCACACCATGTATGTTGTCATGGATTAAATTACGTCCCCCCCCCCACCCCCACCGCCCCAATCTGTGTATCAACTTGGTTAGGCCATGTGTGGTTATCCTCCATTTTGTGATTGTAATTTTATGTTGAGAGGATTAGGGTGGGATTGTAACACCACCCTTGTTCAGGTCACACCTTTCCTGGGCTGTGGCCTGTACCACCTTTTATCTCTCAAGAGATGAAAGGAAAGGGAAGCAAGCACAGAGTTGGGGACCTCATACCACCAAGAAAGCAGCACCAGGAGCAGAGCGCGTCCTTTGGACACCAGGTCCCGGTGCCTGAGAAGCTCCTCAACTGGGGGAAGATTGAGGGCAAGGACCTTCCTCCAGAGCCGACAGAGAGAGAAAGCTTTCCCCCAGAGTTGACACCCTGAATGTGGACGTGTAACCTACTAAGACTGTGAGAAAATAAATTTGTCTTTATTAAAGCCATCTATTTGTGGTATCTCTGTTATGGCAGCACTAGATAACTAAGACATACGCATACATCAATGTATCATTTTGTTATATAATATATTTAAATACAATTGGGCTTATTCTTTTAGGTCCACCCATAAGGCAAGCAAAAACTTCTGCAAATCCTAGAAGAGGATTTTTGCTTTCATTAAGAAATTCAAACAATGACCATGAAAAAATTAATCAAAGTGAAGCAAGGAACCAAAGAAAGTGAAGTTTTAAATCAGCAGAACAGAGAAAAAAGGCTGAGGCTGGATTCCTGACTCTATCTTCTCATCCTGTGATATGAAATGATTTTTTTAATGCTACATATTTTATAGATTTTGTAATGAGAGAAAAATCAGCCCCACCTCCACCTTAACTGGAATACAAGTCAAATTTGCAAATGTGTTTCGGTCTGATTATCTCTCTGTCTTGACCACTTTCAAGCAAGCGTTCAGTCAAGGTGGGTGCCCCACTTTTGTTTTTACATTTGTTTCTAAACTGGTTACTTTTTTCCTCTTAAGAGAATTACAAAACCAGCCATTATCTACAGTATCTATTAAATTAGAAATGTTTAGACAGAGACATGGTAGAAATATATTTCTATTAACACTTAAAGTGATGCAAAGCTTCCTAAATCGTGCGTAGTTTGGTTTACGTGTTCTCAGTAACGCTGAAGGCTGTGGAGCTGCATCTTGAAAAGATATTTTTCCTTCTGCCCACGCCAAGCTGTCTAAAGAACGCAGTGGAAGAATGCGTATGTAAGTTCAAATCATAAATCCAAGAAACTAGACTATTTTTAGTTCTATTATTTTACAATCTTGGGGAGTTGTTGAATGATTTCCAGAAAGTTAGAAATATGGCTACCTAAGTTACTATGACTAAGTCCATATTTCTCTGTTTTTTCTTATTTTTTTTGACAGAAGGATTGACAAATTAAAAGAAAACATCATTAGTCAACGGGAATTTCGAACAGCCATTGAAAGCAGGCAATAGGAATTTTCACATAAGATATTTTTCAATAAAGTCCTTATCACTGGTGATTTCACTTTTACACAGTACATATAAGTGGGACAAAAGCTTTTTTTCCTATCTCTGTACGGTAAAATGACAGAGAAAAGTTGCTTTTATGTAATTTTATTTTACAAAATTGTATGAACTATCATTTTAACAAGTCCTGAAATTAGCTGATCTTAGGTAAGAGATTTTAGGTGTTTTCCTACCCAGTAACAAACTGCCGATGATAATTTCTTGAATCTATGATGGTAATATTCCAAATTAGTCATTTTATTCTCTTCTCTTCTCTGTATGTCTTATAATCAAATAATTCACCTCCCTGATCCTATATATTACGAATCAGTTCATCCTTCCGTGTGATTGTAACCGGAGAGGTTTTATTCCTGCCTAGTGACCCTGGGGCCTGGCGGTGCAGTGGGTAAGTGCTTGGCTGCTAACTGAAAGGTGAGCAC
The DNA here is from genome assembly GCF_024166365.1 of Elephas maximus indicus. Lineage (NCBI taxonomy): Eukaryota > Metazoa > Chordata > Mammalia > Proboscidea > Elephantidae > Elephas > Elephas maximus. The sequence goes on from NC_064840.1 coordinate 81,204,486, forward strand.
TTCAAGCCACCAGCCACTCCTCGGAAACAGTATGGAGCAGTTCTCTTTCTAATAGGATTGCTATGAGGTGGCAACAGATTTGGATTTTGTTTTTAGTAACCATGAAAATCTCTAAGCCACCAGGTGGCAGAGTGTCCTTGGCTTAGGTTAAGTAATACAGTTTTTCCCTTTGATTGCCGAAATGAAATTTACTGTAGTGGGTGGTCATCACACCTTGTACCTTCTAAAATAATTTTGAAAGCATGTACACCCCCCACAAACTCGTAAGTTCACATATAAAACTACTCAACAAAAGCTTAAGTAATTTAAAGGATATAACTTCTGACATATTGAAAATACTAACATTTTACATAAAATTGTTACATCACCCTTTTAAATGAATCTAACTGAATGCAAAATACCATATACTTTGATAACCACTGCCATCTATTTCTTTAAAAATTCCAAAACAAGCTCGTTTTTTACAATTGGGTACAGTACATAACTCCTTTTTCTCCTTGAAACCTCATCTATATTTTATTGCCTCTGCAGAAATTTATCCTAGTATAAAATATACTTAAAAAGCTTTTATCACCACTTCACAATTCTTTGCCACAAGACTATGTTTACAGATAAAATTAAGTGTTTTGTACTTCCTGTGATCGTAAGGGAAGCCCTGGTGGCACAGTAGTTAAGAGCTAAGTCTGCTAACCAAAAGGTTGGCAGTTCGAATCCACCGGGTGCTCCTTGGAAGCTCTATGGGGCCGTTCTACTCTGTCCTATAGGGTCCCTATAAGTCAGAACTGACCCAATGGCAACAGGTTTAGTTTTTTTTGGTGACCATAAGGTTCTAAGTGTTAAATTTTTACTAGCATACCGTTGGTCAAAAAACCTGTTGCCATGGAGTGGGTTCTGACTCAGCAACCCTATAATACAGAGTAGAAATGCCCCAGAGGGTTTCCAAGGGGTGGCTGGTGAATTCAAACTGCCAACCTTTTAGTTAACCGTTGCACCACCTGAGCTCCCACCACTGGTCAAACATCCTAAATATATTACTATTTTTTGTAAGTAGCTATAAAATAAAAAGTAAAATAGTATTGGAAAAGCACCTCTTAATGAGGGGGGTTGGAAATTTTGATTACATCTTTGTTTGTTTGGGGCAACACACCACGGGAAGATTCTGGGTGGGTACGAGGTTGGCCTTTCTTTTGTAAAGTAGGAGATGGGCCCTTGTGAAAGAAGAGAAAGGAGAAGAGGGGCAGCACAATGAAGGCATGTGGGTCTTAACATAATGTGAGCAGGTTGATGTTAGGAAAAAATACAGATATGAGTTGAGGATTGTTATGGAGTGAATTGTGTCCCCCAAAATGTGTGTCCACTTGGCAAGGCCATGATTGCCAGTGCTGTGTGACTGTTCACCATTTTGTTATCTGATGTGATTTTCCTACGTTTTATAAATCCTACCTCTATGATGGGAAACCCTGGTGGTGTAGTGGTTAAGAGCTACAGCTGCTAACCAAAAGGTCAGCAGTTTGAATCCACCAGGTGCTTCTTGGACTCTATGGGACAGTTCTACCCTGTCCTACAGGGTCACTATTAGTCGGACGGAATCAACGCGAAGGCACATACCACCACCACCACTATGATGTTAATGAGGCAGGATTAAAGCAATTATGCTAATGAGGCAGGATTCAATCTACAAGATTAAATTGTATCTTGAGTCAATATCTTTTGAAATATAAAAGAGGGACATGAGCAGAGAGACAGGGGGACTTCCTTACCACTGAGCAAGAAGAGCCAGGAAAGCATGTGCCCTTTGAACCTGAGGTTCCTGAGCTGAGAAGCTTATAGGCCAGGGGAAGATTGATGATAAGGGCCTTTCCCCAAAGCCGGTAGAGAGAGAAAGGCTTCCCCTAGAGCCATCGCCTTGAATTTGAACTCCCAGCCTCCTAAACTGTGAGAGAATAAATTTCTACTTGTTAAAGCCACCCACTTGTGGTATTTCTGTTAAAGCACTAAGACAAGAATCTGGACATTGGTTTACTTAGAACAGTGGTTTTCAACCAGGGGAGATTTTTCCCACAGGGGATATTTGGCAACGTCTGAAGACATTTTTGGTTGTCACAATTGGTGTGAATTGTTACTGGCATCTGGTGGATAGAGACAGGGCTTTCAGTATGAGAATTTGCATTTCCACCCCAGACATACTTTAACAAGACCCCCAGGTGATTCTTATGTATAACTTCCTAGGAACGTGTTAGAAATGTAAGTTCTCAGCAGGGGTTCAAACGAGACAAACTGGGGTAGAGGCCAGGGATATTGCTAAACTGCTCTGTTCCCAAACCAACACAGCTGAGAGCCTGAAACCTACCAAGTGCTCAATAAATACTTGTGGAAAGAATGGAAATGAGGGAAGGAATCATCTAACTGTGTAGTCATAATACACAAACACTAGAAGATAAGCTAGATAACTGGGATCTTCCAAAAATTAAACATTTATGCTCATCAAAAGACTTCACCAAAAGAGTAAACAGAGAACCTACAAATTGGGAAAAAAAATTTGGCTATGACAAATCTGACAAAAGTCTAATCTCTAAAATCTATAGGAAAATCCAACACCTCTACAATGAAAGGACAAATAATCCAATTAAAAAGTGGGCAAAGGATATGAACAGACTTCACCAGAGAAGACATTCAGGTAGCTAACAGATCATGGGGAAATGCTTGAGGTCACTAGCCATTAGAGAAATGCATATCAAAACCACAATGAGATACCATCTCACCCCGACATTACTGGCACAAATCAAAAAGACAGAAAATAACAAATGTTGGGGAGGCTGTGAGGAGCCTGGAACTCTCATGCACTGCTGGTGGGAATGTAAAATGATACAACCATTTTGGAAAATGATATGGTGCTTCCTTAAGAAGCTAGAAATAGAAATACCATATGATCTAGCAATCCCCTTCCTAGGAATATATCCTAGAGAAATAAGAGCCGTCACAGGAATAGACATACCCAAGTTCATAGCAACATTATCCACAACAGCAAAAAAATGGAAACAACCTAAGTGCCCATCAACAGATGAGTGGATAAACAAACTATGGTACATACACGCAATGGAATACTATGCAGCAATAAAGAACAATGATGAATCTGCGAAACGTATCACAACGTGGATGAATCTGGAGGGCATTATGCTGAGTGTAATAAGTCAATTGTAAAAGGACAAACGCTTTATGAGACCACTGTTATAAAAACTCGTGAAAAGGTTTACACACAGAAAGGAACAACCTTTGATGGTTACTAGACTGTGGGAAAATAAATTTCTCTTTGTTAAAGCCATCCACTTGTGGTATTTCTGTTATGGCAGCACTAGATGACTGAGACGTGGGGAGGGAAAGACACTAGCTGAAAAAAAAAAACCAAACATTGGTTTACAGGTCTTCGTGTAGACTTACATTTTCATTTCTATTGGTAAATACTGGGAGTGTAATTGTTGGGTTGTAAGGTAAGCATGGAAACCCAGCGGCTTACCAAAGGTCAGCAGTTCATATCCACCAGGCACTCCCTGGCAATCCTACGGGGCAGTTCTACTCTGTCATTTAGGGTCACTGTGAGTCAGAATCAACTCGATGACAACGGGTTTGGTTTTTCTAGAACACTATACTATTCTAGTACAGTTCCCGGATGGCGTTAATGATTCGGGTTCATCCAGAAGTGGTTGGGAAGAAAGGCCTGGCAACCTATGTCCAAAAGGTCAGCTACTGAAAACCCCGTGGATTGCGGCCCTGCTCTGACACATGTGACACACGTGGTTCTGACACATGTGACACATGTGACACACGCGGGGCAACTGGGATAGTTACTCTGACACACGTGACACACGCGGGGCAACTGGGATAGTTACTCTGACACACGTGACACACATGACACACGCGGGGCAACTGGGATAGTTACTCTGACACACGTGACACACGCGGGGCAACTGGGATAGTTACTCTGACACACGTGACACACGTGGGGCAACTGGGATAGTTACTCTGACACACGTGACACACACAGGGCAACTGGGATAGTTATCCACTGTAGTTTTAATTTGCGTCTTTTCATAAATTTATTGAACAGTCATACATTTTCTTTTGTGAAATGTCTGGTCGAATCTTTTGCCCATTTTTAATTGGCTTGTTTGTCTTATTACTGAATTGTAAGAGTTCTTCAGAGATTTTGGATATAAGTCCTTTTTAGACGTTTATATTTGTGGCTTGTTTTTTCATTTCTTAATGTTATCTTTTGAAGAGCAGAAGTTTTTAATTTTAATGAAGTTGAAAAAGACCATGTGTTTAAATGGAACTGTGAACTCCAACTATTTTTATGACTATTTTCTGCCAACCAAAAATTCTACAAATGTCATCCCACAGGCAAGTGGCACATTTCAGGGAAGTATGCACAGCGGTAAAGAGCACAGCCGCTAACCAAAAGGTTGGCAGTTCACATCCACCAGGCACTCCGCGGAAACCCTATGGGGCAGGTCTGCCCTGTCCTATAGGGTCGCTATGAGTTGAAATTGACTCAATGGCAATGGGCTTGGGTTTTTTTGGTTTTATCCACCTAAAAAGGATTTATCATAAAACGAAGTAAGGTGGCATTAATAGCAATATTACATAGTATTCCATATGTCATTATCACCAAATATCACCAAAATCCTTCTTTGGTGAGAAGGATGGGTGCTTTCCAAGACTGTATATTAATTCTCCCTCCTATTCTATCTTCTCTTGACATAAGCAACGTATAAAGACTGTTCAGGAAACAATATTATACTACTACTGACTACTTTTTGGGGGGGAACCTGCTACATTCCAGGCACCATGCTAAAATAATTAATCCTAATGGCAACTTTTTAAAGTAGATATTTTTGTCCTCATTATTCAGATGAGAAAAGTGAAGTTCAGAGAAATTAAATATCTTGACAAAAATCACACAGCTTGTAAGCTGAGCTGGGATTCTGAGCTAGGTCTGTGTGGTGTGATGGATTGCTTTTATATGGCCTTTCTCACCATGGTCTTGTCACTCTCACCAAATGACTGGGTGAGACTATGCAGATAAGGTGCTTATAGCCCACTGAAGGGATTGGACAGCTTGGTAAGAATACAAATAAGGTGCATGGTGCCCTTGTGTGTAGGGGGGTGTGGAATCATGCAAATAAGGTGTATGGAACTCTGATGAGAGAAGAGAGCCAATCCCAGAGCACAGGGTGACCCAAATATCACTAAAAAGAAGAGATGGGAGTAGAGTGCACCCTTTGGACCCAGGATCCCTGTGCCTAGGTCCTCCTAGACCCAGGAGACAGAGGGAGAGAGAGCTGTAACACCAGACACAGCAAGATGGAGAGGAGCAATGGCAAAGAAATGGCAGCAGCAGAGGCAGCAGAACCAGGAGACCAGCAGGAGATGGTGGGATGAGTTTCCCTGCCTGTGGAGCCAGAGAGCTGAACGCCTTTGGCCCACGGCTTACTGTCAGACTGGGTGCCTCCAGGCACTTATTGGTGGAGCTAAAGAGCTTTGTAACACTTGCCTGAGCACGGCAGAGGCCTGGCCAACGGGCGGAGGGCTGGAGAGAAGCCTACCTGTTGGCACGGCTGACAGGAGGCTGTCTTGATCAAGAACCATCCTGAGTAGGTTCTGATCCTGAATTGTAACCTGTTACTTACTTCCCTAATAAACCCCATAATCGTGAGTATTGTCTCTGAGTTCTGTGTGGTCACTGCAACAAATTAGTGAACCCAGCAGAGAAGCAGAGAGTGCCGTGGGAGGGGCAGCTTTTGTAGGAATTGGTAAGAAGACTGGAGAGAGGAGGTATGTCTGACCTCCACCTTCCAGGAATCAGCCTCGGGCTTTTGATGTTGGTAACTATTCTCCTCCCTTGTGAAGCTAGGTGCCTTTGCCTCACCATTTTTACAGTCAGTCTAACTCTAAAGTTCACGCTCTTAATTAGTGTTCTGTACATGACCTGGATCTACTTGGATTTAGATATATTGAATGTAGATTTTTGCAGGTTGTGGAGGAAATAGAGATGGGGGGAAGGAATGGAGGAAGGAAATTAGGTCTGGGATTTATATTGGCCAGGCCTGTTCGTGACTCTAGTTACTAAGTCCCTAGATAGACTGGGTAACTTTATGGAGGGTCCAAGGTAGCCAAGGAAAACTGGACCAATGTAAATACAAATTCAGAAACATAACTGTCTCAGATAATCTAATAAATTAACAGGCCGTTCAGCTTACCACACACTCTGCCAGCACTTCAAAGACCCTCCATTAGTAAAAGAAAGAGTATCGGAGAGTGACTTCCTCAAACTTTAATTATGCTAAGCCTTGATTTAGAATTTAACTTGTAACGGATACATTTGTTGGTATCATTTATGTGCAATTTCCTCGTTAAAGCCAGGTAGTTATTTGGAATCTTATTCTACTGATTACACTACGCTCATCTCCCTTCTGAGATCTCTAACACAATGTCATTTTTCAACTTGGCGGATGTGAAATTCCTTTCGTTTACTCACACTATAGATTTGACCATTAGCAGCCTCCCATTTCTAGTCACACATTACTAGGTGCACCTTTTTCTTTCCTTGATATCCTGGGTCTCTGTCATTCGTACAGAAAAGATGAAATGTTTAGAGGTATCATTAAGTTATCACTTTCATCAGAAATATGGTGTCTACTATTGTATAATTCTATTGAATTTCCTTTCCTTTGTTAAAGTTGAGTGTTGCATTTGAAAATCCAGATGATCTTGACTGGAAGACTGAGACGAGGAGTTAAGAGATTTTGTGTAATCTTTTAGAAGTTATACAGTTATTAATAAAAAGACACATTTGTGCTTTCCCCCATTTTTAAGGCCAAAGCATCCAAGTTTAAAACAATAATTTAGTTTTGGAATGTACCGGTAATGGTATTAAAATGCCCTGGGGAAGGAAGAACTAAATTAAAGAGGACGTGATAGTAATGTATGCTTAGAAACAGGCTGTTTTCAAGTAAAGAAAAAAGGAACTCTGACACATAAACCAAGGTGCATGGTCTCTCTTTAAAATTTTTTATAACAGTTAATAGTATTTCTGAGCCTTTTCTTTAATCACAATCTATGACAAGAGAGGAAATCTGCAATTTTCTGAAATTTTGTCCCTCGGAAGCTGTTTAAACCATGAAAACATCTTCATCCTGAGTTTAGCAGCACACTCATATTTGTTCTAATCCTTCCAGAGTTCACTAGTTGATTATTAAACAGTGTTTGGCTTTTGGCATCAAAGTTTCACCATTATTAAAATTGGAAAGTTCAAATACAGAGAGACTGAGACTTTGGCCCAGAGTCAGTCGCTGAGTTGGTTCAGGGATCTGGTTTTCCTGACCAGCTTATCTCTGACCTGGAAGAAATCACTCTCATTTTCTAAGTACCTGACTTGCTATCAGACAGGAATTTAGTCTCCCTGTAAACATTTTATGCTTATTTGATCTTTGCTGCTGGAAACCCTGGTGGCATAGTGGTTAAGAGCTACGGTTGCTAATCAAGATGTTGGCAGTTTGAATCCACCAGGCGCTCCTTGGAAACTCTATGGGGCAGTTCTACTCTGTCCTATAGGGCCACTATGAGTCGGAATCGACTTGACAGCAGTGAGTTTTTTTTTTTTTTGGTTACTTAGAGTTAAGGCCTTGATAACCATAAGAATATTCCAGAAAATGCTTCATGTACAAGGGAAATTTGAGCAAAATAAAAAGAATTAGGGTATTTAAAAAATGACAACAGCCATCTCTTTCTCTCTTTCTGTCCCCCCCCCCCCAAAAAAAATCCTCTACTGAAAGGTCTCCTTAATGATAAATATAATGTCTGTGCTCCATATATAAGAACTACTTCACAGGGAGTGACATGTGGGTATGACAGGAAAAGCCAGAAATGGGTTAGATATTTAAAAAAGTGAGTCAAGATAAAATATATGTACTTAAAAGGAAGAAGAAACATATAAAACAATGTACTCTTTCTTTGGAATATTATTTTCTAAGTGTTTCATAAATTCCCATTCTTATAGCAGTCCCTGAATTAAGTGGATAGTTAATATTCCTGTTTTTTGTTATCTAAGATCATAAAGAGGTAAAATATATTTCGTCTCACCATCTGAGTCTGCAACTGAAGCAATAAGAGAACCTAAGTCCTATGACTCAGCCCTGTGCTTTGTCCACGCTCTCCTCCTCAGTCTGCGGTGCTCTGCCCACAGGATGGAGATAGCCATCCCACCCTATAGAGGTTAGCTGGGCCAACTGAGAAGGGGCCGTGACAAAGAACAGCTTAGGCATCATTGACGTCAGCCATAGAAAGAGAACAACTGATGGGTAAGAAGAGTCAAGTGATATTGATTGGTGGCTCCCCAGGGCTGAATTCCGAACACGTTCTGCTGTCTCCTGGGCGCCAAAACTTGACAGAAAGGGCAAAGGACAACCTGAACAACGTGGGGTGGGCGGGCGAGATCTCCATTGTGGTTCACGTGGGAATGGAGTGCTGGGAACGAGGGCGACCTTGACACGACTCCTGCTGGCAGCCTCCTGTTTCTTATCAGAGACCTAATAGAGTCCCTTTCTCTTCATCCTGGGGTTGGAAAGAGTGTAGGAGAGCATGCTGGTACCAGAGGTGAGAGATTTTGCACGAAGAGGACCTTTATCCTTAATGGAAAAAAGAAGAAATAAATAAATAGGAGAATGAAAAGAGAAGATTCAGAAGGAAAGGGCTTAAAAGTCGGAAAAATATTTTAAAAAAACAAGTTAAAGGGGAAAGGAATAAGCAGAAAATTTTATCTGAGTCACTAGAAAATACTGAATTATGGGAGCAGGGCAATGGAAAGGAAAAAAGACATAAATCAAGAAGCTAAGTTATAAGGAAGACAGTGGACATGACCCATATACACATCAGTAGAGAGTTAGTTAAATTATAGTACATCCACACAATGGAATACCACAGAGACTTTGAAAAAGAATTAGGTATACAAATATTGGCACAGACATCCCACATCAATTTAGTAAAAAAATGAAGTGATAGAATAATTTGTAAAATATAACTTTATTTTAAAAATAATATATTAGTAAGGGTATGGGAAAAAAAACTGGAGGACAATGTACCAAGCCGCCAATGGTAGTTATTTCTGGTGGGGAGAAGGGGTAATTATTGTGAAGGGGGTTATATTTTTATATTACACATTTTTTGTGTGTGTTATTCAAAACATTTTCTGTAAAATTCATGATTTCTATGTGTGTTAGGAAAAAACCCAAGAACAAGTATAAAAATAGGTTACGTTGCAAAGAATAAACATGTTGTGGGGTGCTATCGAGTCGATTCCAATTCGTAGCCACCCCATGTAGAATTGCCCCATAGGATTTTCTCCCTGAGCGCCACTAGGTGGGTTCAAACCACCAACCTTTTGGTTAGCAGCAGAGTGCTTAACGTTGTGCCACTAGTTGAAAAAGGATATGTTTATAATTTGTAGTAAAATCTAACAACGAAGTAATCTAATCACAGTAATCTATATCTATGAAATGGTGATCCCAAAGTAAAATTTTTAATTTCATTTAAAGAATGTTTGTTACTCTAAAATGATACAAGTGATAGACTTTTAGAAGATGCCTATTATGACTGTAAATGTGTTCTATATACTTTATTAGCTCTAAAACATTATAGTAATCCAAAATAACAATACAATGTTGTTATATTTAATAACTATTGATGTAATCAATAATTTTTCAATGACTGAATATTTTTTGATTAACCTTAATTAGTCCCTTCAGCTCTCCTGCTATATTTTGTACATCTCATAAAGCAAACCTAATGAATTGCTTTTAACTTAAAGACAGTCCTTCCCACAAGAGAACCACAAAGCACTTTTCTCAGGTAAGAGGAAGTGAGAGCAAGAAAATTTTATAAATACTGTATATTTACATACACTTAACAGAATATATTCAGATATTTAAAAAACATCAGGTTTTGGAAGCTGTCTAACTGGACTGCAGTAGTCAAGCTGCATAGATGGAGCCAATTGCCCTAAACTTTGAAATAATTAGATTAGGTCACATATGGAAAATAGGGGCCCTGGTGGAGCAACGGTTAAGGTCTGGACTGCTAACCCAAAGGAACCCACCCAGAGGCTCCTCCAGAGAAGGACGTGGTCATCCGCTTCCGTAAAGGTTACAGCCTAAAAAACCCTACGGGGCAGCTCTATGCTGCCACATGGGGTCGCTATGAGTCGGAATCCGGTCCAAGGCACCGAACGCCACCACCACATAAGGAAAACACAGTGATCATTTCACCTAGGAGTTAGGCTATTTTTCCACTTATCACTTAGGAAAATTTAGGAAAAGCACTGTAGAATCTCAGCCACAGTCTAACGAAAAGTATAAATCCTTTCTTGTGTTCTGAATTAACAGAAGCTGGGTTCCAATTTGTTCGCATGCAGTCAGGTCAGATAGAACTCTATTTATTGGAGTTTCATCCACTCACATATAGCTGGGGCTCTGTCCCAAATTAATAAAAGCATAAAACAAAATTGCCTAAGATTGAAACATTTACAATGGGGTTTAGAATATGATTTTGGAAACTTTTGAGAGACTGTATTATCCGTTTCAGGTCTGAACAAAAGTAAAACTTCAGAGACATCTCTCCCCACAGGACTGTAAAATTCGAGCCCTGGCAGAGAACTAAAGGGCCGGGAGGGGGAAGGCAGCACAGGTGGGGATGGGCAGAGAACTAAACGGACAGGAGGGGGAAGGCGGCACAGGTGGGGATGGGCAGAAAACTAAAGGGCCAGGAGAAGGAAGGCGGCACAGGTGGGGATGGGCAGAGAACTAAAGGGCCGGGAGGGGGAAGGCGGCACAGGTGGGGATGGGCAGAGAACTAAACGGACAGGAGGGGGAAGGCGGCACAGGTGGGGATGGGCAGAAAACTAAAGGGCCAGGAGTGGGAAGGCGGCACAGGTGGGGATAGGCAGAAAACTAAAGGGTCAGGAGGCGGAAGGCAGCATAGGTGGGGATGGGCAGAGAACTAAAGGCCAGGAGGAAGACCTTCGGGGATCAGCAGAGGAGAACAAAAGGGCCAGGAAGGGGAAGGTGGCACAGGTGGGGATGGGCAGAGAACTAAAAGCCAGGAGGAGGAAGGTGGCACAGGTGGGGATGGGCAGAGAACTAAAGGGCCGGGAGGGGGAAGGTGGTACAGGTGGGGATGGGCAGAGAACTAAAGGGCCAGGAGGGGGAAGGCGGCACAGGTGGGGATGGGCAGAGAACTAAAGGGCCAGGAGGAGGAAGGTGGCACAGGTGGGGATGGGCAGAGAACTAAAGGCCAGGAGGAGGAAGGTGGTACAGGTGGGGATGGGCAGAGAACTAAACGGACAGGAGGGGGAAGGCGGCACAGGTGGGGATGGGCAGAGAACTAAAGGGCCAGGAGGAGGAAGGTGGTACAGGTGGGGATGGGCAGAGAACTAAAGGCCAGGAGGAGGAAGGTGGTACAGGTGGGGATGGGCAGAGAACTAAAGGGCCGGGAGCGGAAGGCGGCACAGGTGGGGATGGGCAGAGAACTAAAGGCCAGGAGGAGGAAGGTGGTACAGGTGGGGATGGGCAGAGAACTAAAGGCCAGGAGGAGGAAGGTGGTACAGGTGGGGATGGGCAGAGAACTAAAGGCCAGGAGGAGGAAGGTGGTACAGGTGGGGATGGGCAGAGAACTAAAGGGCCAGGAGGGGGAAGGCGGCACAGGTGGGGATGGGCAGAGAACTAAAGGGCCGGGAGCGGAAGGCGGCACAGGTGGGGATGGGCAGAGAACTAAAGGCCAGGAGGAGGAAGGTGGCACAGGTGGGGATGGGCAGAGAACTAAAGGGCCAGGAGGGGGAAGGCGGCACAGGTGGGGATGGGCAGAGAACTAAAGGGCCAGGAGGGGGAAGGCGGCACAGGTGGGGATGGGCAGAGAACTAAAGGGCCGGGAGCGGAAGGCGGCACAGGTGGGGATGGGCAGAGAACTAAAGGCCAGGAGGAAGACCTTCGGGGATCAGCAGAGGAGAACAAAAGGGCCAGAAAGGGGAAGGTGGCACAGATGGGGATGGCCGCGTGAAGAGGCCACAGGAAACAGCTCCCTCAGCCACCTGGGCGGAGCTGAGGTACCAGGGACACCGAGCGGGGAGAAGAATCCTGGCTGTAAACAATTTGAGCTGTCTTGTTTTGTAAAAGCAGCGGTAAAGGGACGCCATCGCGCAGTCTGACTCCAGAGGTAAGTAAACACACTCCCTGCTGAGGGTCTCTCCCTGAGCGGTCCGAGGCCTGGCATCCCACAGTCCTCTCGGTGCCGGGTGGCTTTCCCGGCATGCCCCAGCCTTCCCGGCATGCCCCAGCCTTCCCGGCATGCTCTGCTCCCTCTTACTCCGGGCCTCCGCCATGACAGACCTTGGGTACTCACTGCCTGACAGGGACTTGTCCTGCCCTTGGCTCAGGAATGGGATTTAAGGGCGTTAACACAGAGAGAGGCTTCGTCAAGGTCAGGTTTCCATCCGTCTCCGTAATGCTTGGACAATCTCCCTAACCTCCTCGCACAGAATCCCATGTAACCATCAACATCCTGAAGACCCCAGTGCCCCAAGGCTTGCCCACCTGGGAACACACCGCATTTCCAAAAGCCAGTCAGCCTCAGGTTAGGCAATATAGGGAAAACGCCTGCCCAGGATCAAAACATTTCCTCCCCGTTCTTTCACACAGGTCTTCAGCTTTATACCCTGTCCGAGTTATTACCCGTAGTCTAATTGCTGTGTTACCCAATAACTCAAATCATAGTTCTGCAAAAACAGAGTTTTAATATGCTTGGGGGGACAGGGAATGCAAAGGAGTGTGAGGAAAATGAGTCACCCACTTTTTGCAGCCATAGTGTTAAGGTGAATACAAACTTTACCCAATTGTATTATTGTTAATCTTATGCCTGTCTGACATCAAGACACAGCTTTAGAATTTATAGAGTAGCTTTATGTGCTTATTAGCCAATTTAGCCCTAGAAATAATCCTGTATGTATGATTATCTTGCCCTTAGTTTAAAAACCTAGAAGCAATCTGTGAGAGATTAAGAGACTTACTAAATTCTTACTTAACAGTAAGTGGCTGAGCTGAGGACTCAAATCTAGGCTTTCTTACTTGATAATCCATGATCAGAAATCCCTCCTTATTTTTTAGAAAAGTCATTACTCAGAGCCCTTCGTGTGTGTATTTTGGTTAATACAGGCAGACCCTGAATTTCAAACGAGTTCTGTTCCTCAGTTTGTCTTTAAGTCGGTTTTGTAGGTAAGTTGGAACAGTTAGGTATGGTTTGTATCTAATGTTATTCAAATGTTTGTCTTAGTATACACTATATGGTGTACCTGTCTATGCATAAAAAACATTAAAGAAACACTTCCAGATACACTAAAACATCTCTTGTATAATAATACAGTAATAACAACATTTTGATGCACATCGCAAAGTAGTGCCCATTTATTATCATGAACCATGGTATGTACCTCAAATTTTTAGTATAATAGGCTTTACTGGGTTGGTTTGTAAATGTGGGTTGTTCATAACCCAGGGACTGCATGTGTAAGTAAAGGACTACCCTAGGATGTTGTAATGGATCAAATTGTGTCCTCCAAAAAATGTGTCAACTTGGTTAGGCCATGATTCCCAGTATTGTATGGTTGTCCTCCATTTTGTGATTTTCCTGTGTGTTATAGAATCATAATCTCTGCCTGTGGTTAAAGAGGATTAGGGTGGGACATACCACCTTGCTCAGGCCACATCCCTGATCCAATGTAAAGGGAGTTTCCCTGGGGTGAGGCCTGTACCATCTTTTATCTTAAAAGAGATAAAAGGGAGAGGGGGCCAAGATGGCTGACTAGGTAGATGCTACCTCGGATCCCTCTTGCAACAAAGACTTGGAAAAACAAGTGAATCGATCACATACATGACAATCTACAAACCCTGACCAACAAACACAGATTTAAAGAGTTGACCTGAGTGACAGAGACCCAGAACGAACAACTACAGGGAAGCAGCGACTGTTTTCAGAGCCTGGAGCCAGCGTCCCAGTCAGGTAACCTTGGCGCCGGGCTCTGGACTGGGCGCAGGGGAGCTGAGCACGACATCTGTGACAGTGAAAACACGGGGCATAGCCCTACCCCTCTGAACTGACCCCGGGAGGGGGCCCAGCTGGTCTGCGCCAGTGGCACGGCGACGCGGCTGGCGGGAGGAGAAGTCCCTGGGAGGCAGCGACTGTTTTTGGAGCCAGGAGTGCAGCGTCCCAGGTGGGCAACCTTGGTGCCAGGCTTTGGACTGGGTGCAGGGGAGCTAAGCACCACATCCTGTGACAGTGCAAACACGGGGTGCAGCCCCAGCCCCCTGAACTGACTTGAGGGGGGCCCAGCCAGTCCGCGCGGGTGGCGCAGCGATGCGGCTGGCGGGAAGAGAAGTCAACGGGAGGCAGCGACTGTTTTTGGAGCCGGGAGTGCAGCGTCCCAGCCGGGGAACCTTGACGCTGGGCTTTGGACTGGCAGCGGAGGAACTGACCGCGGCCTCTGAGACAGCGCAAGCACGGGACGCGGGCCTGACTCTCGGGAGTGATCTCTACCCAGCCAGCACACACAGGCGACGCGCCCCTCGGGAATCTCAGATAAAACAGTCATCCCAAGCAAGATAAGTAACTTTGTCTATATTCCGGGGTGCTACACTCTCCTGTTTTTCTGAACCCTCCCCTCCCCTTCCCAGGCGGCTTCATTAACATTGGAATTTCCTGAGCCAGAGGAAGAACTGCTCTGCGGTTTTTCTTTTCCTTTTCCTTTTTTTTTTTTTGGTCTTTTCCTAACCCATTCTTCTGGCCTGAGAGAAAAAAAAGCAACCACAAAAAACCCAGGGACCAAAAATCCTTCCCTAATTCGACTAAAAACACAGAACCAGCTCCAGCCAAGCATATGTGATCCACAGTCTTGGGCCTTCATCCCTACAGGGAACAAGGTGGCTATTATAATGCAAAGGCATTTCTGATAGGGATCTGACTGCATCTGTTTTAGCGGATTTACTGGAAAGACAGGTTTCCCAGGTCTGATATCTCTGCGTATTCAACAGAGCCCTCACTGACCCACAACAGGGAACTGAGGGCTGAAGTTCCCCCCAGACCACCTAGCCTCCTGCCTTAGGGGTCTAAAGAGGGTGACACCTACCAATCTGTAGAGGTACTTGCATTGGGGGACTAAGGTACAGCTGCAGAGCCCACCCACCAAAGTGCTTTAGGAATAGAGACAAACCTACCTCACTGACACTTGGGGGAAGCCTGTCAGCATCCTGCCCCCGCTGGAGTGTGAACCCCAGCTGCTACTAGAATCTAGTGCACACAACTATCACCACTGCTTCTCAAGGTGGATAGGTGATAGGGTGCATCACACACTTGATGACCTAAAATCAGATTCTACTCAAGAATAGTGAATGGACTCAGGCATATATTTCTCGTAACAGCCTAAACCAGCTGGTAATAGGTCATAACTAAGTCAAGGGCTACAACAATCAAGACAGCACAATCTAGTAGCCCATCCACATGTATTGAAAGAAAACAAAACAAGATAAGACTCAGTGAGCAAATATAGAATAAATCACTACAATATCTTAGTGATGGCTCGGAGACAGCAGTCGATATCAAACCACATAAAGAAGCAGACCATGACTGCTTCTACAACCCCCCAAACAAAAGAATCAAAATCTTTCCCAAATGAAGATACACTCCTGGAATTATCAGATACAGAATGTAAAAAACTAGTCTACAGAATGCTTCAAGACATCAGGGATGACCTCAGAAATGAAATAAGGCAATCTGCAGAAAAAGCCAGGGAACACACTGATAAAACAGTTCAAGAACTCAAAAAGATTATTCAAGAACGTACTGGAAAAATTAATAAGTTGCAAGAATCCATAGAGAGATAGCATTCAGAAATCCAAAAGATTAACAATGAAATTACAGAATTAGACAACGCAATAGGAAGTCAGAGGAGCAGACTCAAGCAATTAGAATGCAGAGTGGGAAATCTGGACGACCAGGGAATTAACACCAATATAGCCAAAAAAAAAAAAAAAAAAAAATCAGATAAAAGAATTAAAAAAAATGAAGAAACCCTAAGAATCATGTGGAACTCTATCGAGAAGGATAACTTGCGTGTGATTGGAGTCCCAGAACAGGGAGGGTTAACAGAAAACACAGAGAGAATAGTTGAAGATCTGCTGACAGAAAACTTCCCTGACATCATGAAAGACAAAAGGATATCCATCCAAGATGTTCATCGAACCCCATTTAAGATTGATGCAAAAAGAAAAACACCAAGACATATTATCATCAAACTTGCCAAAACCAAAGATAAAGAGAAAATTTTAAAAGCAGCCAGGGAGAAAAGAAAGGTCTCCTTCAAGGGAGAATCAATAAGTTCAGACTACTCAGCAGAAACCATGCAGGCAAGAAGGCAGTGGGATGACATATACAGAGCATTGAAGGAGAAGAACTGTCAGCCAAGGACCATATATCCAGCAAAACTCTTTCTGAAATATGAAGGCGAAATTAAGATATTTACAGATAAACACAAGCTTAGAGAATTTGCAAAAACCAAACCAAAGCTGCAAGAAATACTAAAGGAAATTGTTTGGTCAGAAAACCAATAATATCAGATACCAGCACAACATAAGGTCACAGAACAGAACATCCTGATATCAATTCAAATAGGGAAATCACAAAAACAAATTAAGATTAATTAAAAAAAAAATGCTCAAAACAGAATCATTGAAGTCAATATGTAAAAGATCACAATAATCAAAAAGAGGGACTAAATACAGGTGGCATAGAACTGCCATATGGAGAGGGATACAAGGCAATATAGGACAATACAAGTTAGGTTTTTACTTAGAAAAATAGGGGTAAATATTAAGGTAACCACAAAGAGGTATAACAACTCCATAACTCAAAATAAAAACCAAGAAAAACGTAACGACTCAGCAAACATAAAGTCAAATACTATGAAAATGAGGAACACACAATTTACAAAGAAAAACATCTCAGCACAAAAAAGTAAGTGGAAAAATGAAACTGTCAACAACACACATAAAAAGGCATCAAAATGACAACACTAAACACATACTTATCTATAATTACGCTGAATGTAAATGGACTAAATGCACCAATAAAGAGACAGAGAGTCTCAGACTGGATAAAGAAACACGATCCGACTATATGCTGCCTACAAGAGATACACCTTAGACTTAGGGACACAAACAAACTAAAACTCAAAGGATGGAAAAAAAATATATCAAGCAAACGATAAGCAAAAAAGAGCAGGAGTAGCAATATTAATTTCCGACAAAATAGACTTTAAAGTTAAATCCACCACAAAGGATAAAGAAGGACACTACATAATGATAAAAGGGACAATTGACCAGGAAGATATAACCATATTAAATATTTATGCACCCAATGACAGGGCTGCAAGACACATGAATCAAATTTTAACAGAACTGAAAAGTGAGATAGACTCCTCCACAATTATAGTAGGAGACTTCAACACACCACTTTCGGAGAAGGACAGGACATCCAGTAAGAAGCTCAATAGAGACACGGAAGACCTAATTACAGCAATCAACCAACTTGACCTCATTGACTTATACAGAACTCTCCACCCAACAGCTGCAAAGTGTACTTTTTTTTCTAGCACGCTTGGAACATTCTCTAGAACAGACCACATATTAGGTCATAAAACAAACCTTTGCAGAATCCAAAACATCGAAATATTACAAAGCATCTTCTCAGAACACAAGGCCATAAAAGTGGAAATCAATAACAGAAAAATTAGGGAAAAGAAACCAAATACTTGGAAACTGAACAATATACTCCTGAAAAAAGACTGGGTTATAGAAGGCATTAAGGAGGGAATAAGGAAATTCATAGAATGCAATGAGAAGGAAAATACTTCCTATCAAAACCTCTGGGACACAGCAAAAGCAGTGCTCAGAGGTCATTTTATATCGATAAATGCACACATACAAAAAGAAAAAAGAGCCAAAATCAGAGAACTGTCCCTACAACTTGAACAAATAGAAAGTGAGCAACAAAAGAATCCATCAGGCACCAGAAGAAAACAAATAATAAAAATTAGAGCTGAACTAAATGAATTAGAGAACAGAAAAACAATTGAAAGAATTAACAAAGTCAAAAGCTGGTTCTTTGAAAAAATTAACAAAATTGATAAACCATTGGCCAGACTGACTAAAGAAATATAGGAAAGGAAACAACCCGAATAAGAAACGAGATGGGCCACATCACAACAGACCCAACTGGAATTAAAAGAATCATATCAGATTATTACAAAAAATTGTACTCTTTAACAAATTTGCAAACCTAGAAGAAATGGATGAATACCTGGAAAAACACTACCTACCTAAACTAACACAATCAGAAGTAAAACAACTAAATAGACCCATAACAAAAAAAGAGATTGAAATGGTAATCAAAAAAACTCCCAACAAAAAAAAAAAAAGCCCTGGCCCGGATGGCTTTACTGCAGAGTTCTACCAAACTTTCAGAGAAGAGTTAACACCACTACTACTAAAGGTATTTCAAAGCATAGAAAATGACGGAATACTACCTAACTCATTCTATAAAGACACCATTTCCCTGATACCAAAACCAGGTAAAGACATCACAAAAAAAGAAAATTACAGACCTATATCCCTCATCAACATAGATGCAAAAATCCTAAAGAAAATTCTAGCCAATAGAATTCAACAACATATCAAAAAAATAATCCACCATGACCAAGTGGGATTTATACCAGGTATGCAAGGCTGGTTTAATATTAGAAAAACCATTAATGTAATCCACCATATAAATAAAACAAAAGACAAAAACCACATGATCTTATCAATTGATGCAGAAAAGGCATTTGACGAAGTCCAACACCCATTTATGATAAAAACTCTCACCAAAATAGGTTGAAGGAAAATTCCTCAACATAATAAAGAGCATCTATACAAAGCCAACAGTCAACATCACTCTAAATGGAGAGAGCCTGAAAGCATTTCCCTTGAGAACGGGAACCAGACAAGGATGCCCTTTATAAGCGCCCTTATTCAACATTGTGCTAGAGGTCCTAGCCAGAGCAATCAGGCTAGACAAAGAAATAAAGGGCATCCGGATTGGCAAGGAGGAAGTAAAATTATCTCTATTTGCAGATGACATGATCTTATACACAGAAAACCCTAAGGAATCCTCCAGAAAACTACTGAAACTAATAGAAGAGTTTGGCAGAGTCTCAGGTTATAAGATAAACATACAAAAATCACTTGGATTCCTCTATATCAACAAAAAGAACATCGAAGAGGAAATCACCAAATCAATACCATTCACAGTAGCCCCCAAGAAGATAAAATACTTAGGAATAAATCTTACCAAGGATGTAAAAGACCTATACAAAGAAAACTACAAAGTACTACTACAAGAAACTAAAAAGGACCTACTTAAGTGGAAAAACATACCTTGCTCATGGATAGGAAGACTTAACATAGTAAAAATGTCTATTCTACCAAAAGCCATCTATACATACAATGCACTTCTGATCCAAATTCCAATGTCATTTTTTAATGTGATGGAGAAACAAATCACCAACTTCATATGGAAGGGAAAGAAGCCTCGGATAAGTAAAGCATTACTGAAAAAGAAGAAGAAAGTGGGAGGCCTCACCCTACCTAATTTTAGAACCTATTATACAGCCACAGTAGTCAAAACAGCCTGGTACTGGTACAACAACAGACACATAGACCAATGGAACAGAATTGAGAACCCAGATATAAATCCATCCACATAGGAGCAGCTGATGTTTGACAAAGGCCCAGTGTCAGTTATTTGGGGAAAAGATAGTCTTTTTAACAAATGGTGCTGGCATAACTGGATATCCATTTGCAAAAAAAGGAAGCAGGACCCATACCTCACACCATGCACAAAAACTAACTTCAAGTGGA
This sequence comes from Elephas maximus indicus, assembly GCF_024166365.1. Classification (NCBI taxonomy): domain Eukaryota; kingdom Metazoa; phylum Chordata; class Mammalia; order Proboscidea; family Elephantidae; genus Elephas; species Elephas maximus. The sequence continues at coordinate 81,224,534 of NC_064840.1, forward strand.
TCAAAGACCTAAACATAAGGACTAAAACGATAAAGATCATGGAAGAAAAAATAGGGACAACGTTAGGAGCCCTAATACAAGGCATAAACAGAATACAAAACATTACCAAAAATGACGAAGAGAAACCAGATAACTGGGAGCTCCTGAAAATCAAACACCTATGCTCATCTAAAGACTTCACCAAAAGAGTAAAAAGACCACCTACAGACTGGGAAAGAATTTTCAGCTATGACATTTCTGACCAGCGCCTGATCTTTAAAATCTATATGATTCTGTCAAAACTCAACCACAGAAAGACAAACAACCCAGTCAAGAAGTGGGCAAAGAATATGAACACACACTTCACTAAAGAAGATATTCAGGCAGCTAACAGATACATGAGAAAATGCTCTCGATCATTAGCCATTAGAGAAATGCAAATTAAAACTACGATGAGATTTCATCTCACTCCAACAAGGCTGGCATTAATCCAAAAAACACAAAATAATAAATGTTGGAGAGGCTGCGGAGAGATTGGAACTCTTACACACTGCTGGGGGGAATGTAAAATGGTACAACCACTTTGGAAATCTATCTGGCGTTATCTTAAACAGTTAGAAATAGAACTACCATACAACCCAGAAATCCCACTCCTCGGAATATACCCTAGAGAAATAAGAGCCTTCACACGAACAGATATATGCACACCCATGCTTATTGCAGCTCTGTTTACAATAGCAAAAAGCTGGAAGCAACCAAGGTGTCCATCAACGGATGAATGGATAAATAAATTGTGGTATATTCTCACGATGGAATACTACGCATCAATAAAGAACAGTGAAGAATCTGTGAAACGTTTCATAACATGGAGGAACGTGGAAGGCATTATGCTGAGCGAAATTAGAGGCAAAAGGACAAATATTGTATAAGACCACTATTATAAGATCTTGAGAAATAGTATAAACTGAGAAGAACACATACTTTTGTGTTTACAAGGGGGGGAGGGAGGGAGGGTGGGAGAGGGTTTTTTACTGATTCGTTAGTAGATAAGAACGGCTTTAGGTGAAGGGAAGGACAATACTCAATACATGGAAGGTCAGCTCAACTGGACTGGACCAAAAAGCAAAGAAGTTTCGGGATAAACTGAATGCTTCAAAGGTCAGCAGAGCAAGGGCGGGGGTTTGGGGACCATGGTTTAAGGGGACTTTTAAGTCAATTGGCAAAATAATTCTATTTTGAAAACATTCTGCATCCCACTTTGAAATGTGGCGTCTGGGGTCTTAAATGCTAACAAGCAGCCATCTAAGATGCATCAATTTGTCTCAACCCACTTGGATCAAAGGAGAAAGAAGAACACCAAGGTCACACGATAACTATGAGCCCAAGAGACAGAAAGGGCTACATGAACCAGTGACTTACATCATCCTGAGACCAGAAGAACTAGATGGTGCGTGGCCACAACCGATGACTGCCCTGACAGGGGGAGCACAACAGAGAACCTCTGAGGGAGCAGGAGATCAGTGGGATGCAGACCCCAAATTCTCACAAAAAGACCATACTTAATGGTCTGACTGAGACTAGAAGAATCCTGGCGGTCATGGTCCCCAAAACTTCTGTTGGCCCAGAACAGGAACCATTCCCCAAGACAACTCATCAGACATGGAAGGGACTGGACAGTGGGTAGGAGAGAGATGCTGATGAAGAGTGAGCTACTTGTATCAGGTGGACACTTGAGACTGTGTTGGCATCTCCTGTCTGGAGTGGGGATGGGAGGATAGAGAGAGTTGGAAGCTGGCAAAATTGTCACGAAAGGAGAAACTGGAAGGGCTGACTCATTAGGGGGAGAGCAAGTGGGAGTATGGAGTAAGGTGTATATAAACTTATATGTGACAGTCTAACTTGATTTGTAAACGTTCACTTGAAGCTCAATAAAAGTTAATAAATAAATAAATAAATGAAAGGGAAGCAAGCAGAGAGTTGGAGACTCCATACCACTAAGAAGGAAGCACTGGATGCATAGTGCATCCTTTGGACCTGGGGTTCCTGTGCAGAGAAGCTCCTGGTCCAGGGGATGATTGACAAGAAGGACCTTCCTCCAGAGCCGACAGAGAGCGAAAGCCTTCCCCTGGAGCTGATGCCCTGAATTTGGACTTCTAGCCTCCTAGATTGTGAGAAAATAAATTTCTCTTTGTTAAAGCCATCTACTTGCGGTATTTCTGTTATAGCAACACTAGATGACTAAGAAACCTTGGTTAAATCGTACAGCTGCTAACCAAATCGTCGGCAGTTCGAATCCACCAGGCGCTCCTAGGAAACTCCGTGGGGCAATTCTACACTGTCATAAAGGGTCGCTATGAGTCGGAATCGACTCGACGGCACTGGGGTTAGATGACTAAGACAGATGTCAAATGTGCTTTTCTTTTTATAATCATTTAAGTTCTTTAATGACAGTGTGTGTGAAATATAGTGGGAACATTTTTTGGTTGTTGTTAGATTTTTGTTGTTGTTGAGAATATACACAGCAAAACATACACCAATTGAATGGTTTCTCCTGTTCTACATGTACAATTTAGCGACATTGATTACATTCTTCAAGTTGTACGACCATTCTCACCCTCCTTTTTTGAGTTGTTCCTCCCTTATTAACATAAACTCCCTACTCCTAAGGTTTCTATCTAATCTTTTGAGTTGCTGCTGTCAACTTGATTCCGTATAGATAGTTCTTAAAAGAGCATAAGACTCAAGGCAGACCCTTTCTACTAGTTAAGCTAAGCTATTGCTCAGTTTTAGGAAGACTTCAGGGGATGTTTTTGGTTTAAGGTTTAAAGATTATCTCGGGCAGTTATTTCAGGGGTTCATCCACCTTCCATGGCTCCAAACGTCTAGAGTCCATGAGAACACAAGTTTTGCCAATTCAGCTTTTTACAGGTATACGATGTATTGACAGCAGTTGCAATAATTGACTGTGCAGCCCTACCCTTGATCAGTGCGATTTTTCCATCACTGTTAACCTCTCTTTTTCCCCTTCCTTCCACCTCTGGTAACCACTAATAAACTTTGATCTCTCTACTTTTGCTTTTTCTTGTCTTTTTATGTAAGCGAGGTCATACAATACCTGTCTTTTTTGTGATTGGCTTATTTCATTCAGCATGAAGTCTTCAGGCTCCATCTGTACTGTAGTATGTATCAACACTTCATTTCTCCTACTGGCTAGTAGTATTCCATTTTATGTGTGTACCACATTTTGTTTTCCATTCGTCTGTTGATGGACATTTAGGTTGTTCTCACCTTTTGGCTATTGTGAGTAGTGCGGCAACGAACACTGGTGTGCAAGTCTCTTTTTGAGTCTCCGATTTGAAGTCTTGGGTATGTAGCTAGGAGTGGAATTGCTGGGTCATATGGTAGTTCTATTTTTAATTTTTTAAGGAACTGCCACACTGTTCTCCACAATGGCTGTATCATTTTGCATTCCCACCAGCAATAGATGAGGGTTCCAATTTCCCCACATCCTAGCCAACATTTTTATTTTAGCCATCTTAGTGGGAGTGAAATGGTATCTCATTGTGGTTTTGATTTGCATCTCTCTGATGGCTAATGAAGCCCCTGAGGATCTTTTCATGTGTTTGATGGCCATTTGAACGTCCTGTTTGGTGAAATGTCTATTCTAGTCCTTTGCCCATTTTATGATTGGGTTCTTTTGTCTTTTTGTTAAGGTGTCAAAGTTTTATATGTATTTTGGTTATTAGATTATTGTTGGGTATATGGTTTCCAAAGATATTTTCCCAGTTGGTAGCTTGTCTTTTCACTTTCTTAGTAAAGTTTTTTTTGATAAACAGAAGTTCTTTATTTATTTATTTTGTCTTTTACTGTTTGTGCTTTTGTTATTATATTGAGTAATCCATTGTTAAAAGTTAGGGGTGACTTCACTGCCCCTACTTGTTTCCTTTTCTTTTTTTGAAGTTAGCTGAGGTATATATATATATCTCAGGTGGTGTGGCCCAAAAGGCAACTGGGGGATTTGGATTGACCCTGGGCCACTTGTGGTTCATAATACCAGGATCAGGCTAATAATTCTTACGGCTCAATTTCAGCCACCTAGCCCCTCTGGAGCCCTCACGATCATGGATCTCCTAGAGCATTTCAGCCCCACTCCAGAGCTCTGTTTGGAGAAAATAAAAGGCATATTACTCAGGACAAGTGTAGGACATGTCTGTCGTGTGCCATGAAGAGTTCTGGCATATACAGTCAGGATCAGTGGTTTTCCATCACCCTGGCTATAGGGTGGCTATGAGTCGGAATCGACTCGATGGCACTGGGTTTGGTTTTTTTGGTTTCTGGTTGTAGTCAGAGTTCTTGATATTGTGCTTTTGGTTCAGCATGTAATAATGTTGAAGAGTATATTACTGGAACATTATTTCTCCATTTTGCAATACATGCTGAAGATACTTTCTCCAGAGCATAAGAATTTATTTTGTAATAATACCCAGATGTTTTCTGAGGGAACATTGTATTAAAGATTTTGACAATAATGAAGGGAAGAAAGGTGATGAAAAACACTTTTTCCTGTACTGTATATGCTTGTCTGTATTTTAAAGATAAAGTGATCTAGTTGTAAAAGAGCTTGACACAAAAAATTAAAGTCTCTAAGATAAGCTTGGGTAAGATAAGCTGTAAGTACTATTTAAAGAAGACAAGAGCACCATGCTTAAATACTTTTTGAATATTAAATATGATTTAATCACTAATTAAAATATTCAGTTACATGCAGATTGGTCAGGAAAATATATGGTTCTGTCTCTAGAGATTTGGTTGAAGAGTTAATGCTAAAATGCAATGAAACAAACCCAAATGTATGAGACTAGACATAGTATTATCTGTATTCCAAGTGGTGTTGTTTAACACGATTTTTTTCTTCATCTTTTTTATTTAGCTAAGAGAGCGTTTGCTTGTGAAGAATATTCGTTTAGTGAAAATCATGAAATCCTTAGTGAAGAGTTCAAAACTGACCGATGCACACCACGTGCCGTGGAGTCAGCGCTAACACCTCACTTGAGAGGTAGAACTGTGCTCCACAGATTTTTCAATGGCTGAATTTTTCACAAGCTGATCACCAGGCTTTTCTTCTGAGGCATCTTTGCATGGATTCGAACCTCCAACCTTTCAGTTAGTGACCGAGTACATTAACAGTTCGCACCACCCAGGGACAATTGATACGTAAACACTTCCGTTTTAAGCCTTCCCGTAATAGTTACCTGCTGGAATAAATACAGGAGCTTCATCAGGTGTAAGGCCTCATACCACGTCTTTTCTATTTAAGTCTTTTAGATTCCTTGGAAATGCCATCTACTAAAAGCAAAGTCTGGTCGATAAATCAGTATAAAAATAGTTAGAATCCAACTGTGGTTAATTTCTTTGCTGGATTATCTTTTTATTATTATTATTGCCTTCTATACAATAAATGCTATGCTTTGATATTTTAAAATTGTTAAGAAAAAGTTTCAGTAATGAGATTTTTGCTTATTTTATATGTATGGAAGCTATTTTGCTTGTTTGACTATAAGTTCCGTACGGAAAAATGTATGAAGTTAATAGAAAAGATATTGTCTGTCATGGAATTTAAAATTATAAGCTTGACATTTTTTTTTCTCCTCAGGGAGAAATACCAGAAAAATTAGTTTTCTTCCTGAGGACAAATTAAAGCTTTGTGTAATAGAACCAAAAAAACAAACAGAAAACAACACACTGTGCTAAAATGCTGGTTTAGGGGAATATGTCTTAAGACTACCTTCTAAGTGAAGGGAGGTCTTTGGGTACTTAAGGATGTTAGCTCTCTTGGATAAAGGCAGAGATTAACTCTGCTTATTCCAAGATCCATTTACGTAGTGTTAAAGGTTAGCTTTGGATGTATTGACGTTGTCACAGTCCTACAGTAACATTTCAGTTTCTCTGGAAGAAATGTGGAGAGATGTTTTCTTGCTAGAGAATGTGTACACCACAGGAAAGACAAATGTAGGGAGAGAAATGGCCACCTCGCATCAAGAATAACAAAACGGTAAGTTTGAGGGCCCCAGAGTCAGTGGGAAGCGCTCAAGTTCAAGCTCTGCCAGATGCCAGCTATGTGAGGTTTCACTGAAAAGGAGGTGATGATAATACATACCTCCTAGTGTTGTTTTGAGGATTAAAAATAACACATGAATGTCTGGCATGGAGTAAGCAGTCAGCAAATGTTGGCTATTATAACTGTTACAGTGAGAGTTCAAACTACCTGCCCATTGCCTGTAGAGACAAAATGAGTGATGAGCTAAAATCAGGTACTGGAATCTAGATCTATCTGGCCTCACACTTATCTTCCCTGTCTGACTAGCACCATGTAAGCTCTCCCAGGTGCCTAACCCGAGCGCCTTCTCGGTGTTCACTTACTTCAGCGTCCATCTGGACTTCCTGTTTCTTCTAAACTCTCGCTCCTCCTCTTCAGAAATCCTCCCACTGTGCCAGATCCCTCAATCCCTCAATCTGTGAAGGACAAACTGCTACATTCTCAATCTCTTCTGAATGTCTTAGATGTAATTTAACCAAATCCTGGTTTTCCATCAAGGGCACTTCTTCCTCTGAAGCCCTTTCAAGAGAAAGCTGCTCGTTCTCCTCACGCCTCAATGCCATCATCGGACCATTTCACTTCTTCCCTCTTCAGGTACCCCTCTCTCTCTCACTGACACAATCAGGACAGAATAATATCAATAATTTATTTATAGTTATAGGGATTAAATAGGGCAATACTTGTAAAATGCTTAGTACAGTGTTAAGAATATATCAAGTTCTCAGTAAATCTTTTACTATTATGCCTGCCCTCCGAACTGTGTCTTTGTCCAGAATGACTACATCTATGAAATCACAGTCAGCCTCTTCCTGACTAGTATCTTCTACCTGTTCTATACACTGACCTCCTCCACTTTTCCCCTGTTCTGTCACTGTGCGCCTGCCCGCACTTCTGTCTCTAAACTGGAGTACAGCTTAGATTCTGTTCTCCCATGTTAGGCATTTTCTTGTCCATAGTCTAAATTCCCCAAACCTAGATGAACTCTGCTGTTTATCCTGTCTTCTGAGTGCCTCTGGGGAAGTTCGTACCAGAATAGATTTATATCACTGAATTCATTGCTACCAACCCCACCTAGTGGTTTTTCCACTATGCTTGAGAAAAATCTGTTTGTTTTCTTTTTTAAATACTGAGTTTAAATCCAAAGAAAACCTGAGAACTAATTTCCATTTCTCAGGCAAAATGGCAAAGATTTGTCTGCTAGTGCTGGTAATTTCATGGTTAAATAATGATAGAGTAAATGGGAATAAGGTAAAACTGTTACGGTGACTTATTAAATAATTGATTCTATCCTCTTTTTTAATTTTATGCGAGTGAAAAAGGGCACCCACTCCAAAGTCCCTGAGGTTCCATCCAAATTCAGGGGCCTCTGAAATAGCGATACTTCTGTAACTTAGTTCTCTCAGCCTATGAAAAAAGCCACTTGTTTTTTGTGGTGTTGTTGATGGTGTGTGTGCTTTGTTTTATAATTATCAAGGAAGTAATAATGAAAATGAAAGAAAGAAAAAAAAAACCTTTCTGTGTTGTTCTTTCATTGCATTAAAATTGCATTACCAAAAGAAAATATATTCTCCACTTTCCCAAAAGTCAGCTGGGTCTTACCAGCTTTGCAAAACGATGAATGAATGCCTTGTTCACTATTAGTGCTTAAGTCATTCTTGCTTATGCCAGTAATTCAAGGATTATGTTTTGGTTGTCTTGAGAGTTGAAAACACTTTCTTACTGATGAATAAACACTGCCAGTTTTTAAATATTCGTATGCAAAATGTCTTTAAAGCCATTACGAAATGCTTTGCAAGAGCACTAAAAAACCCCAGTGCCGTCGAGTCGCTAGGAAGCTGTTTTTCGAAAGGCCGTTTTTTCTCTCCCATTTCTCTCGTGCTAAGCAGTCCAGCTGTGAGAGGCCTTTCAGAGTTAACTTGTTTAAGCAATACCAGTGTTTTAGTGTAATGAATAACTTTTTATAGAAGACAATCACACACAATCCAATATGCCGGTATTTCTCTTTCTGTGCATCACCAGTGCAGGGAGTCCGTGGTAGAATCTCTTTCTTTGAGAAAGCTGAAGGAATCAAAACCCTGATTAACCTCTGATATTCACGTGGTGCTCTTGAACTTGAGGGCTGCAGCAGTAACAAAGCGTTAATGGCAGCCATATGCTTAGGGTATTGTGGGTGTGGGTGACCCAGCTGTGAACTTGAGGGGTGACTGATGCTAGCTGCCATTTGTTTCAGGTTTGGCGTAGAGATTACTGATGAAGAGTTTGAGTTGCTACTTGACAGCCTCCCTGGATAAAGATGGAAATGTTAGATGCACCCAATTCATGAACATGTTTGATTCTCAGTACTCTTTTTTCACATTTTCTTATTCCTTAGTAATTTTTCTGTTCTTGTTTTTAGTACAGAGGATGGACCCCTAAATGTATTAAAATTATTTAAAATTTTCCTCTGTTGCTTTGTATCTTATTTATTAATACTTCATGTTGTAAGTGACAAGTTTTTCAAAATAACAATGTTAACAAAAAAAAAAAAAGAATCTTTTAATGCTGATCCTTGCACCTGAGAAGTGGACATGAAAGGGGATAGTGTGACTGAGATGACAAAAGGAGAGGCATGTAAACTGTATTTGCAGGGTTGGGAAGAAAATTGCCGTTAAGTGGCAAAAGTCAGGTCCTGGAGATGAACCTTCCCAAACTGCACTGTACACATCCCCACACACTGCCTTTTACCCCTCACTGACCTCCCAAGAACCACGATTTACAGGACTTCTTTCTACTACCTCCCAAAGCAGCCCAGCTTGGGTGCTAGAGTACCTGGCTATTGTCAGTGGTTGTGCTAAAGGCAAAGCAAGAATGCTTTCTAAAATGTTCCCAGCCTACATTTCTTTATCAATGGGACCCATTTTTTCCTCTTTTCTAAAATATTTTTACGGATGTTACAGAATAGTTCAAGGCTTAACTATTTAAAATTCTGATTAGTATTGACTTTTTCCTCAAGTTTGCAGTCCCAGGCATCTGATGCTTTTGGCTGAGGCCACTGAAGGATGGGCTCCTTCTTCCTAAAGTTACTTCTTTTCTCCATAACTGCTTCAGGAAATAGCCATCTTCACCCAAAATATCTTCTGGACTATCTTCCAAATCTCAAAACTGTACCTTAGCCTTATAACCTGTGTATCCATCACTTCCTGTTAGCTGTTGATGGTAGAGTAGGACCTGGTTTGATTGGAACAGTATGACAAGACATGCCCCTCCAAACCTGTTTTCTATCACACCTGCCATAGAGCCTAAAGCTCGCACCTTAGGGGACCCAGTTCATTGAGTCAGAAAGTACTGATCCCCAGAAGAACCTCTTAAGATGCTAACATTCCTGTGCAGGATAATGCATTATTAACGTATCAGTCATTAATGCTTAGTTTAGCATTTTCCAAAGTGTGTCAGAGGGAAGACTAGTGTCATCCACCAATTCTCACCTGTCTTTGGTTGAGGCTGTTCTTGGCAGCGTAAATACCCTGACCCTGCAGAGGTGAACAGAGCCTGCTCCCAATTAGAGAATGCCCTCAGGCTGAGTCAGTGGTGCAGACAGAAGAAAGTCCTCAGTATAAAAGGGACCAGGAGTGTTCAGAAGATACCAGTAGGCCTTATCTAAAGGTGGCCATCTGTGACAGTGGTACTTAGTCTATAGCATTTCCTAAACTTACTGGACATTCTTTTATGGAGCATCTCGAAGGCTGGTAATATTCTACAGAATGTAATTTGGGAATGCCGCCTTAGTTAGGATAGGTCCCTGGGTGGTGCAGAGAGTTTGTGCTCGACTCCTAACCTACACATGGGCGGCTTGAACCCACCCAGCAGTGCCACAGAAGAAAGGCCTGATCTGCTCCCCAAAGATTACGGCCAGGAAACCCTATGGAGCAGTTCTGCTGTGCGACACATGGGGCTGCCATGAGCTGGCAGTGACTCAATGGCAGCAGTTTTGTTTGCTTGTTACCTTAGGAAGCCAAGGTCAGGTGTTTGAGAGAGTGAAGTGAAGGAGAGGAGAGAGCTTTTACAAACAGGAGCCTATAGGGAAAGAAACAGCAGGGTGCTGCAGAGGGAGCCGGACACCCAGAAGGCAGCAGAGTAAGGGCATCTAGGCTGAGGTGTCGGTACCAAAGGGAAGGTGCGGGGCCGAGAAAGGAAGGTGGGGGCACTACACGTAAGGGTGACACAGACCCGGCCTATTCCCTTGCATTTTAGGTGGACATATATTAATGACAAAAGGACTGCTATTTCAGTTCTTTATAGTCTTGATTTAAGATCCTAATAACATGCTGTAATTTCATTGTAAATATTAACAAATACCTCTACTTATCTGATACGTGGTGCATCTTCTCTCGTTAGTATCTCTATTTTGCATGTGAGAAAACTAATGTGTGGAATGATTAAGTGATTGGCTCAGGCTACACAGGCCAGTGTGGAACTACCGACGGAACTGAGGTGTGTCTGACACCAAAGTCCGCAGGCTTCCCAAGTTGACATACAGTAAACTGCACATATTTAAAGTGTTACCTGTTTTTAGTTGTCGTGGAGTTGGCTCCAACTCATGGAGGCCATAAGTGTAACAGAACAAAACGGTGCCGAGTCCCGTGCCACCTTCGCGATTATTTGTGTTTGAGTCCATTGTTGCGGCTGTCCTGTCAGTCGTCTCACTGAGGGTTTCCCTCCTTTTCATTGGACCTCTACCAAACATGATGTCCTTTTCTAGCAATTGGCCTTTCCTGGTGACGTGTCCAAAGTAAGCGAGCCAAAGTCTCACCATCCTTGCTTCTAAGGAACATTCTGATAGTATTTCTTCTAAGACTGATTTATTCTTTTGGCAATCCATGGTATATTCAGTATTCTTCACCAACCCCATAGTTCAAATGCATCAATTCTTCTGTCTTCCTTTTTCATTATCCAGCTTTCTCATGCATACAAGGGGATTCAAAAGACCATGGCTTGGATCAGGTACAGTTTAGTCATCAAAATGACATCTTTGCTTTTAAAAACCTTAGTCTTTTGCAACAGATCTGCCCAGTGCAGTGTATCATTTGATTTCTTGATTGCTGCTACTGTGGATGTTGATTATTGATCCAAGTAGAATGAAATCATTGACAACTTCCATTTCTTTTCCATTTATCCTGATGTTGTTCATTGGTGCAAGTAATAATAGAAGGACCTGCAGAAATACTCCGAGTTCTTAAAGAACTGAATTAAAATTTGTAAGTTTTTATTATAGTAGGATGTTTGAAAAAATATAGCGAAAAAACCCTAGTCTGTTAAAAGCAAATGGTAGACTTTGTGACATGCTTACACCAATTTAGTCCCTAAGGAACCAAGAGAATATCTTCTTTGGGTTTTTGACTCAGCTCATTTACTTTACTGGCAGCTGTCCTGCCAAAAATACCACCTCCAAGTGCAGGGTCATCCTTCCAAAGTGTATGCATGGAGTTAAGGACGAGCCTAAGAGCCCTTTGGAAGTGGGGCTGCCCAGATCTTATAAAAGCCTTTTTTGATTCCTTGGGAGATTTTTGCAATTGCCAATTGTTAGTCATCTGGAACCTTGGCTGTTTTTTAAGAGAGTGTGTCCTTTTGGAAACCAGGGGCAAAGAACCCTGTCGCAGACCGAATATCTCTGGTTTCTTATAAATTTTGTTTGGCAGGAGATATGGATAAGAATTAGCTTCCATGTGTTCTCTGATAATAGCTAACATTTAATGAAAGCCTGTTACTTGTCAGGCAATGAGTATTAACTCCTTTCATTCTTAAAACAATTCTATAAGTACTATTATTAATGTCCCGCATTTAGAATTGAGAAACTTGAGACCCAGAAAGTGACGTCACCTAATAAGCAAGTGGTGGAGCCAGGATGCCAACCCAGACGGGCTGACTGCAGAACCTGTGTACCTAGTACTCCCTGGATGCCCAGGTACGTCTGTGCTGGCCGGTAAGGTGCGTCCGTGCTGGCTGGCGACGTGCGTCCGTGCTGGCCAGTAAGGTAGCCACACGTAGCTATCGAGCTTCTGTGAAAGGTTCAGAGATTCTAAGCAATTCAGGTTTTCCGGCCACTTATTGTTAATATTTTTAAGTCCAAATCGAAGGGTAAGTGTAAAATACTGAATTTAAAGACTTATTATTTTTAAAAAAGAATGTAAAAATCTCATTAATGATTTTTTTATATTGTTTACATATTGAAATGACAATATTTTTGGTATAGTGGGTTACATAAAACATTATTAAAATTTCATGTCTTTTTAAACTTTTCTAATGTGGCCGTAGCTCTATGGGGCAGCTCTACTCTCTCCTGTAGTCGCTATGAGTCGGAATCTACTCCACAGCAGTAGTCTGGTTTTTTTTTTTTTTTTTTGGTTTTAATATGGCTATTAAAAAAAATTAAATGATTTATGTGGCTTGCACTGTATTTCCATTGGACAGTGCTGAGTTAGACAGCATTTTTTTTTTATTACAGTAGCATAATGGAAAGAAGGGATTGGTTGAGTCATTGTCTGACCCCAAGTAAGTCAGTTCCTTAATATATCTGTGCCTTAGTTTCTCTGTCTGTAAAATGTGAGAGAAAACTTAAGCTTTCCACACAAGTTTAACTTAGCTAACAAATTTAGCAAAAGGAATTATGAATCATTTTACCCAACGTTTGTAGAACATTAGACAATTATCCAGTGAATCAAGAATATTATAAATAGCTAACCCAGATTAAATATGAATTTGAGGTATTTTCTCATTACTTCCTTTTAGCAAATAGGTGTGTATCTTTGAACCTGACACTGAACCCTGAACAAAAATTTCTGTAGGAGGGGTGTTCACCATCATTCCTGGCCTTATAGTTTTATTTTAATAACGATAGTTTAGTACAAGGTGGCAAGGGCAGGTATTGTTATTCCATTTTACAGATTTGAAAACAGACTCAGAGAGGTTCCAAATACTCTCTTGGTTAAAATTCAGGGCTAGCGCTCTTGTTCTAATGCCAGTGCTTTCCCATTACATTGTCTGGGTAGTGAAAATTATATGAAATCATTTTTAGATGTGGTGGTGGTGTTCATTCATGATTTGCCTCAGGGATGGAAGAGGAAAATGAGATGAGGGTAAAATTTCTACGTTTTTATTTGACATGATGTGTTCATTTGTGTAGCCAACTTTGACATGAGCCGGAATCCCAGTGACTTTGGAGATGCCACAGTGTTACCTCCCTGTGAGTAAGTTCATAAAGCGAGAGAATTTAAAGAACATAAGTGGTTCAGAGAGTCCAAGCTGTTCATATTTTCTGGTCACTTACTGTTATTATTTTTTAAGTTAGAAAAGTAATACATGCTTCTTTTAACATCCAAATAACATAGAATTGTATATAAAGTCAAAAGGGAAGGCTTCTACCCTTACTGTCTTCCCCCAAATCCATTCTTCAAAAGCAACCACTTAGTTAATTTTAACATAGAAGTCGGCACATTAAATAGTTTATGGTCTTAAATTTTTTTAATGAATTTTCACAGTGTTTAATATGAACCTTTGTTTTATTTACTGTTTTATATTAAATATAAAATTTCCTATAATAATAATATCTGTATATGATCTGTCACTTGTCCTTTATAGTTTTATACTTGATAGAATGTGTGTATCTCATCTCCATTAAAAATGGCAGTTATACTAAGAACAGAATATATATATATAATTTTAAAAAGAAAATTTCAAATACTAAGGAAAAGCTGATTTGGAACAGTGATCTTCAGAGATGTTTGTTAGAAAAATCAGACTTTTTCGAATCATGATTTCATTCTCGTGCTGAGTATAGCTTACTGTGTGGTTTAGAAAGATTATCTGTGTGGTCTAATGAATGTGGGAAAGTGTCCATAAAATTGGCTGTTGGTTTAGATTTGTTTGGGTTGGAAGAGAAATGACATTATTTTAAAATATTAATAATTCATGGGAAAGGAATAATTCTGTCGGGGTGATGGCTGTAGTGTAGTTTCCTTACCATCATTGGCACATCCACTGAGAGCCGTTTCAGGTACTAATGGTGGAAGCGTGTATCTCCCACATCAAATTACATGAGAATCGCAAATGTATTTCTTCTTCATAAAGGTCACTTTCGTTTTACTAAGGGGAGTTGTCTAGAGTAGATTAGGTTTTATCCTTAGGGAAGTCCCATAGTATTGTGAACCGTAAGATTTTCCCTATTAGATAGTATTTGAGTCTTGTCAAATGGGAAACCGCTAGTATCTCAGTGTCATAATTAAGTACTTTTTGGAAATTTATTGACAAATTGTATAATTCTGAGCGTGTTATCTGAGAGTAAGCAGATAGTATTTGCAAGTCAAATGATCGAAGAATCTTTTGTCAGACAATTAAAACATCTTCACTGAGACCTACCGAACTAACCTTTGTGTGGTCTTGTTCTCAGATGGAAATGGTTCCTAGAGACAGTTGACAGCATGAATTTTGAGACAACACTAAATGTGTGTGGGAACTTGCAAAAACAAATCTGAAAAAAAGATTTGGGATCAGAGTGTTCTTTGCCACTTTTTTACCATGATGGGGTGGGAGTGAGAGCTGGGGCCAGGGTTGGGGGGAGGCTGCAGAGGGAAAGGTGACGTTAGAGATGCTGGTAAAAGTTAGTCCTGGTCAAGCCTGGGGTGAACAATGACATAGTGTTGTTGTGGGCTGCCTTCGCGACTTAGATATTCTTCCCATGTCAGTATAATCACTACTGGGAGGTAGCTCGATTAAGGATTACCATATCATTAATAGTATCCATGACTTTTGTTCAAAGGATACTTGTGCAATGTTGCCTTGCGGATGAAGCGCCGTAATCCTCTGAGCCGCAGCTGTAGAGAGGGAGGCTCCTTAGAGCCGCCCACACTGACTTCCCCGTCCTCTCGGATCAGTTCTAAAAAACAGACAGAAACAACAGTCAACTCAAAGCCAAAAAAAAGAAACATCCATTCTACATTTCCACATTCATCCCCAAGCTTCAATCCCTGCCAGTGTCTCCCATTCATCTCTTCTCTAACATCCAGATCACCACTCGGATGGTGGCCAGATTAAAGGGGAACAATGCAGTTTTAAATGTAAAGTTTGCATCTCATTTTTTTCCTCGCATGAGAAAAAGCACACTGATTCTATCTGTGTCTGTCTAATGCTTCGTCTGTAGTGTTTCAGGTCTTTCTTACTTTCTTTGGCAACGTGAGGCATGCTTGTACCTCCCAACTGTCCAGAGTTTGTTTCTCAGTGTATTTGGGGAAGGCACTTAACTTTAAAATTTTGTACTTGGGTAGAAAACTATACACATAGTTAATAAACAATGAAGTTTTGCTTCATGATATTATTGCTTTTAGGAAACTTCTACTTCCAATCGTTCTGAACACTGAATGAAATCTAAAAACTTAGCAGTAGCTTGAAACCTAAGCAAACGCACCCAGGTATCGGGCTGGGGCAGAAGAAAACAACCAAGGGAATTACATTTGATTAAACTCCAGGTGGTGGGTGGCAGTAAAGAATAGATCTAACTTCTGGAGCTCATTTCACCCCATATAGATCATTCCCTCAAAAAGGGAAAAGGGGAGGGAAAAACAAAAAAAAATCTTACCTATTTGGCATAGGAAAATGTAAATAAGTAAAGCCTAGAGTTAAATTTATTGTTTTATACCTTAATAATCACACTTTTATTCCAAATTGAAATGAAGCTATGTCTTATAAACCGTTATCTTTAAAAGTTTTAGTCTTATATTTTCACTTAAAAATCACTGTGATAACACTTCTATGAAGTACCCATAATTCCTTTAACTATCTATACTGAGTTGTTTTTCAGAGGAACCTGTAAAAAGATTTGTATCATTGCCTTTGAGTCAAAATATCTTAAATTCTTTCTGGTTTCCAAAAAAGTTATGTTTCTAACAATACATGGGAAAATTTGTATTTTTATACCTTGGTTGATAGTAGTGCCTTCTTTTGCCATTTCTCCCTTTTTCTGTGGCGTTGATACCTGAACTACGCTGTAATTCTAATGTCGTTGATATCTCTTCCCTTTAAGAGGCATTTATTGGAGTGGGAATTATATAAACTTTGCTACCTGAAACACAGTAAGTACAGGAACCTTTGCCTCTTGGACAGATGGGTAAATGCAGGAATAGTTTAGGCCCTTTTCTAGGCCAAGAGAATCTATTCAACAAAATTATTCATATCTGTCAAGAAAGACTTGAGGACCACAGAAGACATGGCCCCTGGACTCTCTGTTAGCCCAAAACTAAAACCATTCCCGAAGCCAATGCTTCAGACAAAGGTTAGACTGGGCAATAAGACATAAAATGATACTTGTGAGGAGTGTGCTTCTTAGCTCAAGTAGACACCTGAGACTAAATAGGCAGCTCCAGACCAGAGGCAAGATGAGAAGGCAGAGGGCGACAGGAGCTGGTTGAATGGACATGGGAAATACAGGGCGGAAAGGAGGAGTGTGCTGTCACATTATAGGGAGAGCAACCAGGTCACATAACAATGTGTGTATAAGTTTTCATATGAGAAACTGACTTGAACTGTAAACTTAAAGCACAATTTAAAAAAACAGGCGACAGTACTCGTCAGACTTTATGTCTACTGTATATTATGAATATATATTCTAAAGGATTATTGTTTATGTGTAGTGAGGCTTAGTCTTGTATGTAGCATTTGAGGAACAGAAAATCGGGGAGAATGTGCTCCTAAGTGTGGGAAGCAATCTAGTTCTGATATTTGTGTGCTCGTATCGGTCAAGGAGCTACTCAGTTCTAGTTAATAAGCCTGGTAGTTTTCTAAGGTATGAGAACCATCCCCATGCCAGGTTTTGTCTTTGTTGAAAATGAGTATAAGTTCATCATTTAAGGTTGCTTTAAAAAGACAGATAATTTCTAATGTAGATGACAAATATCTGAGAATTAAAAAAAAGTAATTAAAAAATTTGTGACAGTATTTACAAGTGGAAGCGGTATCATACTGTGTTAAAATCAGCACCCATTTCTGCGAAAGTAAATCAGACCCCAGTGTCTCATTGATTAAACCTTATAAAGGTTCAGAGGCCAAGCAGAGTTTTTTTCATGGTAGGGAAATTTTATAAAAAGTGTACTCTGCTAAAATATGGCATCTTAGCCAATACAGCCGAGTTTTAAGGGATAACTATTCCCCACTCCTGATGTTTCTTTCCCTGTGGCGGGAGCTCCACTGGACGACAGATGTCAGTTTTCTTATGTCTTTTGTGTCGCTTTTTAAGTAGAGCATCCTCCTGTCTTCTGCCTTGAGAGTATAACGCTGGCCACCAGGATTCTGGGGATCAAATGGGGTAAAGTGGTTGGGGGTTAAACCATTGAGTGAGTAGACTTCCACTTAATTCTTGTTTTTAATATAACTGCTGATCCTGGGCCCTTTTCTGCTGATATCCTGGATCCAGAACCAATCTCTCTGTAGAATAATTTTCTTCCGTCGCTGGGAAGGGAAGGGGTTGCATCGGCCAACGGCTCTGTAGTCAAGCTTTCTACCAGCCCTCCTTTTTTCAGCTCCTCTCCTTACCCTGTGCTGCAAGTCCACTTCCTTTATGTCCGCGTTGCCCTCTTGAGGTATTGCAGTTTCAGCTCTGCTACCCTGTTACCACTCATCCCCCTGCTTTCCAGCATCAAGTTCTGTTGATACCTCTTGTGTGATGTTGTCTTCACTACTGTTCTTTTTCTTTTTTTTACATTTAAAAAAAATAATTTTTTTTGTGCTTTAAGTGAAAGTTTACAAATCAAGTCAGTCTCTCACACAAAAACCCATATATACACCTTGCTACACGCTCCCAATTACTCTCCCCCTAATAAGACAGCCTGCTCTCTCCCTCCACTCTCTCTTTTCGTGTCCTTTTTGCCAGCTTCTAACCCCCTCCACCCTCTCATCTCCCTTCCAGGCAGGAGATGCCAACATAGTCTCAAGTGTCCACCTGATCCATGAAACTCACTCTTTGCCAGCATCCCTCTTCAACCCATTGTCCAGTCCAATCCATCTCTGAAGAGTTGGCTTTGGGAATGGTTCCTGTCCTGGGCCAACAGAAGGTCTGGGGGCCATGACCACCGGGGTCCTTCCAGTCTCAGTCAGACCATTAAGTCTACCCTTATGAGAATTTGGGGTCTGCATCCCACTGCTCTCCTGCTCCCTCAGGGGTTTTCTGTTGTGTTCCCTGTCAGGGCCGTCATCAGTTGTAGCCAGGCACCACCTAGTTCGTCTGGTCTCAGGATGATGTAGTCTCTGGTTCATGTGGCCCTTTCTGTCTCTTGGGCTCGTAATCACCTTGTGTCCTTGGTGTTCTTCATTCTCCTTTGATCCAGGTGGGTTGAGACCAATTGATGCATCTTAGATGGCTGCTTGCTAGCGTTTAAGACCCCAGACGCCACTCTTCAAAGTGGGATCCAGAATGTTTTCTTAATAGATTTTATTATGCCAGTTGACTTAGATGTCCCCTGAAACCATGGTCCCCAGACCCCTGCCCCTGCTACACTGGCCTTCGAAGCATTCAGTTTATTCAGGAAACTTCTTTAACATTTTTTTTTTAATTGTGGTAACGATATACATAACAAAACATTTGCCAGTTTCAGCAGTTCGGTGACACTGATTACAGTCTTCATGTTGTGCAACCGTTGTCACTGTCTGACTTATTCTACCACCAATAATATAAACTCAGTGCCCCTTGTTGCACATTTAGGTTGTTTCCACCTTTTGGCTACTGTGAATAGTGCTGCAATAAATATAGTTGTACAGGTTTCAGTTTTCATTCCTGCTTTCAGATCTTTTAGATGTGTACCTAGGATTGCAATTGCTGGGTCATATGGTAGTTTTTTTTTTTTTTTTTTATGGTAGTTCTGTGCTCAGTCTTACGAGGCACCGCCAAACTGTTTTCCACAGAGGCTATACCATTTTACATTCCCACCAGCAATTGTGCCCATCCTTGATATTGACAACAGCTGTTTTCCATTTTTCTTTTTTTTTAAATCATAGTCTTTCTAGTGGGGGTAAGGTGGTATCTCATTGTGGTTTTATTTGCGTCTGACATTTAGCATCTTTCCATGTGCTTATTGGCTGTTTATATCCTCTTTGGAGAAGTGTCTGTTCAAGTACTTTGCTCATTTTTTTTTTTTGATTGAGTTCTTTGTCTTTTGTTGTTAAATTGTTGAAGTGTTCTATATATTTCAGATATAGACCCTTATCAGACATATGGTTCCTCAAAATTTCCACCCAATCTGTAGGTTGTCTCTTATTGATAAAGTCCTTTGATGAAAAAAGGTATTTAATTTTTATGAGGTCCCATTAATCCATTTTTATCTTTTGCTGCTCATACTTTCAGTGTCATATCTGATAATCCATTGTTAAAAACTAGGTCCTGTAGCCATACCTCTGTGTTTTCTTCTAAGAATTTTATGGTAATGAAATGGATTGACTCAGTGACTGCAACAACGAGCTCAAGCATAACAACAATTGTGAGGATGGCACAGGACCGGGCAGTGTTTCATTCTGCTGTACATGGGGTTGCTGTAAGTCAGAACAGACTCAACGGCACCTAACAACAACAACAACTGAAGACAATGAAATACTTCTTCTAAGCGTTCTGTTTTTTATTTTTATTCCTTTACTGTCATCAGATTTTGGGAGAGAGTGGGGATAAATGCATGTATTTAATCTTTTGTGTTTAAATAGAACCCTTAGAAAGGCCTTTTAGAGAATAGCTTTATGGATGGAATATTGACTATTAATTTCTAGTTCCACTTTCTCCTTATTTTCTTAGATTTAATCAGATGTGTTCAATTAAGTTTTCTAAGAAAATAATTTAAGAGTATTGGTCCTATGCTTTGATTTCAGCAATAGAGTTTTTCTTTTCAGTGCAAGGAATGAAATGTTACAATCCAGTGATAATTCCTTTAGAACATGGTATATCATCTGAGAGTTGATACGGGTTAACAAATTTAACCAGTTTATCAGTTCAGATTTGTATATTTAGCAGTGCTGACATGGAAAAATCTGGTGGAAAATCTATTGAGGTAAATGGGAAAGTTTTGCTCTATCACTATGCATGAAAACAATTACTGGAGTGATTTATCATAATAAAGTTAAGAAAATGCTATTAAGGCACTCATCAAAGTACCTAAAGAAAGAAATAGGCATATAATTAGTGCATCCTGACATCTATATTTGGCAGAGTTTCAGGTAACAAGTGCCAGAGTTTTAGAGACTAGGCAGTCAATTCCACATTACAGTCCCAGGGCATTAGGATCTAGTGTTCTGGCTTAATTCTTTCTATTACCTACTGCCGGGGGCCAGCCTCAGCAAAGAACAGGGTTACCAGAGGAGGGGTAGAGTTTGGCGAAAAAGAATGAGAGGTAGTGTGTCTTATATTTTCATTCTGCAGAAAAAGAAAGCCTGCTCTTTATTTTTTACATGGTTTTTTATATCATAAGCTTACAAAAGCATAACATCGCATGATCAACAAAGGGGCAGTACAAGATATAATCATCATAGATGACATCATTTTCCAGAAACATAATTTTCCAAGTGACACATAGTACAATTCCGCATATGCACGCAAGTACAATGAGTTTTTGTTTAATTGAAGAGTATATTTTGTTGATTTATTTTTACACAAAGTAACAATTGACTTCATACTGCTTTACACTTATGCTTAATCTTGCAATACCTTCCACAGTTTTTATAATAATTAATCTTTTTGCAAAAACCATTGCCACATAGGCTTTGTCCATTTTGTCCAGGGTGGCCAAATTTTTGAAGTCCAGCCACTTTGGGTTACGTCATATTGTCCACGATTATGCCAAGGACAATTAGCCCAATCTCTATACCCAAAGACCAGTCAAGCGCAGCAGTAGACGAGAAGGTTGACCTGTAATTGGCTGAGAAATTGGCTGAGAGAACTCACTGCCTTTTGTTTTTCCACTTTTATGGGATCATGTGTGGGTGGTGGTTTAATCACAAAAAGGGCCTTGGTAAATACCAGGATTCCACCATCCTGTTTTTGTTTTCCATAGTTGAGCTATTGGTTTTCCCCCTAAGACAACTTCATGTTGATCCCCAGGTAATACACGGGCTGTCCCTACCCGGGATTTTACCAGGGGATTATGAGTAGGACGCTCCCCTCCAAAGGTCCCTAAATCTATAATGGAATTTTATGCTTATACATTCTGCTATACCCAGGCTGAAAATGAAACAGAAACATAACACAGATGACAGAGATATTCCTGACTTTTCAGGAATTCTTCGATGTTTATGCTAGGGGCAGTGGGTGCAGAGGGGCCGCCCTTGCAGCCTGGCTCCTCCTGACTTTTCAGGAATTCTTCAATGTTTATGCTGGGGGCAGTGGGTGCAGAGGGGCCGCCCTTGCAGCCTGGCTCCCAGCAACCTACTACTGAATATATTGCATACAACTGATGATGAAATACTGTATTTTCTCTTTAAGTGAGACTTCATGCAGTACTTTTCCCAAATGCTACGTGGAGCCATCTAATGCCCTTCTGGTCTAACACTTTTTTTAATGGTCAAGGTATTGGTTCTTGCCAGGATTTATGTATGTGTGTGTGTAATATGCCCAGAGAATTGAATTAAATATGATTATCTGGTTTGTGTCTTTTGATGAATAATTTTATTTTTAAACTCAGGTATGTTGAAGTAAATTTACATACAATAAAAGTCACCCCTTTTAGGTATACAGCTCAATGAATTCTGAGAGATGCCTACCACCATCACAATCAAGACCTAGAACATATTCTTCACCTTTTAGAGTTAGTCTTCTCCCCCAGCACACGCAACCATGACCTGTTCTCTGTTCCTACAGTCTTGCCTATTCCAGAATTTGACTGTATGATTGAGCAATAAAAATATATTGGTATACAAATTAATATGGGATAATTTAGTACAAGATGAGCAGTGTTACTTAATAGGTAACCAAGGCCTATTTGGTGTGAGTCACAGTGTACCTTTTTCTGCTTCTCACTAGTCACTTCTGTTCTGCCTGCCCAATAAGTTCTTGTTGATAAACTGAATGGATTCCAGGAACCTAAAACGTTTCTTATGAGAGGACTGTTGGTCCTCAGAATGTCAAAGTGAAAGGCTGTCCTTTGGCGTCTCAGCCCAGCCACACTTCTAATTTTGAAACCTTTCTAGGTTGCTTCATCTTGGGCAGGTTAGGCTTACTGACTAGAATGATCAAATACTGAGTTTTAAATCAAAGGGAAGACATTTAAACATGCCAAAATCAGAAGAACTTTGTGAGGACTTTATTTCCCACAAGGTTGCATTTAGCAATCTATTAGGATAAGCTTGGAATGTATTTCCTTGAGCCAGGGAAGATATCCATCCAAGGGTATCTGTATCATGTAGGTCTATTAAAAGTATTAGGAATGGACAACTAGTTACATGTCAAGTCCCTTTCGATTTCAATAGTACCGTGTATTTTTAGTTTTAACGTAGCACTTTGTAAACTTTAAGGGTCTAAAATAACTAGTAACCTGAAATCTTAAAGGAAAATTCATGTGTCTCTGTATCCAAATCATTTATACTTAATACATTCTTAGGTATGTTGGTTTATTCCCAGAAAATTTCTGTTTCAGCAAATTTGAAAACAGTATTTGTTCAGTATACATGTATTGTTTTTTGTTACTTCCAGGAGAAAAATTCATATTCTTAGCAAACTAGCACTAAAAGGAACTATAGGGGTCATATTGTCCATCTTTCTGGTGGAGGGAAGCAATCAAAGACTCAGAAAGGTGACTTTTTTTTTTTTTGGTACTTTAGATGAAGGCTTACACAGCAAACTAATGTCTCAATAAACAGTTAATACATATATTGATTTATGACATTGGTTAACAACCCCACAACATGTCAACACTCTCCCTTCTCCACCTTGGGTTCCCTATTACCAGCTTTCCTGCCCTCTTCTGCCTTCTAGTCCTTGCCTCAGGACTGGTGTGCCCATGTAGTCTCGTTTTGTTTTATGGGCATGTCCAATCTTTGGCTGAAGGGCGAACCTCACTGTTCAAACAACAAAAAAACATTACAACCAAGAAATTCTGTGGGGCAGTTGTACTCTGTCACATGGGATCACTAGGACTTGGAATTGAATCAATGGCACCCAACAGCAACAACACTAATATAAAAAAAAAAAACAATGCCACTGTATAATGTTTACTGAATAATACCTGAGAGTGTCTAGCACATGTAGTACTCAACATATGGTGAGTCTTGTTCTGAATGTACATAATCTAGAGGAAAAAGACACAGAAGACTCTAGATAATATACTTACCTACTTGCTGCTAACCGAAAGGTCAGCAGTTCGAGTGCACCAGGCGCTCCTTGGAAACTCTGTGGGGCAGTTCTCCTCTATCCTGTAGGGTTGCTATGGATGGAAATTGACAACAATGAGTTTGGTTAAGTTGGTGAAGAAGTACAGTATTTTTTTAAAGAAGGTGATCTGGAAAGAGTTTGAGACTTTTGTGTTTAGAATGTTCCAATGAAACCAGCATTTCAGGAACTCCTTGATGGACTTAGCTTTCACCTTATAGTAATTCTTCAGTCTTCATGTCGGAAAAGGTAATTAGATTTAGGAAATGTATGTTTGATATGTACATGCATTTACCATTTGCTGCCTCACTAGGCAGCAATTATTGAGTATAGTTTTATGAATTCTATTGTTGAGATTATTTCCAATATAAGCAGCTGTAGTTGTTACTGTGGCTACTATCACTATATCCCTTCTGCTGAGACCTCAGAGACATGCTGCTGACAATAGTAGACCTTTACTGCCACTCTCTTCTCTTACTCCTTAGAGAGATAGCTCCATTTCCCTTTCCGTTAGATGGTGTGTCAGTTAGGATTAGGTTCTGTGTGACTGAGTAAAAGACCTTGGCTCCTGTGTCTTAATCAAGATAAAACCCTGTTGCTGTCGAGTCGATTCTGACTCATAGTGACCTTATAGGACAGAGTAGAACTGCCTAGGGTTTCCAAGGAACTACTGGTGGATTCAAACTGCTGACGAGCTCTCAACCACTGTGCCATCAGGGCTCCTTAATCAAGGTAGAAGTGTGTTTTTCCATCCTGTAAAAGAAGAATGGAGCCCAGGGCTGATATGATAACTCCATGGTATTATCAAGGACCCAGGCTGCTCTGCCATTTTAAAGCTTGATTTCTATCCTTAAAGATCACCTTATGGTTCTAATGGCCATTGAAACTCTGGCCTTTATGTTCTAGTGGCAGACCAGAAGAAGGGCAAAGATGGAGTTCCTTTCAGTTGAGTATGTTTCCTTTGAGCATAATTCTCAAAATTCCCACGTAATACTTCTGTTTATATCATATGGACGGAATTTAGTCACATAGATAAACTTAGATACATGGGTGGATGGGAAATGTAGTCTTTTATTCTGAGTGGCAGCGTGCCCACTAATTTCAAGTTTCTAAGAAAGAAGGGAAGGAAAGAAGTCCAGAGGGAGGAAGTGAGAATGGATGTTGTGGTATGTAACTAAGTCTCTGCCACAGGTAACTTAGGTAGAATGGTCTGCCTGTACGGTGACCACTATTTTACAGAAATAGTATCTGTGGATACATGATTGATGCAGTTAGTGAAGTAGGCAGTCTTAGGAACCAGAGCTTCGAACCTAATTAATTTAGGTTCGAACCCCTGCTGAAAATTTGTATTTATAACAAATTCTCTGCTGAGAATTTGTATTTCTAACAAGTTCCCCGGAAGTTATACATAACTGTAAAGCTGCAGATTCTGTTAAACTACAGATTCTGATTCCGTATATCTGGGGTGGAAATGCAAATTCTCCTCAGGGAACTTGTTAGAAATGCAAATTCTCCGCAGGTGTTTGAACTGGAACAAACCGGTTCAAAGCACCCATCTGAACATCCCCAAAGAAGCTCGGAGATTGTTCTTATGTCGTATGAGCATATTCACAGTAGCTGTTTGCTTTCTACTTGAATGTTTCCAATTACAGGTAGTCCCTGACTTAGCAATGTATTTGAGTTACAAGGAACCACACTTACGTGCATATGTGCATAGGTACGTCGTATCATTAGTGATATGCATGTTGGGGATTTGGAAAAATTGCTGATTTTATGTGAACATGCTCCAAGAATTTGATCAGGATAATATAATGGAAGGGAGATGTGGAAAAGTTGTCCATGTGGCAAGATTGCTGAATTTAGAACTTGATATCGCTGGCGTGGAACAGCTCACAGATCTTGAAGAAGGGGAATTGACAGATCAGGACTTAATGGATTTCGAAGAGGAAAGAAATGCTGAGGAAGGAAGAACTAATGAGGAAGAAGAAGGAGAGAAGTTCTCAATAAATTTTACAGTGTAAGGATTAGCTGAAGTTTTTTTCTAAACTAAATCAGAGGATTTAGTTCCTTGAAAATGTGGACCCAAATGCTGATTGCTCTGCTAAAGTCAATAGGCAGGTTCAGGAAGCAGTGAGATGTTACCGCAAAATATATGCAGAAAGAAAGAAAAGGACTATAGAGACAGCTCTAATTTCCTGACTAGAAACACCATCCCCATTCCCTGGGATTATCCGGATGATCCAGAACCTTCCACAAGTGTAGTTATTACGGTGGCTGAACAAAACGCCAACATTGTCCAACTCTTCTTCATCGCTGGAGTAAGTTTTTATGACTTGTGTATTTTTTTAATTTTTTTACGTATATATTAAAATATATCTGTAAGTTTATATGGAATATTTCCAACCCCCAAAGTTTATAAAGATGCTGATAGTAAAAGGCAATAATAATGAAAACAAAAAAAAGTATTTGATTTAGGTCAGAAGCAACTGACTAACGAAGTTGTCAGAATGGAACCCTTGTTGTAAGTCGGAGACTACCTGTATAGGAATTAAACTAAAACAAAATTAAAAAGATATCAACCCCATATCTTTAACATAATCTTAGAGAATATAAATTTTTTAAATAGACTGAAAACTGTGAGAAATCCAAACTACAGTAAAAAGCTATAAATATAATAAAGAGCTTCTTATTAGAGAATCAATTAAAGTATGATTACTTAAAACAACCCCCCAAAATAACCTTCTTGTTCATTTTTAGAGAGGTTGAGGAACCCTAATATCAACTTATATTCCATTTCCTATCTTTTTACATAGACTTATTAAACATAGATCTTTCAAGATAACTTTTTTTTATATTTTGTGCTACCACCTACTGTTGTATGATTTTTAAAAATAGCTTTATTGAGGTATAGTTTGTTGTTGTTAGACGCCATCAAGTCAGTTCTGACTCATCTGGACTCTATGTAAAATGGAACGAAACACCACCCAGTCCTGTGCCATCCTCATGATCGTTGTTATGCTTGAGCCCACTGTTGTAGCCACTATATCAGTCCATCTCACAGAGGATCTTCCTCTTTTTCAATGACCCTCTACTTTACCAAATGTGATTTTCTTCTCCAGGGACTGATCCCTCCTGATAACATGTCCAAAGTATGTGAGATGAAGTTTCACCATCCTTGTTTCTAAGGAGCATTCTGGTTGTACTTCTGCCAAGACAGATTTGTTTGTTCTTCTGGAAGTCCACGATACATTCAGTATTCTTTGCCAATGCCATAATTCAAAGGCATTTGTTCTTCTTAGATCTACCTTCCTTATTCATTGTCCAACTTTCACATGCATATGATGCGATTGAAAATACCATGGCTTGGGTCAGGTGTACCTTAGTCCTCAAAGTGACATCTTTGCTTTTTAACACTTTAAAGAGGTTTTTTGCAGCAGATTTGCCCAGTGCAGTGCATCTTTTGATTTCTTGACTACTGCTTCCATGGGTGTTGACTGTAGATCCAAGTAAAGTGAAATTCTTGACAACTTCAATCTTTTCTCCATTTATCACGATGTGACTTATTGGCCCAGTTGTGAGGATTTTTGTTTTCTTTACGTTGAGATGTAATCCATACTGAAGGCTGTGGTCTTTGGTCTTCATCGTCAAGTACGTCAAGGCCTCTTCACTTCCAGAAAGCAAGATTGTGTCATCTGCATAATGCAGGTTGTTAATGAGTCTTCCTCTAATCCTGATGCCCCGTTCTTATTCATATAGTCCAGCTTCTCGGATTATTTGCTCGGCATACAGATTGAATAGGTACGAGGAAAGGATACAACCTGAGGCACATCTTTCTTGACTTTAAACCATGCAATATCCCCTTGTTTTGTTCGAACAACTGCCTCTTGGTCTATGTGCATGGGCACAATTAAGTGTTCTGGAATTCCCATTCTTCGCAATGTTATTCATAATGTGTTATGATCCACATAGTTGAATGCTTTTGTATAATCAATAAAACACAGGTAAACATTTTCCTGGTATTCTCTGCTTTCAGCCAGGATCCATCTGACATCAGCAATGATACCCCTCTTTTCATGTAATCTTCTGAGTCTGGCTTGAATTTCCGGCATTTCTTCCCTATCAATGAACTGCTGCAGCCACTTTTGAATGATTTTCATAATTTTATTTGTGTGTGATATTAATTAATAATTTTACTTCTGTGTTATAGTTTACATTTTATAAAATTCACCTAATATAATTGTACAATTCATTGTTGTTGTTGTGTGCTGTCAAGTTGATTCTGACACATATTGGCCTTATAGGGCAGCACAGAACTATCCCATAGGATTTCCAAGGCTGTAAATCTTTATGGAAGCAGGCAGCCACACCTTTATCTTGCAGAGTGGCTGGTAGATATGAACCACCAACCTTTTGGTTAGCAGCAAAGTGCTTAACTACTGTGCACCAGGGCTCCTCCATACAATTCTTTAATTTTAGTAAATTTATAGAGTTGTGGGAATGTCACTACAATCCAGTTTTAGAACATTTCTATCTGCTTTCTGTGTCTATAAATTTGCCTTTTCTGGATATTTCTTATAAATGGAATCATACAGTATGTAGTCTTGTGTCTAGCTTCTTTCATTTAGCATAGTACTTTTAAGATCCGCCTATGCCGTATCATGTATCAGTTCCTTTACATGGATATACCTCATTTGGTTTATCCATTCATCAGTCGATGGGCATTTGGAATGTTTTCAGTTTTTGACTATTATCATTAATGCTGCCATGAACATTTGTATACATTCCTTTGTGTGGACGTATGTTTTTATTTCTCTTCGATAGATTCCTTGGTGTGAGTTGCTGATTTGTATCATAAGTTTATGTGTAAAAATGACATGGGGCAGTGTCTGACCTCCTCCAATCCCACAAGGGGGAAGGAGAACCAAGATCAACAGTGCAAGGCTGACTCCCACGAGGTGGAGGCCAGACAAGCCTCCTTTCTCCGCAGTCTTCACCAGTTCTGACACCAGCTGTCCCTCCCACAGCACTCTGCTGGGTTCGATAACTCACTGCAATGGCCACACAGGACTCACAGACCATATTCACGAGTATGAGGTTTATTAGGGAAATAACAGTTACAATTCAGGCTCAGGAACACTCAGGATACAGTTCTCCATCAGGACGGCCTCTTCCCATCCGTGTTCACAGGCACGCCTCTCCCTGGCTCTAGGCTTCTCCCTGAAGGCACTCAGCTTTCTCTCTCCGTGGGTCAGGAAGTCTATCTAACCTCGTCTCCTGCCACCGGGTCTCTCTTTCCTTGGTGGTTGTGATGGTTAAGATTGTATGTCAATTTGGCCGGGCCATGATTCTCAGTGTTTTGGCAGTTGTATAATGTTGTGATCACTTTCCTGTTGATATTTGATATGTAATCACCCCCATGATGGAATTTGCTGAGTGGTACTGGTGGGTATGGGGCCTGTGGCGGCTCACCACCCCCTCAGCCTTCATCTCTCCGCCTTCCACTGTCTACTTCCTTTTCCTGCTCACCTTGCAAAGGTTGTTGGCTTGTTCTGGATCCAGCAGCTGTCTCTTGTCTGACCTCTGGTTCTTAGGACTTGAGGTAGCAGCTTACCTGTCCATCTTGGGATTTGCCGATCTTCACAGCCTGTGAGCAAGAGTTCTGCTCCCCAACCTGCCTATCTTGGGTTCGCCAGCCCCTGCAGCTGACTCAGGTGAAACCTTGCAGGCTTGCCTACCAACCCTGGGGATTCCTCGACCGTTTGACAACCTGTAAGCAGGATCTCTGCTCTCCAAACTGCTCATCTTGGGGTCACCAGCTTCTGCGGTCTATGAATTGGGAAAGGACTCTATCCTTATCCAAGGACTTGGGACATTCCAACCCCTACTATCACGTGAGCTGTTTCCTTAATATAAATCTCTGTATATATACTTATACACATTATTGGTTTTGCTTCTCTAGAGAACCCAGCCTAAGATAATTGGTACCGAGAGTGGTTCTAGAGAAACAAAATTGTAAGGATGAATGTTCTAAATTGGTTCTCAAGTCTGGGTAGTCTTAAAATTGTTGATGACTCTGCTTCCAACGGTAAAGAGGACACTGCTAATCCATGGGCTGAGGTGGCGATAACAAATATGCAAAATATCACCACCAGTACATCAGGCATTGGTGAAAGGCGAGGCTCTGGGTGAACACATGTGTGATATCTTTCTAGAGTTTTGTCAGAATGAGAAGTATAAGGAAGCTGGTCGGTGGGTCCTACTTTTGCTAAACAAAGTGGTGAAAGAGATGCACTCAGGGCTTCAGAGTCAAAGCTCCAGTGCTGCATAAACGACCTCAAAACTTCCCCTTGTGTTTTGAAAGAAAGCCTCGTTTCTTGTAGTAACAGAGACAGTGGTGGTGGGCTCTCCCTCTCTGCTTTCTTTTAAGGCAAAACTGACCAATCCCCTTTGTGATCCACAACTACATTATCGCACACTCCCGCCCAATCACCTGGGTAGGAGTTACAAGACCATGGCTAGAAAGGCCACACATAAAAGCAATTAATTGTACCATACATTATATTTAACTTTTTAAGGAGCTGCCAAACTGTTTTTCAAAGTGGCTATACCATTTCACATTTCCACTAGCAATGCTCGAGGATTCCAGTTTCTCCAGATACTCGCCAACACTTGTTGTTGTCTACCTTTTTCATTATAGCCATCCTAGTGGGTGTGTGACAATATCTTACTGTGGTTTTAATTTTCATTTCCCTAATAACCAATGATTTTGAGCATCTTTGTATGCTTATTAGACACTCATATATCTTATTTGAAGAAATGTGTATTCAAATCTTTTGCCTCTTCAAAAATTTGGTTGTTTGTCCTCTTATTAATGAGTTGCAAGTGCGTTCTCTGTGTATTCTGAATACAAGCCCTTTGTCAGATAAATGATTGGCACATTTCATCTTGTTTGTGACTTGTCTTTTTTTTTTTTTTTCTTTCTTGATTGTGTCTTTTAAGGTGAAAAAATTTTTTACTTGATGTAGTCCAGTTTATAACTTTTTTTCTTTTGTGACTCACGCTTTTGGCATTGAGTTGTGGGATTTTGAGCAAGCTGTCCAAGCTCTTCAAGCCTCAGTTCCTTTGACTGTGAAACTGGAATAATAATTCTTACCTCAAAGATAACTATGATTTAAGCCTAATTTCCTTCTGTCTGTTGGGAAAAGAGGGAAGTATTAGCAGGAACTGCAAGTTCAGAGAAATGCTGTTCCTTGTACTTGGGGCTGGCTTGCTGGGAGGGAGATTTGATATGTAAAAGCTATTGAATATATCTGCTAATCAAATTTCTCTTCACGTTTTCTGATCCATGAGATCAGCTTCAAAGATGAAAGGGGAATGAGTAGGATAGTAGGGAGAACCAAAATACATAAGGGATCTAAAAATGGATGAAGTTGTCTGGGAAGAGGAATGGTGAGAGGTGGAAGTGGGCTATGAGGTCCCTGAGGACATTTTTGGGGTGATAGATATGCCCATTCGATGGCACTGGGGTAGATATGCCCATAATCTTGGTTGTGGTGATAACTTCATGGGTGTATATATCCGTCAAAACTTTAAAAATTTTGCAGTTTAAATATGTGCAATTGATTGTCAATTATGCCTCAAAACTTTTTTAAAAGAAGGATGGTTGACATGATATATAAGTTTAGGTGGTATAACAATAAAATGTCATTGGGACATTGACAAGTCAACCCCAGGGATGAGGTCAGAATTAGGCAGATTCTGCTCCCTTCCTGGTTCCTTTATCCTACTACTCACTCCTGTAATTATGATAAATTTATTCTCCTATTTCTTCGCTCCCCTGCTTTCAGGCCCTTAAATGGGGGCATGGTGAGTTATGGAGTGGAAAATGAACGTATTTAGCCTGAGGAAGAGAAGAGTTAGGGAGACCATGGCAGCTGCGTTTAAATATTTACAGGGCTGTCAGGCAGAGGAAAGAGGAGGCTTATTTTGTGTGCTGAAGAAGACAAAAATAGGATTTTATGGGGAGCAGATCTTTCTTGCCTCTGAAAAAGGAATAACATTTAATAAATAGAACTGTCTATAAGTGGAGTAGACTCTCTGGAATGCTGGAAGTGGAAAAGTAAAGGCTAGGGATGTCGATGGACAATGAATAAGGACGACTGAAGAAGAATTGATGCCTCTGAATTATGGTGTTGGCAAAGAATATGGAATATACCACAGACTGCCAGAAGAATGAACAAATCTATCTTGGAAGAAATACTGCCAGAGTGCTCGTTGGAAGCAAGGATGGCAAGACTTCACCTCACATACTTTGGGACGTGTTATCAGAAGGGATCAGTCCCTGGAGAAGGACATCATGCTTGGTAAAGTAGAAGGTCATCGAAAAAGAAGAAGACCCTCAAAGAGATTGATTGACACAGTGGCTGCAATGATAGGCTCAAACATAACAATGATTGTGAGGATGGTGCAGGACTGGTCAGTGTTTCATTCTGTTGTACATAGGGTATTATGAGTCAGAACCAGCTCAACGGCACCTAACAGCAGCAGCAGCAACAACAACAACAACAGAGATGTTGAAGAGGGGATTTGCAGCACCAGATGGGGAGCTGGCCCAGGTTGTCTCTGTGTTATCCCAGAAGGAAGAAGGAATGTTCAGCTGGGATTTTGAAAAGTGATGAAGGAACTGTTTACAGAGGTGTGCGTAAGATTAAGGGACAGCGTGGGTTTATAAGGAGGTTGAGATATCTAAGTACTAGCAACAGTGGGACACCCTTACCATAAGGCCTGAAGGAGCAAGGATAAGCACTGCTGTTCCTGGAGCCAAAATGGGGCTGTTTAAGAGGGGCTACCTGAGAATTCGAAGAGAGGCCACTCAACATAAACTGTTAGTCACAGTCACAGGAAGCCGCTGCTGCCAGGGAAGCAGCAGGGGTTGACTGCCTCCCATCCTTCAGTCTCCTACTGTTGTTTCTCCTGGGCAAACCCAGCTGAAGGCCAGAGGGCACAGGAGCTGAGGTTATGCAGTGTGTAGTGATTGGCCCTCCAGGGCACCAAGCAGGACAGAGGTGTAGGTCTGTATGGTTTCTTCCATCTTAGAGATCTGTAAGCTTTGAGGCTGTGAGGCACTTGATTCTCAAAGTAGGTGGCCCAGTAATTTTCCCAAAACTAGGAAAGAGCAAAGAACCTAAAGATCAGAACACCTGATACTTGATGAATGACCAGTTCCCTGTGTGATAGGAAAGCTGTGCTTGAGTTATCTGGCAGTATCCATGAGAGTCAGGGAAGTACCTTGGAAGCTGAAAAGTGGGAAAGAAGCAGTCAGTCCGCATATATTTACTGAGTACCTACTATACGCTAGGCAGTGTTCTAAGTGCTACAGATCCAACAGTGAGAAAGGCAGAGATTCCGCTCCTCCCATAGTAGAAGTAGGAGCAGACAGGTATTTCAAGGTGTTACACTGCAACGCAGTGTGTTGGTTGTGATCATAAACTCTACCTTTTCCTAGCTGTGTGATCTTCATTAAGTTGCTTGACCTCTATGTGTCCCAATTCCATATATCTAACATGGGGATTAATGATTGTACCTTCCCAGTAAGGTTGTTACGACGATACAGTTGGTTAGTACATGTAAAGTGCTTTTTTTTTTTTAGAACACAGAAGTGCTGTATATAAATGTTTGTTGTTATTATTATCAGGGGACCAGCTGGTGGATTCAGACTGCCAACCTTTTGGTTAGTAGTCGAGCTCTTAACCGCTGTGCCGCCAGGGCTCTGGGTATTAAGAACTGAGTGATGGGAGAGGTGGTAAAGCAGACCTATGCAGAGAAGAGAGAGCGGTGGTTGTGAGCATGATGGCTTGTAGTGAGACAGCAGGAAGGCTGGTGAGCAGATCACTGGCCATCAGAGAAGAGCAGAGGTTCTCAGGAAGGGAAGAAAAGAGCCATCTGAAGCTGCCTCGAGCACTGCTGAAGTCTTCAGGGACAAATCAGGCAACACTGCGGGCAGTACGCTGTTATGGCCTGTCAGTGACAAATGCAAGGAGTGCAGGTGGTGCGACAGTTAAGTGCTCAGCTGCTAACTGAAAGGTTGGCACTTTGAATCCACTCAGTGGCTCGGTGGGAGAAAGACCTGGTGTCCTGCTTCCGTAAAGATGACAGCCTGTGGGGCAGCACTCCTGTGTCACACGGAGTCTCTGTGAGTTGAAAATCAACTTGACGGCACCTAACAACAACAACGACAAATACAGCGCTGAGTAAACCAGAAGCCATTTCTTGATATGGGTTCTAATAAGTTTTAGTCATCTAAAGGCAAAAGATACGTAAAAGAGGCAGAAGCATAGTGTGTAAGCGCTCAGGCTCTGAAATCAGATCGGCGTAGGTTCGAATCCCAGCTTTGCCATTTACTGTTAATCTGAGCCAGGGCAAGTTACTTTACCTTGCTGACAATCAGCTTCCTTTTTTGGAAAATGGAAATAAGGACACCTACCTCATAGGTTATTTTTAATCTGAAATGAAATAATCTGTGGTAACTGCTTAGCACAACGTCTAACACATTATAAGGTACCGTGCATGTTAATACTGCCCTTATTATGAAAAGAGAATGGCTTGAAAAGGGAAACGAAGCAAAATATTGATATGTTTTTGGTTTAGTTGCTTTGGATGATATCAGGGCTTAGAAGGACAACTTTTGAATCACCTGATCCCCAGGAGCAGTACCCTATGATTCACTCGCCAAACCAGGGCATCTGCTCGTGTTCTGCATGAACAGTTATCAACAAGCAGATCTGCCGGTGCTCAACGATAAAACAAAATGTTTTAATGATAAAATTCAGTGCTTGAGCTATGTTTATCTTTTGAATGATTATTCTAGCATTTTAAGTTTATAAAGAGCATTAGTGAAATGGGTATTCCTGGTGAAAATTAATTGGAAAATTGACACCTAAATTTTGTGATTTTTTTTCTAGCCAACTCCTTTCTGACCACAGTTTATCCCCTTAACAGTCTTACAGCGATGCCTTTAAAATAAGTCTGTAGACACATCCAAACACCTTAAGGACTGAGTTACTGGGGCTGAGGGTTGGGTACCATGGTTGAAGGGTTCATCTAGGTCAGTTGGCATAACAAAGTTCATAAAGAACTTTGCTTTGGTGAGTAGCATCTGGATTCTTAAAAGCTTGCTAGCGGCCATTTTAGGTACATCTACTGGTCCCATCCCATCTGGAGCAAAGGAGAAAGAAGAAAAGCAAAGACGCAAGGGAAAGATTAGTCCAAAGGGCCAATGGACCCCAAGTACCACAGCCTCCACCAGCCTGAGTCCGGAAGAACTAGATGGTGCCCAGCTACCACCACCACTGACTCAGACAGGGATCACAATAGAGGGTCCCAGACAGAGTGGGAGAAAAATATAGAACAAAACATAAATTCAGAAAAAAATTTTAAAAAGACCACACTTACTGGTCTGACAGAGACTGGAAGAACCCCGGAGACTATGGCCCCTAAAAAAAAAAAAAGCCAAACCCGTTGCTGTGGAGTCGATTCCGACTCCCTTTTTTTTTTTTTAAATAATTTTTATTGTGCTTTAAGTGAAAGTTTACAAGTCAAGTCAGTCTGTCACACATAAGCTTATATTATACCTTACTGCATACTCCCACTTACTCTCCCCCTAATGAGTCAGCCCGCTCCCTCCTTCCAGCCTCTCCTTTCCTGACGGTTTAGCCAGTTTCTAACCCTCTCTACCCTCCCATCTCCCCTCCAGACAGGAGACGCCAACACAGTTTCAAGTGTCGACCTGATACAAGTAGCTCACTCTTCATCAGCATCTCTCTCCAACCCATTGTCCAGTCCCTTCCATGTCTGATGATTTGTCTTCGGGAATGGTTCCTGTCCTGGGCCAACAGAAGGTTTGGGGACCATGACCCCCGGGATTCTTCTAGTCTCAGTCAGACCATTAAGTCTGGTCTTTTTATGAGAATTTGGGGTCTGCATCCCACTGATCTCCTGCTCCCTCAGGGGTTCTCTGTTGTGCTCCCTGTCAGGGCAGTCATCAGTTGTGGCCGGGCACCAACTAGTTCTTCTGGTCTCAGGATGATGTAAGTCACTGGTTCATGTGGCCCTTTCTGTCTCTTGGGCTCATAGTTATCGTGTGACCTTGGTGTTCTTCATTCCCCTTTGATCCAGGTGGGTTAGACCGATTGATGCATCTTAGATGGCCGCTTGTTAGCATTTAAGACCCCAGACGCCAGACTTCAAAGTGGGATGCAGAATGTTTTCATAATAGAATTATTTTGCCAATTAACTTGGAAGTCGCCTTAAGCCATAGTCCCCAAACCCCCGCCCTTGCTCCGCTGACCTTCAAAGCATTCAGTTTATCCCGGAAACTTCTTTGCTTTTGGTCCAGTCCAGTTGAGCTGACCTTCCATGTATTGAGTATTGTCCTTCCCTTCACCTAAAGTAGTTCTCATCTACTAACTAATCAGTAAATAACCCTCTCCCACCCTCCCTCCCTCCCCCCCTCGTAACCACAAAAGTATGTGTTCTTCTCAGTTTATACTCTTTCTCAAGATCTTATAGTAGTGGTCTTATACAATATTTGTCCTTTTGCCTCTGACTAATTTCACTCAGCATAATGCCTTCCAGGTTCCTCCATGTTATGAAATGTTCCACAGATTTGTCACTGTTCTTTATCGATGCGTAGTATTCCATTGTGTGAATATACCATAATTTATTTACCCATTCATCCGTTGATGGACACCTTGGTTGCTTCCAGCTTTTTGCCATTGTAAACAGAGCTGCAATAAACATGGGTGTGCATGTATCTGTTCATGTGAAGGCTCTTATTTCTCTAGGGTATATTCCGAGGAGTGGGATTTCTGGGTTGTATGGTAGTTCTATTTCTAACTTTTTAAGAAAATGCCAGATAGATTTCCAAAGTGGTTGTACCATTTTACATTCCCCCCAGCAGTGTGTAAGAGTTCCAATCTCTCCGCAGCCTCTCCAACATTTATTATCATGTGTTTTTTGGATTAATGCCAGCCTCGTTTTTTTTGTTGGAGTGAGATGAAATCTCATCGTAGTTTTAATTTGCATTTCTCTAATGGCTAATGATCGAGAGCATTTTCTCATGTATCTATTAGCTGCCTGAATATCTTCTTTAGTGAAGTGCGTGTTCATACCCCTTGCCCACTTTTTGATTGGGTTGTTTGTCTTTTTGTAGTTGAGTTTTAACAGAATCATGTAGATTTTAGAGATCAGGCGCTGGTCGGAGATGTCATAGCTGAAAATTTTTTCCCAATGTGTAGGTGGTCTTTTTACTCTTTTGGTGAAGTCTTTAGATGAGCATAGGTGTTTGATTTTTAGGAGCTCCCAGTTATCTGGTTTCTCTTCGTCATTTTTGGTAATGTTTTGTATTCTATTTATGCCTTGTATTAGGGCTCCTAATGTTGTCCCTATTTTTTCTTCCATGATCTTTATTGTTTTAGTCCTTATGTTTAGGTCTTTGATCCACTTGAAGTTAGTTTTTGTGCATGGTGTGAGGTATGGGTCCTGTTTCATTTTTTTTTGCAAATGGATATCCAGTTATGCCAGCACCATTTGTTAAAAAGACTATCTTTTCCCCAATTAACTGACACTGGGCCTTTGTCAAACATCAGCTGCTCATATGTGGATGGATTTATATCTGGGTTCTCAATTCTGTTCCACTGGTCTATGTGTCTGTTGTTGTACCAGTACCAGGTTGTTTTGACTACTGTGGCTGTATAATATGTTCTAAAATCAAGTAGAGTCAGGCCTCCCACTTTCTTCTTCTTTTTCAGTAATGCTTTACTTCTCCGGGGCTTCTTTCCCTTCCATATGAAGTTGGTGATTTGTTTCTCCATCCCATTAAAAAATTCCGACTCCCTTTTAACTCTAAACTGAAGCCACTCTCGAAGTTCACCCTTCAGCCAAAGATTAGACAGGTCTATAAAACAAACAATAACACATGTGAGGAATGTGCTCCTTTGTTCAATCATGCATATGAGACCAAAAGGGCAACACCAGCCTAGAAACAATGATGAGAACACAGGAAAGGACAGCACTAATGGAAACAGGGAATTGGGGTGTGTAAGGGGAGAGTGTTGACACACCAAGAGTATTGCAACCAGTATCACAAAACGATTTGTGTATAAATTGTTGAGTGAGAAACTAATTTGCTCTGTGAAGTTTCACCTAAAGCACAACCAAAAAAATAAGTCTATTTTGATGATACCTGCTAATTTCTGCCTGACAAGTTCTAATAAATCAAGAGTAAGAAAATGAAGGAGATGTTCCTCCCAAAAACATTTTGAGATTAAAATACTTCAGCTCTGACTTTTCAGAGAAACTACTCATTTGCAAATTGCTTACAGAGCACAAATTAATACACAAATATCTAACTTTGTTTATTTATTTTTTAAATGACAAGTACTGTCTTCTTGTACCAGAAGTAATAAATTGCTCTACTCCTAGGCAGTAGTTCTTATAAAATACTTTGGAGTAGAAATTTACTTTTAATTCCTTTATTCCCTTTGTGGTACAAAAATAAAATTTGGAATAATGGGGAAGAAGGTGCATCTGTCCTTACTATGTTATCCATAGTCAAAGACAGCACCCTCCACATTCAGAGACAGCACCCTCCACATTCAGAGACAGCACCCTCCACATTCAGAGACAGCACCCTCCACATTCAGAGACAGCACCCTCCACATTCAGAGACAGCACCCTCCACATTCAGAGACAGCACCCTCCACATTCAGAGGCAGCACCCTCCACATTCAGAGACAGCACCCTCCACATTCAGAGACAGCTCCCTCCACATTCAGACGCAGCACCCTCCACATTCAGAGGCAGCACCCTCCACATTCAGAGGCAGCACCCTCCACATTCAGAGGCAGCACCCTCCACATTCAGAGACAGCACCCTCCACATTCAGAGACAGCACCCTCCACATTCAGAGACAGCACCCTCCACATTCAGAGACAGCACCCTCCACATTCAGAGACAGCACCCTCCACATTCAGAGACAGCACCCTCCACATTCAGAGACAGCACCCTCCACATTCAGAGACAGCACCCTCCATATTCAGAGACAGCACCCTCCATATTCAGATACAACCACAAGAAAACAGCGCTATCCATATTGTAAAAGAAAACCTAACTAGGCTAAATTAAATAAAGTGCTTTGAAATTTCCTATTCATAGCAGGCATGTGGTGTATTGCAGTGTGCCAGAAACAAGATAGAACGTCAACATGTGAGAATTAATTATGGGATTCAGGAGCTGAAAATGCATCTAAAGAATTGATAACCTCATGAGGCTTTGGGTTATAAGTATTATTGATTGTAAACAGGCTACCCCTTTACTTTTAGGTTAAGTCCAAGAAAATACATGAGTTTTTATTCTTTAGGCAGTTTTGTATGTAGGATCAAAATACCTACAAGTTTCAAAATGGTAGAAAATAAATTAATGATACTCAGCAATATGGAACACTTCTCTGTTTTCTTTTTTCCTTCAGAAGCTACTAGTTTTTTAGCACCTGGGTACAAATCTATTGTATTTTAGAAACCAGAAAAAAAACGAATCTGTGAAAGAAAAATTGGCTATTATACTTGAAGTTTTCTTTTTTCTTCCTTTCATTTTTTCTCCCTTCTGGGGAAAGCTTACCTCTTTGCAGTTCAGGAGAGTTGTCTAATTCACCCTGAGAGGCAGTGTAGGTGCAGGGTGTACCACGTCATATCACCAAGTTAGTAGAAAGAGTCTCCTCCAGGAGTCCTTGGCTCTCATGTATCTCCTTTGCAAAATAAGTGGGTCTTTCTCGCACAGGAGAGGTTACTGGATATGACGTTATTGGCTTCAATATGTGTAACTTCTTGTCTGAATCCCCCAAGCTGAGTTCTTATGTTCTCTTCCCCCAAGGGTCATGTCCTACACAGTGGGGACACTGTGCTGTGTCAGCAGGAACACAGGATGGCCATTTTGTTCATCATTCTTTGCCTAAACCTAGAAAAAATTAGATCACCATTCCTTTCACCCTCAGGTTTCCCTACAAACTATGTTGCTGTGTGTGCCGAGGAATTGTTTGTTTTTATGCCTTAGGCCCTGTGAATAAGAGGGTGAGATGGGCAGGACACCATTGACTGGTGAACGTGACACAGACAATGGCTGGAAAGGCTCCTTACCTCTTCCAGTAGTTGCGTTGAGACTATTTCAAGCTTGTACAAGACCAAGCATCCATTAGACTTTTTTTTCCTTTGTGGGTTTCCATAGAGCGCCAGAAGTGCTGTACCCTCTTTTAAAAATTAAATTAACCAAAAAGGGAAAGGAAAAGGGCCTGCATTTTCTAGGGTTTCCCCCAGAGGCTTTTTATCTGTTTAAATCAACCAGGGATTTTTCACATATTGACATAAGCATTCATTTGCTAATTCGTTGGACATTAAACTGCCTGGAACCTTCCCCAGAATCTTGAATAAAGCTGAAATACTTGGGTCCTCAGGGCTGCTCAGGTCCCCAGCGTTCCCTGCACATATGGTTTTTCCTCCTCTATCTCCTCAGATAAAAGTCAGGGCTGATAGCCTTAAGGAAAGAATGAGTTAAATGGACCAATATTCTAGCCCTGGATCTAAAACCCAGCCTTTTCAGAGGCCCATCAGCACCTGCAGCAGCAAGCTCATTTGCACATACATAAATAAATAAATTAACAATGAATAAATAATTTAATCCTGGCCTCACAATGCCACCTTGTAGATTTGATCCTTTGCAGCTCCCAGTGAGTTTGTTCATTTCTAATTCTTTTTGATAAAGTCCTCAGATACTTGCTGACTGTCAGGCACATTTTCTTATTGTTTTCGCTTGATTAGTTCTGTATGACCCAAGGTCGCCCTTAAAACCTACATCTCTCACGAAGACTTCGAAAGGCCTTCTTTTTCGCACCCCCAAAAAGGATGGAAAGTGCCTGCCTTTTCTGCACACAAAAGCCTGGAAGGTTGGTTGTCACTCGCCCCCTGAAGCAGCCCTTCGTTCACCCAAGCGCAAAAATAACTCATTAAGGAGTGCTGTGTTTTTGTAGCCTCTTTATCCGGTGCACTTGGGTGAGCCTGTGTCAGGTCTCCCTGGTCCTGGAGGAGCTGGGGCCCCTCCCCTTTAACCCTGCCCGGTGGCCTCTCAGTGACAGCACCAGGCCAGTGGCACCTGCCCACCCACCCGTGTGCTCCAGGCTGTTTGTACATGGGTTTTCAGGGAAGATGATGGCCTTTATTGGGGGGTGGGGTGCTTTTTTCCTTCCTTTTCTTTTTTTTTTTTTTTTTTAAAGCTGGTTAGGAGGTTGCTGCCGTTCTCTCAGTTTTCAGTTTACACCCAGCTTAAGCTGTGGCCCTAGGAGCAGAAATCTTACCTAATTGTCCAGTCTCTCTGACCCCCAGGTCCAGGTTGGGTATTGGCAGACTAAGTGACAACAGTAACAGTTTATTGGCAAGTTGCTTTTTGTTTATACTGTACTAAGACAAGAGCTATCGACTGGTTCCTAGTAGAGGTGGGGGGCTGGGGTGGGGGTTGGGGAGTAAGGTGGGGTGAAGGGAGATGGCAGTAAGAGTAAATTTTAAATGTGCTTTGAATGTAGGTCCCTAGATTTCCCAGGTACCACTGATCTGGTCCACATTTTGCCTAGGCCACCCCTCTCTATAGGCTGGCTGTGAGTCGGAATGGACAGCGATGGGGTTTTTCGGTACCTCTGTCTGTCAGTGTCAGGAAGAAGCTGGTGTTTCTCAAACTTGTTGACCCAGATAAATATACACTCTTCCCTCTGATAATAGTAGCTAGCCTCTTCTTCTCTAAATAATGGGGAATAGTCAAATAACGTTTTACTGATAATGATCTCCTGAGGCTACTTTACTCTCCCTTTTTGTTTTCTCTAGAGTCTTCATTTGTCTTGTAGGGTGGCATTGATTCCATTGTCCTTGGTTCTTTTTCTGACTTCCTCTCCTACAATCCTTTGCAACCACCTAGATAACCTCTACTTGTCCTTCAAGTCTCAACTTTGACTTTACTTCCACCAATATACCTTTCTTAACCCTCCAAAGACTGGGTTAGGGTTCCTTCCAGTGTGCTGTCAAAGCCCCTATATGTAACTTGTGTGGCCCAGGGCCCGGCCGTCATATGTGTCACCATTGTCCAATCACTGGTCATCGGCAACTTGAATGGAAAAAGGCAATACCCTGTGTTGGCTACACACAATAGCCCTCACTAAAAAAAAAAAAATGAGAATCAATTCCCCCTTCTGTTTTTATTGAAAAATTCACAAAGACTGTTTAATTGTTCAGTATCCTTCAATGGTTCTAATAAAGCTTTCCATGATTTCTGACTGTCGATTCATTTGGATTTTCAAGATTTTCATTGTAATTTTTTTCTGTTTCCTTCTTCTGGACTCTCAAATAAAAAACTTCGTTTTATGGATCCTTATAATTGATACTTTTTAGTAACAGTTAGTTTCTTGAGTACCCAAGAAAGGTGTTAGTGAGAATTGTAGTACCATAAGAAAGTCTGAAAAAGTAGGCTTCACTACCTATATGGAAGCCCACTGCACAATCAAATTTTAAAATCTCATCATATATTTCCTTTATGTGAAGAAATTTTTGGAACACATTTTTATATATTTTTGGTGTATTTCAGCAATTTTCCAAAAGGACAAGTTACCTAGGCTGAATTGTCAAAACCCTCTGAGAATTTGGTCCCATCCTCCAAATCCTAAAAGGCAAATAGCTTTGGCTCCACATAAGGTTGAGATACTCTTGTCATGAAACACTTGAGCTCAGGAATCTCTGGAGGGTCAGGGTGATGTGTGTAATACACACTAAGGGGCAGAGTGGTGTGTGTAATACACGCTAAGGGGCAGGGCGGTGTGTAATACACGCTAAGGGGCAGGGCGGTGTGTGTAATACACGCTAAGGGGCAGGGCGGTGTGTGTAATACACGCTAAGGGGCAGGGCGGTGTGTGTAATACACGCTAAGGGGCAGGGCGGTGTGTAATACACGCTAAGGGGCAGGGCGGTGTGTGTAATACACGCTAAGGGGCAGGGCGGTGTGTGTAATACACGCTAAGGGGCAGGGCGGTGTGTGTAATACACGCTAAGGGGCAGGGCGGTGTGTGTAATACACGCTAAGGGGCAGGGCGGTGTGTGTAATACACGCTAAGGGGCAGGGCGGTGTGTGTAATACACGCTAAGGGGCAGGGCGGTGTGTGTAATACACGCTAAGGGGCAGGGCGGTGTGTGTAATACACGCTAAGGGGCAGGGTGGTGTGTGTAATACACGCTAAGGGGCAGGGTGGTGTGTGTAATACACGCTAAGGGGCAGGGTGGTGTGTGTAATACACGCTAAGGGGCAGGGTGGTGTGTGTAATACACACTAAGGTGAACTATCTGACCACAATGACAGCAGGGACCAAAGTCATGAGTTTACATCAGTCTGTGTCTAAACCATTTAAAACAAACAACCTTCATTCTTCGAAAACCAAAAAGACCAAACCCGTTGCCATCGAGTCAATTCCAACTCATA
This sequence comes from Elephas maximus indicus, assembly GCF_024166365.1. Classification (NCBI taxonomy): domain Eukaryota; kingdom Metazoa; phylum Chordata; class Mammalia; order Proboscidea; family Elephantidae; genus Elephas; species Elephas maximus. Next base: position 81,267,529 of record NC_064840.1, read on the forward strand.
GCGACCCTGTAGGACGGAGTAGAACTGCCCCATAGAGCTTCCAAGGAGCACCAGGTGAATTTGAACTGCTGACCTTTTGGTTAACAACCGAGATCTTAATCACTGTGCCACCAGGGTTGATCATTTTGGAATAACAGTAAAGAAAAAATATAACTTCTAACACTTGTACTACCAGTTTGTGTTGAAATGTTTGTTCTTCTCCCACGGTTATGCCGGATACACCTGGAGGCATTGAGGACACTGGGGAAATCCAACTTTCACGTTGCTGAAGGAGGAAGCGTTTTCGAAATGACCGTACCTTTCTTTTCAGAAGAGGGTTACTCGGTCTTTTTGATCAAAAATCTCTATTGCCTGTTTCTGAGCTTTATGAAGAGCAATTTATGAAAAAACAGAAGGAGCTCTACTTCCAGAGAGAGCACTCAGCAAGCAAGTCAATTCCGACTCTTAGTGACCCTGTAGGACAGCATAGAACTGCCCCACGGGGTTTCCAAGGAGTGCCTGGTGGATCCGAACTGTTGACGTTTTGGTTGCAGCTGAACTCTCAACCACTGCGCCACCAGGGCCCTACAGCCAGCAGAGATCCCCGGAGACAGCGACATTGCCACAAACGTGCCAGGTACGTAACAACCCTAACTCCTCCTTATTTCGGAAGTTCTGAAATATTTCAAAGTTGTAGACAAGTACAGAGAATGATATAACAGAAATTCGTTTACCTACCACCTAGACCAACATGTGTTAATATTTTTCCATATTTGCTTCACCTCTTTTCTTTTTAAGAAATCAAACTTCACAGATGCAGCTGAAGCCCGCTGCCCCTCTTTCTGATCACATTCCTTCTGTGAGTCTCCGAGATAACTCTTGTAGCTCTTAAGGAGCCGTTACTTCCTTCCGTTTTCCTTGTCTCCATAACTGACCTACTTGAGTGAAAGTATAATTTCCATTTTGTAAATGTACGTACACACACAGCCACAGACATACAGACCCAGAGGTAGAGCAAAGAAGCTGAAGGTTGTACAGTAAAAGATTGACAGCTGATTTTTATAAAAGGCAAGATTCTTCTTTATGCTTTTATGTGTTTCCCACATGTTTTTATGGGTTATATATTATCTAGGCTGGAGCCTTAGTGGCTCGGTAGCTGAAGTGCTTGGCTGCTAACTGTAAGGTTGGTGGCTTAAAACCACCAGTGGCTCCGAGGGAGAAAGATGTGGCCGCCTGCTTCCGTAAAGACTTACAGCCTTGCACCGACAGGGCTCACGATAGAGGGTCCTGGACAGAGCTGGAGAAAAATGTAGAACAAAATTCAAACTCACAAAAAAAGACCAGACTTACTGGTCTGACAGAGACTGGAGAAACCGCGAGAGCATGGCCTTCCGACATCCTTTTAACTCAGTACTGAAGTCACTCCTGAGATTGAGCCTTCAGCCAAAGATTAGACGGGCCCATAATGGTATAAAATGGAGCAAGCATAGTTATATATATATTTATATATATAGTTATATATTTGTATATATAGTTATATATTTATATATATTATATAATTATATAAATATTATATATTATATATATAGTTATATATTTATCCTAGTTTCTCTCAAAATTAGATCTCAAATTGTTCTATTGCAGTCACGACTCATATTTTACTTAAAGGTTTGATATTCATCCTGAAATAACACGAGGAGAGATCTGTGCTCTTTGGGGAAACACCAATTACAGATCAAGACAAGACCCTGGACTTCAAGGCATCCGTAAGGCATTTTGACCACTCGGTAAAATCTGCCTGATTTCCCAGGGCCAAAGTTAGCCCTCCCGGAAGTGACAGCTATTTCAAGGTGTGTTCTAAGACGCTCCCTGTGATTCAGACATACTCGTGGATGGGGTAGGATCAAAGGTAGGAGGTCACATCCCAACCTCGCCCCTGTGAGCAGCCTGTCTAATCCTCTGTGTGCCATTGTTCAGGGCTTCAGAGCTGTTTGGGCCTCAAATGTGAGCTGCTGATGACTTGCTAATGTCACACACTGATTGCTGTTTCCCAAACTAAGAGTCAAAGGACAACACGGCAAACAGTGCCAGCGTCACTTGTGATGTCTTCCTGTTAGGATGTCGTCCCACCCGGTGACTTCTTATCCTAACCCTGAAACACACCGGGTTGCTCCTGGCTCCTCTCATGCTTTCCAATGAACGAGGGCTGTATTTCATATGTTCTTTAACTACTCTGTGGTTTACAACCTATAGTTGTATAATTTTTATACTATTTAAGTTATTCCTCAAAGGAAATTTAACTGAATATTTTTAAAAACACGTTTGAAAAAATACAAGCAAGATAGTTTTTAAGCCAGCTGCCTAGCAACTTACTTTTGACACATGAGAAAGATGGTTAGAAACCCAAGGTGGTGACGGGGCCTTGAGCGCCCAGGTTGCACTGGCTTGTTGAGAAAAGTAAGACAGTCTGAGAGTTGGATTTCTGGGTCTGAACCGAGTGTGAGTTTGTATTGGCCGGTCCTTTCTTATGAAATTTCTTTTTGGTCATTTTTACCACTCATTAGATGACATTTTATTATTTTCCGCCTCCCTTCCCCTTTGTTTGGATTTCCCCTTGGCACTGTTAAGTTTGTACTCGATGCCGTATTTGGGAGGTGGGATGGAGGAGGGCTAGTGATAAACCCAAAACCCAGTGCCTTCGAGTCGAGTGATTGCTGCCTGAAAAAATCTTGTGAGCGCCCCCTGCTGACGTGAAGCTGACAGTACAAGCCCCATTCAGTCTTAATTCCCAGAAGCTACAGACGGGAGAAGAGAACCTTTTGTGGGTTTGCTGGCTCCAAGAGGCAGATTGATACCTGCTAACTTTCTCCTGAAGGTTTTCAAAATCATAAAGGAAAGAAAGGTTCTTTTGGCATTCTATCTGAGCTATCACTTAAGTTAGGGCAAGGGGCTGTACCTAAGAAACAGGTCTATAGCACTTTTGCAAAACTGGCAACGAAAGACGACATGTTTCATGAAGTTGTATCCTCTGAACCGGGATGGCTAAAACATAGAAGACGTGCTTTTAGTCATTGCAATTTTGCTCTGTAATGGTTTGGAGAAAAATATGCCTTTCAGATATGCCATTGCTATAGCTTCTACTGTGTTTAATTTTTCCCCAACACTTCTTGAAACTCTTTATGTGGTTTGACTTAAATTTATGTGTATTAGTTTAGTGTGAATTTTCAGGAAGGTTAATAGAGTGAATTTCTGTATAATAGTTAATTGTCAATATTTTTTTCACATAAATATATGAGTTAATGTGGTACCATAATACATCACAAATTAAAAACATCAGAAGATATCCATTCATCGGATTACAAAGAAACATACTGGAGCACCTACAACTCACCAGCCCCTGTCTACACTGGGAATTCAACAGTGAGCAAAACAGAGGTTTCTGCCTTCATGCATTTATGAAATAAAACATTCAGATAAATATGTAACTACAAATTATGGTAGGTAATCTGACAGAGGAAAAAGGCAACAGGTTTTTACCACAGGGTATCTAGTGGGTAAAAAAAAAGTGGGTAAGTGTGGGGAAATTTAATTTAGATTAGTGGGCCAGGGAGGCATTGGTGCTGAAGGAGTGAAGCAGGAAGTAGGGAAGTGTTCCCAGCAGAGAGCACAGCATGTCTAAGGCCCCAAGCTGAGAAGGACTTAGCACTTTGAGGAAGAAGGAAGACCCTGGTTGGAGCAGAGAGAGCGCTGTGGAGAGCAGAGGAGATGAGGTCCGAGAACTGGATCACAGAGTCCTGCTGACAGTGGTGAGAAGCCTGGGTTTTACCCTGATGCAGTGAAAGTTTACTGAAGTGGTTGGTGTAGGGTGAAACACAATCTGAGTACCATTTAAACAAGCCACTCAGACCGCTGTGTGGAAAACAGATTTGGAGGAGTTGAGAGTATCACCTGGGAGATCAGTTAGGGGACCATGGCAGTGTAGGTGAGAAAGCGTGGCTTCGACTATGAAGGTGGCAAAAGGCATAGAAAGAAGTGGAAACACTTAAGATCCTGGCAATGGGTTGTATGTGCAGGTGAGAGAGTGGTACCAAGGGTGACTCCCAAGTTAAATGACATGTAATTGCTGTGTGAGGCATGAATGGCCGTGTGATTCAGTCTCATCTGAAAAATAGGCTCTATTGTTTAACCTCAACCTCATGGAAAATGATCCGATGAAGTACTTTTAATTCTTCAAAGAATGATGCTCCATACGTCTTAATTATTGAGCAGCAAATCTAAGCTATCACCATGATCAAACTTAAATGTCATCATAAGATTTGATGATAACAGTGATGGATAATAATTGTGTTTTTCAAGTATCTCTGGGCCACAAGTGCGTTCAGAAGATAAACGGTGATACAGCATTTTAAACGAGGTCACTGGAACAGTTTAAAGTCATTTTTCTTCACTAAGATTTAAAGTACTATTTGGGAAACAAATGGGGAAGAGGGTGATGTGTTTGAGTGAAGGAGAAGAGAAGACCCCTCCATTCCATGAACTGCCCACCCACTAGGCCAGGGGAGCTTCGCGAAAAGCAGGGACCTGCTGTCACTTTTCTGCCTGCGGAGGAACTGGTTATCCTGGTGAGCTCCTAGAGCAACAGGGGCCATGGGCGGCCCAGAGAGCATCTCCAGGACTGACAGTTGAGAAAGGACACGGTGGGGAACAGATAGGCAGAGTTGGGAACAAGTCCCAAGGGGACAGAGGTGAACTGAGAGGCTTAATAGCTCATCCCAGTTTGGAAACAAAAACAAACTGCTTAGTTTTGCCAAAGGGATCAGAGCTCAGTCTGATCTAGCCTCTGGATCCAGCCTGGGAAATACACAAGACAGAGGAACATGCTGACAACAACCAGCTCAGCCAGCCTCTGCGAAACCGTAGGTCAGATGGCCTGGGCTTTCCAACAGATAAGTTAGAAGGAGACAAAGGGATGGAGGGGAGAATCTGTAGAATAAAAGAGAATTAAAGGGCGTATCAGATATTTTTTAATGAAGAAGACTAAAACCAAACTATATATTGTCTAGAGATGCACATTTGAGTTATAAAACTATTTAAAAAAAAATCCAAGAAAATAATTAGTATAAAATCAGGATAGTGGTGACTTAACCTATTGTGGTCCAGCCGATTCCGTCTCATAGCAACGCCATAGGATGTAGTAGAACTCCCCCATAGGGTTTCCAAGGGTGTAATCTTTATGGAAGCAGACTGCCACATCTTTCTGCCATGGAGCGGCTGGTGGGTGCACGCCGCCGACCTTTTAGTTAGCCGTTAAGTGCTCAACCACTGCGCCACCAGGACTCCTTAGTGGTTACTTAGTGGGAGACAAAGGGTTTGTGATTGGGATGAGGTCACATGCAGGTGGCAAATTTCTCTTTCTTGACCTGGCTGTTTGCTTTAAAATAAATCATTAAACCCGCATTTGTTTTATGTAGTTTTCTGTTCTTTGTTTTACTTTACAACAAAAATATTTTTCAAGTGTTTGGTTTTTACTAAGCATTTTATTGTCATTAATCTCTCTGATATCCACAACCTTGTCACTGTAATTTAGCGGTGCAATTTTGCCATGTTGACATCAGGTGTTTGATTTTATTGATACTTGATTTACGTTGCTGAAGTCATTGTCACTCATTTCCGTGTCACGAAACTCAGCTTCAGGGGCTGCCTGAAAACCACTCATCTGTAGTTGGATCTCTGGGTTACTTCCGCTATTGTAGGTAATACCTATCATTTGCTTTCAAGTTTGGAATTGTCATTTAATAAAGATGCTATTGTTTTAGTTAATAGTATAATTTCAAAGTAATAGTAAGAGATGCCATTTTGTGCTGCATTCTTGCCCTGCTCAGTTTAACAAGTGCCTGATCTTAGAACTTGGGCTACTCTTAAGAAGTACTGTGACTTCTTGTTCTATAGACATTTCTTGAGCCCCTACTCTGTGCCAAACATTTCTCTGCATTCTGGGGATAAAAAGATGAATAAAGTGTAGCGCCCTTGTAAAATGCTCAGAGAAAAGTCAATCAGGGAAAATAATGCAGGATTATGAAACACAAACTGATATTGGGCTTCAGCTCTTTCTAGAGAAATCCCATGTAAATGATACAGATAGTGGTCCCCTGTCTCTAGTTCTTTTTCCACACTGAAACCAGTGATATTTGTAAAAGACATTCCTGACCACAGCGTAAAACAATTCACTGGCTGTACGGGACAACTGTTAATTCCTCATAAATTCCACTCTTATGCCTCTGGGCCTTCACAAGGTATGCTCTCTACCTGAAACCCTCTTCCTTCCTTTTCCTCTCTGATTCACCTGGTTAATTCCTACACATCCTTGAAGTGTCAGCTGAAATGCCACTTCCTCTGCCTTCCTAGAACCAGCTGAGAGCCTCTGCTATGGAACCCCAGCACCCTGCGTGTTGCCTGTTAGCACCCATCGCGCTGTGTCATGACTGCTTACCTCATTTCTTCCCCATTAGGCCGTAGCCGCTGACAGGACTAACTTGGCTTTCTCCCCATTTCCTTGATCCCTAGCATGTATAGGCACTTAACAAATATTTGTTAAATGAATGTAGTGGTTTCACACAGGTTATAATGGGGAACAGACAGAAGTGCTTAATGGGATTGAGAGGGAAGGAGATGGGGCATCAGAGAAAGCTTTCCAACAGAGGTGGTGGCTACATCTTAAAGGGCAAGCTGGAATTTCCTGGTAAAGACGGGAATTGAGGAGGCTGGGATGATGGTGAAATGACTGTAGTCAGAGGAAAGAGTGTGTGCAAAGGCAGGGGAGAACTTGGCAAATTCAGGAAACTGCAAATGTTTTGGAAGACAGAATTGTAAGGGAGGGGAACAGGCAAGTTATTTAGACAGAGTGGCCTTAATACTTAAAAGACCTAACTTGTGTGGAGTTGTGAGAGGGTACCACACACACTAGTATACATGCGGCCCTGCTGCAGAGTGACTCAGCATGATGCAGTCTCTCCTAGGTGGAATATTTGTGGGATGACCTCAGAAAAAAGTTTCAAGACTTGATCCCTGTCACACTGGGTTTATCAGCAAGGTAAAGTTTAAGGTAGTTTTGACTGGACTGAGCAACAACCTGAATGAATATGGGTGTGAAATGCTGGGAAGCAGGTGTGATACTAAAGGGGATGAAGGGTGACAGTGAGAAAAACAGATATATGTTTATATTTGGAGCCCTGGTGGCTCAGTGGTTAAGAGCTCGGCTGCTAACCAAAAGGTCAGCAGTTTGAATCCACCAGCTGCTCCTTGGAAACCCTATGGGGCAGTTCTACTCTGTCCTTTAGGGTTGCTATGAGTCAGAATCAACTCAACTCGACAGCAAGGGGTGCAACGGGATGTTTATATTTACTCATAAAAGAATTATTATTTTTTAAAGAGAATTTAAAAATTACCTAGCTTACATGTATGCATGGGCTGTCTTCTAAAGGGCACACGAGAAACTGATAAAGTGCTTACTTCCTAGGAAGGACACTGGATGGCTGGGGACAGATGTGGGAGAGAAACCTACTTTTCACTCTATACCTTTTTGTATTAAAATTTGTACCATATGAAAATATTAGCCATTTAAAACTTTTTTAAAAATTAACGTGTGCATTGAAGAAACATCAAAAATGTCAACAATGTTTATGTCTGGATGGTAGAATTATGACTTTTTATTTTTTGTACTCTGTGTTTCTAGCTTTCTAAAATAAGCATATCGTGCTTTTATAATTAGCTTTAAAAAGTTACCTGTTTTTAAAATCTGAGTTGAAGAAGCTGTACGTTGGGACGTGGAGATTCACAACTTTACACGATGAAAGAAGAGTGTTTGTAAATGCAGACACAGATCATACTGTTCTCCAACAGTGTGAAGAAGTCCCTGGTTGTGGCAGTTGTTGCATAGAAGAAAATACGTTGGACTGGGAAAAAACACAGTTCAAATTCTATCCATAATATATGGCAAACACGTTATAGTTCACGTCTGCCACAGTTTTGTGACATTGGACAAACTCTTTGAGTCAACTCTTATCGAAAATTGAGGGTATTAATACTTACTGCAGAGGTTATTAAGGAATTTAAATGGAGTTAACTGCATTCTTACCATTCTTTTTAAAAATTTTATTTTAATAATATTTTATTGTGTTTTAGGTGAAAGTTTACACAGCAAATTAGGTTCCCATTTAACAATTTTTATACAGAGTGTTCCGTGCCATTGGTTACAATTTTTACAATGTGTCAGCATTCTCATTATTTCCATTCTGTTTGTTCTTTTTCCATTGATCTAGCTTCCCTTCCCCTCCTTGCCTTCTCATCTTTGCTTTTGGGTGAATGTTGACCGTTTGATCTTGTGTAGTTATGTTTCTTCCATTTTTATTGTCTTTCCTGATATAGAGAGGAAAACACGTCCACTTGAACTAAGACTGGTTCAAGAAAAAAGGCAATGAATTGACAAGATAAACTAGTTATCAAAAATTCAATATTGTAAATAGGTCACCAATTTAGAAAGAAATTGTTGTCCATCTACCAGTCTCATGAGGATTTCAGTTAATAATAGCTGATGGTTACTGGTACAGACCATTGGCCAGACAGGGCTCTAGTAGCTCATTTAATCCTTCCCTGAATGTATGGGACAGGTACAACTGTTCCATTTCACTGTTGGAACCAAGGCTTTGAGGTGTTCACTTGTTCGAGATCATCCAACTAGAAAACAGAGCCAGGGCTCAAACCTAGGCAGCCTAGCTCCGGAGTCCATGTTCTTAATCTCTTAGTAATGGTAATAATAAGTGCCTCAAACAGTGATATTATTTGATTATAGGATTTAATGGAAGTCCAGAAAGAAGATAGACCAGAGCATAAATTTCAGAAACTTTTGTCAGTGTTGTGTTTCTAGAATTTCTGAAGCCATTTCAGACACAGACCTGTACGAATGGGCTCCGTGATGCTACACATTTCCCTTCACTTGGGGAGAATAAACACCAAACTTTCATTAGGGAGGAGTCAGCAGGTTGGTGTGAGCTGACCAGTCGCCTAAGAGAAAAGGTACACTGAGTTTTCCTTTGCCTCTCAAATGTAGCATTCACAGTCACCTTGCACAAAAGAGAATTCTGTATGTCTGAACAATGAAGGAAGTTAGTGTGCCCTGGTGTTGAGGGTGTTGTTGTTAGGTGCCGTCAAGTCGGTTCCGACTCATAGTGACCCTATGTACCACAGAAAGAAACACTGCCTGGTCCTGCGCCATGCTCACAGTTGTTGTTATGCTTGAGCCCATTGTTGCAGCCACTGTGTCCATCCACCTCATTGAGGGTTTTCCTCTTTTCTGCTGACCCTGTACTCTGCCAAGCATGGTGTCCTTCTCCAGGGACTGATCCCTCCTGGTAACATGTCCAAAGTATGTAAGACGCAGTCTCGCCATCCTTGCTTGTAAGGAGCATTCTGGTTGTACTTCTTCCAAGACAGATTTATTTGCTCTTCTGGTAGTCCATGGTGTATTCAGTATTCTTTCCCAACACCACAATTCAAAGGCCTCAATTCTTCTTCAGTCTTTCTTATTCATTGTCCAGCTATTACATGCATATGATGAGATTGAAAATACCATGCCTTGGGTCAGGCACACCTTAGCCTTCAAGGTGATATCTTTGCTTTTCAACGCTTTAGAGGGGTCCTTTACAGCAGATTTACCCAATGCAATGCCTCGTTTGATTTCTTAACTGCTGCTTCCATGGCTGTTGATTATGGATCCATGTAAAATGAAATCCTTAACAACTTCAATCTTTTCTCTGTTTATCATGATGTTGCTCATTGGTCCAGTTGTGAGGATTTTTGTTTTCTTTATGTTGAGGTGTAATCCATACTGAAGGCTGTGGTCTTTGATCTTCATCAGTAAGTGCTTCAAGTCCTTTTCACTTTCAGCAGGCAAGGTTGTGTCACCTGCATAACGCAGGTTGTTAATGAGTCTTCTTCCAATCCTGATGCCTGCTTCTTCTTCATATAGTCCAGCTTCTTGGATTATTTGCTCAGCATACAGATTGAATAGGTATGGTGAAAGGACACAACCCTAATACACACCTTTTCTGACTTTAAGCCAATCAGTATCCCCTTGTTCTGTTTGAACAACTGCCTCTTGATCTATGTAAAGGCTCCTCATGAGCAGAATTAAGTGTTCTGGAATTCCCATTCTTTGCAATGTTATCTATAATTTGCTATGATCCACACAGTTGAATGCCTTTGCATAGTCAATAAAAGACAGGTAAACATCCTTCTGGTATTCTCTGCTTTCAGCCAGGATCCATCTGACATCAGCAATGATATCTCTGGTTCCACGTCATCTTCTGAAACTGGCCTGAATTTCTGGCAGTTCCCTGTCGACATAGTGCTGCAGCTGATGTTGAGTTTGGGTAGTGTCAAATACTTAGGTCTGAGAAGTACACAGGGATCACAAAGGGAAGACCGCACAGCAACTTGGACTTTATCCTGAGAGTCATGGGAAGCCACTGAAGAATTTTAAAGGGAAGAATTTTAGATTTGTGTTTTAGAAAAAGCACTCTGGCTGTTATGTTGAAAGTGAATCACAGGGAAGCAAAAACGGAGGCTGGGAGAAGTGCTGGGAAGATGTGGCAGGAGTCTGAATGGGACATTTGCAGCCTGGACTGTGGCAGCGTCAGAAAAGAAAGAAAAATGAATGGGTACAGGAGTTAAAAGGTAATATCAAGAAGACTTGATGGTCAATTAACTGGGGAAAAGATAGTCTTTTTAACAAATGGTGCTGGCATAACTGGATATCCCTTTGCAAAAAAATGAAACAGGACCCATACCTCACACCATGCACAAAAACTAACTCCAAGTGGATCAAAGACCTAAACATAAAGACTAAAACGATAAAGATCATGGAAGAAAAAATTGGGACAACCCTAGGAGCCCTAATACAAGGTATAAACAGAATACAAAACATTACCAAAAATGATGAAGAGAAACCCAATAACTGGGAGCTCCTAAAAATCAAACACCTATGCTCATCTAAAGACTTCTCCAAAAGAGTGAAAAGACCACCTACAGACTGGGAAAGAATTTTCAGCTATGACATCTCCGACCAGCGCCTGATCTCTAAAATCTACATGATTCTGTCAAAACTCAACCACAAAAAGACAAACAACCCAATCAAGAAGTGGGCAAAGGATATGAACACACATTTCACTAAAGAAGATATTCAGGCAGCCAACAGATACATGAGAAAATGCCCTCGATCATTAGCCATTAGAGAAATGCAAATTAAAACTACGATGAGATTCCATCTCACACCAGCAAGGCTGGCATTAATCCAAAAAACACAAAATAATAAATGTTGGAGAGGCTGCGGAGAGATTGGAACTCTCATACACTGCTGGTGGGAATGTAAAATGGTACAACCACTTTGGAAATCTATCTGGCGTTATCTTAAACAGTTAGAAATAGAACTACCATACAACCCAGAAATCCCACTCCTAGGAATATACCCTAGAGATACAAGAGCCTTCATACAAACAGATACATGCACACCCATGTTTATTGCAGCTCTGTTTACAATAGCAAAAAGTTGGAAGCAACCAAGGTGTCCATCAACGGATGAATGGGTAAATAAATTGTGGTATATTCACACAATGGAATACTACGCATCGATAAAGAACAGTGACGAATCTCTGAAACATTTCATAACATGGAGGAACCTGGAAAGCATTATGCTGAGCGAAATGAGTCAGAGGCAAAAGGACAAATATTGTATAAGACCACTGTTATAAGATCTTGAGAAATAGTAAACCTGAGAAGAACACATACTTTTGTGGTTTCGAGGGGGGGAGGGAGGGAGGGTGGGAGAGGGTTTTTTATTGATTAATCAGTAGATATGAACTGCTTTAGGTGAAGGGAAAGACAACACTCAATACATGGAAGGTCAGCTCAATTGGACTGGACCAAAAGCAAAGAAGTTTCCGGGATAAAATGAATGCTTCAAAGGTCAGCGGAGCAAGTGCGGGGGTCTGGGGAACATGGTTTGCGGGGACTTCTAAGTCAATTGGCAAAATAATTCTGTTATGAAATCATTCTGCATCCCACTTTGAAATGTGGCGTCTGGGGTCTTAAATGCTAACAAGCGGCGATCTAAGATGCAGCAATTGGTCTCAACCCACCTGGAGCAAAGGAAAATGAAGAACACCAAGGCCACACGACAACTAAGAGCCCAAGAGACAGAAAGGGCCACATGAACCAGAGACCTACATCATCCTGAGACCAGAAGAACTAGTTGGTGCCCGGCCACAATCGATGACTGCCCTGACAGGGAGCACAGCAGAGGACCCCTGAGGGAGCAGGAGATCAGTGGGATACAGACCCCAAATTCTCATAAAAAGACCAAACTTAATGGTCTGACTGAGACTGGAGGAATCCCGACGGCCATGCTCCCCAGACCTTCAGTTGACACAGGACAGGAACCATCCCCGAAGACAACTCATCAGAAATGAAAGGGACTGGTCAGCGGGTGGGAGAGAGACGCTGATGAAGAGTGAGCTAATTATATCAGGTGGACACCTGAGATTGTGTTGGCAACTCTTGTCTGGAGGGGGGATGGGAGGATAGAGAGAGGGAAGCCGGCAAAATTGTCAAGAAAGAAGAGACTGAAAGGGCTGACTCAAGAGGTGGAGAGCAAGTGGGAGTAGGGAGTGAGATGTATGTAAACTTATACGTGACAGACTGATTGGATTTGTAAACGTTCACTTGAAGCTTAATAAAAGTTATTAAAAAAAAAAAAAGAAGACTTGATGACTATTTGGATATGGAGTTTAGTGGAAGGGAGACAGGCTAGTCAAGGGGAGAGGGACTAGTCAAGGTTAGAAAGACTAGTCAAGGGGAGAGGGACTAGTTAAGGTGGTGAATAAAGGGGAGGCAGATTAAGTGAGTCCACCTAGGAGTGAGGATAGATGTGGAAACAAGGTCCAAGTGGTTTCCCTTTTACTGCTTAGGATGATTTTTCTGGATTGTTGTTCTTAGGTTCTGTCGAGTCAGCTCTGGCTTGTAGTGATCTCATGTATAGTAGAACGAAACGTTGCCCAGTCCTGTACCAGCCTCATGATCACTGGAATTGGACAGTGTTCTGCCGTGATCCATAAGGTTTTCATTGGCTAATCTTTGGAAGTAGATTGCCAGACCTTTATTCCTAGTCTGTCTTAGTCTGGAAGCTTTGCCAAAACCTGTCTCCCATGAGTGACCCTGCTGGTATTTGAAATGCTGGTGGCATACCTTCCAGCAGGTTATGGATTAAGAGCCTCTAAAGAAAACTTCAGGGTGACTGAATCCTACCCTATAAGATTAAAAAAAAAAAAAAAGAAAAGAGGCTGAGAATGGGAGGTAGTAGAGAAAGAAAGGGAGAAGGGGAAGAGAGGAAACAGTTATGTTTTGATACGTTTATATTTGTTTGGGAAGGAGACATTTGTCCAAAAATTTTCTCTTCTGTAGCTCCAGGGTGACCAGAAGACTCTACAGAAGGCTTCTAAGTGCTGGATACTGACAGTAGTGGCCGTCTTTCCTTTCCAGAATTCAGGTCAGTTCTTAAGTTTTGCAGCTTCTTCCTTAATGAAGATGAGGTTTATCATGTCATGTCATGACCAGAAGTTAGATGGGAAAATTGACTATACCTCTTTTTTGGAAGAAACTTGCAAACCATGGACAACATCTAATGCCAAAAACCATCAGGTGCCCCATAAATTCATCGTATGTTCTCTGTGCCCACATCACTTGGTTATTACCTACGAGGCTACCTTTCCCACAGAAAATCATTTGATGCTTCTTGTGAATTCCCGTTTCCTAAACTCCAGCCATCCGTTGAGCACACTCATCTTTCCTGGTATCTCTTTCTGGAGTAAATAATGGGAAAGGTTTGAAAATGTTCTCATTGATAAATGAGAACAGTTATCACATCCTACTTTCAGTGGTTTTAGAAATTATTGTTCAATTTTTAATAGTATTCTAAGAAATTCTTAGCCAAACTTCTTTCCTCTGAAATTAATGATATAGTAATTAAATGCCTTCCCCGGCAGCCTCACCTCACCACATATATCTGAGCTACTGTCAGCCATGGTTTCGAGGCCACATAGTTATTATTCAGTTCGAATTTGGCAATGTCCATGTTGCTTTCACCTTTTTGATCAAGCTGTAATGAGGTAGATGAGACTCAGTTGTATTCACGTCTAGTTCTTTACTGTAGATCAAAGTGGGAAAATTCCTCAACCTTTCACAAATCTCTTGCTTTTGGCTTGTGGCCAGAATACAAATCTGCATGTGACCCTTCCTCCAGTTTGACTATTTTGGAGGAGCTTCTCCAAAAAAAGAAACAAGGGCTGTCACCGAGTCCAGACCCTGCCCACCCCGCCCAGCATGACTGTACGGCTGCAGTCACCACAGTGTGTAGGACACATACACCCAGGAGAACAGAGACAGGTTGTAATTTCCAGTCCTAAAACTTGAGAACATTTTCTTCAATAATTGTTATTCTTTGATAATTACACTTTAGGTTGTATTTAGAAAGAGCAACTGAGCTCGATCATGTTTTGTGTTCTGTCGTAAATATACAATAAAAATGATGATTATGTGAAAAATAAATGGTGGAAGTGAAAATGTTTTACTGTGAAGGACTTCTACTAATGAGGAGGCTTACTTCTGCTTAATCAAATGTTGCGAAAAGTGTCCTAGAAATATGATAGTAAGGAAATCTCATCATATCTTTAAAGTTTTAACCAACGTATTTTTGTTGACGCTTGGTTTTAAATTAAACATAATAATGAGGTAGTAGGGAATAGAAAAGGAAAATAGTGCTCAAGCTCTGGGGTCTTCTTCCTCTCACCTCTCTTTATAGCTTAGCACAGAGTTCCTGCCCCACAATTGCCCACCCCTGTCCCTCTGTCACTTCAGTAACTTGTCCGCTCTCTCCCACTCAGCATAACTGTCTATTGCCTCCCTTCAGTTTTCCTTCACTTCTACTTACTGTGCAGAGGGTTTGTCAAAGACTATAATAGGATAGATTTGCAGGCCTTCGTAATGGTTGGTTCTTATCTTTGAAGCAAGCCAGGTGTTGTTGAGTCCCTCCCCCTCTCACCCAGCAATTCCTTCAGCAGACAGCTTGTTCCCCTGGTCCCATTGGTTGTCCATGTCTATACCTGAGTTCACCTGCAGACACCTTTGTGTACACACACGGGCAGCAACCCTGGGCCTGTACCGTTTAGTGCACACAGGTATATATGTGTATCTACATCCTTAGATGCACATGTGTAAGCTCCCAGATTTGGGGCTTTTACAGTATCCAATAAATAAAACTGAATTTTTCATCTATCTGTGCTCAGAACCATTTGGTACATGTATGTATGTGTCAGGGGAGATAAACACATCTACTTTGTGACTTATTTGAAGATGTGACTTTAAGTGTGGCTACAGTGGGCTTGTAATACCCTAGAATTGAACTTACCCATAAATTCATAGGAAGAGCTAGAAATCTTACAACCAGCTGAGTAGGGAATACTTGCTTGCTTTCTGTGGGCAAGTTGACTCCCCAGGAGAATGGGGCTGAGCTGAGCATGCTTAGGTCCTTCCTCCAAACACCTCCAGATCAGGTAACTGAGGAGGGAGAACGGATGCTGTGAGATTTCAAGCGGATCACTCGAGTAATATTCCTCCACAGGAACCATGAGGGGTGGGAAGTAAAAGCTCCTCCAACCCTCCCTCCTCCACACACAGGTAAACTCTTGTACCAGACCACGGATACATGAAAAATCAGGTCTCGGGAGCCAAGGCAGGAAGCTGAGCTCTGCAGCAGAGCTTTTACCTACATCAGGGATTCAGGTGAGTTATTCAACCTGATCCAGGAATGACGAAGGGAGCAGACAGCGGATGACTAGGATAGACAAAACACTTGAGTGGAATAAATGGGGAAAATGCAAAGAAGAGCATAAAACTGCCATAGAAAGTGTATTTAAAGAATACTGAATTAGTTTATTTCTACCATTTTCCAAAAAAGACCTTGCAATGGCTGACCGTATGTCAACGGACATAAGGGAGAGTGGGGGTGCAGTGCAGTAGCTGCTGCAAAGTAACATGAGGCCAGTTTTCTGTATGTAAGAGGGTGTGAAAGAGCTTTCCACAGTCATCAGAGGGACTGTGACTACAAGTCAGAGCTTGGAGGAGAGCTCACAGACCCCAGGCTGACCATCCTACTTACTTGCCCTCAACATAAAATGTTCTCTTATTCCAAAACAAGCTATGGGGTTTAGGAGAAAGCTCTGGGGTTTAAGTTTTTTTTTTTTTCTTTTCTTTTTCTGATTGGCTTGGGCATTTTGTTTTCAGTGTGAGGGGGTGCCAAGTATCTGACCCCTTGGGAGAAGGTGAGAGACATAGATAATTGTTATAACAGTTAATATTTATGGAGCATCACTGTGGACCATGCAATGTCCATATGTCCAATGAGTTGAATGTACCAACTCATTTAATCCTCACAGGAATCCTATGAGGTCTCACTTTTAATGTCTCCATTTTATAGATGATGAAGCAGATACTGAGAGGCTTAGCAACTTGCCCAGAGTCACACAGCTAATGGGCAGCAGAGCTGGAATGCAAATCCAGGCAATCTGGCTCTAGAACCCACACTCTGGACAACTAAAGAGCTGTTCAGAAAAGATGGCGGAGTCAGCTCAGCCCAGCCTTGCTTGGATCTTTCTCATGTGACAGGAGCAGAACCCCCCTCCCATCAGGCTAGTTCTAAACCCAAATCCTGGATTGGAGGTCAGCATTTAGCTGGGCCCAGGACGGTGTAAATGGTTGACTCACACAGCTGCTAACCAAAAGGCTGGAGGTTCTAGTCTACCCAGAGGCATCTCAGAAGAAAGGCCTGGCAATCTACTTCCAAAAAATCAGCCACTGAAAACCCTATGGAGCACAGTTCTAGTTTGACACAGTGGAGTTGCCATGAGTCTCAATCAACTCGAGAGAAACTTTTTTTTCTTTTCTAACAGGAGGAGTTAACTGCCTCAGAGAAGCAGGCTGACCGTTGTCTCCCACTGCCAGACCACAAGGTAGAATGTTAGGCAAAGGCAGGGCCACAGATGTGTGTAGATTACTCCACAGCCCTCTGGGTGTGAGCACTGTTGCTTTCTGGTCTCTGCTGAAGTGAGGAGGGAATTGAGGGCCAGCAACAAGAGGAGCCCTGGTGGCACACTGGTTAAGCTCTCAGCTGCTAATGGAAAGATTGGTGGTTTGAACCTACCCAGTGGCTCCACAGGAAAAAGACCTGGCAATCTGCTCCTGTAAAGATTAAAGCCTAGAAAACCCTCTGGGGCAGTTTTACTCTGTCACGTGGGGTCTCTATGAGTTGAACATCCGCTCGATGGCACACAAGAGCAACAACAAAGGCACCTGGTCTAGAGTTCCAAAAGACTCAGCAGCTTAGGCAATTCCTTCAGGCATTCCACAAACACTTAGTGAGCCTATATGCCCTACATCACCTTCCTTTTCTGGCGTGTTACCCTAAGCAGACACCCATTACCAGGTTCTAGGAGTTCCGTGCCTGTGTGGGTCAGTGAGGCCCTTACCCAGCAACTCCTCCACCTTCTTACATGGCATTCAGCAGCCCAGGCTAGAGGAGCCCCGACGGATACACAGGGCCGTGTTTGTTCGGCAACGTGGGAAGCTCTGCGTCACTGCCCTTCTGGCAGCGGCTGTCGGAGTGCCTGCAAGCTCTTAGTCCCAACCTTGCAGAGCCACGGGACCGACCCAAAGCACCAGCCATCAGCTTTGTTCCTCAAGCCTCTGGAGAAAACCTTTGATTTCATGGGTATGATTATTTTTATTCTTGCCCGCTCAAGGATGAAGCCCAAGAAACAAGAGGCTGGCCCTTTCAGAGGCATCACAATGGGTCACCTCCAGCAAAACCCACTGTTTTTTGTTATTTCTGGGTTTGGTCAGGCCTCTCTTGGAAACCATTACTATACAACTTACTTAAAGAGTGGAGGGACTGGACATAAGAGACTCGGAGAGAAGGGGGCTGGCGGGCTGGAGTTGGGGGGCTGGGGTGGGAGGCTGGGGGGCTGGGGTAGGGAGCTGGGGTGGGGGGCTGGGGTGGGGGCAGAGGTGGGGGCTGGGGTGGGGGCAGAGGTGGGGGCTGGAGTGGGGGGCTGGGCTGGGGCTGGGCTGGGGAGCTGGGCTGGGGGCTGGGGTGCTGGGTTGGGGGGCTGGAGCAAGGGCTGGGCTGGCGAGCTGGGGTGGGGGGCTGGGGTGGGGGGGCTGGGGTGGGGGCTGGGCTAGGGGCTGGGCTGGAGGATGGGGGCTGCAGCAGGAGTCTGTAGTGGGGGCTGGGGTGGGGGCTGGAGCAAGGGCTGGGGTGGGGGCTGGGGTGGGGGGCGGGAGTGGGGGCGGGGCTGGGGGCTGGGGTGAGGGCGGGGCTGTGGGCGGGGCTGGGGGCTGGGAGTAAGGTGTTGTCAGGGAAAGGGCCGGAGGAACACATGAGGGTCACAACCTGATCTGAATCAATTGCATTTGGTAGTGATATTTTAAAGCTTTTTCAGAGTCAAATTATTCCAAGTTTGACTTTACAAAAGGTTAAAAATTCCAAGTTTGACTTTTGATTAAAAGATCTCAAGTTTAACTTTTAGCCAAACCAGGAGACTTGGCACTTTGGATGAAGGTTTCAGAAAAAGACACAACAACACAGAGAGAGAGAAAGAGGGAGAGAGACTTTATCCTAAAGCCATTGTAAATCCAAAGCAGGGTTTTATCCTCACAGTTAAATGAGAAAGAGAAAAAAAAAATCAAGAATACCAACATTTGAGGTACAAAGACTGTCATGGGCCAGTGAAAGTTTGCAAAATTATATGTAAATGACCAAAGTTTTTACTGTGGTGGCCCTGTGCATTCCCAAAGCTAATCCCAAAGAGAAAATCTACTTAGCAAAAGAGAGTTTTGTCTAATTTGGTTAACAGTTGAGAAGTGACAAAAATACTGAATATATTAATAATTTATATTTCCAGGGTAACACTATATCTTTAATGCTTCGCTGCCAGAGGGAATTCAGATTGGCTTAATGCTGGAGAAAAAAACCCAAAGGCTTTCCTCATAGTCCACATCCAGCCCTGATGAAAACGGTTGTAAGACGTGTGCTCTGGTAATGAGTACCATCACTCTCCCACTTCTGCACAATGGGTTTTTATCCCATGTTGCTGCGTGTATTTTCGTTATCAGCAAAGGCCTGTATTTACACTCAATTTTATGCTCCAGCTATATCAGTTCACGAGATATTTGTTTACATTTCACATTTTATAGAAAAGGTATTTCAAGAACCCCATAAACACAAGACCTTTTCTAAAGTTTATAGATTCCCCCCGTGCACATTTAAGTTTCACTTTATCGACAAATGTACTGACCCCCCCCCCCCCCCCCCCGCCTATCTCTGTATAATGGAGTTTGACGGTTTACAATTTCGGGTCATCTCATTCCATGACCTCAGTGAACAGAGGAGGTCGGAGCTCCCTAAAGCGCTGTCCAGAAGGATGGAGTAAGTTAATTACATCCCCCAGCTAGTCTGAGAGGAGAGAGTTCACTGTAGTTCGGCTAAAGGGCCTCTGGAAACGAAAAGGAAAACGTGGTAGATAATTTTGATTTATTTAAAGAGTATCAAAGTTAGCAGGAACAAAAGTTCAAAGAAAAAAATCAATGAAGGAAAATGTTTAAATCTCTACAACCAAAACGTCAGCCGCTGGATACCTGATTTATTTTTATCTATTTACATACACAACGGGGAGGCCCACTGTGCTGTTTGGATCTTAAAAACAACATTAGTTTGCTATTCTAAATGTATCACTGTTTTGTGGGTAAAACGCAGATCTAACTCAAAATACGCAATTCTCTGAAGATCACTAGCCAAGCCTCCCCTAACACCCCAAACTTTCTTCACCGTGTTTACCATGGGACTCTGGGTGCAGCCAGGAGATTAAAAAAAAAAAAAAAAAATTGAGATCTGGCCAGTGGCACCGGCCGGGCCTCGGTGGTGATGTTGCGGGTACGGTAGGAAAAGAAAAGCCCCAAGCCCCAGCGTGGTCCCAGTGGTGCTTGGAAATAGGCCACTGCCCGGGAACTGCGACGCTATGGCAATCCCAAGCCTTCACGCAGTTTTCGTGAATCTGCAGAGTCACAGGGTGTCATGCGGGACTGGGCACCCCACCCCCGCCCGGTGGACGTAGGGAGCGTTTTCTCTCCAGGCTCGAGAATCTGAACAGAGAACCCTGCGTCTTGAACCCGCAGCAGTGGCCGGAAGGTGGGAGTCAACGGGGGAATCAATCTCCTGGGGAAGAGCGTTTTCCAAAGCCGCCGGTGCCAACTTCTTACCAGGTTGCCTTAGCGCCCCGAGGCTGGGTTGATCTCTGCGCAAAAGGCAACGTCAGCTTCCCTGGACTCTCTGGCATCAAGCTGGGTGTAACGAGTTGTCATCTGAAGATAGAAGACTTCGCCGGATGTTGTTTTTAGGTTACAATTCAGAACGCTAACAGCTCCACATATTTACGGAGACAGTGCTAAGGCTGTAAACAGCCACGTGTCTCGCAGGCTTGGGTTCGCTGCGCTCCAGACGCGCGAGCGCGTCTGGCGCCCGAGTCTGGGGGATTGGCGGGCAGAAGGAAGGCGCCAATGTCCGAGTTAGCGAAGTTCACCAAAGCCAGCTTGGGGTAGGTCCTTCGTTTTGCATTTTCCTCGCGCCTGCCTTTCTCCGAGGTAAATGCCCAAGATGCGCGCGAAGGAGGATGCGGGACTGGATCCCCGGGAGAGCCACTAAGGCACCCAGGGGCCACGAATCCCACCTCCCAGCGATGGCTCAAATATAGGCTTCAGTCTCCGTTTAGCCCTTTCCCCACCTCTCAAACTTCTCTGCAGGACGCCCCACCAAATCACTGGGAACCTTCGTCTTGGACCCTACCAGTCTCGAAACCATGGTACTTCAGGGGGGATGGGTTGTGGAGAGGCGGAAGGTAACATGAACAAAAAATCCATCTCTTCGGATATTTGTCAGAAAACGTTTATTGCTAAGGGAAATTCTTTCGAAGACTAACTGCTCTTGGCCTTCCTCCACCCAGTTTTTTTTTTGTTTTTCATAATATATACATCTGTGCAATATGCAGTATTTCTCCTAAGCAGAGAGAAACCTGGAGGGCGAGCCGGCGTCAGAGCACCGGGTGCTGGGGCGTGTGCAGGTTGAGGGCGTTGGGGTGAGTGTGGCCGATCAGGTTGAGGTAATGGCGGTCCAGGCCCTGCACCGGTGCCAGGAAGGGACTGTGCGGTTGCCCCGGGCTCGGCAGCGGCACTGGCGCGCTAGGTAGGTAGGGCAGCGCCGGGCTGCGGGCCGCGGCGTGCGGCCAGGGGAAGGGCCCGGGGGCCGCGCCCTGCGGGAACACCGCGGCCTCGCCGGGGCTGTGGCCGGTGAACTCGGGCCCCGCCGGGTGCAGCTGATAAGAGAAATCCGGCTCCGGGAGCGACCCCAGCGGTGGGAAGGTAGGCTCGCCGCCCAGGCGGGCCTTGGACTGCAAGAAGGTGAGGATGCGCGCATACTTGGTGTCCTTGGTCTCCATTCGCTCCACCGTGGTGAGGTAATGCACCAGGTTCTTCATACATTCGTGGTAGCCGTAATGGAAGTAGTTGGCAAACTCCGCTAAAAGTTCTGCTGAAGGGGCGAGGAAGACTGTAGGAAGTTAAAAAAAAAAAAAAAAAAAAACGCGCGCGGCCGCATTCCCCTGGGGAGCCCGAAGCCAACGCCAGGCACCTCCCGCCACATTTTCGGGCCAGAATTTCCATTTGAGGCCCTTCCTCCCCTCTCCGCAGTCCGGAGACGGAAAAGCACGAGCGAACGGCCCTCCTTTCCCTAAGAGCCTTAATCTCTCCCTCACTTCTTTATCCCGCTATTGCTTGCCCTGCCCCACCCCTACCTGAGAGGAGGCCGCGGAGCCGGTGTCGCCTAGAAAACCGCTCTGCAGTGCTGCTCCGCCGTCGCGCCGGCGGGAGAAGTGCTTTGCAGGAACCCCCCAGCCCACCTCCGCACACACACTCCTACTAGGGGCCTCACTCTCACTTCCAACACCCAGATGTGGCGCGCGCTTCTGGCTCAGGTTCCCCTTACCCAACCTACGCCCACCTTTTTCCCTTCCACGGGGAAAATCAGAGGAGTGCAGGGCTCTCAGGTACTGAACGGTCATCTCGAGGATCTCTGCTTTCTCCAGCTTCCCGGAACTCTGCAAAAGGAGGAAGGGCTTTTCGCAGAGGCCCAACAGGCGCAGGCCGGCCCTGCTGGCTGCGCTGCAAGGTTTCATCTGGAGCGAAACCGCGAGCAGAACGCTGTTGGATCTGTGCGAGGGGCGCCTGGGGCTCACTCAGCACTCAGGCCAACCGGGAGGGAGGCCCAAACAGACGGTCATCTGTGTCCCCAAGATTCCCTGCGCCTCGGATGAGCGTGACAGCGGAGAGTTCCCACAGCCAGGGATCCGGCTTCCGGTCCTTCGACCTTACCTGCTTCGCCAAGGCCATAGGCACGGTTTTGCCCAGCTCGTTTAAGCAGCGGTTGAT
This sequence comes from Elephas maximus indicus, assembly GCF_024166365.1. NCBI lineage: Eukaryota > Metazoa > Chordata > Mammalia > Proboscidea > Elephantidae > Elephas > Elephas maximus. Next base: position 81,290,146 of record NC_064840.1, read on the forward strand.
CCGGTCTCTCCTCCTCTTCTCTATCACTTTGTGGGAAACTGGGGTTCTCTGAGAACAGAGGTTTGTACATTTAGGATAGTTTTGCCCAGGTAGTCGTCGAATTCAAAGCCATAGCTACGTGCCAATCATTTTCCCTGCCCTCCACCCTTCCCAGGGGTTGGCACCAGGAAAGGACCTCTGCCCCTCTGCACTGGAGCCAGATGAGCTCCATCCTCTCACGCCGGCGCTGGCGCACTTCCCTTCCATCCTCTCTACCCACTCTGAGCTCCAGGGTTTTGGGGAGGTAGCTGCCAGCCTTCGGGCATGGGTTCCTTCCCAGTTGAGGATTCTCCTCTCCCTATCCCCATTCCCTTTCCAAACCACTCGGGATTCCTCCACACGCAAAGTCCGGTGTGGTCAAGTTTCTGCCATTGGTCCAGCCAGGCGGCAGCTGGGGGAGTCAGACGCCTCCACCACCAGGGCGCAAGGGCGTCTGGGCTCAGCCGACTCACTTTGCGTTCCTTGAGTTTGTCTGACATCCTGGTGACTACGCGCCCTTGGGAGAGGCGATGACCCTAGGCACCCGTCTGCTTTTCGCCTCTTGTGCCTCCTCCAATGTCCTAGGTAGACTGCAGCCTCCCAACTCCGAGGGACTGCCTTATAAAGCGGTCATCTAGGGCTCCAAGTGCGTTCACCAGTTGAATTATTCCATAGGATTAGGGGAGCTGCGTTTGGGGGATGTATGCATTCAAGATCAGCTTTAAAGAAGTTAAGAAAAAAAAAAAAATTAGCAGCCGAGGGGGGCGACTTGGGGGCAGATCAGCTTTGTTAATCCACGTGGCCCTTCAAAGGACACGTGATCGGTCCGGGAATAACATTTGCCTGGCAACAGCCCGGGCGGGAAAAGTAGGCGTTAAACCCGCGAGCGGGCGAGCCAGCTCCTGCAGCAGGCTCCGAGCGCAGGGGCGCAGCGGCCGCGGGCACCGGGGGGCGAGGACCCTCACAAAACAGTGTCGCCTCCTTTAGTCCCACCGCTGAGTCTCACATGATCGCCTGTTTACAAATCCCAGCAAGCCGGCCGTCCCAGCGCTGAGCGCGTTTTAAAGCCTGTCCAGAGTCATTAAAGTAATTAAGTAAGCCTTTAATAGGCTGTTCCGCCGGGTTCAAGGGAGAGCCCTTGGAGACGGAGGCGCCCCGTTTGTTCCCAGGCTTTTCTCACACGACTTGGTGACACGTCCCTCTCCCCCCTTTTTGTTTACACCGCTTTATTTGTCCGGACATCCCGGCAGGTGTGGGGCTGCGGCTGGCACACGAGGCTCTCGTCTCGCCTCGCCCCTCCCGCCGGCCTTTGGCACGCGACGCTCCCCCCACTCCCTGTCCACGTCGCTTGCTTTCTTTTCTCCCCCCTCCAGCTCTCTCTTCGCGGGGGGAAGAGGCTCAATTTGTAGCCTATTATCCTATAAGGAAAATGTCCATTGAAAAGTATGAATAGTTTCATTCGGCTAAATTTTAATAATGCCAGAGGGTGGAGGCGGAGAGACAGGCGGGCGTGTGTATGTGTGTGTGAGTGGGGGGTGAGCTGGAGTAGGGTGGGAGGGATGGGGGGCAACACGGAGAGGAGTGGGCCGAGAAGAAAAAGGGGAACGCAGCTGGCCCGGGCGAGCATTATGCGACGTCACCTGCGAGAGGGGGCGCCTACAGACCCCTATTCATTTGCCTAATTTTGGTCAATTTAACAAACTTCAGGAGAAATTATTGTGGCTTTGTCAGGGAGGGTGAAGCCTTCTGATCGAATTAACAGCATGTTTTGATCCGGTAAATGTCATTAGAAAGGAAGAAACAATCGCGCTTAGAGGGCTCTGAGTAATGCGCCCAAGTGGAGACGCCAAAGCGCACGGCTCACAAAGGGAGCAAGTAGCTGCCACAGGGAACTTTTGTACCCGCCCATCGCCCAAGTTTTGACACAAAAAGGCATTATTTCATACTTGAATACGTTTAATCCAACGATTGTCTATTTTCTGCAAACATATTTTCACAGCATTGTTAACTTTTTATGTCCCCCTTTCGCGGGCGCCTTTTCTTAACGTTTGGGGGCGGGAGAGCGCAGACACTTTGGGCATCAATATTTGTCACTGAAAAGGGCCCCGTGAAGTTTGGGGAGTTGATCTCTTTTTTATGGTTTTAAAGAGCGAAAATATCGGGGGAGGAGGAGGGAGGGAAGGCACAAACTGACGAGGGAGGCAATTTGCTAGACGGGCCCAAAAGGATGGAGGGGGCGGCGGCGGCGGCTGGGAACTCGTCCCGCCGCCTGCGCGTCTGCGGGCAGCCTGGCCCTGAGGCCAGAGGCCTCCTTCCCCACAGGCAGGACTCGATCACTCACATTTGTTGCCTCGGAACCCGCACTCTGGGGGCTCTGGGCTTGCAGGGTGTGGGTGGGGGACAGCCTTCTTGCAGATGCAAGCGACAAAAATTGTATTTAAGTTTTATGACCAGCTCTAGACCCAGTGAGCTCCAGCTTTTTTCTAATCTTTCCCATCTGGGAACAACCGGGGCCTCTCATTGTGTATCTTTCTCTCCCTTTCCACCCCCCACCCCCCACCCCTCCGCCTAAATTTCCTCTACTTCACTGGTCAATGGCAGGACCCGGGGTCTCCCTTTGGGTGTCGTTAGTCCTCGGCAGAGGTGGCTATGTCGGAGCTGGATGGAGCTTCCAGGGCGCAGAGCCCGCCGTGGGTGCCGAGCCTGGGGGCAGGGAGCGGTCCACCTGCCGCCGCCTGAGAAGTGAGGGAGCCGGCCCGTGCCGCGCACCCCTGGGGTGGCGTTCTCCGTTTTGCTTCCAGTCTCTTCACGAGGCTTCTGTTCTACTTCACGCCACATTGGACACGACCCGCATCCTCCGGTAGGTTCCTCTGCCAGCCGCGGGTGCCCTCTCTGGGGCTGTCGATTTCAGCATATTCATTCTCACACAATGGGATTAAACAGCAACCCTTATCTTCCAAATTAACTAACGTGAATGGGTAAGGGAGCGCGCACGCTTCTCACCCCCACCCCCCTTTTAAGCCGGAGGACCAGGAGTTGGTGTTAACCGCCAGCTGCAGGCACCTTCCACAAGGCCAATACTATTCAGTGCAAACTGTTTAATTTCCCAGGTTTGCTCGCGGAACTGGACTCAGGGTCTTGCCCAGGGCTGGGAGACCCGGCGTGAGGTCGGTGAGGTGAAGGGCCTCAGCCAAGGTAGGTGGGTGGGTGGAGTTTGGGTGGAGAGGCGCGCGTCCTAGCCGAGCTATCCGCCGGCGGTAGCCTGATAACGCCTCTTCCCTTTCAGTTTAGGGAAAGGGTGTGTTTTTAATTTCTCCTTCCCCAGCCTTGATCACACTGCCCGAAAGTGGGCCGCTGGGCCCTCTTAGTGGCCTTCCCTCACTGCTCCTTCTCAGATTGATGATCAAGTGTGCCTTGGTCTTGATCCAGTTACGTTTCCACCCAAAATCAGAGCAGACTAGTGAAGAGCGGAGGCCACTGGAGTAAACACCAGGTTCGAATTCCAGATCCGCCCGCCACTTACCAGAGAGACTTCGGGCGGGTTACTGGATCTCGCTGTGCCTCAGTTTCCTCGTCTGTAAATATTACAGAGTATTCCTTCGGATGAAACAAGTAAACACAGGTAAAGTACCTAGAGGACGGGTGGACCGCTGAAGTAGTGATTTTGTTTTGCCTTGAAATCCCTTCTGCAGTGACTGTCATAGATTTTAGGAATGTTTTTGTGCTGTTAAGTGATACTTTCATTCATTTCATATATTTTTCTCATCCCTGAGAAAACTTCACCCTCCCTGACAAAGCCATACTAATTTCTTCTAAAGTTTGTGAAATTGACCAAAATTAGGCAAATGAGTGGGGTCTTTGGTGCTCCTGTCACAGGTGACATGTGTTGTGCTGGCTGGCCAGCTGTGTCCTCCCTGCATGAGGCCCCAAAGGGGCTGAAAGTGCCGAAGCCCCTCATCATAGCTGTTCTCCAGCCATTCAAATATTCACATCAAAATCAAAACAAAGCTAGGATGTAAGCCGACTTATTATTACAGCCCTGATTAAATATTAGTCTGTCCTTAGGTCTGATGATTGCTATTGGAGAATACAACCACAAAATTATTTATAATTTTTGCTAATATTGCTATTTTCACTATTTTTCTTTTGCTCCATAGGTTTGACATATAGCTTCCAAACACTCAGAGATGAATTCACTCATGTTTCTCCCCAGTTTTAGAAACTGAGGTTTTGTGGGATTGGGAGGGGAAAGGGGAAATGACAGAAAAGCATCTAGTGGGTATACTATAATTTCAGCCAAATTGTTCTAAGACAAAGTGTTCCACCACCTCCAGTTACACAGAGCAGATATTCTAGATTCATTAGCAGAACTGGATATTTAATCAAGTGAGGAAGTGTCAGGAGCCTTATTAAAGAGTGGAGAAAACACCAATATGGCAGACCCCTCCATACTGCTGAGGTACCAGGAAGACAAGGCATGAAGGCACCTGAACTCCTTGGTTCAGTGCCTGGAGTAGCATCACAGAAAGTAGGATACAGGATGTTTCCTCTGAAAGGAGCCTAAAAGTATGAATCCAACACCCGTTGTAAGTCTGAGGAATCTGAGGAGCCATGAGGAGATGAGAATGCCCAAATGATCAGGGTGAGAGGCTGTTACAAAGTATTTCACTTAGTTTTTGTTGATTCACTGTGTGACCTTGAGGGCTGAATGCCTCAGGTCACACCTCTAACTGTGAGGGAGTGTTGAGTCTGGGGACCCTGTCCTTTAGGACTAGCAGCCACTCTCCTGCCTCTGACTTGTGTGAGCATCATCAGGAGCACCCTTGAACCTCTTTCTTCCCTGTTCCTACTTCTCATGAGTCCATGTGATAACAGCATGTGGTGAGTACCGACTATGTGCTAGAGGGCAGGGATACCAAGCAGAAAGGACATGGCACTGCCTTCCATGGGCTTGTAGTCTAATGAAAAGGAAATATTTGTGTTCATAGCCCCAGTACAAGCCTCAACACAACAGCCACTCTCAATACCCATTCTAGCAGCCATGGCGTCAGGAACCCTACTAGGCTGGCAACGTCTCTGGGATTCTCCTTACTCAGCATCCCTGATTCCTCTGCCTCTTGATTGCCAGTAGTCTTTCTTGAGGCCACTGTGTTGCTTGTCAGTGCAGTCAGTGATGGTGAGGGGGCTCTGGGGTAATTATAGTCTCAACAACCATGAGAACACACACTATGTTACTCCAAACCTGAAAGGAACCCCAAGACTTGAGGAAACCTGTGTCCATAATAGGGGTGATTTCTCAGGCTTTTCATTGTAACCTCCTTTGCCCCTGTGTAAAGTAGTTTAGTTTTTTTTTATTTGTACTTTAGATGAAGAGTTACAGAACAAGCTAGTTTCTCATTAAACAGTACACATATTGTTTTATGACATTGGTTAACAACCCCACGACATGTCAACACTCTCCCTTCTCAACCTTAGGTTTCCTATTACCAGCTTTCCTGTCCCCTCCTGCCTCCTAGTCCTTGCCCCAGGACTGGTGCACCCTTTTAGTCTTGTTTTGTTTTGTGGGCCTGTCCAATCTTTGGCTGAAGGGTGAACCTCAGGAGTCACTTCATTACTGCGCTGATAGGGTGTCCGGGGGCCATACTCCCAGGGTTTCTCCAGTCTCTGTCAGGCCAGCAAGCCTGGCCTTTCTTTTTGAGTTAGAATTTTGTTCTACATTTTTCTCTGGCTCTGTCCCGGACCCTCTATTGTGATCCCGGTTAGAGAAGTCAATGGTGGTAGCTGGACACCATCTAGTTGTACTAGACTCGGTCAGGTGGAGGCCGTGGTAGATGTGGTCCACTAGTCCTTTGGACTAATCTTTCCCTGCACCTTCAGTTTTCTTCATTCTTCCTTACTCTCAAAGTGGTGAGACCAGTGGAGTATCCTAGATGGCCTCACAGGCTTTTAAGACCCCAGAAGCTACTCATCACAGTAGAATGTAGAACATTTTCTTTACAAACTATGTTATGCCAACTGAGCTAGATGTTCCCCGAGACCATGGTCCCCATAGCCCTCAGCCCAGCAATTCAGTGCCTGAGGGAGTTTGGATGTATCTATGGAGCTTCCATGACTTTGCCTTGTATGAATTGTTCTGGCTTCCCCAGTATTGTGTACTGTCTTACCCTTCACGAAAGTCACCAGTTACCTATTGTCTATTTAGTGTTTTCCCATCCCCACCCCTCCCCTCCCTTGTAACCATCAAAGATTGTTTCTTTTTTTGTTAAACCTTTTCATGAGTTTTTACAGTAGTGGTCTCATACACTATTTGTCCTTCTGTGATTGATTTATTTCACTCAGCATAATGCCCTCCAGTTTCATCCATGTTATGAGATACTTCACGGATTCATCGTTCTTCGTTATCCTTGTGTAATACTCCATTGTGTGTTTGTACCACAGTTTGTTTATCCATTCATCTGTTGATGGGCATCTAGGTTGTTCCCATCTTTTTGGTATTGTGAACAATGCTGCAATGAACATGGGCGTGCATATACCTATTCTTGGGACAACTCTTATTTCTCTGGGATATATTCCTAGGAGTGGGATTGCTTGATCATATGGTATTTCTATTTCTAGCTTTCTAAGGAAGTGCCATATCATTTTCAAGAGAAAATGGTTGTATCAGTTTGTGTTCCCACCAGCAGTGCATAAGAGTTCCTATCTCCCCGCAGCCTCTCCAACGTTTATTTCCTGTTTTTTTGATTTGTGCCAGTAATGCTAGGGTAAGATGGTATCTCATTGTGGTTTTGATTTGCATTTCTCTAATGGCTAGCGATCGCTAGCATTTCCTCATGCGTCTGTTAGCTGTTTGAATGTCTTCTTTGGTGAAGTGTCTGTTCATTTTCTTTGCCCATTTTTTAATTGGATTATTTGTCTTTTTGTTATAGAGATGTTGGATTTTCTTGTAGATTTTAGAGGTTAGACCTTTGTCTGACTTGTAATAGCAAAAATATTTTTTTTCCCAATCTCCAGGTTCTCTTTTTATTCTTTTGGTGAAGTCTTTGGATGGGAATAAGTGTTTAATTTTTAGAAGATCCCAGTTATCTAGCTTATCCTCTGGAGCTTGTGTGTTGTTGGTTGTGATTTGTATCCAGTTAATGCTGTGTTTTAGGGCCTCTAGTGTTGACACTATTTTTTCTTCTATGAACTTCATAGTTTTTGGCTTTATATTTAGGTCTTTGATGCATTTTGAATTAGTTTTTGTAAACGATATGAGGTATGGGCCCTGTTTCATTTTTTTGCAGATGGACATCCAGTTTTGCCAGCACCATTTGTTAAAAAGACTGTCTTTTACCCATTTGATGGACTTTGGGCCCTTGTCGAAGATCAGGTGACCGTAGGTGGATAGATTTACATCTGGCTTCTCAATTCTGTTCCATTGGTCAATGTATCTGTCATTGTACCAGTACCAGGTAGCTGTATAGTAGGTTCTGAGGTCTGGCAGTGTGAGTCTTCCTACTTCATTCTTCTTCAATAGTGTTTTACTTATCCTGGGCTTCTTCCCTTTCCATGTAAAGTTAATGATAATTTTTTCCATCTCTTCAAGGAATGCTGGTGGTATTTGGATCAAGATTGCATTGTATTTGTAAATCACTTTGGGTAGAATTGTCATTAGAATTGTCATTTGCACAATGTTGAGTCTTCTATCCATAAGCATGGTATGTTCTTCCATTTATGTAGATCTCTTTTGGTTTCTTGCAGTAGTGTTTTGTAGTTCTCCTTTATAGGTCTTTTACATCCCTGGTTAGATTTATTCCTAAGTATTTTATTTTTTTTGTGGGGGGGGCGGATATTGTAAATGGCATTGTTTTCCTGATTTCCTCTTCATCAATCTCTCTATTGGTGTATAGGAATCCAACTGATTTTTGTATGTTTATCTTGTATCCCGCTACTCTGCCGAATCTATTAGTTCCAGTAGTTTGCTCATGGAGTCTTTTGGGATTTCTACGTATAGTATCATATCATCTGCAAATAGGGACAGTTTAACTTCTTCATTATCAATTTGGATGTCCTTTATTTCTTTTTCTTGCCTTATTGCTCTAGCTAGGACTTCCAGCACAGTGTTAAATAGGAGTGGTGATAAACGGCATCCTTATCTTGTTCCTGTTCTCAAGGGGAATGTTTTCAGCCTCTCTCCATTAAGAATGGTGTTGGCTGTTGATTTTGCATGGATGCCCTTTATTATGTTGAGAAATTTCCCTTCTACACCTATTTTATTGAGAGTTTTTATCAGGAATGGGTGTTGGACTTTGTCAAATGCCTTTTCTGCATCAATTGAGATGATCATGTGATTCTTTTCTTTCTTTTTGTTTATGTGGTAGATTACATTGATTGATTTTCTAATGTTGAACCATCCTTGCATACCTGGTATGAATCCTACTTGGTTGTAGTGTGTTATTTTTTTTTGATATGATGCTGAATTCTATTGGCTAGAATTTTGTTGAGAATTTTTGCACCTATGTTCATGTAATTTTCTTATTTTGTGGTGTCTTTGCCTGGTTTTGGTATTAGGGTTATGCTGGCTTCATAGAATGAATCTGGAAGTATTGCTTCATTTTCTATGTTCTGAAATAGTTTGAGTAGTTCTGACATAAGGTCTTCTCTGAATGTTTGGTAGAATTCTCCAGTGAAACCATCTGGAACAGGGCTTTTGTTGTTGTTGTTGTTCTTGTTGGGAGTCTTTTAATTACCTTTTCAATCTCTTCTCTCATTATTGGTCTGTTCAGATTTTCAATATCATTTTGTGTTAGTTTGGTAGGTAGCGTGTTTCTAGAAATTTGTCCATATCCTCTAGGGTTTCACATTTGTTATAGTTTTTCATAATATTCTGTTATGATCCTTTTTATTTCAGCTGGGTCTGTTGTAATGCCCCACGTTTCATTTCTTATTTGGGTTATTCGCATCCTCTCCTGTGTGTCTTTTATCAGTTTGGGCAGTGGTGTGTCGATTTTGTCAATCCTTTCAAAGAACCAACTTTTGATTTTGTTTATTCTTTCTATTATTTTTCTATCCTCTATTTCATTTATTTCTGCTCTGATCTTTATTATTTCCTTTCTTCTGGTGGCTGTGGGCTTCGTTTGCTGTTCTCTTTCTGTTTGTTCAAGTTGTGGAGCTAAAGTTTTGATTTTGTCCCTTTCTTCTTTTTTGATGTGTGCATCTATTGCTATAAATTGACCTCAGAGGACTTCCTTTGTCCCAAAGGTTTTGGTGTAATGTGTTTTCATTCTTGTTTGATTTTAGGAATTTTTGATTCCATCTCTGATTCCTTCTATTACTCAGTGGATTTTAAGCAGAGTGTTATTCAGTTTCCATGTAATTGATTTTTTTCCCTGTTCTTCCTGTTAATTTCTACTTTGATGGCATTGTGGTCAGAGAAGATACTTTGTATTATCTCAGTGTTTTGGATCTTGTTGAGGGTTGCTCTGCGGCCTAAGATATGTCTATTCTGGAGAACATTCATGTGCCTTGGAAAAGAATGTGTACTTTGCAGTTGTTGGGTGGAGTGTTCTATTATAGGTCTATGAGGTAAAGTTGGCTGATTGTGCCCTTTAGCTCCTCCCTATCTTTGTTGAGTTTCTTTCTAGATGTTCTGTCCTTTACCGAGAGTGGTGTGTTGAAGTCTCCAACTATTATTGTGAAGCTGTCAATTTCTCTTTTCAATGCTATTAAGTTTGTTTTATGTATTTTAGAGGCCTGTCTTTGGGTGTGTAGATGTTTATTATGGTTAAGTCTTCATGATGGGGCATTCTTTTATTTATTATATAGTGCCCTTCTTTGTCTTTTATCGTGGGTTTTGTTTTAAAGTCTGTTTTATCTGAGATTAGTATTGCCACTTCTGCTCTTTTTTGGTAGCTGTTTGCTTGATATATTTTTTTCCACCCTTGCATTTTTAATAAATTTATGTCTTTGTTTCTAAGGTGTGTCTCTTGTAGATAGCATATTGATGGATCCTTTTTTTTTTTAATCCATTCTGTCACTCTGTCTTTTTATGGGTGCATTTAGGCCATTTACATTGTGTAGTTATTGATAGGTATGAGTTTATTGCCGTCATTTTGTAGTGCTTTTTTGTGTGTGGTGCTGACGCTTTCTTTGTTCCTTTTACTCTCCTGTGCTGAATTCCTTTTGTTTGTGGATTTCTTTTGTTTTTATAGATTTTGCTTTTATTGAGACTTTATGTTTTTCTTCTTTATTTTGGTGAGTAGGTTTGTTAACTTTCTTTGTGGTTACCTTGAAATTTACCCTTAACTTCCTAGGTTTGAACCCATCTATTATTGGGCATTATTACTTGGTATCACCTTGCTTTCCTCTTCATTAGAAGATCTATACCTACACCACTTATTCCCTCTTTTATTGTACAGACATTGTTGTCATTTACAGATTAACCTCTCTGGTTCCCTGTTGTATTTCTTTTGGTTTTGGATAGTGCTTGAGAGTTAATTTCCTAGGTTGGTATCTGGCTGGTACGATCTTGCATCCTAGCTTTAGGCTGTGGTCTGATGTTGTTTGTTCTCAGACTGAAGGACTCCCTTTAATAATTCTTGTAATTTTGGTTTGGTTTTTACATATTCTCTTACTTTTCACCTCTTTGTCCAATGGGCAGGTCCAGTCATTCAGCTATGGTGCAGCTGGGTAGGTCCAGCTCAAGGGGTAGGGTTGGGATGGGTTGTTTGTGGCAGGTACTAGGGCCAACAGGGTGGGCCGGGAATCAGTGCTGAGCAGGTTCCAGTAGGCGGTGCCTGTGCTGCTCGGGGCTGTGATGTTCAGTGCATGGTGCAGGTAAGCAAGAAAGAGGGGAAAGGTTGTGATGTGTGGAACTAATATTGGTATGGGAAAGAAGAGACAGCAGAAAGAGAAACAGGGGCCAAAAAAAAAAAAAAAAAAGAGTGCTAACGGAGCTTGCCATTGGAGTGGAGAGATGAGAAACCAAGAAATGGAGAAAACAAAAAGGAAAAAAAGAGAAAGGGGGAAAAAAGTAACTAGATAAAAAATCGAAAAAGAAAAGAAAAGCCCCAGGGGTCCCACTGGTATGGCTGCAAAGACCAGGAGGTGACTCCCAGGCTGGGGCAGTACAGCCTGGCTAGAGGGAGTATCAACGTCACACACTGCCGGGTAGTCAGGAGACAGGAAAAGAAGGTAAAGATAGAGAGACAAGAACTGAGAAATGAAGAAAGACAGAAAGGAAAAAAGAGAAAGAGAAAAAAAGAAAGAAAAAAGAAATGCCCCCAGGGATCCCACTCACTTGGGATGTGGCTCCTAAGCTGTGTAGTGCAGCCCAGCTAGAAGGGGCTCCCAAGCCTTGAAAAGAAAAAGAAATCAAAGAAACAAATAGAACAGAACAAAGCAAAAAAGAAAAATCCCTGGGGATCCCACCAGCTTGGTATCTTGGGCTGGAGGAGTGGTTCCCCAGGTGAGCAGCACTTCACAGCCTTTGGAGAAGAAGCAAAGATGGCATACGGAGCCAGGTGTTTGAAAGAAAGAGTGGGGAGGTGGTGGGAGGCACAGAAGAAACGAAAAGAGACAGAAAAAACACCACCAGCAACAGACAAATGGCACTCAGGTCGCTGGCCAGTGTGGGCGGGGTGAATCCAGGGCCGAAGCTGTTGCCTCCTGGCCACAGCTGGGAAGCAGAGGAGGCCAAGGGGAGGGGCGGGAAGAAAGGTGGGGGTTAGGAAAGCGTATATATCGGTGCTTACCAGGTGCTCTGTCTCCTGCTGGGAACTTCCTGAAGCTGCTTTCCTGTACTCCCTGTCCGTGAACCTCTGATGTGGGCAGAGTGAATCCAAGCAGCATGGACACTGCACTTCCCGGCCGGCTGAGCCACTGCTACCAGCCAGGAAGCTCGGAGGTGAGAGCAGCGGGGAGAGAACGGGTGGGGGGGGGCGGGGGCGGGAAAGCGTGTGTCATTGGTTACTGGGTGCTCTGTCTCCTGTTGGGAGCTCCGGGAAGCGGCGTTCCCATGCTCCCTGTCTACGGATACCCGACAGGAGTCCAAGATGGTGGTTCTGTGTTGCCTTTGGCTGATAGGGAACCCCGCAGGTGTCTCTTCTTGCTCTCTGTCAGTTTCTTATTCCGTTTAGTGCTTGGCTGATTTCTTTATCTCTTCATTTGACACTTTGGGTTCCAGGAGTGGCGTTTGTCTCTGTTTTAGGTTTTCGGGTCTTTGCTGTGAAGGGAGAGGTGGTGCTTCTGTCTACGGCGCCATGTTGGGCAGAAATCAGCAGTTTAGTTTTTTTGCTTTCTAACTCTATTTTTAGATTTAGTACCTGACAGCTCTACTGAACGAGATAGCAGCGCTGAAACCACAGCCTCTTCCCTTACGGGGAAGTCTCGAAATATTACACACAAACCGGAGGAACTGATGTCTTCAGAAGCTGGTTCTGTTTTGAGTAAAAGCTAAGTGCTACAGTTCCTTGCTACAGGAACTGGTCCTCAGACCAGAAGCATTGCTCCACCTGGGAGCTCATTCTGAACCCGTTGCTGTGCAGTCTTTTCTGACTCATCGAGACCCCATGTGTGTCAGAGCAGAACTGTGCTCCCCAGAGTGTTCAGTGGCTGATGTTTTGGAAGAAGACTGCCCAGGCTTTCTTTTGAGGGGCCTCTGGGTGGACTCAAACCTCCAGACTTTGCATTTTAAGATCGCCACGTGATTCCAGCACACTGGTAAGTTTGTGAAGTTGATGGTATCTGATAGGCAAATCCCATGTAATGGGCAAATCCCATTTAGGAATGACTATCCCAGAAGGACAAACTGGAGAGCAAAGGTGGAGGGAACTTGCAGGCCATCTTAACTGGAGCTAATTAACTGCAGAGGTGGCAAGTCTTCCCATGAATGAGGTGTTTTTTTTTTTCAGCACTGCTTGTTGGAATATTCTGTGGGGCATTTGCAGTGTTTCCATTAAGTACTGTCTTCCTCTGTATGCAATGATTTATTTCCTGTGTGTCTTGAAGGTAGTAGTTATATTTTTGTTGAATGAAGGAAAACTGGGAACAGGATGTTGAGGATTATTTTGGCATCAATACTGGAGTCAATGCTACATGCAGTCTCTCACAGGGCCCCAAATAGTCATATTCAACAACTTATTTTTGGACTTGTAAAAGAACTAAGTAGGGGAGTATAATTATGACAACTATTGAGAAAGAATACTTTTAGGAAAATTGCAGGATAGGTGAAAGTATTGTTTTCCATGTTTTGATATGAGCATCACTTAGAAAGTACATGGTAGGTGCTGTGGATTGTGTCCATTATGGGCTTTGATTATTCTAGGCAATTGAGTTTTCTCTTTGGGCCAATAATTATAGGTTCTTGCTCTCTTAACTTCAGCAACCATCTAGAAGTTATCACTGAAGGCATTAACTGACAAAGGAGCTCTGGCTCAGAGTGTTGAAGGGAATTCTATGACTCTTTGGGAAGTGCTAAGTTAGCACGGTGCAGGTAGCTTCCATCTGGTTTACCGGGCTAATTTTCACAGAAAACTACAGGGATATGCTACTGAAAATAAATTGTTGTAAATTGCAGCAAACAATATGGAACTTGGGGAAAAGAGGAGAAATGTAAATGACAGTAATGTTAATAAGGGGTGCCATTCTATGGGCAGTAATCAGGTTATAGGCATCTGACATATGCCCAACCTGTGCATGCAGGTGACTGCCCCAGCTCCACCCCTCCCTCTCTGGGAATCTGATATTGCTGCCACCATCATCCATTCATTACCAGAATTCAGCATTTACTGTGTTCTAGGGCACTGGGCTGGGTGAAGTTGGAGGCACTGAGAACAAATGTAGAACTTTTGGATTATCTATAAATTCCCACATGTGAAAAGAAGAACCTGACCAAGGTGATAGCCCTTGAAGGCAGATCCCAACCCCTAAGCTGGACTAATTTGCCTGTTTTTTGGTCCACCTGCTTAAAATTACTCTCTACTGCTTACAGTTCCAGTTCACTAGGTTTCTTTATATGAATCCTACCAATTAGAGGATAATTTGAGGAGTTACATGCTCTTTTTAAAAATTAATTGTCTCTGAGCACATTAAGGGGCTCTCATTAGGGTGAATTAATATAACCAGGTTTTGTTCCTCCCTAACACCAAACTAAGGGGGGGTGTCAAGAAAACAGTTTTGATTGGGATGGAGAGAATCTTGGAGAGCTGGTGCATTAGTTTCCTACAACTGCTTTAACAAATTGCCACAAACTTGGTGGCTTAAAACAACAGAAATCTATTCTTTCACAGTAATAGAGGCCAGAAGTCTGAAATCAGTATCACTGGCCTGAAATCAAGACATTGGCAGGGCTGCACTCCATCCAGAGGATCTAGGGGAGAATTTGTTCCTTGTCTCTTCCACGTCTGGTAGTTGCTGACATTCCTTGGCTTGTGGCCCCATCACTCCAATCTCTGCCTCTGTGATCGAGTCGGAATCGACTCCACGGCACTGGGTTTGGTTTGGTTTTTTTGGAGATCACGTTGCATTCTCCTCTTCTTTGTGTGTCAAACCTCCCTCTACCTCTGTCATAAAGGCCCTTGTGGTTACATTGGGCCCACCTGAATAATTGATGATAATCTCCCCATCTAAAGGCCCTTAGCTTAGTCACATCTGCAAAATCTTTTTTTTTTTTTTTTTTGCCATTTAAGGCAACATTCACAGGTCCAAGGAATTAGGACATGGCTATCTTGGGGAGGGGGCATTATTTAGCCTACCATACCTGGTGAAGTGTCCAAGGGGAAGCTAAGGCAGCATTTGTGCACTGAGATCTTGAGTGTAGGGCCACCAGAAGGTGGCAGAGGCATGGTCAAGGCTCTGAAACGTCCTGTTTCAAAACTTGAGCTCAAACTTCAACTCCCTTTCTTTTTTTCCCTTTTCCCCTTCTCGCCCTTCCTCCTTTTTTATTCTTCCTGCTCCATTGAACCCCTGGCTCCCTGGCCTCAGAATTAAAAAAAAAAAAAAAAAGCTGGTATAATATATTTACAATACATTATGAGTCAGATAGTCTTTAGTTTACTAACCTACCATCATCATTACCATTTATACACACACATAATGGTTTTGTCTCAGAACTAAGACTCGATTCCCGCCCCCCCCCCTTTCTCCAACATGCCCTCTTCTTCTAATTGACCACTGGTCTTTTGAACATGACATGCTCATACTGATAAGGGGCTTGATCAAAAAAGATCTGGGTATAAATCTTGACTCTGCTCACTGAGTGCTCCTGGTCAAGCTGCTGAGCCTCAGTTCCTGGATCTACAAAGCAGAGATGATAGCATCCATTTCTTAGATTAAATAAAATAACATTTGTGAAGTTTCTGGCATAATGTCAGAACCTCAGAAAGTACACAGGGCCTGGGATTCTTGAGTGTTGATCTGGTTGAGCACCTGCTGTGTTCCAGGAATGGTGATGGACCCTCATGTTACAGTGGGGAACAGAACCCAGTTGCTGTCTTTCAGGAGTTTATAAGGTGAAGCAGACACAGGAAGAGAATCTAACATAAGTTCACGGGAGGGGAGTGGATGGGGACGAAGTCAGGGAAGACGTCCTGAAGGAGCTGATGCTTGAACTGTATTAGTTTCGTACAGCTGATGTAACAAATTACCATAAACGTTGTGGCTTAAAACAACAGAAATGTATTCTCTCATGGTATTCAGGATGCCAGAAGTAAAAAAAAAAAGCAAAGTGTTGGCAGGACCACACCCCTTTTGAAAGCTCTAGGGGAGATTCCGTTCTTGTCTCTTCTTGTATCTGATAGCTCTGATGTTCCTTGGTTTGTGTCAGCACAACTGCAATCTCCCCTCCTTCACCTGGCCTTCTTCTCTGTCTTTCCTCTTCTCTCTATCTTCTTATAAGGACTCTTGTCATTGGATTTAGAACCTGCCTGGATAATCCAGGATGATCTAATTTTGAGATCCTTAACTTAATTACATCTGCAAAGACCCTTTTTCCAAATGTCACATTCACAGGTTATGGGTAGACGTGTCTTTCGGAGACCACCATTCAACTCACTACAGTGAGTAAGAGGTTGCCAGACTAAGACAAATGGGAAAGGGTTTAGCATGAATAAAGGCAGAAGGATATGAGATCACTTTCTGGTTGTAAGAAACCTCAATGTAGTCTTACTAGTTCATGAATTTTGAGGGGGAGTGTGGTATAAAATGAATGGAGAGGCAGGTCATGGGAGGGGTAGTCTCAGTGCCAAGGAGCTTGTCTTTATGTCACAGGGATTCAGGTAAAGACGATGAGGTCCTGAGTGAGGGTTAGGGGTAAGCAGAAGGATGGGCTGAAAATGTTTGCAAGATAAAATCAGCAGGTGAAGATGAAACAAGGTGGGAGAGGAACACGATAGGTGATTGCTGGATTTCTGGTTTGGGAATTGACAGAGTGGTGACTCTATTAATTGAGATTGGCAATAAGGAGGAAGGTAAGATCATTTTTGGGGTAGGCGTATTGGGAAGGGGGTGTAGGAGCGGATGATTAATTTAATTTTGGGCATATAGATTTGGAAATTCATATCCACACCCCATAAATGAACCCAGTTGAGATAGGAAACTGAAGGCCATGAAAAAAAAAGTCAGCATCAGCCTGCAAGGACTAAGTGACCATGAGAGTGATTGAACTCATTTAAGAACAGCTTAAAGGGTAAGCATGGGGCCAAGGACAGAATCCTGAGGCAGTTGATGGGTGAGGGTGAGTGAAGGACATCGGGCAGGAAGGGGTCATCAGAATGGAACGGGGGAGCTCAGAGAGCACAGATCCCTAGGAACAAGGTGCAGATGTCTTCAAGAAGGAAGAGATAGTCAGCAAGATCTGACAGAGCAGAGGTCCATAAAATGGTCACATGGCTCAAAAGGGCCGTTGGATTGAACATGGAGTCCACCATCAAACTTGGCAAGAACAGTTTCTAAAGAGTGGTGGAGAGAAAACAGAAGGCTCAGATCTCTTTCTTCTTTTCCCTTCACTTGGACTTTGAGACTATGAGATACCTCTCATTTTAATGAATTCAGACCATGTCTTCCGAGTAAACTACCAGCTGAAGTTGAATAAATATGTCTTGTAAGGTAGATTATGGAGATTCCGGACACTTTCTGGGTTTAAGTTTTGTAGTCCTGTACTCTACTAAAAGTTTATGGGATCATTCTCATTTTTCTTCAGCTACAGGGCTTAAAGAGAGGGTGGTATATCCACAGATAAGCCAGAAAATATAATGGGGAGCCTTGTTACCCCCTTCTCAGGCCAAGGAGTGGTGGTAGCCGGCTTGGGAGGACACATGGTATATTATTTTCCTAGGGCGGCTGTAACAAGGTACCATAAATCGAGTAGCTTAGAAGAACATGAATTTATTTTCTTGCAGTTCTGGAGGTCAGTAGTCGGATGCAGGGTGTTGGGATGGCCATTTTCTCTCTGAAGGCTCTGGGAGGAGATTCTTGTTTCTCTCGGCTTCTGGTAGCCCCAGGCATTCCTTGACTTGCAGATGCAGCATAACTCCATAACTACATGGCCCCCCTCCGTCTGTTCATCTCTCCATGTCTCTTCTCTTTTATAGGACACCACCGAGATTAGATTAGGACTCAGTGCTTCTCTGGTACGACTTCATGTTAACTGATAACATCTTCAAAAAACCCACTGTATTTCCAAACAAGGTCAGGTTCACAGGTACCTGGGTTAGGACTTCAGCATAAATTTTTGGTAGCACAATTCAATCCATAATTCATGGGGACTCTCAGGGACAGTCCAGTCACTTGTTTCAACACATCTCTCAAAGCCCAGGGAGCCTCTATTTCTAATCTTGAAGGCTTGATGTCTTATTTTTAATAAGATGACATTGTCTCAAGTTGGATATGGCATAACTAGGTCACATACCAAGGAAGATGGTCTCTTCCTGCAGAGTCCCACACCCAGAGGTGCCTTTTATTCTTGGCATAATTCCATAGCTTTAGAAAAAGAGATTAGAATACTTGGAAGCTAGGCACAAAATCTATGAGATTATGAATTAATTTATGGTAGAGTTCACAATCAGTTCCATGATTATAAGACTTGTCATTAGGGTCAAAGAGAGAAAAACTTTTGCAAAGGACTATTGAGAGAAATGTGCTGATTGAAACTTGAAGCATACTTAGTGTATGAGAAAAACTATTGTGGTTTTTTAAACAGTATATTAAGAGAGACTTTCAAAATAAAGAATCTGATTCTTTCATCTGGAAGAAGAATGGGCTGCCAAAAACCCTCAAAGTAAACCTTCGACTCAATCCTGTCAACTTCCCCTAGCCAAAGTGAGCTGAGCTCGATGAGCC
Organism: Elephas maximus indicus; assembly: GCF_024166365.1. Taxonomy (NCBI): domain Eukaryota; kingdom Metazoa; phylum Chordata; class Mammalia; order Proboscidea; family Elephantidae; genus Elephas; species Elephas maximus. The sequence continues at coordinate 81,308,479 of NC_064840.1, forward strand.
AGGGAACATGAAGCTGAGGAAGGAGCTGCTCCAAACCTGGGCTGGAGAGGCCTCCTGGCCCCATGCTCTGACCACCTGCCAATGACCTATGGCTTTTTACAAGTCTGCTCCTCTGGATCCTAGAGGAAAGCTGAAACGTGCTGGTGAGAACTATTTCTCCCCAAATAAAACTTGATCAATGGAGGTAGGGAATATTTCCCAGTCAAAAGTTATAAGAAGTTGTGCCTCCTCACAGAACCATGAGAAAAGGGGAAGGTGCATGTCTTATGCTGGGTCCTCTAGAGAAGTAAAACCAGTGAGTCATATACATACAGGGAGAGAAAGAGAGACAAATTTATATCAAGGAAATGGCTCACGGAGTTGTAGAGGCTGGAAAGTCCCAAGTTCGTGGGTCAGGCTGGAGGCTTCTCCTGACTCACATAGCTGGAGGAGCTGGTGAACCCAAGATCAGCAGGTCAGACGGCAGGCCTCTGGCTCACAGGCTGTGGGGACCAATGAGTCCCAGGATCAGCAGACAAGACAGTAGGTAAGCTGGTAGCTCAAGTCCCGAGAACTGGAGGTCAGAGGAACAGGAGCCAGCTGCAGGATCCAGAGTGAGCAAAAGCCCATGAGCCTTGCCAGAAAGTCCACCTATATTGGATGCAGGCCACATCCCCCAGGAAACTCCCTTTCAACTGATTGGCTGCTCATAGCAGATCCCATCATGGAGGTGATCTCATTGTATCAGCTCTCACCATTGAAGTGATTACATCATTATACGACTGACAAACCACTGAGAATCATAGCCTGGCCAATTGACACACAAACTTAACAGTCACTGTCCACCTCTTGTCTACATGACACTTACATACATCTCTTTAAACCATAGTCTCTGAGTAAAGACAATTACAAAATCTTACTTGCACCTAACATGACACAACTAACGTGCATACAACTGAAAACGCATTAGCCCTGTTTACATCTTATGTTTTGTAAGTGAAGAAAACAAAAATATTTGCTGCACACATGCAAGAAAGAAATATTCATAACGATTCTAGTTCTCTTTTCTACAAGTGGTCACCTGGGTGTAGCTGGTATTTAGAACTACCTTCTTCTACCACCCATTCCATATTCCCTTTACCCTCCGCAAGTACCTCAGCTGGTCGTGGTTCTTTGCCTGGTGGGGTGACTGAAACGTTCCTGAAGGGTCTGGGCTGTTAGCAGTCATATCAGAATTGGGTTGCTGTAGTTTTCCATTGACTTTAGTCATACAGCATGGTAGTACTGAGACACCCTAAGAGATCTCCTGCATTCCAGACATACTCTTCTTTACCTTCATTATGTAATATCAATTTGATTTCCTCATGGTAATTGGGATCTATCACACAAGCCAGTATGGTAACTACCTTCTTTGCCTGTTGATCCAGAGCCATAAGGAGCCCAAGGTGGCCAGGTGGCATTCTTAACTTTCAGTTCAGTGGAATCACTGATGTGTAACCAGGTGGAAGCATTCTTCTCTTTGGAATGAGAGATCTAGACTCACAGAGCATTAGGTTACAGGGGCAGGAAGCAAAAATTTTCCAAGTGAGTTATGTAATAGTGAGTGGCGCCACTCCCATTTTCACCCCTTGATTCCTGGATCTATGAATCCTGGCTATGGGAAAAACAGCACCATATATTGGACACTGGTTTAGAGCATATACAGCCTCTTGGAGAACATTGCCCCAACCCTGAAAGGTATTGCCACCTAGCTAGTGCTGTAATTGTGTATTTAGGAGGACATTCCATCATTCTACCAAGCCAGCTGCTTCAGGATGATGGAGAACATGGTAAGACCAGTGAATGTCATGAGCATGGGCCCACTGCTACTCTTCATTTGCTGTGAAGTGTGTTCCTTGATTGGAGGCAATGTGGTATGGGATACCATGATGGTGGATAAGGCGTTCTGTAAGTCCACACATGGTAGTTTTGGCAGAAACATTGCGTGCAGGGAAGGCAAATCCATATTCAGAGTAAGTACCTATTCCAGTAAGAACAAAACACTGTGCTTTCCATGATGGAAGCAGTCTAATGTAAACAATCTGCCACCAGGTTGCTGACTGATCACCTCGAGGAATGGTGCTATACTGGGGACTCAGCGTTGGTCTCTGCTGCTGGCAGATTGGGCTCTCAGCAGTGGCTCTAGCCAAGTCGGCCTTCGTGAATGGAAGTCCATGTTGTTGAGTCCATGTATAACCTCTATCCCTGCCACCATGGCCACTTTGTTCATGAGATCATTGGGAAATGACAGGAGTGGCTGGGGGAAGAGGATGACTGGTTTCCACAGAATGTCATCCTATCCACTTGATTGTTAAAATCCTCCTCTGCTGAGGTCACCCTTTGGTGAGCGTTCATATGAGACACAAATATTGTCACTTCTTTGGCCCATTCAGAGAGCTCTATCCGCATACCTTTTCCCCATACATCCTTGTCTCCAATTTTCCAATCATGTTTTTTCCAAGTCCCTGACCATGCAGCCAAACAGTTGGTGACAGCCCATGAATCAGTCTACAGCCACACATCTGACCATTTCTCCTTCCAAGCAAAGTGAACAATCAGGTGCACTGCTTGAAGTTCTGCCCATTGGGAGGATTTTCCTTCACCACTATCCTTCAGGAAGGTCCCAGAAATGGCTATAGTGCTGCCGCATATCATGTAGAACCATCTGTAAACCAGGCATGAATTTTATTTTCCTCAATCAACTGCTTATAAGGAACTCCTCATGAGGCCATAGGTGCAGACTGGGAGATGGAAGTTAATGTGACAGGAGTGGACACCAAGGGCATTTGGGCCACTTTCTCATGCAACTTGTGCCTTAAGGTCTTGCTCAAGCCAGCTCTTGTATATACCACTTCCATTTAATGAAGGAGTGCTGCTGTGCATGTCCAACTCTATGATGTTGTGGGTCAGACAACATCCAGCTCATGATGGGTAGCACAGGTCATACGGTGGCTTGGTCGCCCATGGTTAAGTGTTCAGTCTCTATGAAGGCCCAGAAATAAGCCAAAATCTGTTTCTCAAAAGGAGAGTAGTTAACTGCAGAGAATGGCAGGGCTTTTCTCCAAAATCCTAAGGTTTTGTGCTGTGATTCACCAATAGGGACCTGCCAATGTCTCCACGCAGCATCCCTGTCTGCCACTGACACTTCAAGCGCCACTGGACCAGTTGGATCATATGGCCCAAGTGGCAGGTGGCTTGCCCAGCAGCCTGAACCTGTGGCACAGTTTTCTTTTATTCTGGGCCCCACTCAAAACTAGCAGCTTTTTGAGTCACTTGATAAATAGGCTGGAGTAGCACGCCCAAATGAGGGATATGTTGCTTCCAAAATCCAAAGACACCTACTAGGCATTGTGCCTCCTTTTTCGTTGTGGGAGGGGCCAGATGCAATAACTTACCCTTCACTTTAGAAGGAATATTTTTGACATGCCCCACACCACTGGACACCCTAGAAATTTCACTGAGATGGAAGGCACCTGAATTTTTGTTGGGCTAATTTCTCACCCTCTAGCATGAAAATGTTTTACCGATAAGTCCCGAGTCATTGGCACTTCTTCCTTACTAGGTCCAATCAGCATAATGTCATAAATGCAATGGACCAGTGTGATGTCTCGAGGAAGGGAAAGGAGATCAACGTCCTTGCAGACTAAATTATGACATAGGTCTGGAGAGTTGATATACCTTTGAGGTAGGCAACTGAAGGTGTATTGCTGGTCTTGTCAGCTGATGGCAAACTGCTTCTGGTGGTCCTTTGAAACAGGCATGGAGGACAAGGCATTAGCCAGATCAACAGCTGCATACCAGGTACCAGGGGATGTATTAATGTGCTCAAGCAATGAAATCACACCTGGAATAGTAGCTGCAATCAGAGTCACCACCTGGTTAAGTTTCGATAATCTACTATCATTCTCCAAAATCCATCTGCTTTTTGCACAGGCCAAATAGGTGAGTTGAATGGGAATGTGGTGGGAATCACCACCCCCATATCCTTCAAGCCCTTGATGGTGGCAATAATTTCTGAAACCCCTCCAGTACTGCTTTTGGTTTACTATTTTCCTAGGTAGGGACAGTTCTAATGGCTTCCACTTGGCTTTTCCTACCATAATAGCCCTTACTCCACTTCTCAGGGATCCAATGTAGGGATTCTACCAGTTGCATATATGTATTTCAGTTATGCATTCTGGAAATGGGAAGTCACTTCAGGATGGGTTCAGGCACACACTGGATGTTTTGTGAGATGAATATAAGGTAAGACTCCATCAATAACCTGACCTCCATATGTCCCCACTCTGACTGGTGGGCCACAGTGACATTTTGGGTCTCCTGGAATTAGTGTCTTTTCAGAACCAGTATACAGTAATCCCTGAAAAGTCTGATTTTTTCCTTTTCCCCAATAAACAGTCACTCCCGTAAAAGGCCATAGATCCCTTTGGGGAAGGCTGGGAGAAAGATTAACAGTATAAGTTTCTGGCAGTGCAGTGGAGTCCTTCCTCAAGGGGATCTGACCTCCCCTTTATTCAGGGGGTTGTGGGTCTTTAAACTTGCTCAAGTCTGGAAATTGATTAAAGGGCTATGACTGTGTATTTTGGTGATTTGAGTTAGAATGTTGTTTACTTGATCTAGAATTCTTCCACTTGTACAGGTCAAGTGAATATTTAGAAGATTTCCTGTTTATTTCACTCCTAGGGACACCATGACTAAGTAGCCAAGGCCGTAAGTCTATACCAGACTGTTCTGATTTCTGCTTTGACTCCGCTGTCCATTATGGTAGCCACACCCACCTTGTCTTTGTTGATTTAGTGCTGCCACTTGGCCCTTACCATGGGGTCCTACCTGCCCCATTGTAGTTAGGTATCTTAATTCAGTTAGGGCAGTTCCCATTGTCAAATCTGACTTACATAAAATAGCAATTACGGCGGTTTTCAAGGATGCTGAGGCTCCCTTCACAACTTTGTTCCTCACCGTTGTGATAAAAGGTATGTCATCTGGGCACTCCACGTGTGGGTCTGTGGGTCTAACCTGATAAACCCAACCTAACATGCCAATGTCTCTAAGCCTTTGATACCTTCTTCTACTGTATACCAAGGAAGTTCTGGTATTTCAACTTGATTTAGTGTAGGCCACCACGTAATCCGTGCATCAGTGATGCAACCAAATAAACTATTAGATCCTTTCCTAACCCCTGAAGCTGAAACATTGAAGAATCTGTTCTCAGTGGGCCCATATCAATCAGGTCAGGTTGATCCACCTTTATGTTCTTTTTACCATTGTCCCACACCCTTAATAGCCATTCTCACACATATTCCCCACGTTTCTGTTTGTACATATTAGAGAAGTCAAGCAGTTCTTTTGGAGTGTAGCATACCTCTTTCTGGGTTACTTCATCTTTCAGGGCTCACTGGGATTTAAGTCTAGTTATATGTCTAGTTGTCAAAAGGGGTGGTGGGGATGTGTTTCGGGAACATTCAGCTTTGTCTTGTAAGGCATTTGCTTCAGGCAATGCCCCAGGAAGTGACTCAGATGCAGGCCCTTTAGACACAGCTGGGTTAATCTCATCAGATGGGGTGGGAGGGCTAATGGTTTTACCGGGGTGGGTGGCTTAGCAGACAAAGAAGGAACCATTTTTTCAGATGGGAATGAGAGGGCTGCTTCTGTTGGCAGGAGCGATTCAACAGAATTTAGGGGCTCAGTGTTCCCAGCTTCCTGATCATCTGCTCATATGTTCCCATCCCAAGTTTTAGGATTCCATTTCTCCCCAATCAATACCCTCACTTTAACTTCAGACACCACTCAAGGTTGGGAATTCAGTTGGCGTTGTAATTCAAGACACTCTTATGATAAGACTCTGGGTTTGGTTTTTGGCAATATCAGCTGTGTTCCTACAAGAAATAAGGCTTTCTTTCAAGGCACAAGTGGAAAGTTTGAGGGGTCGCTTATGCAGTGTGTGAGCTTTGACTCTGAAGCCCTGAGCTCATCTCTCTCATCACTTTGTCTAGCGAAAGTGGAACCAACCATCCAACTTCCTTATGCTTTTCTTTATTACAAAACTGTAGAACGGTATCAAATGTGTAGTCACCCAGATCCTTGCCTTTCACTAATATTTGATCTGTTGGTGGTGATATTTTGCCTATTTCTATTGCCACCTCATGCCATGGTTTAGCAGTGCCCTCTTTACTATTGGAAGCAGAGTCATCAGCATCTTTAGGACTAACCAGACTTGAGAACCAATTTAGAAAACTCATCCTTACAATTCTGTTTCTCTTGAACTACTCTTGGTACCAGATGCCTTGGGCTGGGTTCTCTAGAGAAGCAAAACCAGTAAAGTGTTTGTATATATATATATAGAGAGAGAGAGAGACAGAGAGAGAGAGACAGAGATACAGAGACAGATACAGAGACAGAGAGAGACAGAGACAGAGAGAAAGAAACAGAGAGAGACAGAAAGAGAGAGATTTATATCAAGGAAATGGCTTATGGGGTTGTTGAGGCTGGACAGTTCCAAGTTCATCGGTCAGGCTGGAGGCCTCTCCTGACTCACATAGCTGCAAGGGCTGGTGAACCCAAGATCAGCAGGTCAGATGACAGGCCTCTGGCTCACAGGCTGTGGGGGCTAATGAATCCCAAGACTGGCAGGCAAGACAGTGGGTAAGCTGCTAGCTCAAGTCCCAAGAACTGGAGGTCAGAGGAACAGGAGCCAGCTGCAGGATCCAGAGCTAGCAAAAGTCCACTAGCCTTGCCAGAAAGTCCACCTATATCGGATGCAGTCCACACTCCCAAGGAAGATCCCTTTCACCTGATTGGCCACTCACAGCAGATCCCATCATGAAAGTGACTGCATTATATCAAATCTCATCATGGGAATGATCACATCATCATATGACCACCAAACTACATCACAACTGCCACACCACTGAGAATCAAGGCCCAACCAAGTTGACACGCAACCTTAACGGCTACAGCACGTAATACAAAGGAAGTATTTTTTTTACCAGCTGCCCTCAAAGCCCTTTGTTCTCCTGTAAAAAGCCTTGAACATTGTGCTCTTTTAATAACTATGTATATGGGATAAAATTGACAGCAGCAGCTCAGAAGGTTAGATGGGAACCTTAAGGAGCAGCCAGTTTATGTTAATCGAGGAACAATTTGGAAAAGAAAGATAAGAGTGATTGCACAGCCCGAAGAGTGCAATCAATGTCACTGAATTGTGTATGTAGAAATTGTTGAATTGGTTTATGTTCCACTGTCAATATTCATATACAGTTTTAAGTGCTGCAGTCGGAGAGGTGAGGTGTCCCGCCAAGACACAGCCAGGTCTCTAAACAGCAAGTCCAGGGCTGAATGGTTTCTTTTTAAGTCAGTCTCTTAGGAAGTCAAAACTTTTACTAGAGGGCACCAACCACCCCTCAATCGGTCCAAATCTGCCCACATCTCCTCAGCACAAGGTCACTCTGCTCCCAGATCCATGATGTTATTACCTTTTATTTTTTTCTCAAAATAAGCCGTACAAATCAAGCAAGCTTTAACGTGACTGCACAGACTTTCCTCTTGTGCCAAGAAGAAGAGGTAGGGAATTCAAGCGTCCTACTTCAAAGAAAAGGGGCCAAAGTTTGCCTTATTAATACATACGTCAGAATGAATGGAATAAAAAATTTTTTTTCTAAACTTATGCTCATTATCTTATCCAGCTACCAAAATCTATTGTTAACGTGCAACCACAATGTAACTTCAAATTACTGACAAATCATTGTATGGCAATGGTATCAAATAAATACTGGACTATAGACCAATGCGTTGAATTACCTAAGGGTTTTCTTTCTTTCTTTTTTAAGGCACAGGTTTTGGGCTACATGCATGGAGATTATTTCTAATAAGCCTGGGATGAGACCCAGGACCATGTGTTGTCAAAAGGATTCTGATATGTAAAAGAGTTTGGAAACCATTGCTAGATAACTGGAGCATCAGAAATGTGGAGAGCAAGGGAGAATTGGATTAAAATATCTATGACTTATGGGTAACTTGTACCTTTGGGGTCTACAAAAGATAGGACAAATATGCAAGGACGTGCCCCCAGTTTGTGAAGCAACAGCTACCTTTGGTCTTTATGAAGGTAGGTGTGACTCAGATGCCCTTTACCACCACTCTCATTCAACATTGTGCTGGAGGTCCTAGCCAGAGCAATTAGGCTAGGAAAAAAAATAATAAAGGGCATCCAAATTGGTAAGGAAGAAGTAAAAGTATCTCCATTTGCAGATGATATGATCTTATACACAGAAAACCCTAAAAAATCCATAAGAAAACTATTGGAACTAAAAGCAGAGTTCAGCAAAGTATCAGGATAAAAGATAAACATACAAAAATCAGTTGGATTCCTCTACAGCAACAAAGAGAGCATTGAAGAGGAAACCACCAAATCAATAACATTTACAATAGCCCCCAAGAAGATAAAATACTTAGGAATAAATCTTACCAGAGATGTAAAAGACCTATACAAAGAAAACTTCAAGACACCACTGCAAGAAACCAAAAGAGGCCTGCAGAAGTGCAAAAACATACCTTGTTCATGGATAGGAAGACTCAACATTGTGAAAGTATCTATTCTAACCAAAGCGATCTGTAGATACAATGCAACCCTGATCCAAATTCCAATGACATTTTTTAAGGAGTTGGAGAAACAAATCACCAACTTCATATGGAAAAGGTAGAGGCCCTGGATAAGTAAAGCATTACTGAAAAAGAAGAACAAAGTGGGAGGCCTCACTCCACCTGATTTTAGAACATATTATACCACCACAGTAGTCAAAACAGCCTGGTACTGGCACAACAACAAATACATAGACCAATGGAAGAGAACTGAGAACCCAGATGTAAATTCATTTACCTATCAGCAGCTGATATTTGACAAAGGCCCAAAGTCTGTTTATTGGGGAAAAGATAGCCTTTTTAACAATGGTGCTGGCATAACTGGATATCTACCTGCAAAAAATAAAATAAAATAAAACAAGACCCATAGCTCACACCATGCACAAAAGCTAACTCAAAATGGATCAAACACCTATATATAAAATCTAAAACGATAAAGATCATGGAATCAAAAATAGGGACAATGCTAGGAGCCCTAAAATATGCCATAAACAGGATACAAAACATTACTAACAATGCACAAACACCAGAAGAGAAACTAGATAACTGGGAGTTCCTCAAAATCAAACACCTATGCTCATCCAAAGACTTCACCAAAAGAGCAAAATGATGACCTACAGACTAGGAAAAAAATTTGGCTGTGACAAATCTGATCAGCATCTAATCTCTAAAATCTACAAGATACTGCGAAACTTCAACAACAAAAAGACAAATAACCCAATTAAAAATGGGCAGAGGATATGAACAGGCACTTCACTAAAGAAGACATTCAGGTAGCTAACAGATACATGAGGAAATGCTCATGATCATTAGACATTAGAGAAATGCAAATCAAAATTACAATGGGATAACATCTCATCCCAACAAGGATAACATTAATCTGAAAAACACAAAATAATAAATGTTGAAGAGGTTGTGGAGAGACTGGAACACTTCTACACTGCTGGAGGGAATGTCAAATGGTACAACCACTTTGGAAATCGATTTGGCGCTTCCTTAAAAAGCTAGAAATAGAACTATCATACGATCCAGCACCCCCACTCCTTGGAATATATCCTAGAGAAATAAGAGCAGTCACACGAACAGTGTGCACACCCATGTTCATTGCAACACTGTTCACAGTAGCAAAGAGATGAAAACAACTTAGGTGCCCATTATTGGATGAACGGATCAACAAATTGTGGTATATTCACACAATGGAATACTATGCAACAATAAAGAACAACGATGAATCTTCAAAACATAACATGGATGAACCTGGAAGGCATTATTCTAAGTGAAATTAGTCGCAAAAGAGCAAACATTGTATGAAACCATTATTATAAGAACTCGAAAGGTTTAAACACAGAAGAAAACATTCTTTGATGGTTACGAGGGTGGGGAGGGAGGGAGGAGGGAATTCACTAACTAGATAATAGATAAGAATTCTTAGGTGAAGGGAAGGACAACACACAACACAGGGAAAGTCAGCACAACTGGACTAGACCAAAAGCTAAGATGTTTCCTGAATACAACCAAACACTTGGAGGGACAGAGTAGCAGGGGTGGGAGTCTGGGGACCATGGTGTCAGGGGACATCTAGGTCAATTGGCATAACAAAGTTTATTAAGAAAACATTCTGCATCCTACTTTGGTGAGTGGTGTCTGGGGTCTTAAAAGCTAGCAAGGGCCATCTAAGATACATCAATTGGTCCCAACCTACCTGGAACAAAGTAGAATGAAGAACACCAAAGACACAAGGAAAGTAATAGCCCAAGAGACACCATCAGCCTGAGACCAGAAGAACTAGATGGTGCCAGCTACCACCAATGACTGCTCTGACAGGGAACACAACAGGGAGTCCCTGATGGAGCAGGAGAAAAGTGCAGTGCAGAACTCAAATTCTAGTAAAAAGACCAGAACTTAATGGTCTGACTGAGGCTGGAGAGACCCCAGAAGACATGGCCCCCAGAGGCTCAATTAGCCCCAAACAAAAACCATTCCTGAAGCCAGCTCTTCAGACAAAGATTAGACTAGACTAGAAGACTAAAATGATATTCATGCAGAGTGTGCATCTTAGCTCAAGAAGATACATGAGACTAACTGGGCAGCTCCTGTCCCGAGGCGAGATGAGAAGGTGGAGAGGGACGGGAGCAGCTGAATGGACACAGGAAATACAGGGTGGAAGGGAGGAGTGTGCTGTCACATTACAAGGAAAGCAACTAGGGTCACATAACAATACGTGTATAAATTTTTGTACGAGAAACTGACTTGAACTGTAAACTTTCACTTAAAGCATGATTTAAAAAAAAAAAAAGGAAGGTAGGCGTGACTCTTGTAGCTGAGAACTCTCTCCCATACCTTCTAATTTCAACAGAATCAAGGCTTAGGAAGGTCAGACATCAAGCTGGACTTGGAGTTAAATTAGCCTCAGTTTGACTCCCAGCTCTGCCACCACAGATGAATTAAAAATAATCTCTGTGGGTGGGACCCTGGAATCTGTATCCTAAAGACGGAAGAAAAACAAACAAAAAAGTCTTAGGTGATTCACCCCATTGCAGTGATTTGTCAGTAATTTGAAGCTACATTGTGATTATGGTTTCACAATAGATTTTGATGGATAGATGGGATAATGAGCATAGGTTTTAAAAAAAAAACTTTTATTCCATTGGTTCTGATGTATGTATTAATAGCACAATCTTTAGCCTCATGTCTTTGAAGTAGGACAGCTTGACTTCCTCACTTCTTGGCACAAGGGCAAAGTCTGTGCAATCAGACTAAAGCTTGCTTGATTTGTAAGGCTCATTTTGAGAAAAAAGGTGACAATATCATGGCTCTGGGAGCAGAGTAACCTTGTGCTGACGAGATGTGGGCAGATTTGGACCGATTGAGGGGGTGGTTGGTGCCCTCTAGTGGTTAAAACAATTCAACTTCTAAGAAGACCGTCGAACTTCTCCAGAAAAAACTGACTTAAAAAGAACGGACTTGCTGCTTAGAGACCTGACTGTGTCCTGGCGGGACACCTCACCTCTCTGGTTGCAGTATTTTAAAAAATGTATAAATATAACAAATTTTTGCCATTTTAAAGGGTACCGTTCAGTGACATTAATTACATTCACGGCATTATGCGACCATCACCACTATTTATTTCCAAAAGTTTTTCATCACCCCAAACAGAAGCTCAGTGCCCCTTAAAGCAGTAACTCCCCACCCCGCTCTGCCTCTAGCCCCTGGTAGGGTAAACACTTATAAATTTTTGTCTCCATGAATTTGCCTATTCTGGATATTTTATAGAAGCAGGATCATACAATATTTGTCCTTTGTGTCTGACTTATTTCACTCAGCACAATGTTTTAAAGGCTCTGCAGTATCTTCATCTGTAAATTGGAAGGGTTGGATGAAGGTATCAATGACCAGGGGTCAGTACACCTAAAGGGCTGCCCGGGAGACTGGATGTAGGTGAAGTGTAGACAACAGGGCACTGTACTCCACATGGAGCCAGTCACAGCCACATGGGTTGTCTCCTCCACTGGTGTGTTCATCTTCTGGAAATTGGAACCTGGGCTTGTTCATCTTCTGTCCCTAACACCTGATGAATGCGCAGTGTGGACATTGTGCTTGGTAAATCATTGTTGAAAGGAGGGAGGACAGAGGAAGAAAGGTAGGTTGGTAGACTGGCTTGTATTTGCTAAGGTAACACAAGGTCAGGACGAAGTTCTGAAGGAGAGCTTAGCAGTACAACCCTTCACATCAGAAACATGACTGAGGGGTGATTATTTTGCCTCTGTAGGCCTCAGCCAGACCACCTGAGGATGAGTAAACAGCCTGGATTCTGGCACCAAAGACTTGGGACCCATCTGATGTCTTTGACTCCCAGCATGCAAAGGGTTCATTCTGCTGGAGTGGCACAGAGACCATGTAGCATGCCTTCCCTGAAATGCGGGCTGTGGGGAGGGAAGTTCACCTGCAAGGGCCTTTTGTTGCTGCTCATCCTGTCCCCAGTTGAGTGTTTTGGCACAGTCAGCAGAAAGGGCACTGGTTTCCAGAAGACTGGGTACTGCTCCTAGCTCTCCTCTGATGTAGCTTGATCTTGACAAGTCTCTTTTTCCTGCCAGGTGAGAGGCTCTCTAAGGGTCAATGTGGTTGCCACGGGGGCTTTTCTTGTATCTTGCTCCTTGTATATCTCCTCAGTGGTGGCACCTTCCACATGCCTGGAAGAAACCACGGGAGTAAGACACACGTAGGAAATAAAGAAAGAAAAAGGTGGGAGGAAATAGGAATGGCATTGAAAGAAGGAGACAATGGAAGATGAAAAGGAAGAGAACAAAGAAGATAAACATGAGATCAGAAGTGACTGACCAGTTGAACCACGGACTTGGTTATATAGATGTTACTAGCAAAGGCAGACCTGATTCAGTTCATGCAGGAGGAAAAGTAAGTATTTGCAGAGGAGTTCTTTTAAAAAAAATATGATTTGTTTTCATAGTTAGTTTCTACCTAAAATTGAGATGTGCCCATGGACTGAATTTTTTTTTAACCTCTTGTGATTTGGGCCTGGCTGAACTCTTAACTCTTGCTCCAAGTTTCAGCAAGTATTCCTTCCAGGCAGTACCAGAGCCAGATGCAAGTTGCAACAAGTGTCTCCTCCATGCCCAAGGCCTACATGTATTTCAGTAGTAAAATGCTTTTATGTCGAAGTGTAGTCAGAAATGTGAGACCAGTTAATTCTGGTCTGCAGTCCCCTCCATCTCCAACCACTTCCACTTCTTTGTTCTCCCTTCTCTGTTCTACTCTGTGCTTCCTCTCCTCAGTTCACCATGGCCCCGCTGAGCCTCCCATCCACGTTTTCCATTCTGCCTGATTCCACCATTGGCAAAGTCCCCACACTCTGAGCAACTTCCTCACCCTTGTCCAATGAGACCACTTCCTGTCGAGTGGTAGTTGCTCATCCTCTCATGTCCCATGACTCACAGATCACAGGGCCATGAGGAAGCCTTCTCTCAGCCCTGTAACGCTGCTTGCAGATGTGACCTAGGGGGGCTTCAGTGCACTTGCATGTGACCTCTTTACCTCCATAGTTCTCTGTCTCTACATTAGCCAGCAGCTGCAGCTACCCTACCTCAAGCATCATCCCTTGGAAATGCTCCATCTCTGAGAGAGTCCATGTACCTCTCTGACTTCTCTGACCATAATCCAGTCTCTCAAAGACCTTTCATCTTTCCCATTAAACATTCAACAAGAAATGAATTAGCACATACTATTTTTTTATCTGCTGGGGTTTTTGGGAGTCAGAATCGACTTGGTGGCAGTGGGTTTGGTTTTGGTTTGGATCAGCTAGGGGCTGTGAAGGTCCCTGGGGATACAGTGATGGACCATACAGACAGGTTTCTTTTTACAGAGAGCCTATACCTAGTGTAGGAGAAAGACAATTAAATGATGACTTGACTCAATGTTCAACTGTTGTTAGTCACTGTTGAGTTGATTCCAACTTATGGCCTCCCCAGGTGTTACAGAACTGCTCCATAGGGTTATCTTGGCTGTAATCTTAATGGAACCAGGTTGCCCAGCCTTTTCTTCCTCGGTATGCCTCGTAGGTTAGCAGTTGAGTGCAAACGGTTTGTGCCACCTAAGGAACTTAACTGTTCAATTACACTGAGGCTAATTCTGTGAAGAAAAACACTATGCTCACAGTGTCTACAACCTCTCATGGCCATTAGTTCCTTGTCTCCTCCCCATCTCCAGGTATAGTGAAACCTTCTTATCTTTGCTTCTTTTCCTTTTCAGCCTGACCCTATAGTACATCATTTCAACCACTGTCTTGCAAGCTCCCTCAACACCCTTGCCCCTGCTCTTTGGCAGAACAACAAGCACAGAGTAAAGTCAGCTTTACATTTTCCCTCCTTTAAACCAGGGGCCTGAGTTATGCTGGTAAATCACACATCAGCACAAATCAGTATCACTCCACTTTTATGACATCCAATCCCAGCTGCATTCAAGCCAGACTTCTAAGCAATGCTCACACATACATTCCTAATCTCCCAATGGTTATTTCAAACTTCTCCATACTCCTCAAGCCTCCAAATGATCGTAGACCCTTTTCTTCAGCAGATGTCATGGTGTCTTATTTCACAAAGAGAATAATTACTGGCCTTCCTTGCCCTCCTGCTCTTTACTCACAAACATGCCTGTATTACATTTGTCCTTACCTCCTTCTCCCCAGCTCTCTAAGGCATCTCTGCTTCTCCCCTTCCTCCCTTTCCCACCCCTGTGTTCTGGATCCCATTAACTTTTTGCCTCTAAGACTTAATTCTGTTAGTCACCCCTTCTTTTTCCATGTCACTTGTCTCCCTCCATTCACTGGTTCCTTCCCTTTAGCATACAAACATACTCGCAATCTCCATGTCCTACAACAAACAAGCAAAGACAACAATAAAAATCCCTCTCTTGACACCAAGGGCTCTGACAGTTTTGTTGGCCTGTCATGAGCTTAGGTAACTTGACCTGTACCTCAATTCTTTCATTTGTTAAGAGGCACCATTAATAGCCACCTTAGAAGCCACTCCCCCCATTCCAGCACCCACTTCAGGAAGTCACAAGAAAACACAGTGCACATGGCGTTGGTATCACAGAGCTGAGTTTTTGCCCAATTACTCTCATTTAATGACCAATAACCAACCTTCAGTGAACAAAATGGCAAAACCAGATTCAACCTTCAGCTGTTTTGGTCTATCAGAAATTCATTCTGACTCAGGCGTGTTTTGACAGCTTTTTTAAAATAAGTACATGGGGCTCAGACTTGATGGTGAGGCGTTACTGGCTAGATTATGAAGTATCAGTGCAGGCTACGTGGAGAGTGATAGGAATGCCAAAAAGTGTCCCAGGACATATGGGAGAAAATACACCCTTGGAAATGTTGAAATGTTTTATAAGCAAGTACGCCCAGTTCCCAGGCAGCCCTGACTTGCTTGACTAGGATCTTACCCAACGGCTGATTTGTGATGCTGCCAAGGAAAGCAACCACTGAACGCCACACAGGTGAGGTGTGGCATCACAAACGAGTCACTACCTATTTCTTGCAACAGGAAAAAATTGACGACTCTGCAGGAGATACAGATGTTTTTGTCTCTGAACAGGGAACTTGTCATGGCCCAACCCCTTCCAGATGAAGCTGTATCGCAGGGCAATGCTTTGAGGAGACCTCTGGGTTGTTCCTGATGGTGTGGGGTGACTGAGCTGCACATGTGAGCTGTCACACCACCCAGTGTGCTCTGTCCCAGCACCTGTCTTGCCTGGGTGGCACAACTTTCTCAGAGTGGACTGGGATGGCCTCATCACCCTGGCTGTACTTGTTTCCTGCTGCTGTTCTAACTATTACCACAGATTTAGTGGCGTAAAACAACACGTGGTTCATCTTCCAGTTCTGGAGCCAGAAGTCTGGAACTGGTGTCACTGCACTAAAGTCAGGGTGTCAGCAGGGCTGGTTCCTCCTGGAGGCTCTGAGAATTCCTTTCCTTGCCTTTTGCAGGTTCTAGGCTGCTGGGATTCCCTGACTTGCGACCCTTCCTCCAGTTTCAGAATGCATCACTCCAGTCTCTGCCATCACCATCATGTCTCCTTCTCTTCTGTAGTCACATTCCCTCTGCCTTGGGATGACACTTGTGTTACATGCAGAGCCCACCTGGATAACCCAGGACAATCTGCCCATCTCAAAATCCTTACCTCAGTCAAAACAGCAAAGTCCCTTTTGCCAGGTAAGGTAACATCTATAGGCTCTGGAGATTAGGACATGGATATCTTTGGGACCACTATCAAGCCTGTCACATGGGGCCAGGGTGTGCTTCCCACCATTGCTGAAGACTCAGCTTATCGTTTACTGTCGCCAGGAACACAGCGAGGCAGGGGAGGGACAGGGAGGAGGTATTTGTTCACCCTGGGCTTGCGGGGACCATTCATCCCCCGTGGGTGATACATCTTCAATGTTGTTGTTATCTCTTCTACAAAGCACTCACTCACTCATCACTCACACACACTCACACACACACGCACTTATATACACACACACTCACTCATACTCACACTCACATACACACACACTCATAGTCACTCATACACTCGCATGCTCACTCACACACATACTCACACCCACTCACAGAGATACACACTCACAAACACACTTATGCACTCACACAGTCCCTCACATACATACTCACATACTCATACACTCACACACTCACATACTCACACTCACATACACATACACACACTGACTCACACACACACTTGCTCACACACTGACTCACTCATGCACTCACTCACAGACACACACACTCAGTCACTCATACACTCACACACATGCATGCTCACTCACACACTCACATACTCACACCCACTCACTGAGATATATGCTCACATACACACACACATACATACATACACACACATACTCACATACACACTCATACATTCACATACACACACTCACTCGCATACACACACATAATCACACACTCACTGACATACACACTGACATACACACGTACACACTCACTGACATACACACTTACATAATCACATACTTACTGAGATACACACCTACTCACATACACACTCACTCACATACATACTCACATATTCACTCACTCAGTGTCTCATCTTTTTTGCTCCAATATGAGGTTTGTCCAGAGCTGCATTTTCCAAAATTGTGACCTATAGAACACTAGTCTCAAGGGCTGATCCTTGAAAGAAAAGGGTACCTCAACCAGATCAGGTGGGAAAATGTTTTACTGTATGTACAGCCCCCATTCCCTTGGAGAGTCACAGTGTACATAAGCACACTAAAGGCTCTGAAAAGTCCTGCATCAATGAAGTTATGGAACTCTTAACACAGTCTTTTATGAATTATTTTTTTTTTCTTTTACTTTCAAAGAACAGACTTTGGAAAATGCTCATCATGGTGGTCTTTAAGGAAATTATGATTCCTGCCCTGTTACCTTTAGAATGACTTTTGAAATGGAGACCCTTTGCCAACAGGCTGGTCCCTGAAAAGAAAAGAAAAAGCCCCACTTATGTTTTTGTGCTGAGACGTTTTTCTTTGTAAATTGTGTGTTCCTCATTTTCATAATAGTTGAATTTATGTTTGCTGAGTCGTTATGTTTTTCTTGGTTTTTATTTTGAATTATGGCATTGTTAGACCTCTTTGTGGTTACCTTAATATTTACCCCTATTTTTCTAAGTAAAAACCTAACTTGTATCATCCTATATCACCTTGCTTTCCTCTCCATATGGAAGATCTACGCCTCCTGTATTTAGTCCCTCTTTTTGGTTATTGTGATCTTTTACATGATGACTTCAGTGATTCCCTGTTTTGAGCATTTTTCTTTTTAAAATTAATCTTAATTTGTTTTTGTGATTTCCCTATTTGAGTTGATATCAGGATGTTCTGTTTTGTGACCTTATGTTGTGTTGGTATCTGATATTATTGATTTTCTGACCAAGCAATTTCCTTTAGTAATTCTTGTAGCTTTGCTTTGGTTTTTGCAAATTCTCTAAGTTTGTGTTTATCTGTAAATGTTTTAATTTCACCTTCATATTTGAGAGAGAGTTTTGCTGGATATATGATCCTTGGCTGGCAGTTTTTCTCCTTCAGTGCTCTGTATATGTCATCCCATTGCCTTCTTGACAGCATGGTTTCTGCTGAGTGGTAGGAACTAATTCTTATTGATTCTCCTTTGTAGGGGACTTTTCTTTTATCCCTGGCTGATTTTAAAATTTTCTCTTTATCCTTGGTTTTGGCAAGTTTGATGATAATATGTCTTGGTGATTTTCTTTTTGGATCAATCTTATATGGGGATCGATGAGCACCTTGGGTAGATATCCTTTCGTCTTTCATGCCAGGGAAGTTTTCTGCCAACAGATCTTCAACTATTCTCTCTGTATTTTCTGTTATCCCTCCTTGTTCTGGAACTCCAATCACATGCGAGTTACTCTTCTTAATAGAGTCCCACATGGTTCTTAGGGTTTCTTCATTTTTTTTATTCTTTTATCTGATTTTTCTTCAGCTAGATTGGTGTCAATTGCCTTATCCTCCCCCTCCCCCACTCTGCATTCCAATTGCTCGATTCTGCTCCTCCGACTTCATACTGAGTTGTCTAATTCTGTAATTCTACTGTTAATCTTTTGGATTTCTGAATGCTGTCTCTCAATGGATTCTTGCAGCTTATTAATTTTTCCACTATGTTCTTGAATATTCTTTTTGATTTCTTCAACTGCTTTATCAGTGTGTTCCTTGGCTTTTTCTGTAGATTGCCTTATTTCATTTCTGAGGTCATCCCTGATGTCTTGAAGCATTCTGTGTATTAGTTTTTTATATTCTGCATCTGGCAGTTCCAGGATTGTATCTTCATTTTGGAAAGATTTTGATTCTTTAATTTGGGAAGTTGTAGAAGCAATCATGGTCTGCTTCTTTATGTGGTTTGATATCGACTGCTGTCTCCGAGCCATCTATAAGATATTGTAATAAGATATTGTAATGATTTATTTTATATTTGCTCACTGAGTCTTATCTTGTTTTGTTTTCTTTTGATATATGCAGATGGGCTACTACATTGTGCTGTCTTGATTGTTGTAGCCTTTGAATCACTTATGTCCTATTACCAGCTGGTTTGGGCTGTTACCAGATATATAAGCCTAAGAGTCCATTCACTATTCTTGAATAGAATCTGATTTTGGGTCACCAGGTGTGTGGTGTAGACTGTCACCTATTAACTTAGAGGAGTAGTGGTGATAGTTGTGTGCACCAGATTCTAGTAGCAGCAGGGGGTCACACTTTGGGGGGGGGCAGGATGCTGACAGCCTTCCCCCACGTGTCAGTGAGGTAGGCATGTCTCTATTCCTAAAGCACTTTGGTGGGTGGGTTCTGCAGCTGTACCTTAGGCACACAATGCATGTACCTCTAAAGACTGGTAGGTGTCAGTATCCTCAGACCCCTTTGGCAGGTGGCTAGGTTGTTTGGGTGGAGCTTGAGGCCAAAGTGAGGGCTCTGTTTAATAGACCTGGAAAACTTGTCTTTCCAGTGATCTGCTAACACAGTTACAGTCAGATCTCTATCAGAATTGTCTTTGCATTATAATAGCCACCTTGTTCCCTGTAGGGATGAAAGCCCAAGGCTGTGGATCCTATATGCTTGGCTGGAGCTGGTTCTGTATTCTTCTTCCAATTTAGGGAAGTCGGGGAAAGATTTTTGGTCCCTGGGTTTTTAGTAGATGCTTCTCTCGGGCCAGGAGAATGGGTTAGGAAAACATAAAAAAAAAAAAAAAAAAAAAAAACCCATGCAGAGCACTTCACTCCCTGGTCCAGGAAATTCCAATGCTAATGAAGCTGCTGGGGCAGGGAGGGGAGGGATCAGATAGATAGGAGAGAGT
The DNA here is from genome assembly GCF_024166365.1 of Elephas maximus indicus. NCBI lineage: Eukaryota > Metazoa > Chordata > Mammalia > Proboscidea > Elephantidae > Elephas > Elephas maximus. The sequence goes on from NC_064840.1 coordinate 81,328,533, forward strand.
AGCACCCAGCAATATAGACAAAGTTATTTATCTTGCTTGGTGATGACTGCTTTATCTGAGATTCCCGAGGGGCGTGTAGCCTATGTGTGCTGGCTGGGTCGAGATTGCCCCTGAGGGTCAGGCCTGTGTCCCATCCTGTGCTTGTGCTGTCTCAGAAGCTGTGGTCAGCTCCTCCGCTCCCAGTCCAAAGCCCAGCGCCAAGGTTCCTGGCTGGGACTCCACACTCCAGGCTCCAAAACCAGTCGCTGCCTCCCGGTGACTTCTCCTGTCAGCCGCATTGTTGCACTGCCTGCATGCGCTGGCTGGGTGTGCCCTGAGGTCACTTCAGGGGGCTAGGGCTGCGTCCCATGTTTGCACCATCTCAGGAAGCTGTGCTCAGCTCCCCTGTGCCCAGCGCAAAGCCCAGCGCCAAGGTTTTCTGACTGGAACGCTGGCTCCAGGCTCCAAAAACCGTCGCTCCTTCCCCGTGGTTGCTTGTTCTCTGGTTAGCCGCATCAGTGTGCAGCCTGCTTGCATTGGGTGAGTCTCTACTGAGGTTACCACAGGGGACTAGGGGTTAGGGCTGTGTCCCGTGCCTGCCCCGCCTCAGCAAGCTGCCATTAGCCCTGCCACTCGGCACCAGGGAACCGAACTCAAGACTGTGGCGTGGGACACCAGTTCCAGAGGCGGTCGCTGCCTCAGGGCGCAGCTTTTCTCTCCCCTGTCACTCAGGTCAACTCTTTAGATCTGTGTTTGATGGTCAGGGTTCGTAGATTGTCATGTATATGATCAATTCACTTGTTTTTCCAAGTCTTTGTTGCAAGAGGGATCCGAGGTTGCTTCTACCTAGTCAGCCATCTTGGCCCTGCCTCCATCACACAAAGTACTTTTATGCTATAATTTAGACATACCTTTTAACAGAGTGCTAGGTTTTCTAGACTAAAACAATCTGTTCTCCCTCCCCCCATTATAATTAATTCATTCTTCTCTATACTACCAGAATCCCAGTAGCCCAGTGCTGTCGAGTCGAACCTGAATGCTCCTTAGAAGTGCGGATGGCCAGACTTTGGCTCACTTACTTTGGGAGCATCATCAGGAAAGGCCAATTGCTAGAAAAGGACACCATGGTCGGTAAAGGAGGGTCAGCGGAAACAGGGAACTCTCAGTGAGATGGATTGACACAACAGCCACAACAGTGGACTCAAACATACCAACAATCATGAACAAGACACAGGACCAGGCAACGTTTCTTCTGTTATACATAAGGTTGCCATGAGTCGGAGCAGACTTGATGGCAGCTAACAACAAAAACAATTAATTCATGCTTCTCGTAGACCAGGAGAGGCACAGAGTCCAACACTGGTGCCCCAAGGGCAGGGACTGCATGCTAGCTGGTAAGGAAATGAACATGTAAAAAAGTGCCCCCTTTTGACTATCTTTGCTATGTGTCTCCTTCTGACCATCCATGCTTTCAACACATATTTCAATTGTTTCCTCTAACAACTTCACACCATATTAGAAAGCACTTATGTTATCTTAACATTGTTGATGAGACACCGTTTTTGGAGAGTGTGCTCACGTAGAACACTTGCTGCATCCCCTTCCCTGACCCCACCAAGATTCTGCCCATCAGAGTACTTAAATTTCCTTGATGCAGAGGAATAAGAGGCCTTCTGCTCAAATTCTCTCTATCCCTCAGGTCAATTGATGATCGCATAGTTGAGGACAGGGCAGGTGAATGAGGCAGTTCCCATCCATCCCCTCCCCATTGTGTGTCCCATTCCCTAGAGATGTGGGATGACTGTTATGTTCTGATGCCTTGTCCTGTAAAGGCTATGTGGTAAGGTCACACCAGTGTAGGCAGGGGGCTGGTCTCCCCTGAAGAGGATGGACTCTCCCGGTGTTATCTGAGGAACAGCCAAGTTTTCCATCAGGAAACTGAATCTTGGAAGGCATAGATCTTTGATAAGCAGGAAGGGGAGTCTCTCTCTCTGATTCATCCCCCAGAGGATGGGGAATGACAGCCTCTTCTACTGAAGGCAGGCTGGGAGCTGGGCTGGAGTTGCCTGTGGGGAACTTCAACCAAGTCATCCAGGTGCATCTGTCTGTGTTTCCCTTTCCTAATTCCTAGTGCTTAGGAAAGCCTGGCTTCAGCTGAAGTTAAGGCTATGTCTATAGATTCTCTGTTTCCCTCTCGCCACTCTGTTGACACACCTGGGTGTAGGTGGCATCAAGGATTAGTGGGAGAGCTCAAGGGCTAGCACAGTTTTCAAAGGCAAGAGTTGAGGCTTGGAAGTCCAGCTGCCTTCCCCATAATAAAGATTCTCCCTCCATCCCTGACTGTGTATGATCCAGGTTCCATAGAGGCAAGTCCTCTCTGCAAGCAATGTGGAAGCCCAGGCAGGCAGAGGGGCAGTCAGCATACAGGGGCAGAGGCTGACGATGGGTAGATGGAGCATGGTGTCTGAAGCAATGGCATCAAACCTGCAAAGGGGAACAATTTCAGGATTCCATCCCCTGTGCCCCCGGGCTGTCAGGAGTAGGGCAGGAGCCCAGGAACGAGGGCAGGGAGCTGAGGAGGGAACCTAGACTGGCAGTCTAACACAGGGGCAAAACAAGACTGTTTTCTGATACTGGAGAAAAAGGCAGAGATCCCAGTAACCAGGGTGACAGAGACAGAGTGGGTCCCACAGTTGGGCTGAGTAGACCCTGGGATGTCACACTACTGATCCATTTCTCCTGCAGTGGGGGCCAGATTAGTTCTAGAGTTGCACTGTCCAATATGGTAGCAGCTAGCCCTGTGTGGCTATTTATATATCAGGTATTATTAGTACCTGATATAGGAGGTATTAATATTCTTGACACTTTAGATGAAGGGGAGTAGAGGGAGCCTATGGTCACCCTTGTGTGGTAGGATATAACGCATTGCTGTCAAGTTGATGCTGACTCATAGTGATCCTACAGGACCTGATAAAAGAGGTATTAATAATACTGCTCCCCCACCTCTGCAAAAACACTGTATACATTGCCTTCTATAACCTGGGATTCCTAAAAGTTCTTACAGTCACTCCTTTAGAACAATGTCTTCAAAAAGATTTTTTTAAAAATATGTATAATTCTTTAAAGTGTTCATACGTTGATGCGACGGTGAAGGTTGTGTGTCAACTTGGCTGGGCCATGATTCTCTGTGGTTTGACAGTTATGATGTAGTTTGGCAGCTGTGTAATGATGTAATCATCTCCATGATGATGAGATCTGATGTAATTATCTCCATGACAAGATCTACTATGAGTAACTAATGAGTTAAAAGGGAGTTTCCTTGGGTGTGTGGCCTGCATCCAATATATGTGTACTTTCTGGCAAAGCTCTCTGGCTTTTGCTTTCTCTGATTCCTGCATTTGGTTAGTCAACATCTGACCTCTAGTTCTCGGGACCTGAGCTAGCAGCCTCCTGTCTGACCAGTGGATCTTGATTCTTTCACCGCTGCAACTACATGGGTCAGCAGAAACCTCCAGCCTGATGCACGAACTGTGGACTGGGAACTTGCCAGCCTGTACAACCATGTCAACCATTTCCTTGAGATAAATCTCTCTCTCTCTCTCTATACACGTATATATGCTTCATTGGTTTTGGTTCTCTAGAGAACCCAGCCTGAGGCAATTGAGCTAGAAATTCCACTTCTAATTTATGCAAAGTATATAAGCATAGATAAGCAAAAAGAGATCCATAAAAGCGACATTCTTCATGAAATCATTACTTTTGGGGGGTCAGATTAATGGGGTATAAATTACATGCAATAAAATTTACCCTTTAGGTGCACAGCTGGGTGAGTTTTTCCAAATGTATACAGCCATGTAACCACAATAAAAAATTTTCCATCATTCCATAAATTTCCCTGTAGGCAATCCCTTCCTGCTATCCTCCATCCCTGGCAACCACGGATTTGCCTTCTATTCTACAGTCTTGCTTCATGGATGTCATGTAAATGGGACCACATAATGTGTAGCCCCTGTGGCTTCTCGCATTTAGCATGTTTTCAAGCTTCCTCTGTGGTGTTTTTTATGAGTGGCCTGTTTCTTTTTGTTGCCGAGTAGTATACCATTGCACGCATGTACCACAATTTGTTTATCCATTCTCCTGTTGTTGGGCATTTGGGTTGTTTCTCCCAAACCTATTGCTGTGGAGTCTATTCCAACTTATAGTGACCCTGTAGGGCAGAGTTAGGGAAGAAGGACTTGGAGAATAAACTTAGGTTTTTAGGTTCTTCTTTTGCCCAGGGCAAACCTGGAGAAAATTTGAACCCCAGGCAAGACGTGGTCACGCTGTCTCTAGCAGAAGCTACTCACCTAGATTTGCTATTAAAAAAAAATTTATATGGAGATTTACACCTCACACAACTCCTAAACACAAAAAGTCCTTCCACCTGAAAACTCCAACTATTTACTTAACGCAGTTATTTTTCATGCTTATCATTGTCTAAACATACTTTTCCACAGTCACAACCAATGAATTTGTGTCTCTTTGTTCTTTTTGTTCATATGTACTTTTCCATGTGTTGACGCAGTCTCAGTATTTGCTATTTTAATGGCTCTATGTTCTTTCAGGTGGCTGGGCATTTGGATTGTTTGCAGTCTTTTGCTATTATGAAAAAATGACTTGAAATAATTAAAATATTGTGTTTGCTCTTTTTCGTTGTCAATAGCAACAACTGTTGTTCTTTTAAAAATTATTTTTGTATGTTTTATTTCTTATTACAAAAGTAGAACATGTCCATTGTAGAAGTTTTAGAAAATATAAGGTAATTGGTGTGTTTATGACCTGCCTAGGGCACAATGACAGATTCATTGTTTATTTTTCCAATGAAGTCTTTGAGGCCTTGTTCACAGCAGTTGGGGCCTATTTTCCCCTCAATTGTCTAATAATCCCTAGAGTCTGGAAGAGCCAGTCCTTGTTCCAAAGGCAAGATGGAGAGGATGCTGGAGAGTCTGAGCAGCCCACTGGGGCCTGGGCAATCTGCTATCCTTGTGCTCTTTCCAGGACTCAGTGTCATTGGAGGAAGCTGGTTTGGTTCTTGTTGTATCAGATCCCCACACGAGTAACGGTGGTACCTACAGATTGGCCTTCCAAGGCACTATTTTGTTTTAAGCTTACACTCATAAACTTAGCCATCATCTCCAAAACAGGGTGCTAAGTCTAGAAGGAAGCCCTGTCTGAGCCGCACCTTAGGTGAGTGTCAACCATATCCCATGGAATTAATGGATCCACTTGCTGAGCCCAGATCACCAGCCCTGACTTCTTCCCCAGTGAATCGGGACCATCCCAGTTCATCCAGAGGGTTCTAATAGTATTAAACCTTAAAACAGAGCCTCAGGGACCCCTTGTGGGTTTTCCCTCTCTTCTCCCCTGCCCCAGCTTTGTACACCTAGGGTTATTGAAAGAGGAAGTCACGCCATTTCCTTAGGGCAAAGGGCACAGGAGCCAGCATCATCATGCTCTCTCCCTGGTATCCCTGAAGCTCTCTTTAGATAGCTGCACTCGATTTTCCTTGGGGAATTTCCCACTGGGCGCAGCCTGGGCAAGACTGTCTTCCTGGACCTGTGACTCACCCGGCTAGCTCTTTGTGCTGGAATTTGAATCTGAAAGTGTTGACACTAATGCTAAAAGTGGCAGAGGGACTCACCCCAGCAGCAATGCTCTGCACGGGACCGCTCATCTTTCTATCAGGAACAGGCTCAGGTCCTTGGAGCTGCCTTGGCACTTGGCCTTCTCAAAGCCTGGATACTCACCTATTCTGAAGACTCTGTGATCCACCCCATGGCCATTTGGCTGAGTTTCTGATGCAGGCACCTAAAGGGCCATTGTATTAGCTTCTGAGAGCTGCTGTAACAAATCCCCACAAATTGAGGGGATTTAAACAGTAGAAATTTACTCTCTCGGATGAATTTCAGCCAGAAGTCTGAAATCAGATGTTGGCAGGACTGTACTCCCTACAGAGGCTCTAGAGAGAATCCTTTCCACATCTCTTCTAGTGTCTGTGGCCACATCACTCCAGTCTCTCCTTGGTTTTCACATTGCCTTCTCCTCTGTGTGTCTTTATCAAACCTCTCCTTGTCTAACTCTTAGGAGGACACCAACTAGATGGGTCCCCCTGGATAATCGATGATCTTCTCACCTAAAAGTCCTTAATGGAATGACATGGCAAAGACCCTCTTTCCAAACAAAGTCACATTCACAGGTTCTGGAGATTAGGACATCTTTTTGGGGGGCACCATTCATCCCACTGCAATGCTAACTGATGCAGGTGTCTGTATAACTGAGAGAAACCACCCAAGTGTCCAGAGAAGAGCCAGTGAGGATCTGCTTCAAGGTGACCTCCGTGTCCCCTTAAGAGGGAGGCAATCGACAACTTCTTAAAATCTCTTAAATTTTACCTCACCAAGCACATATATAGTTAAAAAAACAATTTTGAATGTTTGTCTAGTTATATATATTTTAAACAAAACTCTGCATATGCTGGGCATATTAATTTGGAACCTGCTGTTTGTCACTTACTATATCATGAAATAATTATATTTCTCTACCACACCATTTTAATGACTGCATATTACTCCATAATACAAATACACCATAGTTTAGATAACAAATTACCAATTTTGGTAGCTAGACTCCAAGATGGCCCTCAGTGGCCACTTCTTGGGAGTCATGGTCTTGTGTGGGTCCCTCTGACACTGTACCAGGGTTGGTCTATGTGGTTGATAGCATATGGCATAAGTGATGGTATGTCACTTCTGAGATTAGTTTATAAAAGGTTTTGTCTTGGTTGTGTTGGTTGCTCTCTCTCAGCTCACTTGTTTTGGGGAAGTCAGCTGCCATATTGTGAGCAGTCCTATGGAAGGAGCTACATGGTAAGGACCTGAGGTCTGCCAACAGCCACCTGAGTGAGCTTAGATGCTGATCCTTCAGCCCCAACAACCATCTAAGTGAGCTTAGACATGGATCCTCCAGCCCCAACAACCGTCTGATTGAGCTTAGACGTGGATCCTCTAGCCCCAACAACCACCTGAGTGAGGTTAGACGAAGATCCTCCAGACCCAATAACCATCTGAGTGAGCTTAGACCTGGATCCTCTAGCCCCAACAACCACCTGAGTGAGGTTAGACGAGGATCCTCCAGACCCAATAACCATCTGAGTGAGCTTAGACGCGAATTCTCTAGCCCCAACAATCACTTGAGTGATGTTAGTTGAGGATAGGTGTGGATCCTCCATCCCCAACAACCACCTGAGTGAGCTTAGACACAGATCCTCCAGCCTCAACAACCATCTAAGTGAGCTTAGACATGGATCCTCCAGCCCCAACAACCATCTGAGTGAGCTTAGACACAGATCCTCCAGCCCCAACAGCCATCTGAGTGAGCTTAGACGCGGATCCTCCAGCCCCAACAACCACCTGAGTGAGCTTAAATGTGGATCCTCCAGCCTCAACAGCCATCTGAGTGAGCTTAGACATGGATCCTCCAGCCCCAGTCAAGCCTTGAGATGGCTGAAGCCCAACTTGACTGCAATCTCATGAGAGACCTTGAGGCAATACCACCCAGTTGTGTTGTTTCCAGATTCCCTGACCATAAGAAACTATGTGGAATTACTAATGCTGATTGTTTTCAGTTGCTAAGTTTTGGGGTAATTTGTCATACAACAATAACTACAGAATGTTTATCTAGTTTAAATTTTTCAGTGTGAGAGATGATGTGAACTGGCTATTCAAACGCTGCTCTCTATTTATGCCTTGCTTTTGCCACCCTAAAACCTACCTAATGTTCACTGCTTCCTAGTTGCTGAGCCAGAGTGGAACCCGTGAGATATTAAAAAAAGTTATCCCTGGCGATTTCTGGGAAAATTTTCCTTCCCGTTAAAAAGAGACAAATGTGGGCGGAGCCAAGATGGCAGGATAGACAGATGCTTCCGGCAAGCCCTCTTTACAACAAAGACCTGAAAAAACAAGTGAAACGAGTATATTTGTGGCAAGCTGGGAGCCCTGAGCATCAAAGGCAAGCTTAGAAAATGAACTGAGGGGCAGGGAGAGGAAGAGACCATCCAGAAGTGGAGAGGAATTACTGGACCTGAATTGCAGGGAGCCCTCAGGCCCCATTTCTGGAGCGGTGGCGGCTGCGGTGGTGGGCTGGTACTAGCATTAGGCCGCAGTTTCCTCAGGGAGAAGCAGCCAGACATACAGCCTGCTCATATGTCTGGAACCTGAGGAGAACAGTGCTCTTGGCAAAAGCTAAGTACTTGAGTGTATTTTACCACACCCCCTGCCCCACCCCCAAGCCGGCTTCAGCAGCTGAGTCCCTGGGCCTGAGATAGACCCTGGTGAGCACCTAGAACCATCCTCCTGGCCTTGGGGAAGGAAAAAATTTGCAGTTGTGGGGAAAAGATAATTTCCTAGCTCCATTAACCGGGGGAGCTCAGGACAGAAATGGCTCCTGTCCAGACATAAACTGTCCATGGGCCTTGAGCACCTTTCCCTTCTCATGGACCTCTGTGGGTGTATTTCAGGAGAATAGGCCCCTGTTGGCAAACTCTAACCACTTCAGCTGTGCAGTGGGGAGGTGGGTGTTTGACGTTTGACATTGCTTTGCCTATTAAACAGGGTCCTCACCTACCCACCTCAGGGGCCTAAGGACTGGTAGCTCCACTCAGGTCACCCAGCCACCCGTGACAGGGGTCCAAAGATAACTGGTACCTCCCAGTCCTTACAACCAAAAACTTTGGGTGCCCACGGTCCCTCTGTGGAACCCACCCACCAGTATGCTCTAGGGAACAGGGACACATTTTCCTCAGAGACACTTGGGGGCCAGTTCTCAGCCCCCACCCTTGTTCAGAGCGTGACCCCCTGCTGCAATCAGATACTGGTATATACGCAAATCACCCCTGCCCCTGTAAGAGTGTAGGACAGAGCCTGTACCACACACTTGATATCAGCTACCTGGAAACCTGAGCTGAATTCATACAAAAAAACTGAATGGACTCCTAGAATGATATACCTGATAACAGCTATAGCCAGCTGGGGACAGGACACCAGAGCGCCAAAGGTTAAAATAACCCAGCTAGCTCACTCCAGCAACCCATAGGGGTATACCAAAACAAAACAAAGCAAACAGCTACGACACAGTAAGCAAGCATAACCTAATACAATAACTTATACATGGCTCGGAGACAACAGTCAATATCAAGTCACATAAAGAAACAGGTCATGATCACCTCAACAGGCTCTCAAAACAATCCAGAGATCTTCTAGATGAAAGTGCATTCCTGGAATTACCAGACGCAGAATATAAAAGTTTAACATACAGAACCCTTCAAGACATCAAGAAGGAAATGAGGCAATACGCAGAATAAGCCAAGGAACACACAGATAAAGCAACTGAAGAAATTAGAAAGATTATTCAGGAAAATAATGAAAAGTTTAATAAGCTGGAAAAATCCATAGACAGTCAGCAATCAGAAATTCAGAAGATTAGCAATAAAATTACAGAATTAGACAACTCAATACAAAGTCAGAGGAGCAGAATTAAGCAAGTAGAAGCTAGAATTTCTGAACTCGAAGATAAATCACTTGGCACTAATATATTTGAAGAAAAATCAGATAAAAGACTTAAGAAAAAAAAAAGAAGAAACCTTAAGAATCATGTGGGACTCTATCAAGAGAAATAACCTACGAGTGACTGGGTACCAGAACAGGGAGGGATAACAGAAAATACAGAGAAAATTGTTGAAGATTTGTTGGCAGGAAACTTCCCTGATATTGTGAAGGATGAGAAGATACCTATCCAAGATGCTCATCGAATGCCACATAAGGTAGATCTTATAATCAAGCTTGCCAAAACCAAAGATAAAGAGACAATTATAAGAGCAGTAAGGGATAAACAAAAAGTCACCTACAAAGGAGAGCCAATAAGAATAAGTTCGGACTACTCAGCAGAAAGCATGTAGGCAAGAAGGCAATGGGATGACATATTTAAAAAATTGAAGGACAAAAATTGCCTGCCAAGAATCATACATCCATCAAAACTATCTCTTAAATATGAAGGCGAAATTAAGACATTTCCAGATAAACAAAGGTTTAGGGAATTTGTAAAAAACAAACCAAAACTACAAGAAACACTAAAGGGAGTTCTTTGGTTAGAAAATCAATAATATCAGGTATCAACCCAAGACTAGAACACTGGACAGAGCAACCGGAAGTCAACCCAGACAGAGAAATCCAAAAAAAAAAAAAAAGCAAGATTATTAAAAAAAAAAAAAAAAGCCCAAAACAGGGTAACAGCGATGTTATTATATAAAAGAAGACAACATTAAAATAATAAAGAGGGAGTAAAAAATGTAATCATACACCTTCCATATGGAGAGGAAGATACAGCGATACAAAGAAATAAAATTTAGTTTTAAATTTAGAAAAAATAGGGGTAAATAATAAGGTAACCACAAAGGAGACAAACTATCCTACTCATCAAAATAAAATACAAGGGAAAAATACAGACTCAGCAGAAACAAAATCAACAACAAATATGAGGAAAGGATAATATATAAAGAAAATCTACTCAGCACATAAAATCAAGTGGGAAAAAGAAACTGTCAACACGCAAAAAAAGACATCAAAATGATAGCACTAAATTCATACCTACCCATAATTACCCTGAATGTAAATGGACTAAATGAACCAATAAAGAGACAGAGTGGCAGAATGGATTAAAAAACAAGATCTGTCTATATGCTGCCTACAAGAGACACAACTTAGACTTAGAGATACAAACAAACTAAAACTCAAAAGATGGAAAAAAATATATCAAGCAAACAACAATCAAAAAAGACCAGGAGTGGCAATATTAATTTCTGAGAAAATAGACTTTAAAGTTAAATCCATCAGAGAGGATAAGGGGGGACACTATATAATGATTAAAGGGACAATATACCAAGAAGATATAACCATATTAAATATTTATGCACCCAATGACAGGGCTGCAAGATACATAAAACAAACTCTATCAGCATTGAAGAGTGAGATAGACAGCTCCACAATAATAGTAGGAGACTTCAACACACCACTTTCGGTGAAGGACAGGACATCCAGAAAGAAGCTCAATAAAGACACGGAAGATCTAAATGCCACAATCAACCAACTTGACCTCCTGGGCATATACAGAACACTCCACCCAACAGCAACCAAGTATGCTTTCTTTTCTAGTACACATGGAACATTCTCTAGAATAGACCACATATTAGGTCATAAAGCAAGCCTTAGCAGAATCCAAAACATTGAAATATTACAAAGCATCTTCTCTGACCATAAGGCCGTAAAAGTAGAAATCAATAACAGGAAAAGCAGGGAAAAGAAATCAAACACTTGGAAACTGAACAATACCCTGCTCAAAAAAGACTGGATTATAGAAGACATTAAGGATGGAATAAAGAAGTTCATAGAATCCAATGAGAATGAAAACACTTCCTATCAGAACCTTTGGGACACAGCAAAAGCAGTGCTTAGAGGCCAATTTATATCAATAAATGCACACATCCCAAAAGAAGAAAGGGCCAAAATTAAAGAATTATCCCTACAACTTGAACAAATAGAAAGAGAGCAACAAAAGAAACCCACAGGCACCAGAAGAAAACAAATAATAAAAATTAGAGCTGAACTAAATGAAATAGAAAACAGAAAAACAATTGAAAGAATTAACAAGACCAAAAGTCGGTGTTTTGAAAAAATCAACAAAAGTGATAAACCACTGGCTAAACTGACAAAAGAAAAATAGGAGAGGAAGCAAATAACCCGAATAAGAAATGAGATGGGCGATATTACAACAGACCCAACTGAAATTAAAAGAATCATATCAGATTACTATGAAAAACTATACTCAAACAAATTTGAATACCTAGAAGAAATGGATGAATTCCTAGAAACACACTACCTACCTAAACTGATACAAACAGGGTTAGAACAACTAAATAGACCCATAACAAAGGAAGAGATTGAAAAGGTAATCAAAAAACCCCCAACAAAAAAAAAACCCTGGTCCAGACAGCTTCTCTGCAAAGTTCTACCAAACTTTCAGAGAAGAGTTAACACCATTACTACTAAAGGTATTTCAGAGCATAGAAAATGGTGGAATACTACCAAACTCATTCCATGAAGCCACCATATCCCTGATACCAAAACCAGGTAAAGACACCACAAGAAAAGAAAATTATAGACCTATATCCCTCATGAATGTAGATGCAAAAATCCTTAACAAAATTCTAGCCAATAGTATTCAACAACATATCAAAAAAATAATTCACCATGACCAAGTGGGATTCATACCAGGTATGCAGGGATGGTTCAACATTAGAAAAACAATTAATGTAATCTACCACATAAATAAAACAAAAGACAAGAATCACATGATTTTATCAATTGATACAGAAAAGGCATTTGACAAAGTTCAGCACTCATTTATGATAAAAACTCTCAGCAAAATAGGAATAGAAGGAAAATTCCTCAACATAATAAAGGGCATTTATATAAAGCCAACAGCCAACAGCCAACATCACCCTAAGTGGAGAGAGCCTGAAAGCATTTCCCTTGAGAACGGGAACCAGACAAAGATGCCCTTTATCACCACTCGTGTTCAACATTGTGCTGGATGTCCTAGTCAGAGCAATTAGGCTAGATAAAGAAATAAAGGGAGTCCAGATTGGCAAGGAAGAAGTAAAAGTATCTCTGTTTCCAGATGACATGATCTTATACACAGAAAAACCTAAGGAATCCTCAAGTAAACTACTGAAACTAATAGAAGAGTTCAGCAGAGAATCAGGATACAAGCTAAACATACAACAATCAGTTGGATTCCTCTACACCAACAAAAAGAACATCGAAGAGGAAATCACCAAATCAATGCCATTTACAGCAGCCCTCAAGAAGATAAAATACTTAGGAATAAATCTTACTAGAGATGTAAAAGACTTATACAAAGAAAACTACAGTACAGTTCTGCAAGAAACCAAGAGACTTACATAAGTGGAAGAACATACCTTGCTCATGGAGAGAAAGACTTAACATTATAAAAATGCCTGTTCTACCAAAAGCAATCTATACATTTAATGCAATTCTCATTCAAATCCCAACGACATTCTTTGATGAGATGGAGAAACAAAACACCAGCTTCATATGGAAGGGAAAGAGGACCTGGATAAATAAGGCATTACTGAAAAAGAAGAACAAAGTGAGAGGCCTTACCTTACCTGAGTTTAGAACCTATTATACCGCCACAGTAGTCAAAACAGCCTGGTACTGGTACAACAACAGATACATGGACCAATGGAACAGAATTGAGAATCCAGACATAAATCCATCCACATATGAGCAGTTGATATTTGGCAAAGGCCCCAAAACAGTGAAATGGGGAAAAGACAGTCTTTTTAACAAATGGTGCTAGCATAACTGGATATCCATCTGCAAAAAAATGAAACAAGACCCATACCTCACTCCCTGCACAAAAACTAACTCAAAATGGATCAAAGACCTAAATATAAAATCTAAAACAGTAAAGATCCTGGAAGAAAAAACAGGGACAATGTTAGGAGCCCTAATACATGGCATAAACAGTATATAAAACATTATAAAGAATGTAGAAGAAAAACTAGATAACTGGGAGCCCCTAAAAATAAAACACCTATGCTCATCCAAAGACTCCACCAAAAGAGTAAAAAGAGTACTTACAGACTGGGAAAAAGTTTTTAGCTATGACATTTCTGATCAGCACCTGATCTCTAAAATCTACATGATACTGCAAAAACTCAACTGCAAAAAGACAAATAACCCAATTGAAAAATGGGCAAAAGATATGAATAGACACTTCACTAAAGAAGACATTCAGGTAGCTAACAGATATATGAGGAAATGTTCACGATCATTAGCCATTAGAGAAATGCAGATCAAAACTACAATGAGATTTCATCTCACTCCGACAAGGCTGGCATTAATCCAAAAAACACAAAATAATAAATGTTGGAGAGGCTGTGGAGAGATTGGAACACTTCTACACTGCTGAGGGGAATGTAAAATGGTACAACCACTTTGGAAATTGACTTGGCACTTCCTTAAAAAGCTAGAAATAGAACTACCAAACGATCCAGCAATCCTACTCCTTGGAATACATCCTAGAGAAATAAGAGCCTTTACACGAACAGATATATGCACACCCATGCTTATTGCAGGACTGTTTACAATAGCAAAAAGATGGAAGCAACCAAGGTGCCCATCAATGGATGAATGGATAAATAAATTATGGTATATTCACACAATGGAATACTACGCATCGATAAAGAATAGTGAGGAATCTGTGAAACATTTCATAACATGGAGGAACCTGGAAGGCATTATGCTGAATGAAATTAGTCAGTTGCAAAAGGACAAATATTGTATAAGACCACTATTACAAGAACTTGAGAAATAGTTTAAGCTGAGAAGAAAACATTCTTTTGTGGTTATGAGAGGGGGGAGGGAGGGAGGATGGGAAAGGGGCATTCACAAATTAGATAGTAGATAAGAACTACTTTAGGTGAAGGGAAAGACAGCACACAATACAGGGGAGGTCAGCACAATTGGACTAAACCAAAAGCAGTTTCCTGAATAAACTGAATGCTTCGAAGGCCAGTGTAGCAGGGGCAGGGGTCTGGGGACCATGGTTTCAGGGGACATCTAAGTCAACTGGCATAATAAAATCTATTAAGAAAACATTCTGGATCCCACTTTGAAGAGTGGCGTCTGGGGTCTTAAACGCTAGCAAGCAGCCATCTAAGATGCATCAATTGGTCTCAGCCCGCCTGGATCAAAGGAGAATGAAGAACACCAAGGACACAAGGTGATTACGAGCCCAAGAGACAGAGAGGGCCACATGAACCAGAGACTACATCATCCTGAGACCAGAAGAACTAGATGGTGCCTGGCTATAACTGATGACTGCTCTGACAGGGAAGACAGCAGAGAACCCCTGAGGGAGCAGGAGAGCAGTGGGATGCAGACTCCAAACTCTCATAAGACCACACTTAATGGTCTGACTGAGACTAGAAGGACCCCAGTGGTCATGGCCCCCAGACCTTCTGTTGGCCCAGGTCAGGAACCATTCCCAAAGCCAACTCTTCGGACATGGATTGGACTGGACAATGGGCTGGAGAGGGATACTGCTGAGGAGTGAGCTTCTTGGATCAGGTGGACACTTGAGACTATGTTGGCTTCTCCTGCCTGGAGGGGAGATGAGAGGGTGGAGGGGATTAGAAGCTGGCAAAATGGACACGAAAAGAGGGAGTGGAGGGACAGAGCGGGCTGTCTTATTAGGGGGAGAGTAATTGGGAGTGCGTAGCAAAGTGTATATGGGTTTTTGTGTGAGAGACTGACTTGATTTGTAAACTTTCACTTAAAGCACAATAAAAAAAAGAGGCAATTGTGACTGGTAAAATCCCTCTTTCTTCCCTCTTCTTCCTACCTTAAACATGGACATGATGTCTGGAGCCACAGTGGCCATTATATGACCATGAGGTAATAAGGAGGCAATAGGCATGAGAAAATAGCAAGAGATTTTTAGACAGTCATTAAATCAATATCAATTACTGATTATATCGGAGCTCCTTGTTATGTTTAAGGCACTCTAAACTGGGTATTCTCTTAGTTGCAGCTGAATTCTTCCCTAACTGATATTTTCACTATTAGAAGCAGGGTTGCAATACATAACTTATGGCAAAAATTTAGCTCATATTTGTAATTCATAAAAGAAAAATGGAGGACCAAAAAGATTTTAATCTTTGCACACATTCAAATTATTTTAAAAGAATATGTTCACATATGAAAAACTGGGGGACCAAAAAGATTTTTCTCCTTTGTAAAATAAGAATAATCATATTTGCTCATAAAGTAGTTACAAAGGTTAAATGAAATGATAGACATACAATATTTAAGTTGATGTCTGATGTGCAGTAAGTATTCAGTAAATGGTAGCTGTTAGTAACATGAAACCTATTTTCTGGAAACTTCTCTCCTGTAAACTCTGCAGGGAATTAACTAAGACCCTTACTGGTCTACAAGAGGACCATCGAGCTCACGGTATCTGTGATGTTGTTGTAGCAGAGACAGTGCTATGTGATCATCAAACCTATCCCTTTCTTCATGGGCACACAGGAAGCTACATTTCCCAGCCCCTTCTCCCATGCATCTAGGTGGTGCCATGTGACTGGTTCTTACCAATGGAATGTGAGCAGAACTGAAGTGTCACTTCCAGCCTGGGGCTCTTTCCATCAGGCTGCCTTCCTTGCTTTCTCCCTCTCCTCTGCCTACGTGGCTGGAAGGAAAGGCCTCCAAGATGGTGAAATCATGAGAAGGAAGGTGACTCTGAGTTACCTTTGGGAGGAGAGCCAGGCAGGAGAGCCACCTGAGTGTACAACAGCAGAGAACAACCTTTGTTGTGCTAAGATGTTGAGATTTCAGGATTTATCCTCAGGGCAGTTACTTTTGCTCGTTCTACTGGTAGGATTACTT